>NW_024870772.1:34660000-35260000 GCF_019054845.1 Dipodomys spectabilis
TAAAAAAATAATACACCATGATCACACAGGATTCATTTCAGTGATGCAAAGCTGGTACAGTATACACAAATCGATTAATATAATTTATCATGTCAACAAGAGCCAGGACAAGAACCACATGGTTATCTCAATAGATGCACAAAAAACATTTGACAAGATCCTTTATGATGAAAACTCTGGAAAAAAATTAGGAATCCATAGAACATTCCTCCATATAAAAAAGGCTGTGTATAACAAACCTACAGACAGCAGTATATTTAATGGTGAAAAATTAAAGCCATTTCAGAAATGACACAAGGATACTCACTCTCTCCACTTCTCTTCAATTTAGTATTAGAATGACTAGTGAGAACACTAAGACAAGATGCAAACACAAAGGGATCCAAATAGGGAAAGATGAAGTAAAACTCTCCCTCTCTGAAGATGTGATCTTATATTTAAAGAACTCCATGGACTCCACTCCCAAGTTATTCAAATTGATCAGATACTTAGCAAAGTAGCAGGGTATAAAATTAACTCTCAAAAATCAATGCCTGTCCTGTATGCCAATAATGAGAAGGGCGCAGCTAAAATCAGGAAAGCAACATCTTTTGTAATAGCCCCACAAAAAATAAAATACCTAGGAGTTAAGTTAAATAAAGAAGTTAAGCACCAATATGACAAAAACTTCAAAAACCTGAAAAAGGAAATTAAAAGCAGAACTAAGGAAGTGGATAAACCTCCCATGCTCCTGGATTGGGAGGATTATCATCATGAAAATGGCAATACTGCCAAAGGCTATCTACAAATTCATTGTGATACCTATCAATAGCCCAACCTCATTTTCAATGAAATAGAAAAAGCAACCCCAAAATTCACATAAAAAAATAAAAGACCCCAAATAGCAAAAACAATCCTTAGTAAAAATAACAGTGCTGGAGGAATATCAATACCAAATTTCAAACTCTACTACAAAGCCATAGTAATCAAAACAGATTGGTACTGGCACAAAAACAGACCTGAGGACCAATGGAATAGAATTGAAGACCCAACAATGATCCCATAGACCTATAACCATAGTCCACTAACCATACAAAGGACAAGCGCTTCATATCTAAAAGATACTTAGAACTCAAAAAATTAAATCTCCCAACAACACATCCTCAAAGAAACCACTGCCCAATTAATAAGTGGGCTAAAGAAACTTTTCTGAAGAGGAAATAAGAATGGCTAATAAACACATGAAGAAATGCTCAACCTCTCTAGCCATAAAAGAAATGCAAATCAAACCAACTTTGAGATTCCACGTCACCCCAGTTAGAATGGCTATAATCAAGAAACCTAATAACAACAGATTCTGTTGCCAAAAGGGAATCCTACTGTATTGTTGGTGTGAGTATAAACTTGTTCAACCACTTTGGAAAGCAGTATGTAGGTTCCTCAAAAGACTCCACATAGAGCTCCCCTATGACCCAGCAATCCCATTTTTGGGCATTTACCCAAACGGTCACAAACAAGGCCATACTAAAGCTACCAGCCAATTATGTTTATCATAGCATTATTCTCCATAGCTAAGATATGGAATCAACCCAGATGCCCCTCAGTAGATGAATGGATCAAGAAAATGTGATATGTGATATTTATGTGTGTGTGTGTGTGTGTGTGTGTGTGTGTGTGTGTGTGTGTGTGTGTATGAATTCTATGCCTCCATCAGAAAGAATGACACTGTCCCATTTGTTAGGAATTGGAAAGACCTGGAAAAAAATATACTAAGTGAAGTAAACCAGACCCAAAGAAACATAGGTCCCATGATTTACCTTATTTTCAATAATTAGTATATGTCTGGGACAATCTTACCAGGCAAGTTGAAAGTCAAAAGCTATACACATATGACCATATAAGATGGTGCTAAGCAAAATGAATCCTAAAATAGGGACACAAGAGGTTTTTATCTATGTTGCTTTGATTTTAAAGTACTTATAATGTACTATGTGATTTCTTTTGTTTCTTTTGTATGTTCTTCTCCCATGGTATAACCCCTGTTTCCCCTGTATTTGATTCTGGTACCCTGCATCTTGTATATATATTTTTCTAATTTGGGGAGGGGAAGGGAAATAACAAAATGCTGAAACAGGTGGGAGGAGGAAGGAGTTGGGGAGATGGTAAGGGAAGGGATGGTAGGGAAAAACAAAGGAAGGAGTAACAATGCTCAAAAGGAAATGTACTCATTACCTTACTCATGTAACTGTAACTCCTCTGTACAGTATATCCACAATAAATATATATATTAAAATATATATTTATATCATTTCTCCCTCCCTTTCTTCTTCACCCTACCTCTTCTTTCTTCTTCTGTCATTTTCTGAGAGTAATGGCTTCCTGTAAGAGCCAGAAAACATATCTGTGAAAGCAAAGCAAGAAAGATGCATTGTACCTTGCTTTGGAAAATTTGAGTTGCATAAAGCTACTCTTTTCTTGTTTTTGTTTTTTTTTTTGGCAGCTAGGTTCAATAAACTTTTTATTGTTCATCATCTATACCTTTAAGCTAAACAGAGAAAAAAAACACATTAAGTGTAGATTTCTTCATTATTTTCTTAAATCCTGTTTATATTTTATGAAATGATTTTATTAGCACTGAAAAATATTTATGTAAAAATATTTAAAGACTTTGCTGTATCATGACTCATGATTTTTCTGATGTCTAGAGCCAAATGATTTACAGAGAAAAACAATATTGATTTGTGTGTGTGTGCACGCACTAGTCCTAATGGACTTAGGGCCTTGGTAGTCCCTGAGCTTTTTGCTCAAGGCTGGAACTCTATTGCTTAAGCCACAGCTCCACTTATGGACTTTTGGTGGTTAATTGGAGATAAGAGTCTCGTGGACTTTCCTGCAAGAGCTGGCTCAGAACCAGTATCCTCATATCTCAGCCTCCTGAGTAGTGAGAATTATATGTGTGAGCCACCAGCACCCAGAAACAATCTTGATTTTTAATACAAATCAGTGGACACATAGGTCTCATCGGAAAGAACCTAATTTTACAGATACCAATGTCTGCAACTGTTTTAATATTTTGTTACACACTAAGAATTTTGAAAATATTTTTGGATTGGTCAATGCCCACTGAAATTCCATAATTGAAGCTGTCTTCAATAAAAACAAACCCCATCCAATAAACATTGACTTTCCCCTTGCAATCCTGTCTCTGAAATACTGAGGAAAACAAGAACAAGGTAAGGTTGCAAAAATATCAGAAGCTAAAACTGTAAGCCAATATCCATGGGAGAAATTTCAGCCCTTTAAATTACAAATGGGGCTCCCAGGTAAGCATGGGAGAGAAGTAGGAAGACACAACACATTTTGATACTAAAAAACTGCAATACCCAGATCAGGTCCTTTATGGTCTTGGGAAATATGCCAATGGACACAGAAGGACAAATAAAATGGCAAAAAAATTAAAAAGCAGAGCTTCTGCTAGACAGGAAGGGTCCCAAGATGGGCACTGCCTTATGCCAGAGTTAATAAGGTGTTTCTAGGAGAGAGCTACATGTCTCTCAAGATAATTGGACAGGTTGTGGGCCATATTAGTCCCCAGACCCAATCAGAAGCTCCACACAGCCTGTACACCCTATGCGTCCTTTAGTCTCTCTGATTGGATAGCACCCCTGGGGTCCAATCAGTCGGCTGTTCATGTTCAAATCTTGCTGGAGAATGTGATGCCCAGATTCCTGAATGTATGTGACTGCTTGAGGCTAGGTAATGAGATGTCTAGAAGCCTGCACATAGGACTGCTCAAGCCCATGGTAAGGGATGCAGGACTTCTATGGGAAAGGGACTTTGCCCCGATTGCCAGCCAGGCTCTTTTTCTGCTCTTAATTTCAAACCTCTCTCTATGTGGCCCCAACTTCCCAGGGATGGAGACTTTGTTTGGCAAGGGGTGTTTTGTCAGCCTTCTTGTGTATAACATCTCTTCTTGAGGCAAACAGGCTTATTTCCCAAACTAGCAAGCTCTTCTCTCCTTCAGAACACTCTTCCTACTGAGTTTTAGAATTGCTGGTAATAGAATACAGCCGGAGTTAGAAGTGGTATAAACTGTCCAATTAATATAACTCAGTATACTGCACATGTGTAGATGATGCGGTCTGTGTAGGGGAATTACAACAAAACGATGAGAGCACAGAGGTGTTCCTGAAAACTGTGATCCAAAAGAAACACACACAAAAATGGAACATAAAAAGTATCCTAGAAAGGCAGGCAATGGCCTGAAAGCTACAGAACGGAGTTTCACCAATTTCCCGTCAGCCATTGTAACACCCCTTCTGCAACCACTTCAGGTAACTAAGCCCAGAGTTGAAGCCTGGCACGCAGAAGTCAAAACTAAGTCTCCATTCCCTTGTGGTATCCTTTGTTGGCATCCATGAAACTACCAGGCCAGCCCTGGAAAACCATCTTTCTGGAATTATTTCATATGAAGAAATGATGATATCTTCTTTTATGCTACTATTTGGGTGTGCTATCGGGTACTGTAAGTCCAACTATCACTCAGAACCAATGAGAAAAAGGGAGAAAAGGAGAAAAAGAAGGCATCTGTCTGAAGAGATTAAAAACAGAGGTGCTGAATCATAATGAGTGTTCTTATAGCACAGCATCCTAAACTGTAGTTCTCCGCACTCTATTTCCAGCAAAGGAAGACCCACATTCTGCTTTGGATTCACAGAAAAGTAGCTTATTATTCAGGCAGTAATGGTAGATTAGGGAAACTGTGACTCAATAAAATTGACTGGAAAGGCTGCCCACAGACCAACAATCCTGTGGGAAATGAGCTAAGTGGCACGGGAAGCATTCCCAAGAGAAAGCATCAATAGTAAGGATGTATCTTAATGATAACAACAACCAGAAAAGGAAGAACTGGCATTCTCATTTTCCTTATAAAATGACATCAAGCCAGGTGCCAGTGGTTCATGTTTATAATCCTAGCCACTCAGGAGACGGCTGAGAATCACGGTTCGAAGCCAGCCCAGGCAGAAAAGTCGCTGAGACACTTATCTCCAATAAACTACTCTGAAAAGACAGAAGTGGCACTGTTACTCAAGTGGTAGAGTGCTAGCCTTGAGCAAAAGAAGCTTAGGGACAGCACCAGGAAAGACATCATTTATTCTTAAGCTTCTGTTTTAGTTGATGGCAACATGTTTTGTATTGTGAAGAGCAAACTTTAGGGCATCCATCATCATTCCCCATCATCTGGACATCATTGTATTCATGCCCTTGTAAAATTCTCTCCCTTTGAATGGAAGACAGGATTATATTCCTGTAAAATGAATAGGATGTGGCAAAGTTAATAGGATTTCATTGACATTGTATCAGATTCAATCTCACAAGCAGAAGTGCGTCACAATTTTCCTTGTTGGTTTGATGAAGAGGCCACAATAGGAAATTTCAGGAGATCTCAGAATTGAAGACAACCTCGCTGAGCCAAGATCATCAGTATTACAGCTTCAAGGAGCTGAATTCTACCAACCTCAGAGAGCCTGGAAGTTGGTTTTGCCTTCATTGAGTCTCCAGATAAGAATGTAGCCCGGCTAAGCTTGATTGCAGACTTTTAAGACTTTGGGAAGGGAACCCAGGCTACCTGGACCCACAACTGGGACTTACAGAAACTATGAGATAATAACTGTGTGTTGAGTGGAAACTGACTTCCCTCAGCTGGTCTGTAACTTCTTAACTTCAGATTTGTGTTCAGGCCTCAGATAGGAAGATACATTGTAGAAAACTGTGAAGTTATAAAACATGTCTATTTTTGGAAATATATATTGACAACAAATACATGCAACAACTCACTTAAATTGTAAATGGAAAAAAATGTGTATTGTTTTAGGCCACTAGATGTGTGGTAATGTGTTACATAGGGATAAATAACTAATACATATATTCAAAGGAACAATCATTTCCAGTTTAAAACATTACCTCTATATTGGATCATAGTTAAAATACCTTTCCCTACATCAGAATTTAAGAGAAATTCATCCATGTTCTGTCCCTATTTTTTTCTTTTTCTTTTTTTTTTTTGGTCAGTCATGGGATTTGAACTCAGTAGGGCCTGGGCACTGTCCCTGAGCTCTTTTGCTCAAGCTAGTGCTAGTGCTCTACCACTCTGAGCCACACTCCACTCCTAGTTTTCTGGTGGTTAATTGTAGATAAAAGTCTTATGTACTTTCCTGCCTTGGCTGGCTTTGAACCGTGATCCTCAGATCTCAGCCTCCTGAGTAGATAGGATTACAGGAGTGAGACATCAGCACCCAGCCATTCATGCTCTTTTCTAATACATCATTTCTACTTTTTAGCTCTCCAATCCTTTTAAAGCATATTCTTGCTTGGTGTTAGACATATATCTAATATCTTTTCTACTTTGCTACCCCAACCTCTGTCTCTTCCTCTTACTTTGTTCCATTTTCCATACCATTGCTTGATCTGTTTTTTGGACCACAGCTTCCCTCACATTCTTCTGTAACTCAGTTATCACCAATCACCTCGTCACCTTTGCACTAAGTCCAAAGCTTTACAATATGGAAAATCAAAACTCCCTCCCTGCCCCCACCCACCAGCTTTTAGGCACAATACCTAAAATTCAGTTTTGCCTTCAAAATCCTAAAATGCTCCTATTTCCACTCTCAGATTTTCTTCTAAAATTCTCCTTGACTTTGAGATTTTCATGATGCTGTTCTCACTTTTTCTCCCTATCAACCTATACAAGTTCATTATATCAATATTTGAGTAAAATATGTTCTGTACATTTTATAAATTTGCTAAATAGACCCACAAAGTTCAGTAAACTCCAGGCAAAAGAAGCATTAAGGAAAACTTCACCAAAGCCTATTATAATCAAACTTCTTTAAATCAGTGATATAGAGAAAAATCTTAAAAATTGACTAATAGAAGCTGAGGGCCAGAGCCTCATGTCTATAATCCTAGGTACGCAGGAGGCTGAGATCCAAAGATCATGACTTGAAACCAGCCAGTGCAGGGAAGTCTAGGAAATTCTTATCTGCAAAAGTGGAGGTGTAATTGAAGTACTAGTGCCAATCTTGTGCAGAAAAGCCAAGTGAGAACATGAGCTTCCAAATTCAAGCCCCAGTTCCAGGACAAGAACAAAAACACAGAAGAACTAAGAGGCTAAAAGCCTATAATACTGGGAAACAAAGATAAGATTGACCAAAGATGTCCCATTGACAATAACAAAAGAATGACCTATTTTCCTTAGAGCTTCAAGTTAATCCTGTTGTGATTCTAATAACCTACCTCCAAATGACCATGAAAAAGAGCCATGTTTAAAGCTTTCCCTGTGTGATCTAAGGACTGATGATAAATCTATTAATAGAGTTATGATGACATCATTATTATGTATAATTTAATACATCCTAATGATTTTTTTTGTAGGTCCTAGGGGCTGAACTCTAGGCCTGGGTGCTGTCCCTCAGCTCTTCAGCTCAAGGCTAGCACCCTACCACTTGAGCCACAGCGCCACTTCTGGCTTTTTTCTGCTTATGCGGTGCTGAGGAATAGAATCCATGGCCTCATGCATGCAAGGCAAGCACTATACCACTGAGCCAACTTCCCAGCCCCTAAATACTATTTTAAAAGCTGCCAATAACAAAGCACTTACCTAGCAAGCACAACATCCTGGGTTTGGTCCCCAGTTCCAAAAAAGAACAGACACAAAAAAGAAGATATATAGAGAGAGACAAAAAAAGAATATACAAACACATACACACACACACACACACACACACACACACAGTTAAAAGCTACCAGTAAATACAGTGTAATGTTAGCAAAAGGATAGGCTACATATCAATAAAACAGAATAGAAAGGCAAACTTACATATGCAAGGTCAAGTAATTTTTCACTAGGGATTTCAAGATCATTTCACAGGAAAATGAAAGTCTTTTTCAACAACGGTTGTTGCAGCAAGAGGAGCTACGATATTATTAGTCCTGACTCTTGTGTCACAATGAACAAAAGGCAACACAAGGTTGACCATCATGTAAACATACACATAAAACTCATAATTTTATTGCATATAACCTACAACTCAATAAAGTTGTTAAAACCTATATAAATATTCCATTGTACATAGCATATTTTCGCTATATTGAGTATATGAAAATTATGAGTTCAAAGGTCTCATCTAAAGCCAGTCACTTCTGGCTCATCATGCCTGTAATCTTACCCATGCAGGAGGCTGAGATAGGAGGATTACAGTTTGAAGCCAGCCTGGGCAAGAAAGCCTGATTCTTATCTCCAATTAGCCACCAAAAAGCTGGAAGGGGAGCTATAGCTCAAGTGATTGAGTGCCAGCCTTGAGTAAAATAGCTAAAGGACAACACTCACACACATACACACATAACCTCATTTAGAAAATATAGTGCTACAAAATACCCAGTTCAAATCATGACTTCATCTCTGATCCTAAGGACCTACCCTGGAAAAGCCATTGAGATTTTTTAAAATCTCCATTTTGCAAAGAATGTAGAATTGTATATGGTATTTCCGTTTCTCAAGAATATTCCTACATGCATCTGCTCTATCCCCTGGAGGTTTCATATATTACTACAGTTGGCAATAGTTATAATCATTACCATTTCAAATATCCTTAAAACAAATCAAGAGATTTGTTTCTGCAAAGCTTCAACAAAAACAAATAATGTAAAGAGTGAGCAGCACAAAATAGGGAAAGTTGCAAGGGGTGTCGCAACAAGACAACCTGTAAATATTTTTAAAGTACCTGACTCGTACAATGTCATTCCAGCACACCATGATGCAAATCTGGCTCCCAGAAAAAGTAAAACAATACCCCCAGCAGCCAAGCAACTCATGGAAAACTCAGCCATGGACTGTACTGTTACCAATATCTGAACATGATCCTGGCTGATACTGTGGTTGATGTGGTTTGTGACTTAAATAACTGGTTGTTAATTGTGTCTAATAGAAAAAAAAAACATAATGATGCTGGTGGCGAGGTTGAGCAAAAATTTACTATTAGCATATTCATAGAGGTATTCTTACTCTCTGATCTATTCTGAGCAGAAAAAAAAAAAGAAATTCTCATTCTGGAATTGCTCCAATTTTTTTCTTACTCAAAGTAAGGCTAGAAAACTCCGAATCTTTCTGTTTCTGCCTGTTTTCCTGAACTGTTCTCTACTGGTCCTGTTTCACTTCACAATTACTTGCCATTCATTAGTCTACAAATTAGGTTCTTTTTTCTAGATTCACTTTTCAAATATTGTGTTACTGGCCTCACATCTGTGATGGTGTGTCCTTTCCCTCTACCATCCTCCTGATATATCAATACTTGTGAGATAGATAGGTAGATAGACAGATAGAGGGATAGGTAGATAGATAGATAGATAGATAGATAGATAGATAGATAGATAGATAGATAGATAGATAGATAGATAGATAGATAGATAGATAGATAGATAGATAGATAGACAGACAGATAGCAAGTGGTAAAACATTTTTGTGCCAGTACTGGAGCTTGAACTGAGTGGCTGGGTGCCATTCCTTAGCTTGTTTACTCAAGATTGGCACTTTGTCACTTGAGCCACAGCTCCACTTCTGCCTTTTTGGTAGTTAATTGGAGATAAGACTCTCCTGGGCCTTTCTACCTGGGCTGGCTTTTAACCTTGATCCTCAAATCTCAGCCTCCTGATTATCTAGGATTACAAATATGAGCCACCAGTGCCCAGCTCATAATGCATTTTTACAACATGCATTTTATATGTTAACTGTGTCTGAATGAACATAATGAATAGACATGGAGTCATAATAAATTAAAAGACGTATATTGCATTACAGAAGCACATAGAAAAGGAAGAACGTACAGATTCTAGCCAGTCAGTCAATGAGCTATATGATATAAAAAAGAACTTGAGAAATTGACAGGGAGTTACAAATGGAGTAGAGAACTTGTCTGCTAAGAATGAGGCCCTGAGTTTAATCTCCAGGAACAGCAGGAGAAAATATTTTTGAAAAAGATAAAACAAGCCAGGTACGGGTGGCTCACACCTGTAATCCTAGATACTCAGGAGGCTGAGATCTGAGGATCACAGTTCAAAGTCAGCCTGAGCAGGAAAGTCCATGAGACTCTTACCTTCAATTAATCACCCAAACAGCCAAGAAAGGAGCTGTGGCTCAAGTGGTAGAGTGCTAGTCTTGAGCATAAAAGCTCAGAGACAACACCCAGGTCCTGAGTTCAAGCCCCAAGACCAGCACCAAAAAAAAAAAAAGCAAGCAAGCAAGCAAGCAAGAAAGAAAGAAAGAAAAGGGAGGGAGGGAGGGAAGAAGGTAGGAAGGAAGGAAGGAAGGAAGGAGAGAGAGAGAGAAAGAGAGAGAAAAAGAAAAGAAAAAAAGAACCAGAAAACAAGTAAAAACAACCTCAAGCTAGTGTTAACACCAACCAGTAAAATCACTTTTCTGTCCACTACCTTGGCTCTTATCCCAGCTCCCTTCCTGCATACCTCAGTCTCTTTGGTGCTCACTGGACCTCAGGGGACTCCTGAATATAAAGCCTAAGAAGGGAGACTTACAGAAATCTGCAGAGACAGCTCTGGGATGTAATAGAGAATCCCAGCCTTTCCTGAGTCCTGTGTTTGGAAAAGTCTAGTTTTTTGACCTCTAGCTACTATATCACAGCCCATGAAAATATAAATGACATCAACATTTCCAATGCTTCCCCCCCCCCATTCATTTGTTAGCTTTGTGATTCTTAAAATCCCATTCTGAAATCTATAGCACTGGAATACAAATTCTCACTAATTTCCAGCATGTTATTATTTTCATAACTCCACCTACAAACCCCCCGCATTGTAACTTCTCTTTTCTTAGCTCTTAAGTTTATCCAAACGGAGCCTGCGTGTGCTACATACTGACTGCTTGTTTGACAGCTGTATTTAGCCCTAGTACCTTGAGAACATTAGAATTTTAATGGCAGTTAACAAGGCTTCTTAATGATTGTCTCTAGTCAAATCACAGCTGAGTGATTTGTACTTTTTCACTGTAACCCCCATTAGCTTTGGCTTTGAATTCAGGGCCTCCTGCTTGCTACTACTTCTGAGCAATACCTCCAGCCCTTTTCTCCCTTGCTATTTTGACTTAAGCTCTCAACAGTGATCCCCCTATTTCATGCTTCCCACCATAGCAATGATGACAGTATGCATCCCCAGCTACTAATTGAGAAGCAGGTCGTGCAAACTTTTTCCCAGGCTGATCTCCAACTGTAACCTCTAAGTAACCAAGAGTAAAAGTCTGAGTAATGGTACCTAGCTCTTAGGAGCTTTTCAAACTTTTCTACTTATTTGTTTGCTTGCCTAGTTTTGCGCATTTCAGATTGCACCTAGGCCTCTGCACAAAGGAGGAAATTGCTCTATCGTTTGAATAACTACATCCCCATCCCATGGGTTTTTGCTTTGTTTTATTTTTGAGACAGAATTCAATCATCTGGCTCAGGGATTCAATGATCCTCCTGACAGTCTCCCCAGACCTAGTCTTACAGGCATGGGCTACCATGCCCAGGTAATTATTTATTTTTATAGTATTTTTAAAGAACTGATTTTACAAATGAGCTTCTTATTTCCCAAAGCACTCCTGCTTCCTATATTCAGCTCTCTCCATTGCTTCCTGGATGTGCCTCAGGCTCCCTCTTAGCACATAGAAGCACGTTTCACTCAGTGTAGCCCCACTCATCCCTGACCAGTTACTCCTTCCTATGCGTTTATAATTCACTAGTTCGATCCAAAGACCTGAGATTTACCTACGTTATCTCTTTTTCTCCCATCATGTCCGAAATTCTTACCTTTCCTCGATTTTCCTCTGTGCCTTTCTAGACTCTGCTTTCAGGCTCTGTCTTCTCTTCCACTTCCTCCAAAGCAAAGCCATGCTGATCTAGTCTCCTTTCTATTTCAAACTTTCTAACAACTCTTTCCTGTAGCATGAAGTGTGTACTTCTCATGGTTTAAAAAGCAGTTCATATGCATACCCTAGCTCCACTTTTATACTTCATGCTTTTTCCATGTCCTTCACCCTACCCCACTGTACACGTCATAACCCCTTCACTCTTTAACATAAAATGCAATCAAAGCTTGATGAATGAGTATATCAGTAAGTGAAAATTTTAAAAATAGACAACCTGAGTTGTCAGGGGTAGCCAAAGATAAATAAGCAAAATTAAGTCTGCACTCAGGAATGAATGTACTCTTTTAATTCTTGACATTTCTGTTCATTCCTCCAGCAAAAATGAGCAGTTTCAGTACACAGTATGCCTCTCTAGGGTTATCAGAATAAAAATCTCCTTGAAGTATGAAAACTAATGAAAACTAGTAACAAAATAATAGCTTTTAAATATTCATTAAATGCTTCAACTGTTTTAAAAAAATTTTTTTAATGGTGTGAGCTGCTGATCCTAACTGTAATTCTAGCTCCTCAGGAGGCTAACACCTGGAAGATGAAGGTTCAGAGTCAGCTCAGGCAAAAAAAGAAGTCTACATGATCCATCTACAGTTAATCAGCAAAAATGCTGGACTGGAGGCATGGCTCAAGTGGTAAAGTACCAGCCATTAGCAAAAAAGAAAATCCAAGTGAAAGCAAGAGGCCCTGAGTTCAAGTCCAGGGAAAGGAAAGAAGAAAAAGAGAAGGAAGAGAAAGTGGTAATGAAAATAAACAGGTTAGGGATTTCCTGAATACTTTAGCCAGATGTCAGAATATAGGAAGAAACAGAATCAAGAAACAGTATCCAGGGCTAGGGATGTAGCTCAGTGGAATAGAGCTTGTCTAGCATGGTAGGAGCTAAATATAATGGTCACTGTGAGTGTCTGGACTTGGGACTTGATGGTCTCTGAAAGGCTTCTGGTTTTCTATGATCCTATAAAAATGAAAGGCTAGCCTGAATTTAAAAAGAATTTATATCAAAATGATTTGTGACTTTTCTCTTTAACTCAAAGATCCCAGCAATATACATAGTTGCTACACTCAGTCAGGATAAACACAATACACAAATTTGAAACTTTTAACAACTACCCGCCAAGGCCCTAATGTGTTTTATGTTACCTGAAGCTTTGGACATTCAGTCATATTACGTATAATTTCAGAAGAAAGAGTATAATTACAGTTTAGGAATCATTTTGTGAATAATTAAAGGAATGTCAACTTTGGAAGTAATTTCTGAGTAATTGCTGGGGGAAAGAGGAGGTTAGTGCATCTCCAAAGAAGACATTAAAAAGAAGAAAAGTTCTGCAAAGAAAAATAGAGTTTATATACTAATTTAATTCAGCTTTGTAACACCTGTGCCAGGACTAATCACCTACTCTATTTACATCCTGAGAAGTTCAGAGGGCTGATGACTCCCAGAATTAGCTGTTGGATCACATTTTTCTATGACAATGACAACAGTGACATCAAAGTCTCAGTATTCACAGCAACAAACATGTACACCTTGCTTATGACTCTGTAGGTCATCTGAGACACTCCTAGGGCTTGACTAGGCTTAAGTTCAAGTGTATTCCATGTGACTCATTCTGAATATGGAATGTGAATCACAACTCAAATCATATTGTAAAAACACATCTTAAAGCCTCTTCTGAAAGGCAGTGTAGATCACATCTGGCCACACTGAATTGGTGAACGCAAATCTCACAGTAAAGGCAAATGTCAATGGAGCAGAGAATTCCTGCAAGTGGACTCATTAGGAACAATAATCCAAAGGACCACAGGATGTCTAATACATTTTCTGGGTATCTACCCTGATTTTGATCTGACCCTTGATGTGGGGAGAATAATCCTGTGTTTCACATGGGTCAAGAATTTGCTTGAATTCTACCTCCAGCCTTGCTGGGTAACCATGGCATGAACAGCTGATACTCTACTATTTTCCTTCCTTCCCACTTTCTTCCTTTCTTTCTTCCTTCCTTCTTTTCTTTCTTTTCTCTTTCTTTCTCTCCTCCTCCCTCCCTCTCTCTCTTTCCCTCCCTCCCTCTTTCTTTTTTCCTCCCTCCCTCTTTCTTTTTCCCTCCCTCCCTCTCTCTTTCCCTCCCTCCCTCCCTCCCTCTCTTTCCCTCCCTCCCTCCCTCCCTCCCTTCCTTCCTTCCTTCCTTCCTTCCTTCCTTCCTTCCTTCCTTCCTTCCTTCCTTCCTCCCTCCCTCCCTCCCTCCCTCCCCCCTTCCCCCCCTGTCTTTGTTTATCTGCAGCTAGTCCTGAGGCTCGAACTCAGGGACTGGGCTTCTTTTGCTCAAAACTAGGCTCTACCACAACTCCACTTCCAGCTTTTTTTTTTAGTAGTTGGAGTTTTACAGACTGTCCTTCCCAAGTAGGCTTTGAACCTCGATCCTAGTTCTCAGCCTCCTGAGTAGCTAGGATTACAGGTGTGAGCCACTGGTGCCCAACTTTTTCACTTTTTTTTTCATTAGTATATATAAATTATATATATACTAATTCTGTTGTGATATTATCATACATGCATATAGTATACTTTGATCAAATTCACTCCTTTACCCTTTCTATTTCTTCTTGTCCCTTGTAATTTTAACAAATTCCACTACTCTTATTTTCATTACATGTGAATGAAGTACTTTGGTCATATTCATTCCCTGACCTTACTTCCTCATTTTTCTTTTCTCCCTTCCACTCATTCCCACCCCTGACAGTTACCCTTGCGATACACTCCTGTTATTCATTTGCTTAAGTTTACCTCCAGTATGTGAGGGAGAACACACGATGTTTGTTTTTTTCACTGTGACTTATATCATTTGATGATATCTGTGTCCATCCATTTTCCTGCAAATGACATTTCATTCTTCTTTATGACTGAGTAATATTCCATTGTGTGTGTGTGTGTGTGTGTCTATTCATTGATGGACAACTATGCTGATTCTAGCTTGGCTATTGTAATAGTGCTGTGATAAACATAGATATGCAGATATTTCTATTGTACATAGGACTTACATTCCTTTGGAACATGCCCAGGAGTGATATAGGAGGCTAGAGAAGTTCTGTTTTTTTAGTTTTGTTTAGCAATCTCCATATTGGTTTCCACAGCAACTTCACTAATTGATATTTCCACCAGCAGATGCTAATTATTAATCTAATTATTAATCTTTCCATCCTTCTATCAAAGTAGACCTACAGCCTTCAAACTCAGTTGTTCTCTGCCCTGAAATGCATTGAGCTTCTGGTGTACTCTCCCATCATTCCGTTTGGGTCTTTACGTTTTTAATACATCTAACGTTTAACTTTACACTCCTTTTAGGAAATGCTTGGAGGAACACAACGTTTAGTGGCCAGTCAATTTCTCTGAGAATTTTTGTATGTTCCCGCTCTTACTCTGACTTCTGTTGCTATTGCTGCTGCGCCCACTGGCATTCACGTGTCTCCTTTGCAGATTCATCTTTCCTCTTGGGTTTCTTCCTTAATGTTCTCTCCCTATCTTTGATATTATACAATGCCAAAACCAAATATCTAGGTCCTGGCTTGCTTTTATTTGTCTTGCCTAGAAACAAATGTCTTTCCTATCAGCATAAACCCCTGTGTTTTCTTGGCTCTAGACAACTTGCAGTCATTTTCTCATCCGCTATTGCCTCTTCTTTGTTCTATTTTCTCCTTGGGGGATACATATTAACAAACTTGAAATATTGTGTGCTTTCTTTCAAATCTCTTGGGTATTTAACCTATCCATTGGGCTTTGTTTCTGTTTTCTTTGGGCTGCTTCATTTTGTTTCTGTAATATTAATGTTAAACTCAGGTCCCTTCACTTGCTAGACAAGCACTCTCCATCTGAACCATTCTCCCAGGCCTATGTGCTTCTAGCATCTCTTCCAGTAGGGTAACTTTTGCCTGGATCAACTTTGAGCCATGATTTCGCTCATTGAGGTTATGTTCTTAGCAGTTTATATTTTTTCTGAATGTTTTAGCAGAGTACCACCTTTCCTGGTCCTCATCTTTTGATGCTTCCAGAAGGCTCTTTCAGAAGCTCAGTTCTCAAAACCTGCTACTGACTGAAGGCCTAACAGCGGCATGCTGATATTCACATTGGCTAGCAAGCCACATTTGTTTACCCTGGCCTTTTACATTTCTTTACTGCATGTGCTCCATTACTGTTTTAGCATTTGGTTTTCATTTTTTCTTGGTGTTTTCCCTCTAGACTTAATTCACCTCATTTTAAAGGCTTACAAAATGCAGTATAGATTTTTTTTTTTTTCTGGAGGAACTATTATTTTCAAGTAAAGGGGCCTTTCAGAGTTATCTAATCTGCTATCCTGCCAGTAGTGAATTTCTGGGTGACATTTTTTACTCTGGGTTTATGACTATGTTCCTAATAACTCTGCTTGCCAAGACTGAAAATTCCCAGATAAACAGAGCATGACTTAAATTATTTTAAATTTAGAACATCAGAGTGAGAACACTTAGACTTTTCTTGCCTATAACAGGACTGTTTTACTCAACTAATGCACACAAAATGCTTATGAGATTGTGATTCCACTAGGTTTTCACTGCCTGAAGGGTACCAATAAATCTGTTACCACTGCTGAAAGGTTACATAAAATCTCATCAATTTTATTGAACGATGAGGTACTGCTATGAACTCACATGGAAAGAATAACATGTAACTATAATTATAAATACTTAGCTAGTATGGCTGAATTACTAAGATTTTACTATAATTGATTTATAGTAAGTTGACTACTTGAGAAAACATTGGCACTGTTGGTCTGCTATCATAAACTTGATATTCTGATGGTAATTATTCTATAATTTATCTTTTTGAAGACAAAAGTCTTATGTACTAGTGTAATTTATTCATGCAATATCACTATGTCCTTTTCCCCTGAAAGAGAAAATGATACTAAGCTGCTGATGAACCAGATTTTGTAAATAGAAGGCTATAGAAGTGAGAGATGTTTATAAGTCTGTATTGTCACACTACAGTGGGAGTGTAGTAAATGTACTGGTTGAAAAACATTAATTTGGCCTGCATACTGGTGTCTCAGGCCTGCAATCCTAGCTACTTGGGAGGATAAGATCTATGGATTGCAGTTCAAGACCAGCCTGAGCAGGAAAATCTGTGAGATTCTCATCTCCAATGTGCCACTAAAAAACCAGAAGTGGAGGTGTGGCTCAAGTGATAAATGCTAGGTTTGAGCAAAAAGGCTAAGGGACACTGCCCAGGCCCTGAGCTCAAGCCCAAACATGGGCACAAAATAAAAACAACAAAATAAAAATAATACTAATAACTTGGCAAGATAATGAATTGTAGTCTGTATGAGAAACAATTGCTATTCTGAAAATGTGTTAAAATCATATTTTTTTTCTGATCACATTTAAATACCTTACATTATTGATGCAAGAATTATTGAAGAGCCATTTCTAAGATGTACATAAAGTAATATTAGAAAATGTTTGCCTCCACCTTTTACTCAGACAGAATCACTACCTGAGAACTAATATTTCAATAAGTAAACTTCCTTGAATAAGCCAGAATCCTGGCTAATGCTTAATTGTGCTACATAACAAATCACATATTTTAGAAACTACGATAGTGTTATTGCCAAAAATATGGATGTCACCGACAGAAGATTGGAATAAAGAAATGATTTGGGTATGGATTGATAAAACACCCCAGACAGATTTGAAGTTAATAAACAGTTATGAGTCAGTTTGCCCAAGTCTTCCATCCCAGCCCACATGTGGCACACTGCGGAGCCTTCTTACCAATTATATCTTTAGAGGGCGTGTAAATTGATTCAGCCTTACTTAAACATATACACTCTAGCCCTGTGTACAGTTCAGCCATGCCACTTACAGTTCAAAAGCCTGCATCTGCACAGGAACTGAATCAAAGGGAAAACATATTAAATGAAATAATATAACCATTCTAGCACTTTCTGCCCTTAAAAAAAATCATGAGCTGAGGATGTTCGTGACTGTTCATTATAATTATGGCATTCTGAAGCTTTTTGTGTTAATATTTCAATGATTACTCTTGAAAAAAAAAAAGACTTAACAGGAAGAACGCTTCAACTTTTTAACAATTTAAATCTAGGGTAAAAGCTTGATATTAACAAAGTCTAAACTAAGTTTCTCTGAAGTCTTGACGTTTTTCTTCTTGCTCTAAAAACTGCATCTTCAAGGAAATAGATTTAAACTTCAAAAAGACTTTTGACGGGCAACTCATAGTACTTAATTGCACTGAAAAAGTCATGCTCAAAGTTTCATTTCCAGAAGCTATCGTCCATCAAATTGGCCGAACAGAAAATGTAAGAAAACCCAACTGATCAGCCCTGATTTTTTTTTTCTGAGTAAAGTAAGGAGATCTTTATTTTTTAAAAGAACTGAAGGTTGGTGGAGGGGGGAGGGAAGTATCTTGAAATGTAAGAAAAGATCTTCCTATATATTTTTTAATCTTTGACTTTAGTCTCTCTGTTGCTTTTTCTTTTGGCTTAAAATTCAGCTGAACATATTTGGAAAGCATCAGAGGGAATTTAACTCACTTCTTAAAAGATGGAACTGATTTCATTAGGTGATTAATAAAATATATTCTTGTTTCAAATTCTGTTTGAATCCTTATTCTACCAAAAACTGGGACATGAGAAAGAGAAGAGAAGAGAGAGAGAGAGAGAGAGAGAGAGAGAGAGAGAGAGGGAGAGAGAGAGAGAGAGAGAGAGAGCGTGCGCACACAAGGTAAACCCCACTACATGATTTATGATGACAATAGAAACCATCCCAAGAAAGTTTTCAAACAATGTTGGAATAAGCAAATAATAATACAGCAGAGAACATGCACCATTCAGTTACAAAATCCCCTATTCAAATCAGAACTACAAACTTTGCTGCACAGATATTTCCCAGTGATTAAAAAATAAATACTCCGATGAGCAAATTCTTCAATACCTTCTTGGAGAAGTCTTTATGATTATTATATTAGAGCCAAATATCATTTTATACTTCAACTTACACGAAGTATGTTATTTTAAAACAAAACACTTTCAGGCTGTAAGAATAAGTCATACTTAATGTTTTCTAGTAGGTGTGCAGCCCCATTGAAAGCAAGGTGAAAGTCATCCACTTTAAAATAGAAATATGACTGGGAGAGACAAAGAGAGCTTCAAAATATTGTGTAAATGTTTTACAGTAAGTAACTGTTTAACACACAGCTATATATTTTAATAATTACTCTCTTCTGTATGTTATTCTAAAGCATTTACGTGTGAATAGAAGTGGGTGTTCTTTGTATTTGTCCGTAAGTAGATTTTTGTCAGTTGCTTATTGCATGAAAAATATGCATGTGAAGAGTTTCATAACCTATTCAGTATAAATCTACACTCCTTCATATTTAAGAATTTCTTGTATATGTTTAGATTTAAAGTCTGTGCAAAATGTTCTATGTGGTTGGAGGAGGGAAACAGGGAAAGTTGATTTTCAAATGTTTCTTATCTAACAATATTTGAGTCATATTTATGCCTCCCTTTTACATGCTATAATGAATTCATGACCAATGACACTATTTATACATTTAAAATAAAACAAAGTGAGAGAAAGGGCAGGCTGTGTAGGGACAAGAGTCCATCTCCTCTTGTGCCAGGGAAAATTTTAGCAGTGAGCATGCTCAGATACATGGGAGGCACCCAAGTTACTATATCAGAACTAGTTCTGAGGTATAAGGAGACCACGTCAAACAACCTCATTGCTGTAAGCCTGTTGCTCTGCATCTGATATTAGACATCTCCTCAGCCTGAGATCGATCGCAATGTTCCTCCTACTTCATGTCATCATTCTGATAGATGTCAGAGGTAAGGATGCTTCTTTCTCATCTCAAATGAGTGCAATTCCCAAAGAATATAAATTTTCTATTTAGTTCTATGGTACTTTCCATAGATTCCACTTTGCATTTCACTGTCAAGACCATTTATTGCTGTAGCCCATTAAGCCTTGTGATTTCTAAGTACAACGCTTTTTTTTCTTAGAAAGTTGCCTTTGCATGGTATTAAAGTTGCAGATGAAATATCTTTTTAAAAAAACAGCAGTGTGTTGACTAACAATCTCAGATCTATCAGAGCAATATTTGGGTATTTGTTTTTGTAAAAGTAGGGTGAAGTAGCAGACTAGAAAATTGCTTTGTAACCATTCAACCTGTTGAAACCTATCTGTAAAATATCGAAGTTGTTAGTAACTATGATTTGTTGACATCGACTAGAAACTGCAAAGCCACTGAGAAATCTAAAAAACAATACCCTTTACAGATAACCTATGTGAAATCAAGTCACTAAAAGTTCTATAAAAGTGTATCTATTAATATGATTTTCTCCTTTGTTTTGAGCTATTGGAAATTTTTCCTTTTAGTCAAAGTACTAATTTTCAAATCAGTGACATTTTATTGTGAAGTTAACAAAAATTAAACTTAAATATTCACCTAGTTTTAAATAAAGAGACTTGTTTTTATATACTTATAATTAACCTATCCATCATTCCTAAGATATGCCATTTATTAGTAGTAGTATTCAAAGTGTATTTAATTTATACCTTCTCATAAAGAATTTTGATAAGCCTCTGAGAACAAATGTTGGAACTCAAAACTATTTTTATTTCTGAGACATTCTTTTAAAATAGTCCATTTAACTAAAGAAATCCCAACTTATTTTCTATCTTGAAACAAAATACAGTATGAATCATAATCATAAATGCAATATGTATGAGCAATATTTGATGCGATGTTTAAGTATACCTAATGAATTAAAGTTTCTAAAATAGTTAAATTTTATTGTGAGTTTGAAATCTTACTCAAAGCTTTGTCCCAAACTGTTTAAACATGTTCATCCCAATAGGTCTAACACAATTTTTATTTTGTGTTTTAAACACATGAAAAGCTACCTCCAAAAAAAAAACAATATGTGGACTCATCTTGCATAAAATATATTGGTAGAAAGCAGTCTTGTCTCTTTGCTTTAAGTCTTACCTCATAGGCTTATGTTCTATCCAAATTTATAATATGTAATTTTATATGATTTTAAGAATAAACAGTTAAAAAGTAAGTTCTTCCTCTTAAGATATGTCACAGAAATATCTGTGCCTTTAAAAAATCTTCAATGCTTATACTGTAACTGTGTAGTGAACCAATTTTATTATCCTACTGCTTTTACTAATGGTAATGAATTTGAGTTTGCTTTAACCTTTTAAAAGACAAAAACATCTATTTCTAAAGTAATGCTTTATGATTTACTATAATGCAATGAGCTTCTTTACTAAAAATATGAAAAAAATTAAACAGATTATTTTTGTCTTCTTTAATTTCTAAGTAAGTGACAAATTACATAGTAACAACCTAATAAATGTTTGATTAATTGTAATTGTCTGAAAGTTTTTGTTCTCTAACTTTGCCATTGTTTAAACATTAAACCTAAAACAATTCGTTTTCACAGTAAAACACACAAGTGCTGTGGTACCTTACGCCTGCTGATGTAATATCTGCTATATAATCAGTGAAAGTTTTTTTTTTCTTTTACACGTAAAATTATAAATAATGAAAATGGTAAGCCTATATATTAATCAAACAAAAATCATTAAAATTATATCAAAATATATATTGCTTTTTAAATTTAAATATGTGTGATAGATGCAGTCTAAACAAAATGAAAAGTTTGAAATTTTATAATTATAAATTTTCAGTTCCTTGTACACTGTCTTTTATCTAAGTTGACTGAGAATGAACTATTATGTATCATCATTACATACATTTTATCATTAATTTAGTCATTATATATCCTTACTAGCTAGCCTCAAAGTTTAAAACAAGTTTTTAAGGCCATTTTTAAGTCATTTTAAGCCACTATTTTAGTCTGTAAAGTATTATAGACTAAAATAATGGCCTTAAGTAGAAAATCAGTGTCAAATATCGCAGATCCTACTGACTGCTTAAGCACCCATTGATGGTCCTTCAGCGAAGTTGCTAACCTTCAAAACCTGTGGTCTACCACAGAAAGCCTGAGCAGCATTTATAGTGAGTGGTGTTGGACTGCCCTCTAATGGCCAAGTTTGACTAGTCCTTTCGATTTAGTCTCTAACATTGAGAAAAGATCTTCCCAATACATTTCACTTTCACACAATTACTTCCATGCTGATTATTGCTGTGAAAATCAATTGTATTTCAAGCTAGTTATTCTGAGGGACAAGAGTCACACTGCTAATGAGAAAGATGTTCACCTGCCTGAGGCTGAGTTGGAACCTGCCCGGAGGGGGGCGGGGGGGGGGGGGAGGGGGGGAGGGCTAATGAGATGGCCCATTCAGATGTCACAGCCTTGCAAGGTGCCCGCTCTAGAGGCTCTTGATAAATACAGGGTGAAAAAGAGGACGTGTACCCACTTTTGCTCATCAAATATGACCAGGTGTAATAAACGTTTTGCAGTGTCTCTTGTAAAGTGTCAAACTTGACTGCCATTTGAATTTCAGAAAAATTGGGATGCTGCTTTCTCATTAGTTAACATTGAAAAATCAAGTGCTATCTTTTTTTTCCTGGAAAATAATATCCCAAATAAAATTTAATTAACAACAATTCCGTGTAAGCAGTTGCACAGAATAAATGTGGAGGGGTTTTAGGTATATGTTTCGTTATAAGAACCCGAAAATATATATTTGGGCACTGATAGTTCATGCTCTGTAATCCTAGCTGAGATCTGAGGATCACAAAGATCTGAAGATCAAAGCCAGACCATGAGACTCTTATTTCCAATTAACCAGAAAAAAGCCAGAAGTGGAATTGTGGTTCAAGACGTAGAACATTAGCTTTGAGAGAGTAAACTAAGGGACAGTCTCCAGGCTCTGTGTTCAAGCCCAATACAGGCACACACACACACACACACACACACACACACACACAACTTAGTAAATGTATAACTTATTCATCAAGCAGACTAACATGCTATTCTCCATGAGAAATAGCAGTAGGAATAAAAGCATAGTTACCTAGAAACAAAAAAAAAAAAAATAGAACTTTCTTTTACATTTTATTTACATTGATTTATTTCTCCACCCTAACTTTCCAGAGGGGAGGGGGAAACATTGTGGGATTTTATATGTATATGTTTAATAATTTTTTTCTTATTCTTTTTTTAAAATTTTTGTTTGCTTTTGGCTTTTTTTCTTTTTTAATTATCAACTCAAAGGAGTTTCAGTTAAGAGGGGTTTCAGTTATATAAGTAAGGTAATGAATACATTTCTTGTCAATCCTGTTTCCACTTCCCTCACTTTTCTCCTACTTTCCCTCCCTTCCCACTCCCCCCCAAGATGTACAGATCATTTCCAACATATTGTCTGTGATGTCACTGTTGCATTGGTTCCCCCTTGTCCTTTGTCTCACCATCCTATTGTTCCCCTTCTCTTCTCTAATTCAAATAAACATATATACAATACCAGTGTACCAGAATGAAATACAGTAACAACAGAGGACATACCACAGGGTGAAGAGCATACAAACCAAACAAAAAACACATAATACGTTGAAAACAACAACAAAGAAAAACCTCTTGTGCCCATGTCTTAGAGTTCATTTCACTTAGCATCATCTTATATGGTCATATGTATGTAGCTATTGAGCTATTCTGCTCATCAGCTAAGATCCTGGATATATACTAATTATTGCAAATAAAGGAAAGCATGGGCCCTATGTCTCTTTGGGTCTGGCTTACTTAATATGATTTTTTCCGTCTTTCCATTTCCTTACATTCTTTCTGATGGAGGCATAGAATTCACATATATATATATATATATATATATATATATATATATATATATATATATATATATACACACCACATTTTCTTGTTCCATTCTTCTACTGAGGGGCATCTGGTTTGGTTCCATATCTTAGCTATGGTGAATGATGCTGCAATAAACATAGTTGTCCTGACAGCTTTAGTATGGTCTTGTTTGTGATCATTCTGAGGGGCATCTGGGTTGATTCCATATCTTAGCTATGGTAAATAATGCTGTGATAAACATAGTTGTGCTGGTAGCTTTAGCATACCTTTGTTTGTGATAATTTGGGTAAATGCCCAAAAATGGGATTGCTGGGTCATAGAGGAAATCTATGTGGAGTCCTTTGAGGAACCTCCATATTGCTTTCCAAAGTGGTTGAACAAGTTTACACTCCCACCAACAAGGCAGTAGGGTTCCCTTTTGGCCACATCCCCTCCAGCATCCGTTGTTATTAGATCTCTTGAATATAGACATTCTAACTGGGGTTAGGTGGAATCTCAATGTTGTTTGGATTTGCATTTCTTTTATGGCTAGAGAAGTTGAGCTTCATGTATCTATTAGCCATTCTTATTTCTTCTTCAGAGAACTCTCTCCTTAAGTCTTTAGGTCACTTTTTAATGAGGTGCTTGTTCTTTGAGGGTTTGTTTTTGGGGAATTTAATTTTTTGAATTCTAAGTATATTTTAGATATGAGCCCTTGTCCATTGTCTGGCTAGTGAAGATTTTCTCCCAGTCCATGGGCTTTCTATTGATCTTCCTAGCAATGTCCTTTGCCATACAGAAACTCTGCAGTTTCATGCAATCCCATTTGTCCAAACTTTGGTTTGTTGTGCTTGTGGGTCTTTATTAAGGAAATTTTGGCCTGTGCCAAGGAGCCCTGGAGTTTCTACTATTCCTTCCTGTATTGTTTTCAGAGTGTCTTTTTACTTTGAGGTCTTTGACCCATTTGGAGTTGATTCTGGTGCAAAGTGATATATAGGATCTAACGAGTTTTCTACAGATGTTTAACCAATTTTGCCAGCAACATTTACTGAAGAGGCTGTCTTTCTTCCATCTTATTTTTTTGGCTCCCTTATGAACCCACAGACCTGTAGCCACCTAATCTTAATCTTTTTGCCAGTCATGGTGCTTGAACTCAGGGCCTAGGTGGTGTGCCTGAGCTGCTTCTGCTCAAGGCTGGTATTCTATCCCTTGAGTCATAGTACTACTTCGGCCTTTTCTGAGCAGATTGTTGGACATAAGAGTCTTATGACTTTCCTACCAAGGCTGGGTTTGAACTTGATCCTCACATCTCAGCCTCCCCAGTAGCTAGGATTACAGGGGTAAGCCACTGGTGCCCAGCTATATGTATATTTTTAAAGGGGAAATTTGCTATGATGATTTACCACTATTAATTGCCAGGGAAAAGTGCCCTAAAACCAAAATAATATGGTCAATTCAATGCCCATGTGATAAATAGGCATTTGAAAGCTTTAAGATTAAGAAGAAATTGTAATTGAGAAACGAACGTCATTGTGAAGTAAATGAATATTAGAGTATCTTCAACACAGATAAGTACCAGTGGCTCAGGCCACTGAAGTGGAACTGTGGCTTGAAGGCCAGATTTGAGCAAAAAAATCTAAGACAGAGTACTCAGGCCCTGAGTCTAAACTCTAGCGCACACACATACACATACAAAACTACATGTTGAACACAACTGGTAACATCTTAGCCTTCCTTTCTTGTCCTTCTCCTCCTTCCCCTGTTCTTTCAACTTGGATGTTCCTTCCCTCTGTTATCATCCTTCTTTCTCTCTCCTCTCTCACTTCCTTTCTGCTTTAATCTTCTTTCTTACTTCAACTTTTTAAAGTAACATAAAAATGTAACTAATTATGTGTTATGGCTTGTGATGTGTGGTCATATGTCAACTTGTCTAATATTCAAATAAAATATTTTTACTTCCTTATGTTGAAAATGTTCAAATGTTTTTGTTCAAGCTTATTTTATATATATTTTTTCCAGTTTTAAAATTTTTATTTTCTTGTAAAGATGCTGTACAGACAGGTTACAGTTACATCAGTAAGGTAATAAGTACATTTCTTTTTGATTTTTAAATATATTTTTATTGTAAAGATACTGTACAGAAGGGTTACAGTTACATAAGTAAAGTAATGAGCACATTTCTTGGGGAGAGTTACCATTTTCTCCCACTATCCCTTCCCTCCCTTCCCTTCCCTCCCCCACCCTCCAAAGTTGTAAGGTTCATTTCCAACATGGTGTTTTATAAGTATCATTGTTGCAATGGGTCCTTGTTTCAGCATTTTGTTTTTCCCCTTCTCCTCCTCCCCAACTTAAATAAATGTATATACAAGTTGCAAGGTACCAAAATCAAATAAAGTGCAACAGGGATATACCATAGGAGGAAGAACATTCAAAAGAAATAAAGGGGAAAAAACCACGTACTATATTCAAAACAACAACAAACAAAACCTTTTGTGTCCATATCTTGGGGTTCATTTCACTTAACATCATCTTATATGGTCATATGTACATAGCGTTTGAGCTTTTTTCCTCATCTGATAAGATTATCCTAGACATAAATTAATGAATCAAGCTTATTTTAACCAACATGGATGCATGGTGCATATTAATCGAGTGTGGCATGATGTGCCAGCTCGTGCCTTCAGCATGCACCAATCACACCCAGATGGCTGGCATTTCCCTCTTGTTCTTAGCATCTCTTTGTGTCAGTAGACTTTATGCTCCTCAGGCCCACACAGAAAGACAAAGGTCACACATCCTTATATGTGGCAGCTAGGAGCATATATTTTAATATGGTCCAGTGATCGCTAGAGGCTGAGAAGGTAAGAGGAAAAGAGTAGGGGAGGAGGGGAGAAAGGAAAGCTAAATAAATGACACCAAAATAGGAACAGAAGGTGCGTTTATGGTGTTCTCAACACAGTGCCCTCAGTAAGTTCACCAGATATATTTGAACTCGTTCTTTTCCTATGTTCACTTCCCAAGTATTAGTCCTTTGCTTAAGCTGGTACATACTTGGCTCCAGGTATCATCCTGACCACTCTTTCCACCACTTCTTACATCGCTCCCTCTTACATCCGTCACTTCTTCCTCTTACCTCTGAAATTCCCCTCTCTTTTCTTGTCTCTGTTTCCCATCTGTCATTCTATGATCTCTAATCTTCTTCAACTCTGCCAGGGCCTTGTATAACATTGAGCTCTCTCTCTGATTCCCACATCTGCTCCCTCCATCTGCCTTTGCAATTCTACCTCCAGCTACATCAGTCCCAACTTGTTCCAGGCTTCTTCACTTCCAGTCAGGTCCAGTCTTTGTTGAGCTTCCACTCCAGCCATTTTTTTATACCTGTCTGTCTCCTTTTTTTGGCCCTTATTTCCTTGCTGTCCTTTGTTCTCTAGCTCATTTTCTCCTGGCTTGATCAGTGGCCACTCTTTTCTGTGACTAAAATTGGTAGGACACATGCCTGAACAGAACCAAATGAGTATCTTAGCATTTGAGCATTGCTGGGCTCTTTTTCTTTTTTTCGAGGTCCATTCTGATAGGCTCACAGTCTTGAAATGCATGAAACCTAAATCACCTTCATATCTACAAAATCCAGTCTGAATGGACCAGAGCCTATTTAGCACTGGTCTTTATACCACCATGCAAACTATTATCCACTTGTGCTGTAGCATATTGCCAATGTATTTGATTATGGGATATCTACCCTACACCTGGAATAAAAATGTTAAATTATTTATACCCTAGACATATACTAATTTTCTAAAATGTACAGCCTATAAATTTTACAGTCCATCTCTCCAGAGTCTTTTTGCCAAGGTGATGCAGATCTGTAGTTAGCTGTCACCCTATTTGGTTCTCCATTAGTCCTCAGTCACATTAATCTCACCAGTGGGAGAATGATTATTTTCCCCAGAGAAGCTTGATGATAATAGCATGTGTTTGGTACTTTCAATTAATTTTCCTCTCTCTGATTCCAAGTTATTTTTTATTCAATCTCTTGGGGTTCTGTTATTTTTTTAGTGATTGTATTTTTTTATTCCAATAATTCCAACTATTTTTTAAAATAAGCTTTTTATTGTGAAAATACTGTACAGAGGGGTTACAGTGACATGAGCAAGGCAATGAGTACATTTCTTATCAAGCATAAAGCTCTTTTGCCAGACACCAGTAGCTTAGGCCTGTAATCCTGGCTAAAGCTGAGATCTGGGGATCCTGGTTCTAAGGCAGAGACTGAGAGACAGATCCAAGAGATCCAAGAGACTATAATTAGCCAACAAAATGCTGGAAGTGGAGAGGTGGCTCTTGTGGTAAGCTCCAGCCTTGAGAGAGAAAAAAAGTGCACAAGAACTCAAGGTCATGAGTTCAAGTCCCAGTATCAGCACTAAAAAACTAAAAATTAAAAAGCTCTATTATATGCTAGTCCTCCAAATACAAATTAACACACACACACACACACACACACACACACACACACACACATACACACACACATTAACTTTGAAGCTCTGTACATATTTGTAAAGTTGGGGGGAAAAATCTGCTCTGAGACTGCTATAAGTAGTCTTGTAAGTGTATCCACATTATCTATGGCATACTCGGATGTGGACTATCGATTGTCTTAATATCTCAAGCATTTCTCCTTATGAGGGATCCAGTTCCAGGGGTATGCCCCACTTATAGAGTTTCTACCATGTTTTCCTGCTGGCCAGGGACAAGGTTTAGTGGACTGACAACGCTGGATGGCCAGGCAGGGCTTGGCCCTCTTCATCACTGTCCAGGCTCAGTCCCATTGCTTCTCTTCATTGGGATCCTAGGTTCTAGTGCTTGGCTTGGTTACATCCAGCTGCCTTCTAGAGCTGTCACTGAAAGTAGCCCAAATGGATTCTCCAGTGTCACCTCACTGCTGGCCAATGACTTTAGGGCCTCTTGAAATAGTAACCTCGGAAGGGGCAGTTGGTCTGGGGAAGGCCCTGGGACTCTGTACCTTTAAGATCAGCCATTCCAAAGTCAATGCATAGCCTATGAAATTAAGAAAGTTGAGGGGAGGGTTTGATGACGCAAGGGTGACATCACTCCAGGTGGTTGCACTGGTCTTCCCCATTGACAACATCCTCGGTGTGGGGAGAAGCTGCTCATGCGGTTAGCACATTCAAATAAAAGTCTACAAAAAGATGCCAGCTTTTGTTATACACTTGTTGTGTACCCAGGATTGCTAATTGCATCTGCTTAGATAGTTGAACATAATTAATTCTACTTGGAAAGATTTTTTTTTTTAATGTTCAGGTTATAAGAACAAATTAAATACTTGGCAAAGGAATAGCAGTAATCTAGTAACCAATCTAGAACATTTTAATGGGTAGTATGATTCAAAAGCTAGGATATGTAAATTTACATATAGGTCAGTTTTGATGTTAATTTACCACACTCTCCTTTTGTAAAATCAATAATCTCATAGCCAATGGCTAGAGAAGAACGTTTTCTGATTTAGGCCAGATTCTCTAGAATTTATAATCTGGCTTTCATTATTTACAATATATCGGTTAGAGTCTCTCTCTCTCTCTCTGTCTGTCTCTCTCTCTATCTCCCTCTCTCTGTGTCTCTGTCTCTGTCTCTCTCTCTCTCTCTCTCTCTCTCTCTCTCACACACACACACACACACACACACACACACACACACACATTGTGCAGAGGATTAAGCCTAGTACCTTGTACATACCTAAGCAAGCTCTCTACCAGTGAGCTGTATCCCAGGCTCTCTTTCTATTATTTACAGTGTATCTACGATGATCTGTCTCAAACATGTAGGCTAAAAATACTATATCGATTGCTATAGATAGGTTTACTTCCTAATTCTTTTATGTAAATCCATGAGATAGTTAAAATTTTAGAATATGTGAGTTATCTTCCATTCTGCCTTGGAATGCAACTGGGGAAATAAACATTCCTTGAGAGTTCCAACTTCTGTCTGAGCCTTTATATAAACGTTCTCATAGGCAGGAAGAAGACAAGAATCTATGCTAAGTGTTACTGAAAGCCTCTGTTTTTCTATTTGCAGCCATTTCCTTTATGGCTGCTTCCTGTCTCCCACTTTAAAATGCTGCTCTTACTGTAATTGTTCAAGTTAAAATTATCTCCTGGAAAAAGTAAGCAGCCCTCCCTAAAAGCACTGTGGGGTGTGAAATCACCCTGGATGCTTTCGTTTGCTCGTGGTCAAGACTACATCCTAGTATGTCCTTGGGAGAGATGCCACCATGTTGTATCCACTTTCTCTTTCAAAGACATTTGGAGTAGCCAGGTTGCCAGTAGCTCATGCCTGTATCTGGAGCCTCTCCGGAGGCTGAGAACTGAGGATCCCAATTCAAAGCCAGCCTGTACAACAAAGTATATGACATTCATCTCCAATTAACTAGCAAAGAGACAGAAGTGGAACTGTGGCTCAAGCGGTAGAGTGCCAGTTTTTAAGGACAAAGCTGACTTGGCCCTGAGTTCAAGCCCAGGTTTTTCTGTGTCTGCCTGTCTGCCTCTCCCTCTCTCTCTCCCTCTCCCCCCCCCCCTCTCTCTCACACACACACACACACACACACAAACAATATGGTGGTGACTAACGCATCTGTGGATGTTCTGTGTGGACGAGTATTTGGAAGTCATGCTGCTGACTTGCAGGTTTCGCAAAGCTTCCGGTTCAGCAGATGGTCACACTATCTTCCAGAGCAGCTGTTCCATTAGCACTCGCACAAGTGCACTGTGGCTTCTCCTTCTGCCAAGCTGTGTGTCATTGTTTGCCTTTTAATTGTACCCATTCTAGTCATCTGTAGTACTTCCTTATTGTGGCGGAAATTTGCATTTTCCTGTTTACAGATTAGATGGCGTATCTTTTCAGGTGGTTGTAGTTATTTGGATATCTCTTTTTATTTAGTACCTGAATGATCAAGTCACTTGCCCATTCTTCTATTTCTAGCTCATCTTTCTTTTTTTTTTTGTCAGTTGTGGGGCTTGAACTCTGGGCCTGGGCACTGTCCCTCAGCTCTTCAGCTCAAGGCTAGCACTCTAACACATGAGCTACAGCACCACTTCCAGTTTTCTGGTGGTTTATTGGAGATAAGAGTTTCAGGGACTTTCCTGCCCGGGCTGGCTTTGAACCGCGATCCTCAGATCTCAGCCTCCTGAGCAGCTAGGATTACAGGCGTGAGCCATTGCAGGAGGCACTTTTACATTCTCTTAATAATGACTTTCTCTTGTGATTTTTTTTTCTTTCCAATAAAATGTCTTGGAAGGAACACAAAAGTACAGTGCCTCTGATTATATAAAATAATATTTATAGAAATAAACTCCAAAGAGGTGTTTTTTTTAAAAAAAGTTGATTTTAGTACAACCAAATTTACAAGTATGTTTTCCTTCATGATTAGTGCTTTTGTCTGTTTGTATTCTCCTTAAGTTACTTACCCCAAAGTCATAAATAAGTTCTTCTTGTACTGTCTTCTAGAAAGTATTATATTACCTTTCCTATTTTGATCTATAATCTACCCTACAATTACTTGTTGCCTCCTCCGTATTCTCTGTAGTGTTTACTGTCTATAAATCAAATTTTATGTGTCATCTTCCATATTCAGTTCTACGGCTCTTTGTTTCAGTTTTTGCAACAACATGGCCTAAAATATGGTCCCATTATAATAAATTTTGATCTGCAAATAAATTATCTTGCCTAGTTTTCCTTTATCAAGAGTTACTTGTCTCCTGTGTCCCTTCGGATTACTTGGTGCCTTTTAGATCAACCCATCCATGGCAGAGTGTGATGATACATGCCTGTAATTCCAGCTATTTGCCCAGATAAAAGGATCACTTTCTGAGGCTGGTTCCTGGGCAAAAACTGGAGTCTTTACCTGAAAATTGTACAAAAGTTAAAAAAAAAAAAAGGTCTGAAAGCATAGCTAAAGTAGTAGTTGCCCACCAAGTACAAGACCCTGAGTTCAAGTCCCACTACTACCAAAAGAAAAATTAATCACACTGTCTAATGTATTTACTCCAGGGATTTGAGTTGTGATTGCTTTCACGGTGGTGAGAAATTTGGTGACACAACTTTAAGCTACCTTCTATTTATTTAGCTCTGAATAATGTCACCCACCTTCATAAATGCCTTGTATATTTTTGTTAGATGGATTCCTACGTATGTAAAATTGATTAAATGGCGGAATAGTAAAATATTTTTAACAGTTCCACTCAATTGCTTGTTGTTCATGTAGAACTGACATTATAGAAAACCTTGCTAAGCTCACAAATACTAGATTTTATTGTTTTGGTTGTTTTATGATCCCAGCCACCTCACTTACAACCAATGAAAGAGTTGTTTCTTCTCCCGTGTAAGCATAGGTTCTCTTTCCTCACCCAATCACACCGGTTAAATCTAGCTAAATTTTCTTGTATAATACAGAGGATATATGGTAACAGTGCATATCACAATGTCCAAGCTGAAAAGGAAGCCCCTCAAATATTTACCATTAGCTCTATTATATGCTATGGATTTTTATAAATGCACCTAATTACATCAAGTAAATAGCTGAGTGCTAGTGGATCACACCTGTAATCCTACCTATTTGAGAGGCTGAGAGGAGGAGGATCATAGTTTGAGGCCAGCACAGGTATATATACAAGACCTCTTCAATAGCTGGATGTGGTGGAATGGAATAGCTGGATGGTGGTGGATGTGGGAGGCTAAGACTGGGAGGATTGCAGTTCCAGGACAACCAAAACAGACAACTTCCCAACTGAAAAAGCTGTGCACAATGATGCATGCCTGTCATCTCAGCTATGGTGGGAAACCTAATAAGAGGATCACAGTTCAGGTGACTGGGCAGGAAGCAAGATCCTAAAATAACCAGTTCAAAGCATGAGCTTGAGGCATGGCTCAGCAATAGAATGCCTGCCTCACAAGCACAAGGCACTGAGATCCAACCCCAGCACTAACAAAAAGGGAGAAGGGATCAGATAAGTTACTTTTTCAGTTTGCATAGTTATTTTCATGTCAGGATCTAATAGTTCCATTCCCGGAGGCCATTTCATAAGCCAAGTCACAGACAAGTGACAAACAGAAAAAATAATATGTGTGAGTTATTGCAAGAGGGCTAACCTCCCCTGAGAATTCTAGCCACCATGCCAGATTCTGTTTTTCTCACACATAGTTCCAATGCTGGGGCTTCAGACTCCTGCTGTCAGCAAGGAATGGTCCACCAGTTCCTGAGCATAAATAAGTGTTTTCAGAAAGCTGATGTATTCCTTGGAAGGGCTGGGCTTTTCCTTCCCTGAATAGGTTCTCTCACATCTTTAACAACAAAGTACAATCTGTTTCTAATAAAAGCAATATTTAAAAATATAAGGTGATTTAAGCTTTTAAAACATCCTTATTTCACAAACTAAAACATTATCCACATTTCACAGGTTCTTCTAAATTTCTTGATGTTTGAAGAAATTTAAAAAATTAGAAATTTCAGCCCTGACACTATAGGGGACCTTCAAGGCATTCCCTAAAAGAAAATGTTTGAAGGAGGCAGTGAATTAACGAGATAAAAGAGAAGAAGACTTCTGGAAAGCAGAGGGGAGGAAGTAAAAACTAGAGCAGTGAAAACACACAGAACCAAGGGGAAATGGCTGGAAGTGTCAAAGGCTAAAACTGAAGATGCTAAGATACATATTGGAGTTTGTAACAAAAAGCATGTTAAGAAAAGAGGAGGGAAGGGTTAGGTAGGGAAAGACAGTGAAAAATGTTGAAAGGGGTGACACTGATAAAGATGTATTGTATTCATAAACTGCCTTGTTAAATGGCAAGTCCTTTGTATAGACACTTTGTATAAATACTTAAAGATCATACTTTTAAGAAGGAAAAAAAATACCATGATATCCACATTTAAAGAAATACAACCAAAGGGCCAATTCTTCTCCATTGCCTTGATACCAAAGCTCTTCCCTCAAACTGTAAGTTGGCTGTCCTTCAAAGGTGAGCTCTTAGGGTCACTTTGAATCTTCTTAAGTGTGTCAAGGGGAGGGTCAGACAGGTAGATTTGCAAGTGGAGTTGGATTCACCTTTGTTCCTAACAGAAGCTCCCAGAATGCTGCTACGGCTCCCCCCAGACATCCTACATCAGAGCTTTGGGGACTTGATGGGCAGGGCCTGCTTTGTTGACTGATGACAGAAGCTCAGTGCCTGTTGGGCCCTCAGGGAGCATCTTCTAATTGTTACATGAACATTGCTCTGCTCCTCTTTAGAGTGCATGGCAGAGGCTTTATCTATGATTTCTGCCATCTGGATCTTCAGCTCCATTGCTTTCCTCAGTGACCCCATTATCTGAATTGGCTTGAACACCCCTAGGTAGGATGCATGCTGGGAAATGACCTCTTTGGCCAGTCGCCTCTGTGTCCTCCTGGGTTCGTGAAGCTGTTGTCTCTAGAGAGGGTAAAAGGAGAGTCTCCGCCAGGACACGAGGCCAAGAGGACTCAGGCTGTCTCTACAGCTCCTCGTAGGACCACCAAGAGCAGATAATGAGAGCCAAAAGGACTTGCATTATGTCCAGCAATTCTTGCACTGGGAATCTAAAAGATCATTCTTAGACCTGATGTCTCCCAGGAAGTCAAAGAAAGTGTAGGTAGACAGCAGAAATACCCCTGACTGACAATCCATTTGGCTTTTTAGAATCTAAGAGGAAAGAAAAGGAGTTATTTCATAACATGACGAGAATATTCAGAATATTGACTTAGAAAGAAGGACTGGACTATTTTTCGTTGCACAAAGCCTCCCCTCCTGAGCAGTGTGCTTGGCAGAGGCAAGAAATGGTTGTGGCACCTGTCCATTTTGCTTTGATATGCGCATCGTCCACTTTCACATCCCCAAGTTTCAATAAAATTGTCTGTTTCCACTTCTACAGATGGCAGGAGTAACAGGCAACAGAATACGCCTCCTACCCATGGCCAAATGCAGCAGGAGTTCTTAATGATTATTTAAATTTTATAATGTCGGAACGCCATGTCAAATGAAGTGCACAGAACATTAAATGGTCTATGAGTGCATCAGGAAACATAAGCTTGCAACTTTGGCAAGGGTGAATTCTGTGTTTTGTTTTGTTTTGTTTTTGTCAGTCATGGGGCTTGAACTCTGGCCTGGGCACTGTCCCTCAGTTCTTCAGCTCAAGGCTAGCACTCTACCACTTGAGCCACAGCACCACTTCTGGTTTTCTGGTGGTTTATTGGAGATAAGAGTCTCATGGTCTTTCCTGCCCCGAATGGCTTTGAAACATGATCTTCAGATCTCAGCTTCTTGAGTAGCTAGGAACACAGGCATGAGCCACCAGCGCCAGGTGGCAAAGTTGAATTTTGAAAGAGACTCATTCCTCAGTTTTGTTTTTATTATTTTATTTATTATCATTCCTATGTGACCCACTAATTATTTATTTTAAAAAAGTTATTGAGTGTCAAATGGGCACTTAATATACAACAAGGATGTAGGATGCAGAGAGAAAATAATAATGAATAGATTTTATTTCTCTTTCCATATAAAAATTTTTCTTGGAATGTGTTCAGGGATATGCTATGCTTAGATGGGAAATTATGAGACAAGTAATTTGCAGTTCTAATTCTGCATAGCCAATGTTTGTTTTTCTTTCTCCCCATAGATGCTAGATGAAATTCATTTTTTTTTCTGGAGAAGAAAACAATAATCTCAATCCCTCTTGTCCATGACATTAACTGATTATCTATCTGCTTCTGCTCCTAAGTGCTTTTGTACCTGAGCAATGAGCTTGAGGTTGCTTGCATTCCTCTAAAGACTCACGATTATCTCCCTGATAAGCCAGAGAAAGATGAAATGCCCCGCTTTCACTGTATCTCACGCAGCCATGGCTTTCTCTTTTAACATTTTCTTAACCATCCCTTCTACGCACTACAAAGATGGAGTCATTAATAGATGGAAGGGTGTCTTTTCCTTGCTTATCATTTACAACCCTCCAACCTTCAAAAGATATTTGAAGCTGTTTAAAATAAAAATCAAATGTGTCATACTTGCAAACGCCTGAGAAAGTAGGGAAAGTTTTGTATGATAGCCCTTTTTATTTCTTTCATGGAAGTTTAACTTTCAAAATTCCATAAAAGCTAGAAAAGGGCATCCAATCATTGTATTCCAGAGGTAGGAAGATCACAATCCAAGGCCAGTCCAAGCAAAAGCAGGGAAAGCAAATGAACAACAAAAACAAAATAACAAAAGAACTGGAGGTCTGGCTCAAATGGTATAGCATTACCAAGTAAGCATGAGACGCTGAGTTCAATTCCTAGTACCAGCTCCCATTCTTACATACAGACTCCTTTTTAAATTGTATTTTCCTATCTATGTTGAGATTGCCTATGTGTCATGCCTTACCTAATCACAAATATGGTATTCAGACTTCCTGGCCCACAGTATATACATCATAGTCCTCTTACATAAGAGGAGCAAAAGGTTTAAAGAGGCAAAGTAGTGAATGGCTGAGAGAAGTCTAAGGCAGGTCTGATAGTCTCTAGAATGCTTCATTATTAGGGAATATTATTAAGTAAGAGGTTATGTCCAATTAATGGACTGTGAAATCAATTTATTAGACCATGATTACTTTTCACATTAATAAAATAGAAGAGCAATGATCAGAGTTCATCCAAGACAAAAAAAAAAAGGTAAGTGATATTGCCCAGGTTTTGTTTTATTGTATATGTGAGTAGGGTGAGTATTGGTATAAAAGGATGTGGATGGTTGTGGTTATGTGGGTGTGAGGGACGGGGTGTGTATGGTGGTGTATACAGGTATGTCAGGAGGGATTTGTGGGTGTGTACAAGTATGGATGTGGGTACAGATGAATATATGTGTGGGTGGGTCAGTATATATGTTGGATTATGTAACAAAAATTTACTTCTAACTGAAGTACTGCTTTAAAAAATGTGAAAGTCACTATGCTAAAATACGTTGAATAGCACTCATTCATATTCTAAGAACAAGAATGCCATGTTGTTTTTTTTTGATCATTCTGCCTTCTATAGACATCTGTACAAGCAAGAAGTTCGGAATTCTTAGGATCTTTGACTCTTTCCTTACATGAGTTGACTTAATAAGCCAATCCTCAGAGCCATGTAGTAGAGAAAGGCTGCCTAAAATAGTCAAAGACTGGACTGGGTTTATGCCTAGTTACTCTAGCACACCATTTACCATTTATTCCCCATTGCAGCAATAACAGGAACCAGTGGGTGAGAAAAATCATCCTAGCACCATTCTCTGGGTTGGCTTCTAAAAGCTTAACACGCACTTGTAATTCAAATACGCTCAGTGACCAGCCTCACCCTCCCTCTTGCCTTTTAACAAATGCATCAGTTGTCTAACAATGAAGACCAACAGATTTCCCTACTTTAGGGGTGTCTCTAAAGGAATTGGAAAGAGACACTTTACATGGGCTGTTCCCAAGAATCAGGACAAAACGTCTTCATTTCCTCAGTTTTATCTTAACCCCAATTGGCATGACGGCCATTAACATTCAATAAAAATAATTAGGAATTACTCAGCATAAAGTAGATAATGTCTTTTACTATTAAAGTTAGTTCCTATATCTGCTAGGTTAAAAACAAAAATAAAATGTTTCCTTAGCTGATGGAGAGAAATTCTGAGTCACAATGTCAAACTTTGGCAGCACGGTTAGGGGCATTTTGCCAACACATCTCTGATTCTCTTCAAGAAATCAAAATGAACCATAGCTATTTCTGGGCCTATTCTCTCTTCTTAAATCAACTTCTCTGATGTTTCAACTTGAACTCCTTTTAGAAAAAAAATAGGCAACTTCCTTACCTTTCCTAATCAAGTTAAGAAAAAATAAAACATATTTCCTTATTTTCTGGAAAACATTCCCAAATTTGCAAGAATGTCTCATGTCTAAATTTCTAGAATTGTTGTGTCCTTCCTATCCATAAGCAGAGTGCTCTTGTAAATGTTCATTATATTTCTTTTCTGTACTTACTTTCAACTTTCATTACGTTTGTGCTATGTTCTCAGCCCAAGAAAAGTTTAATTAATCTTCATAAACAACTCTCAAGTGCAAGTTCCAGGCTTCTGAATTCTTCTACCACCATGGTTAAGAGTGGGCCTTTGGGGTCAGAGGTCAAGTCAGACCTTCCCTGTGTCACTTTCAAAGTGACCAACAGTAGATAAACTGCTTAACTTTTCTCCCAGAGTCTTTACAATAGTTTCACCCCATACTGTAGGCAGGGTGAAAGATTCACTGAAACAAACATGCTCAGCTTGCCTGATGCACAGCAAAGTCAATGAAAATTAGGTATTCTTGCTTAGTATTATCTCCCTTTAAGATTTAAGATTTTCCTCTAACTCACACTTAAACTATCTTTTTGCATCTGTTTATATATATATATATATATATATACATACACATATACATATATATATGGCACACATATATATACACACAGGTAAAGATAGAAACAAAGATACATAGACAGGTAGGTAGGTAGGTAGATAGATGGATAGATGGATAGGGACATAGAGATGAATTAAGTCACTGCTTGTAATAAAGCATAGTGAGTAAATGTATATATCTGTTATGATTTTACTTTTGTGTTTCCAAGAGTGGACAACTCCTTGATTTATGCAAAAAAAGAAGAATGAGACATTTGGCTTGCTACATATTACCTTGCTGAAATCAAAATGATATTTGAATTGCAACAGGAACCCCTATGCAATGAAATAAATCTTGATCCCAATTCTTGGAACAGCTGGTGTTAGACCTGATCATGGTTACTTAAAATGTTAGCACTGAAGGTATTAGTTGAAGCAATGGAGCATGAAGAATAACACCAGGAAAATCAGACTCATTAGACTTTCAAAAACCAAGTAGACAAGTACTCATGGCTCATGCCTATAATCCTAACCACACAGCAGGCTGAGGTCTAAGGATCTTGGTTCCAACTCAGCCCAGACAGGAAAGGCCATGAAGACTCTTATCTCCAATTAACAACCAAAAAGCCAGAACTGGAGCTGGGGATGAAGTGCTAGAGAAGAGTCAGCCTTGAGCTAAAACAGCTCAGGGACAGAACCTAGTCCCTGATATCAAGCCCCAGAACTGACACCACCAAAAGATTGTGTTAATACGATATAATAATAATAATAGACAACATGAATACTCATGGCCGAGCTCCCACTTGGTTTCTCCTATGTAATATTTCTGCCTCTCTTTCCCTTGCATATAGGTTTTGCTCTGACTGAAGGCAGTACAGCCGCCCCTGCATGCCCCAGAGGGTATTTTCCCTGTGGGAACCTCACCAAGTGCCTGCCCCGGGCTTTCCACTGTGATGGTGTGGATGACTGTGGCAATGGCGCAGATGAGGAGAACTGTGGTGAGTCCTCCCACTCTGTTCCTCATGCTTCACTGCATGCGCTCCCTTCCCCCGCCCCCAATGGTTGGTCAGCCAGTGGCTGGCGCAGGTGCAGGTGAAGACACTGATCTGTGGGGAATCCCTTTGCAATGTAAATATCACCGCTAGATTTATTCGTGATTACCAACAGAATTTTTATAGAGAGAGCTTGCTGAAATCAGAAGTATGATATTAGAAAAGGTTACACGTTATGAAATGGAACGCATATACCTCAGATCTACTTGGGATCTTTCCTGTTATCATTTGATAAAAGGTTTCCTGTGACTATCTCTTAGGGATGGCAATTTGGTTCAGCTGGAATAAAATCCATCAAATGGGATAGGGCTCAACTAAAGAGTTAATTGATTGTCCCTGCTGGTATTGAATGCCTAAGTCCTCCCAAATCATTGGATCACAGACAAAGTTCTTGCCCTTGTGGAGTCGACATGACAATACAAAGACCATAAACGTACATGTAAACAAGTTACCCTCAGACAATGAGAAGTACTATACATTTTTTTTTGGTCGGTCGTGGGGCCTGAACTCTGGGCCTGGGCACTGTTCCTCAGTTCTTCAGCTCAAGGCTAGCGCCCTACCTCTTGAGTCACAGCGCCACTTCTGGCTTTGTTCTGCTTATGTGGTGCTGAGGAATCAAACCCAGGGCCTCATGCAAGCAAGGCAAGCATTCTACCACTGAACCACCTTCCAGGCCTATACATTTTTTTAAATGATGATATTGAGTTGAAGGGGTGCATTAAAAATACAACCAGATATGGTGACATTTGAACTAAGAACAAAATGATAAAAAAAAAAAAAAAAAGAATGGAGGAGGAGGGAGGGAGAGAAGAAGAGGAGGAGAAAAAGGAGGGAAGAGGAGCCGAGGGGAGCAGAGGAGGAGGAGAAGAAATACAAAAGGGAGGAGACAGAATCAATGAAATCTTCAATCTTCTCAGGGGTATAAAATTCCAAGCAAAGGAAACAGCCAGCACAAAGGCTACAAAACTGAATTAAGCAAGATGATATGTGGCAGAGATGGAAAAGCCCCCATGGCTTGAGTAGAGTCCATAAGGATATAAATAAAGGTTTAAATGGGACTAGATCACACAGGGGGCTTTTATTTTGTTTTTTTGCTTGTCCTGGGGCTTGAACTCAGGACCTGGGTGCTGTCCCTGCCTCTTCGTTCTCAAGGCTAGAGCTCTACCACTTGAGCCACAGTGCCACTTCTGGCTTTTTCTAAGTAGTTTGTTCAAGATGAGTCTCATGGACTTTTCTGCCTGGGCTGGCTTCAAACCATGATCTTCAGATCTCAGCTTCCTGAGAAGCAAGGATTACAGGTGTGAACCACCAGCACCCAACTCACACATAAGAGTTCCACAGGCCACTTTAAGGTAATCTTACCTGTCTATAGTACTGAGAATGGGACTCATGTCAGGGAGGATATCCTCTGCTAATTCTGTAGACTCCATTGAGGAGTTGTCTCCTGGCCTCACAAAAGCTTCACCCCAGCCCAGGATGGGTACCACTCCCCTCTCTTGCCCCAGTACCTTGCATATATTGCTACAGCAACACCAAGTGGTCTGCCTTATGTTTTACTGTTTCTCCCAGTAGACAAGAATACATTGAATACGCTGTTTTGGTTGCCCCCAGAATATAGGATAGTAGAGTACACAGTAGGCACTCGATCAGTGCTCAGTGTAGGTGGCAACTTTCTGGATTCCAATAAAAAAGCCATTGATAGAGACTTTTTTAATGCTAGTACTAGGGATTGAACTCAGGGCCTGGACACTGTCCTAGACTCTTTTTGCTCAAGGCTGGTGGCTCTACTACATGAGCCATAGCTTCCCTTGTAGCTTTTTGGTAGTTAATTAGAGATAAGAGTCTCACAGACTTTCCCACTTAGACTGGCTTTGAACTGTGATCCTCAGATCTCAGCCTCCTGAGTAGCTAGAATTACAGGTATAAGCCATCAGCATCTGGCTGATTTCCTTTGTACTGCATCAAAATAGACCAGTGACTTTGAATCTACCTCAAGAAATGTTTTGAGCCTGGATTAAATCATGCAGGGGGAGAACACAGTACAGTTCAAGGCAGAAGCATTGAAGATATAAATGCGAAACATTTAAAATTTTAAGGACCAACGGAACATTTTAGTGATTGCTTAACCGTTTTACTTGGGTAATTTATGTTATAACATAAATTTTATTATTTTAATAACATATGTTCAGGTAATCATGCCTCAAAATCAAGACTTTCTGTAAAATTATCAAACAGGAAACAACAAACATCATATTAGCATATGCAAATTGACATTTAACTGACAAGTTGGGAACATGTCATCCTTTACTAAAACAACCTTTATTAAAAAGAACTTTGGGCTTTTTATTTTTTCATTGTAAAGATACTGTACAGAAGGGTTACAATTATGTGACACTTTGGGCTTTTTAATATTAGATGATATTTTTCACTTATAGTTATGAAAAACAATTATCTATTTTCATTATATATATGGTGATGCATTCATTTGAAATATTTGCAATTGTAAAAAAAAGGGAATCCTCACAGATGTTTAGCCTTTTCTCCTTTACTATTACTGTGTATAAAGTGTTTTTAAATTTCATTTCATTATTAAATTTATATACTCTTGTTTTGTAATGATATCTGATTTCTAGAATAACTGACACGTATTAATCACCATTTCACAGGTGACACTAGTGGATGGGCGACCATATTTGGCACAGTCCATGGAAATGTAAATAATGTGACATTAACACAGGAGTGCTGTAAGTGCTATTGGTTCAAAGACAGTTATCAGCTTCGCAAAAAACATCATTTGTGGTGCATGGATTTCTCTAAGAACATTAGTGCCCTCTTCTCTGTGGTTTTACTGGCAACAATCTTAACTACAGTCCAAAAATATTAATGAATGTTTTTGAGGGGCTGGGATGTAGTTCAGTGGCTAAAGCACTTGCCTACAATGTATGAGAGGCTCTGGGGTTTGAGCTTCAGCACCTTAAAAATGATAACAATAATCATATTTTGAGAGACAGCTCACATCCACTTAACTTTTATAACTGTAGATTGTTATAATTGTGCTATTTTATTATTAACTTTTGTCACTCTCTCACAGGATGACTTTATAAATTAAACTTTATCACAGGTATGCATGCATAGGAAAAACCAGTATGTATAATAGAGTTTGGTGCAGGTATCTGGTGTAAGTCTTGGGGTGTATTCCTTGTAGGTAAGGGGGAACTACTGTGTGTGGTGTGATAAACTCCCTTGGAACCAAGGTCAATTTCTGTTCACTGTGTTTCACTGCCTATCTGGTCTCCTATCGGCCTGTACTGAAAAGATAAAAGAAAACTATCATCTCCATGATTCTAATTTTATATGTTGTTTTGGGATTACAAAAATTATAACACAGTAAGTTTCTTATTCCCTTTCATTTCTTTCTTCAATGAAGTTATCAAGCTCTCAATCCTTTCTAGACCCTATGCTGATGTCTTAACCCACCAATACCTCACAGTAGAGCAGGAATGCCAGACCTGTGCCTCATAAGGGAACATGGAAGCTCACTGGAAGAAACCATTGTTTTACAAAAGATGGAAAAGTAGTCCCCAAGGAGATGACATTGAGACAAACTTAAAAGTCCTTGGAAGGAAAGAAATGTACATATTACCCGATGTAGAAGAAATCACTGTATTGTCAAAGCTCATAGAACTCATAAACTTTATAGAGCATGATAGAGACAATTTGCCCATGAAGGTTAGAATGTGTTTGTGACTTTAACTAAGTATCACTATCCCACAATACTGTGAAATTTATGTAATCACTTAATCACCATAAAAAATTGCTATTAAAACAAACCTAATGATAAAAAAAGTCCTTGGAAGGCTGGGCGCCGGTGACTCACACCTGTACTCTGAGCTACTCAGGGGGTTGAGATCTGAAAACTGCATTTCCAAGTCAGCCCAGGCAGCAAAATCGTATCCCATTTAACCACCAGAAAACCAGAAGTGAAGCTGTAGCTCAAAGTGGTAGAGCACTATCTTTAAGCAAAAAGAGCTTAGGGACAGGGACCAGACCCCTACCAACAATTAAAAAAAAAAAAAGAGGCCTTGGAGGGAGAGAGGAAAAGAGGTCAAAGGGAGAGGAGGGGAGATAATCATCAACACATTGGGGTAGAAGGTTCAGCAGCCACTAAACGATGTACCTTCACATCTATGCTGAGATTCTGAGGCCCAAGGACAGAAGCCAAGCCAGAAAGCTGGGTCCAGCCCTTAAAGAACTGGGGGTACACACTTTGAAATTTGGGCTTATGTGTTCAGAGGTATGGCTCAAGGGTTAGAGTGTTTGTTGAGCAAGTGTTGGGCCCTGAGTTCAAACCCAAGTACTACCAAAAGGTAACAATGATTGGGTTCTTGTATGTGGGTATATAACTATATATCATTTAAATAAATTAAAATATTACCTAAGCTCATGCAATATTAGCATATTGATAAATATATGTGTGCATATTACAAATAAAATACCACACTAGCAGATTTATACCTTAGCATATGCATAAATATATGTGTGTATATAATAATATAATATATACTCTAATATTATATATTATAAAATATTCTATTATGATAAAATTACAAATTATATATTATATATTTATTAACATAATATATAAAATTTTATATATAATATATTTTCTATATTGTATATAATTATATAATGATATTATATTATATTACATTATTACATTATAATATAATGTAATATCACTATATAACAATGTTATAATATGATATAAAATATCATATTAAAATATTATACATAATATTATACTACTACTACATGAACAATATATACCAGTCCTCTGGTATTCCCAATTTCACAAGTGTGGATTTGACCAGCTGCAAATAAAAAATATTCTGGCTACATGCTGGGGACTCAAGCTTGTAATCCTATTCAGAAGGCAGAGATCTGAAAATCATGGTTTGAAGCCAGCCTGGAACAGAAAAGTCTGTGAGATACTTATCTCCAGTTAACCAACAAAACCTGAAAGTGGAGCTATGGCAGATGGCCATAAAAAAAAAAAAAGCTCAAAAACAGCACCCTGGCCTTGAGTTTAAGACTCCATATCAAACAAAAGTAAATTGCATCAGTGAACTTTTATAGACTTTTTGGTTTACCCATTAGTCCTTAAGCCATGAATAGTATAACATTAGCATATAATGTAATATGTGATGCTCTTTACACACCATTTACATTCTGTTAAATATTATAAGCAATCTGGAGATGATTTATAGGGTACAGGAAGACATGTGTGGGTTATACACAAATATTACAATATTACACTATTTCAGAGAAGGGACTTAGACATGTGCAGGTGTATCCATGGAGATCCTGGAACCACTCCCCCTCACAAACCCAGAGAAGATTGTACTATGCACATTATAATAACAACTCATTTGTGGGATCTTTAATTATATGTACATATAAAATATATATAGACTGTATAAAATATAGAATTATAGAAGTAAGGAATGTATAAAATTAGGAAAATATAAAAGGATAAAGTTTAAAGATACATCTAACTAAAATTGCCCCATTTATTTTTCCTTTATGAACCACAAGAGTTTGTCTGGCACACACACACCATTTTGTAGCCCTCCAAAATACATAAAGGACAATTTTGCTTTGTTTTTCTACGGGTTTGAGTTTTTTTATTTTCTTTTACTTTTCATGGAGAGACGGTGGACACATGATTAGAAGTGAATGAAAGAAAGCCGCGAGCAGAACGCATTTGTGAGCAACACTCCGGAGTAACAGTGTTGACAGATGTGATTGTCCCAGCTAGAAGTGGGCAGGTGGCTGTGGCATCTAGTGGGTAGAGGTCAGCGATGCCCTTGATCATTCCACAGCACACATGCCTGTCCCCACAGCAAAGTACCATCTGGGCCAAAATGCAAAGCATGCTGACCCAGCAGAGAGAGTGATGCAGGAGATTTTATGTTTAGTACAAAGTTCCACATAAACATCAACAATCATCCCAGAACATGCCACTGGCAATGACAGAAAGAGAGAGAGAGAGAGGTATAAGAAAACTTTCAGAAAACCCACAGAATGTGGGTTCAGGCTGATTTGCCGAAGAAAGAATGTGAAAACTTAGACCCACATTGCTGATTTTAGGCAACATGCCAACTTGACTTTAGAAAATTCTTCTATCAGCAACTAGAAGTTTCTAACCAAAGTCCTCAGTCTAATAATATTCTCAATAGCAATGTACATCTAAGTAAACCTATTATACTATCTTTAAGTGGTTCAGCTAATTATCATAGAGAAGGGACTTGGGCATGTGCAGATGTATCCATGGAGATCCTGGACCCAACAGACAATAATATATATACATAATATATGTAATTTATATTGTCCTATGGACAATACAAACTATTTTCAGGAACTTTATAAAATAAAAGCATCTTTTATGTTAGGTAGGTATTCAATAATGACTGCTGACTTTATTGTTATAATTTATTAAAATTTATTTTTAAAATAACACTCATCAAGCTGCATGCTGGTAGCTCACACTTATAATCCTAGTTAACCAGAAGGCTAAAATCTGAGGATACATTTGAAGACAGCCCAGGCATAAAAGTCTGTGAGACTCTCATCTACAATTAAGCACCAAAACACTGGAAGTGAAGTTGTGGCTCAAGAAGTAGAGAATCAGCCTTAAGTGGCAAAGCCAAGTAAGAGTGCAAGGTCCTGAGTTCAAGCTTCAGTAGTGGTACAAAATAAAAAAATACAAGGATAATAATAATAATAAATGTCTAAAACTGTCATAAAAGAAACAGGGCAGCTGGGAAAATACTTTAAAAATCACAGTTCAATAAGAAGAATAGGTGGACACTGACACCTGTAATCTTAGCTACTCAGGAGGCTTAGGTCAGATGTGGTGGCACACATGTGTAATACTAACACTGGTGAGGCAAAGGTGGAAGGATCACAAATTCATGGCCAACTTGGACCACATAGTGAGTCCACATAGTGAGAAGGGAATTAATTCACAGTGAATTAATTCACCGATCAACTAAGTGGAAAAATTAAAATAAAAATTCCCCAAAATAGTTTCTGTTCACATATCTCTTATTTTTCCTCACCTGACACACACATTCATGCATGCTCATGTATACACACACACACACACACACACACACACACACAAAATGCACACCCACACACTGTGTGATGGTCCTATGACCTGCTTGACCTTGTTTCTCAATATAGAGTTCTTACTCCTTTTTAGCCTATTCATAATTCTTTAAGTTCCCCTTATCTTTCTCCTGAATGCCCTTTTCTCACATGCACAGTTTCTCTACAACTTTCCATTTCCAACTTGATGATGATGAAAAGCCAAGGCCCCACAAGGACAGGTGGTCTGACTAGATCAATTTTAATAAGGTTCCATGGTAGCTGTGGCCAAACTGGCATCGAGTCTTTCATAGCTTTAAGTTTGAAAGGTAGAAAAATCTGAATTAAGTTTTAGCCAACAAGAGAAATGTATATGTATTCAGCAACTACTTTGTTCTATTGAATAACCCAATCATTGTTGTTACTGTTTTTTAAGCATGGTAATGTTTTTCTTTGAAGAGAACTTAGTCCTGTTTCACCATAAGGCTTTAGGCTATTTGAGCATGTCTGTTTTTTCTGTTTTTCTACCCACGTGCTGAATCCAACATGACCAGTGGAAGCTACCTAAGAGGAGCACTACATTAATGTCTAAACTTGATTAAGAGGGAGTTCTTATTTGTTTTTAAGATGGGCTAAATAAGTCTATGTAACATACTGCTGAAAAGCAGATAGTGTGATTATTATAAAGTCATAATTAAGAAATGTCTTTTTTTAGTAAATTCTACTTCTTTTGCCCCTAGTTCTAAACCAGTACCCACAACACTGTTACTGCAAGGAAACTGAATTGGAATGCATAAAAACTGACTTAAAATCGGTGCCAACAATTTCCAGCAACGTGACATTACTGTGAGTAGAATATATCTGTGTGTTCTCTGCCCCAAAAGTCACATAGAAACTGGAGAAAACTCCAGGTCATTGGTATGAAAGAGTCATACAAGCAAAGTAAATTCCATTTAAAACCAGTCATCACTAGCACCTGGCTAGTGGCTTATACCTCAGTAGGGTGACATCTGGAGGACTGAAGTTCAAAGCCAGCTCAGACAGAAAATTCCAACAGAATTCATCTCCAATTAGCCAGAAAACAAATTTCTGGGCTGGAGACATAATAGAGCGCCAGCCTGTTCACAAATACTGATGTTCAGTGCAAAATTATGTATGTCTTTCTGATTTTTAGATTGTTAATAATATTCTTGTGGTTTTAAAACAACACAAAAAGGAAACACATTTATCACATTTATAGCAGCTCATTTTCATATTGATCGTTCACCTGAGACTGCAAAGATATAAACTTTCTGTGAAGCTATTTGTGTTTCATTATAAAAATTTCTGTACATGTAGCCCAAAACTTTTAAGAGCCTTGGGAAAGTTCAAGCACATTCTCATTTGGGCATTTCTTGAGTTCATTAGGATCTTCGATTATTTGAGTGCTGTTGTTGCTATATTTTGTTAAGTTATAAAAAGAGTAAAAGGCAAAGACAAATCACTATAGACTTTCCAGTCCATTATGCTAAGTGGCTACACTTGTCAAATATTTGCAAGCTGCAATCAGGAGATCCAGGAGGGACAACTTACCTAATCATGGTTCCAGGTGATTGTAATGGAACTAATTTCCTTTGTCTAGCCATTATAACAACATAGCAGAACACTTACTTGTATTTACAGTGTTGACAGAATGACAAACCTTGTGTGCTGCCAATCATGTGGAAATAGAGCATGCACAATTATGTACACTACACAATATTTCATAATAATTATTAAAATGGTTAATGGATTATACATTTGTTGTAATTCTACTTTTTGTGTGTGCCAGCCCTGGGGCTTCAACTCAGGGCCTGGGTGCTGTCCCTGAGCTTTTTGGTTCAAGTCTAGTGCTCTACCACTGGAAGCTCAGATTCCAGCTTTATTATATTTTTGGTAGTTAATTGGAAATAAGTGTCTCATGGGCTTTCTTGCCCGGACTGGCTTTGAACCATACCCTCTGATCTCAGGCTCCCGAGTAGCTAGGATTACAGGCATGAGCCACGGGCACCCAGCTATGTAATTCATTTTTATCATCATTTATGTTGTCAGTCATTGGGCCTGAACTCTGGGCCTGGGCACTGGCCCTCAGCTCTTCAGCCACAATGCCACATCCAGCTTTTTCTGCTTATGTGGTGCTGAGGAATCGAACCCAGGGCCTCATGCATGCAAGGCAAGTACTCTACCACTGAGATACCTTCCCAGCCTTTATAGTATTCATTCTATTTATTCTTAAATGTTTACTGAAAAGCATTTTCTATACAATAGCTCATACACCTTACTACATAAAGTATACCAAATGGTATTCACAAGAAAATTTGTCTATAATGTATTTTTTAGAATATGTTCCATGCTTAGACAGCACATGACTGCACTTCCATTTGCTTTTTATTCGCCCATCAAACCCTTTCAGTTACTGCCATGTTCAAATGTGTATCACTTATCACAGATGTGGCTTTAGGGAAGACGCTGGTTCCCCCATGAAAATCCATAATCAAGTCTGCTTTGAATCTTATTTTAGGTCTCTTAAAAAAAACAACATCCACAGACTTCCAGATAGAGTTTTCATCAAATACAAAGAACTCAAAAAACTGTAAGTAGTTATTAATAGTGGGTGTGTTTATGGGAAATTCCTTGTCATGTTTTTGTTTGAGGGTTATTTTTATAAATATATAAAATGTATCAAGTTTATCATTTTAGATTTATGGATTTGACATTAAAAATAAGCCAGGCACCAGTGTCCCATGCCTGTAGTTACTCAGGAGGCTGAGATCTGATCATCATGGTTTGAGCCATCCCAGGCAGAAAAATATATGAGACTATTATCTCCAATTAACCATCAAAAAGCTGGAATCTGAACTGTGACTCAAGTGGTAGAGTGCTAGCCTTGAGCAAAAAACTCAGGGACAGCACCCAAGACCTGAGTTTAAGCCTCAGGATCAGCACACAGACATACTTATAAACACACATATACACACACATGAATAATAATAATAATAATACATTTATAATGCTATGCTTTCATTTTATAATTTAACACAGCTGAACTAATTTTGGTTTGGACATGTTTATAGAGTTAATATGGAGTCAAAGTAAAATATTTGAGAAAGAAAATTCACAGTTTCACATTCTTCCTTAAGATGATTTGAAAAGTGGCATTATTTGTTCTAGATGTACTTTTTAATTTGGCAGAACAGGGAAAGCATAGGTGAGAACAATCAGATCCTTTATAACACACATAATGGTGAGACACAGATTGACCCCCAGTAAAATGGAAGGAAAAACATAGCAATAGTACAAACAGTGATGTTAGCGTTTCTAAAGAAGGCAAACCTTGGCAAATAGTGCGTCACAGCAGGTAGGAAATGGCATTCACTGAGGAACAAGATGCTAAGATTCTTTAAGCATCTAAGAAAGACAACCAGGGTCTGGGGGAATGAATCATGGATTTCCACAGTTTTCAAGGACTATCTTTTGATACGATCCATATGCCGTTGCTTTGATATTTTACTCACCAAGCAACCTCACAATGATTCATTTGTAACTTGCTAGTATTATGAACTTAGGGCCTTGTGCCTGCTAAGCAGGTGCTCTACTACATGAGCCACAATCCCAGATTAACTTTCTAATGTTTTGTACTGCATATTTGTTACATTAGACCAGGAAAGTTACATTAGACCAGGAATAAAAGTATTCCTACCACAGGAATAAGATGTGTCCTATTCATACTAATAAAAAGAAAATATACAAGTTCATGGATGAGCCCTTAGTAAAGTGGGGTAGTATCTGCCAGCCCTTCTGAGCCCTAAAGAAGCTATACCCACCATGAGACCAATAGACTATGTTAAAAAAAAATCAGGGTACCATTGAAGTTACTGGAAAGTCATTGGTAGGGCCACTGTCTTTCAATATCCAGCATCCTAGAACCACCATCATTGCTTCTCTTTTCATCTAAATTAAGTGCAGGGTCTCGTAAACAAGAAAAGAAGGCTACAAGGTAGTGTGTATGAACACAGATGTTCAGCCTTATGTGGGTTTGATTATCATCTCTGTATTTCTAGCTGCTCCATCCTGGAGTATGTGGTCATGATATAATTATCACCCTAGAGTTAACTACACATTGCCTCTGGGCTTCCCAGCTTCTCTAGAGAGGAAATTTTAACCACAGAGCTTCTAATCTTCCTAGAAACTATTTAAATAACCACATGTTCATTCTATGAATCAGTATTATGTTTGCTCTACCTGGATAAAGCACAAGGAAGAAATAGAATCGTACTCACAAAGAAAAGTAAAGGACAAGGTTCTGGTTTTAGAGTAGTCCTTTAAATCCTAGGTTTCACCTTTTTGTTGCTGTAGCAAATATCTGAGATCATTTATTTAAAAAAAAAGAAAGGTTTGGGCTGGGAAGGTGGCTCAGTGGTAGATTGCTTGCCTCGCATGCATGAGGCCCTGGGTTCAATTCCTCAACACCACATAAGCAGAAAAAGCCAGAAGTGGTGCTGTGGCTCAAGTGGTAGAGGGCTAACTTTGAGCTGAAGAGCTGAGGGACAGCACCCAGGCCCAGAGTTCAGGCCCCATGACCGACGAACAAACAAAAACAAAAAGAAAGGTTTATTTTTGGCTCCACGTCTTGGAAGTTTCTGTTTTTAGTTAGTTGGTTCCATTGCTTTGCAAGGCATGTAGTAGAGCAAGCCTCTCACCTCATGAGCAATAAGCACAAGCAAAAGAGGAGGAGAAAGTGTGAATCCGGCTATCTAAGGCCCACCCCAATGGCCTGAGTACCTCCCACTAGGTTCCACCTCTTACAGGTTCTACCACCTCCCAATAGAACCACATGGAGATTCAAGCCTTTCATACAAGCCTTTGAAGGAGGAGGGATGTTTAAGACCCAAATGATAGCAAATTTTATCACCTAGTACCATAGAAGTTGTAAGAATTAGGTCTTCTTCTTACACATGAATGAACTAAAGTATGCTATGGCTAAATGATCTTTTACCATGACCATTACATAGGGTCTACAGCTAGTTAGGGGGAAAGTCACAATCAGAACCTACGTCTTCCGATGCCCGAGATAGTACTTTGTTCTAATGGAAAACTTAGAGATGGAGAGGAATTCTGTAACTTTTGTTCTTTCATTTTGGGGAAGGATGATCTCTGGGGAGGTAGAGAGGTCACTGAAGTATCAAGCAGAAGAGGTAAAATTACATTTCTCAGGATAAAATCCTTACTGTCCATACTCAATCCTTTGCTACTGAAGAGAATAATATAGAAGTACCTTGATCATTCAAGGACCGAAGTTTACTTAGTGGAAATAAAAAGGTAGAGATTAATCTTCCTTGCAAGATCAATCTATACAGCAATGGGGAAATCATACTAAGACAGCATAGAATTTAATATTAAGTGAGCTGCCAGCCCGGAATGTTCTAAGCACCCACAGTGATATTGAAGTCACTTAGACATTTGCTGGGAGAAAATTAAAAAAAAATCCTAAGTGAAAATTACAGTTTAATTGCCAGACAAATAAATATTGCTTAATTGATATGAAATTTTTTACTATTTGATCAATTTACTCATTTTAACAACCCTTTAAAAATGTCAGGATTTTCTAAAGTGGGAAAGGAAAAAGCAATTTCCGATGACCTTTCAGAGAAATAAAGCACAATTTATGGGGTTGACCACAATACTTTATCACTGTTACCATGGAAACCAGCCATGGTTCCTCCTCCTTAGCGTAACACGAACCTTATATAAATTAGAAATTTCTCCTTAAACTGAGTTCTTGTTCAATGCAATTATTGGCAACAAAACATAATTCAAGGTATCTGCCTCACTCTGGAATATAAAATGTCACATTTAAAAAAAAATAGTCTCTACATAGGCATTTATTTGCTTTAGTAATTCAGGTATATAAATTCCTGGTGTTTCTGCTTGAAAAGTTCTGACAGCTGAAACAGCAGGAATTCACGAACCCAGTAAGTTATTCTTAGAAAAGCCATTCAGTGTGAAGTATATGAACTGGGCTCCTATCTCAGCTTTGAATACAAAGAGGGCAGCACTTGCCAAATTGTCATGTTTCCAGATTTCCCCGTATGCTCTGAACACTACTACGCTGCAGAGAAGAAAGCTAATACCGAGGATGGAGTTTAAGTTTAGTAACCCACAGCAGACACCTGAGACGGGGAGATGCAGGTCTCTCTTCAGTGGCAGCCAACAGCTAAAGAGAAGCCTAGAGGCTCTTATTTAACCCACTTAAGTCTTAAGTGGTGTCAGTGAAGGGGATAGTTTGTACACATCTGACGAGTCATGCAGCTCTCTGATTTTCCTTCAGTAAGACAAAAACACAAGGTCAAATTCACAATTTCAACTTCGTCAAGGTCAATGGGCTTTGAGTTTCTTAATTCGTCATCTCAAAGAAAGTGTAAAGCACATTAGATAGTGAATTTTTAGATTTAAGAGACATTTCAGTATGTCTATACTGAAACATCATATTCTTTTTCTAGTCTCCTTTGCTATGGTAACTTAATTCATCATATTAACTTTCTTTACATTAGTCCAGGGACTCTAAAAGTACCAAAATACAAATACTGAACTGTGTGCAGAAGCATGATTTATGCTGCAGTGTGAAGTTATCTCCTCACAGACATGGTACGAGGTGGAGGGGGAGATGGGGGACGAGGCTATAAGGTCACACTGAGTTTCCACTTGACTTTGTCAGATTGAAATGGAAGCTTTGTTTGGATGCTCTGCAGTGCCAATATCTTCCACATGGTGGCGTAACAGAGAAAAATAGAGTTTTTATATGGAGCTCAGTCTGTGTGTGTGTGTGTGTGTGTGTGTGTGTGTGTGTGTGTGTGTGTGTTTTATTGTTGAAATACTGTACAGAGGGGTTACAGTTATATAAGTAAGGTAATGAGTACTTTTTCTCTCAAGCATTATTACCTCCTCCTTTGTTTTTCCCCTATCATTCCCTCCCTTCCTACCTCCCCAACTCCTTCCTCCCCCCATCCCGAAGTTGTAAAGTTAGTTTTCAACATAGTGCCTTGCACATCTCATTGTTACAATGGGTCAACGTGTGACCTTATTTCGGCATTTTGTTATTTCCCTTCCCCTCCCCAAATTAGAAAAATGTATATACAAGATGCAGGACACTGACATCAAATACAGTGAAAGCAGGGGTTATACCATGGGGGAAGAACATAAAAAAGAAACAAAAAAAACATATAGTACATTTTAAATATGTTAAAAACAATAACAAGAAAGAAAAGTCCAGTTGTGTCCCTATCTTGGGGTTTATTTCACTTAACATCATCTTATATGGCATTACGTACATACCTTTTGACCTTTTCTGCTTGTCCTAGACTTATACTAGTTATTGCAAATAAGGGAAACCATGGGACCTATGTTTCTTTGGGCCTTGCTTACTTCATTTAATATAATTTTTCCAAGTCTTTCTATTTCTTAACAAATGGTAGCCCTCAGTCTTAAAAATGACACCTTGAATGGCATTACCTGGCTAAAGGATGTCAAAAATTTTCGAACGTTTACAGTATACTCATTCCCCTCCAAAAAGGGCTGGGAAGTTCTATTATAGCATAAAACTAAATTAAAAGTTCAGCTAAGAGCTGGGTGCTAGTGGCTCATGCCTATAATCCTAGCTACTCAGCAGACTAAGACTTGAAAGATCAAGGTTCAAAGCCAAACTGGACAGAAAAGTCTGTAAGACTCCATCTCTTATTAACTGGCGAAATGTCAACCTGGAGGCAGGGCTCAAGCAGTATAGCACTGACTATGAGCAAGAAAGCGAAGTGAGAATGTAGGGCCCCAATTCAAACCTTAATATTGGCACATACAAAAAAAGAAAATGTGAATTTAAAACTAATCTCTCATTGTATAATGAGGACAAGAAGTAGACATTATTTAATTGGACATTCCTGAGAGTACTATTATTAAAACTGTGTTGTTAAATTGCTTCAGAGTTTGAAGCAAAGCCTGAGCTATAGGTTGCAATAGCATACTATCTCCAACTATGGAGAACCTCATTATACACACTGCACTTCTTGCATTACATCTTGAATTAGAAAAGAAATCAACCTGGCTCCCTGCTTTATTCATGAGAATAGAATGAAGAGAAATGAACCTGTAAAGGTTTAACCCTAGCTGGGTGCCTGTGGCCAGTGCCTGTAATCCTAGCTACTTAAGAGACTGAGATCTGAGGATCACAGTTCAAAACCAGCCAGGTCAGACAGTCTGTGAAAGTCTTATCTGCAATTATTCACACATAAAAAAACCCAAAACAGAAATGGAGGTGTGGCTCACGTAGTAGAGTGCCAGCCTTGTCAGCCTTGAGGGAAAAAAAAAGCCTAAAGAATAGCACCCAGGCCCTGAATTTAAGCCCTAGTATCATCACACACAAAGTAAGTATAACTCTGTATAGAATATGAAAGTTTAGCAGAAAGATTAGATCTTATCCCTCTTCTCCATCTTCCCTAACTTTAGTGATACCAATCAGAGATGCCCAAACCTCATTGTGCAGTTGTTATGGAGATGCTGTGCAATAATGGACGACTACGTGGCCATCTGACACTCACAGTACCTCTCCCCAAATGTGTGAATAGGACCTTGCACTTTATTTGCCAAGTTCACAAATGGTCTTCAGGGAGAGGAAGTGGCGAGCTCATTCTGAAAACCTACAGATCATCATCACCTGACTCTCCTCTCTCATTCCAGGTATCTTCAGAATAACTGCATTAGACACATTTCCAGAAAAGCTTTTTGGGGATTACATAATCTGCAGATATTGTGAGTAACTTCTTAATAAGTATCCTTATAAAACTACCATGGTAAAATGGGGGTTCTATTTGGGAATCAAGACTTTATTTGGTTGTAGAGCCTGGGAGACAAACATAAAATAATTATTACACGGAAAGAATTATACGAGGATTCTGACTTTAGCCAGTAGATTCCACATGTTGACTCAGTTCCAATATTTTAGCATGTGAGGTTCTGTCTAACTAATCTTATCCAACTAAATACTTTCTTAAAATATTTCCCTACTACAAATATGACCCAAAATGGCAAACATAAAACATTTCCTATATATTCAGTTATTATAGTATTACTTTAATATGATGTGATATCACCATCCATGAGATTCTTACCTCCAATTAACTACCAAAAAGCCAGAAGTGGAGGTGCCGCTCAAGTGATAGAGTTCCAGCCATGAGCCAAAAGCTAAAGGGATAGTACCCAATTCCTGAGTTCAAACCTTAGTACCTCTCTCTCTCTCCCTCCCTCCCTCCTTCCTTCCCCTACCCACCCCCCCCCCCCACAGTATACCTCTGTACAGAGCAGGAAATTTCAGCAGAGAGGCCAGCTAGTCTCCTAACTCCTTCCAGCCAGAACAAGCAACAGATTTCAGGAAGAAGAAGAGTTGATCAACACTGCTTCTCCTCTCCTGAGTTCAGTGGCACAGAGATGCCCAGACCTCATTGCACAGTTGGAGAAGATACACAATGGCTTGTTCCATAGCCATTCCGCATGCACAATGCCAGTACTAGGGCTTGACCTTTTGAATCACTCACTTGCTCAGCTTGCTTACTCATGGCTGGTGCCCTACTACTTGAACTATTATTTGGGGCCATTTCCCTGTCCTGGCTACAGTGTAACATTCACAAGATTTACAGTCTCAGGAGCCTCTGGGTCACCTTTGATACTACTCCCAGCTTCTCAGCAGACGGTTTTCAGAAGTAGGCATCCATAATCCACAAAGGGCTAACTGTAAGCCGTTCACACCGAACACTAAGTTTGCCTAATTCATCACCCATGCTATTTGTAGATATCTCAACCACAACTGTATTACAACTCTCAGACCTGGAGTATTCAAAGACTTGCATCAGTTAACTTGGCTGTAAGTATGCTTGCTTTTGTCTTCCCCATTAGTGGTCATAGTGTCAGATTGTGTGTGTGTGTGTGTGTGTGTGTGTGTGTGTGTGTGTGTGTGTGTGTGTGTGTGTACACTGAGATAGGATCTCACTGTACAGCCTCACGCTCACAATACTCCTGCCTCACCCTCCACAGGCTAGGGGTAGTGGCATGTTCTGGCTTTCATAATCTCTACCATATACAAGAGCAGTGCTCAGATATTTCCCACTCTGGAATGTGTCTTTGTGTGTTCTACTTACATTTCTGATTGACATAGAATCTGGAGCATTTTACCCAAGTAATTGGGACAATGGAATATCCAGCAGTGGTTGGTCTGTGGAAAGGAAATTCTTTATACTTTTTCTGGGGGAGAAATTCTGCACCTCACAGTGGCCTTGCTAAGCTAGACAGCCATTCTAATACCCAGGGGTCACCTGGAAAAGAATTCCTCAGCCTCAACACTATTCACATTTGTGTGTGTGTGCTGATCCTAGAGCTTGACAGCGTAAGGTTTGTTTTTTTTTGTTTTGTTTTCTTTCTCAAGGATGGTGCTCTACCACTTGAGTCACAGGTCTAATTTTGGGATTTGGAGGTGGTTAGTTGGAGGCAACAGTCTCATAGACTTTCCTGCCTATCTGGCTTTAAACTGTGGTCCTCAGATCTGAGCTTTCTGAGTAGCTAGATTACAGGCAGGAGCTACCAGTGCTTGGCAGTATTCTCATTTTGACTCACTTAATTCTTGCTTCTGGTAAGGCAGTGAGAACAATCAACCCTGTGCATCTGAGGCTGTTGTATACTATGTATGCCCTCTACCTCACACTACTGGAGTGTACTCCCTCCTTCGAGAACTGTGACAACTACCGCTGTCTCCACACTTTGCCAAGTGTCCGCTGGGAGGAAATAACTGCCCTCTGTGGGAAACCACTGATGGAGAACATAAACAAGTTAAGGAATTGCTCTTATTGCCAGAGCGTTCAGAGACACAGCTCTGGAAAGGTGGTAACTCATAGCATTTCCAGTCTCCAGCTGAGCCAGCAGCTCCAGTTCCAGGATCTTACCTCAGCTCCCTCTGCTCTCCCCAGACAATGAGCAACTGGCTTAGTGTCAAACTGCAAGAAGGTTCTGTGTCACTAGGCTCTTCAGAGGCATGTTGGCCTAGGCTAGCCACAAAATCCAGGATCTCAGCTTGGTCTAGACTCTGTGTGTGCCTGACTCAGACAACATCTCTAGTCTTTCAAGGCCTCTTTCTTTCTTATCTGTAGGCTGGAATTATAATTCTTTTCAAAGAAAGATGTTGTGAGAATTAAGTCACATAATGTAAGCGCCACCTGCAGAGCTCCTAGCACATAGCAAATACTCCTCCATGTAGCTCCCTGCTCCCCATCTTCCCATCCGTGATCTGAGATAAAGACAGGAAACGGCACTTGACTTCAGAGACAATAAGAGAGACGGATACTCATTTCTCCATCTAATATCTTCTACTAAAAAAAATGCCAGGAGTAGTTTATAACAGTGGATTCAGTATAAATATGTTTACTCTTTCCATTGGAAAGCTCCTAATGCATGGGATAAAAAAAATCTACCCATCAATCTGTACAGATGGTATGGAATGTACCATTGAAGAACCGTGAGCTCAAAGAGCCATGTGGGATTACCTAAGAATTATGTTTGCATGCAGCCTTCAGTCCATCAGCAAGGCAAAGCATTTGTGTAGACCACAGGCAGCCAGTAAGTACAGCTCATAAGGTGGATGTAGGGAGAGAAAGCAAACAATCAGGATCCAATCTGGTGAGTGCTGAGGTGGGCGTTAGAGTCGTTGAACAACCCTAGGATGAAGCAAAGGCCTTCGAAAACAGAGACAAGAAAATCAGTCACAAACACTTGAAGGATGGGCCAGGTGTTGGGAGAGGCAAGATTGTCATGGGCCTTTTGTTTTCTTTTCCTGGTTTTATTTCAGAAATCTCTCTAACATTGGAAATGTTTTTTGGTATGTTTTGTCAGAATTCTGGATGACAATCCAATAACCCGAATTTCACAGCGATTATTTACTGGATTAAATTCCTTATTTTTTCTGTAAGTATTCACCTATTCGTCTACAAATCACCATGACATCTAACACTAGCTTCCAGAAAAGGTATTTGAAAAATAGTATATTAAATCCAGCTGGATGCTATAGCTCATACCTATAATCCTAGCTACTCAGGAAGGTAAGACCTATGGATCACAGTTCAAATCCATAAGCCTCTTATCTCCAATTAACCAGCAAGAAAGCCAGAAGTGGAGAGCCAGTAGCTCACATGATAGATCACCAGCCTTGAGCTAAAAAAGCAAAGGGTGAGTTAAAGGCTCATTACCTGCACAAAACAAACAAAAATATTAATTCCACCAAATTGTTTATTACTCGTAACCTTTCCTGTGTTTTCAGTCATATTTAGTATTGCTACTTCCTGGCCACAGATTAAAGAGAAGAATGGGCTGTATTATAATGCATATTTTAAGTCTACTAATTCATTATTTTTATCCCCTTTAATTTCTTAAAATCCAATGTATGTTTGGAGTGGCTAACCAAAGATTCATTTTTATATCATGATATCCTACTTATACTTAAATCTGTTAGAATCTCCTAAGAGGTTGGCTCCAGCTTCATTTTTTTTACATTTTTTTCTGGTTGCCTATTGCCAACACTGGGGCTTAACTTAGGGTCTGGGCACTATCCATTAGCTTTCTCATTCAAGGATAGCCCTCTACTATTTGAGCCACAGATATACTTCTCGAGGCTTTGTTGGTTGATTGGAAATAAGAATATCTCAACTTTCTTGTGTAGCTTGGCTTAGAATTGCAATCCTCAGAGCTAGGATTACAGGCCTGAGTCCCTTGGCATCCAGCTCCAGTTTCATTTTTAACAGAGGAAATGTGTATTTGTCCTATGAAAGTCACCAAAAATTCTAAAAATCTCTATCCTACCATCAAAGCTATTTTCATCATTGTATATTCAGTGTTTATTAATGTTCCCAAATGATTTATCCACAGGGAATTCTTATTTTCTTTTATAGTTGATCGTGGAGCATCATTATTTTCCTACTTGTCAGAAAGAACTACAATATCATAAATTAATTGTACAGCATAAAATGCTCATGAGTTGTTTTCCTTCCCTCTTATTCATCCTGCTGTCACTTCTTAGATTTAGTGCAGTTCCAATGTGGTCCTTTAATGTTACAAATGATTAATGGTCCCTCTAAGAAGGAATGTTTGATATATGGAACTGGAAATAATTGCAAACTTCAGTTGCACGAGAATTAGCATGAACTTCAAATTTGAACTTAATATACAGTCTTGTTTCAGCTCATAAAATTAAACTACATAATGCTTATTCTTAGGATGTATTTCATGGTTTTACACTCATAGTTTCTTTGCTATCATCTGCTCCTTAGTCCTTGCCATAGTTAATGGCCATTCGGAAGGAGTAACTATGTATATATGCTTTACCCTAATATATTAGTTTCAGCATGTAAGTTTCAAGTTGTGTTATAATAACAAAGACTGCTCTGAAAGTGGCACATGATTTTTGTTTCTAATGAATATTTTCTTTGTCTGAAGATCTATGGTTAATAACTACATAGAGGCCCTGCCTGAACAGATGTGTGCCTATATGCCTCAACTCAATTGGATGTGAGTATTCCTTTATAATTTAATGTTTATTTGTCCAACTTAAGGAAACTAGTCCTAAATCTAGTTCAAGATTACCTTAAAAAAAAACTATCTACAAGTTGGGTCCCCATGGCTCATACCTGTAGTCCTAGGTACTAGAGGTTAAAGCCTACCTAGAGAACTAGAGTTTGAAATCAGCCATGAGCAAGAAAGCTGAGACAGTAAAATGCCCTGAGTTCAAGCCTGATACACGATCATAAAATTTTTAAAAATCTGTGATTCCTTTCCTAAATTAAGTCCAGTTATGTTGTTTTCTGGTTTAACTATCCTTTGAGGGGGCTGAAGATAGTAGTTTCTACCTGTAGTCCTAGCTCAGAAGGCAGAGGCAGGAAGATCAAGAGTTCAAAGCCAGGCTGGGCAGCATAGCAAGATCTTATTCCAAAAGAAAACCAAAGAAGAAGTGAAAAAAGTAATAGCAAATAAATAATTATGCATATAAGAAAGAAGGAGTCAGATACCATTGGCTCAAGACTGTAATCCTAGTTACTCAGGAGGCTGAGATGTGAGGACTGCAGTTAGAAGCCAGCCAGGACAAGAAAGTCCTTGAGCACCAACCTTCAAGCAAGCACCAAAAATCCAGAAGTGGAGCTTTAGTTCAAGTGATAGAGTGCTAGCTTTGAGCATTTAAGCATAAGAACAGCATCCAGACCCTGAGTTCAAGCTCCAAGACCAACACAGAGAGAGAGAGAGAGAGAGAGAAACAAAAGAACAGGGAAGCATCAGGCCATAGGCTTGTCTTCCTCCCACAATGATTAAAAACAGCAAGAGCAGCAAGTAGCTGGGAATCAGCATCGGAGCCCCTGGCTGCTAGAATGCTCATTTTCACCCTAAGCTCCAGCAAACACTGGAGAAAACACAGATGGTGAATGAAAATATAATTAGTTAGTTGGCCTGATTACAAATCAGAAGGGCCCTTTTACTCAGATGATAGGTGAAATGTCAAATCCAAATTGCTCCAACCAAAAGGCAGGGGCAAAACCTCCCCCACCAAGCTTTCCCTCTCCCTTAATTTGCCACCCTGTAGAACAATGACTCTTTCAACTCCAAACTGTTCATCTTGGGAGAATATGAAAAAATTCTTCCTCACTCCATTTAGCAGTGATAGACTTCTAAGACAATGCGGTGTTTATAGTATGTTTTGAGTGAACAAAAAAAATACTGATTTCCTACAAGAATCCCCCCAAGATGGCTCTAAAATAGAATTTAAAAGACTGTGGCAAAGGGGTTGGTGTTTTTATTATGACCATGAAAGAAGTTGCAAAACAGGAAACACTGCCATATTTGGGGAAGACTGTAGTAAGCTGGCTGTAAAGAAAAGCTAGAAAGCCAGGTGTGGTGGTACAAGTTGATAATCATAGCACTAAGAACACGGAAGTAGGAGGATCATGAGTTCAAAGCCAGCCCAGGGTACTAGCAAATTTTTGCCACAGGGAGAGAGATCTAAATGTAGATAGTTCATGTCTGCAATCCTAGCTACTAATGAGACCGGGATCAAACCCAGGTTCAAACCCAGCCCAGGCAGACAAATCTGAGAAGCAGCAAAAAGCTGGAAATGGAGTGTGGGTTCAAATAGTAGAGTGCCAGCTGTGATTGCAAAAACCTTGATTGCTCTAGGAGCAAAGAGGAAGGAAGGAAGGAAGGAAGGAAGGAAGGAAGGAAGGAAGGAAGGAAGGAAGGAAGGAAGGAAGGAAGGAAGGAAGGAAGGAAGGAAGGAAGGAAGGAAGAAGGGAAATTAGTAGGGGGAAAAGATGAGTGTTTCTCATTCTTCCCTGGTTGGCTCTAAGTGAAAATGTTAAGACTGTGGACAGTCTTTCCTCAATAGGGAGATACCACCTGCTCTGACAGTGATTTGGGGAGGTTCTGTTACATGAAAAACCACAGGAGATCTGAGGATGGGGCCACAGCTCTGAATTTCTGATTCAGTAGATCTGGGGTGGAGTCTGAGCATCTGCACTGCAAGCAAGTGCCAAGTGGCCCCTAGGCTGCTTCCTGCCACGCTGGGAGCCGGGCTGCATCACTTCACTTCACAAGGATCTGGATTTGTATGTGTGAGATCATTGTGGCTTGAGCTTCTCCTTAAAGATCAAAATACCTATGTGCTGTTGATAGGAATATAAGAATATAGTGGACCAGGACAGTTACACATGTAGGCTTTAGATTCTGAGAGATTCAATTTATAAGAGCAGGTCTGACACTTCCTAGCTGTGTAAACAGGAGAGTGAACCTCCAAACTTGGCAATTGCTGGTGCGTTAACGAGGAGAAACCTCAACAGTCCTGCAGGAGTGCTGGGCTGTGCAGGCAGATAGGCAGTGGGCTGTAAAAGCCCCAGTGGCAATGGTTTAGGAAGATCTATCAACACTATAATTAATAGTAGAATGCCCAGTATAAAAACAATCACTCCCTGGATGTTAACCTGCCCTTTCCCTCCATTGGATTGTGTTCTAATATTAATTGGGAAGTGAAACATAATATTAATTATGTTAACCTTACAATAATTAGGCACAAAACACTGGAAGCACCGGGCACCAGTGGCTCATACATATAATCCCAGCTACTGAGGAGGCTGAGGTCTGAGGATTACAGTTTGAAGCCAGCTGGGACAGGAAAGTTCATGAGACTCTTATCTCCATAAAGTACTCAGAAGAAAGTGAGAAGTGGTGCTGTGGCTCAAGTGGTAGAGCACTATCCTTGGGCAAAAGAAGTTCAGAGACAGCGCCCAGGCCCTGAGTTCAGGCACTAAAAATAGTTCAGCAAAAAGAAATAGTAAACATTAGAATGAATTAAAAATAAAATTCAGATACTGCTGAGAACGGTGACTTGAGTCTGCAATCCTAGCTACTTAGACATCAGAGATTGGGGAATTGTGGTTTGAGACCAGCACAAGCATAAAAAAATGTCCTAAGACTTCCATCTCAATTAATGGCTGGGCATAGTGGCTTGAGCCTGTCAACCCCAGCCACACAAGAAAGTGCAAGTAGGAGGATTACAGTCCAGGCCAGTCTAGGCCAGGTGAGTGAGACCTTCCCTTCAAAATAACCAACCCAAAAAGGAGATGGAGTCATGACTTAAGTGGTAGAGGACCTGCCTAGGATGCTATAAGTTCAATTTCCACTATCTCCACAAAGTAAATACATACATACATACATACATACATACATGCATACATGCATGCATGCATATGCAGATATGGCTATTAACAAATCATCTGTAAGCATATGATTTGTGTGAAATTATTCAAAAGTATTTTCCCTTGTGACTTTCAGGGATCTGGAAGGCAATCAAATAAAATATCTTGTGAATTCCACCTTTCTGTCATGCGAGTCTCTCACAGTCCTGTAAGTACACCACAGGCTTTGGTAAATAAAGAAGAAACTCTAGAGACTGGGAAATTCTAAGGAGACATTGGCAATGAACTCTGAAGCTGTGTGTTGTTTACAGCTTTGGTGTGACAGTCCAATACTAGGTATGTGCATTGACTGATTTAGCAATGGAGGTGAGGCATCAGTTAAGTTGCCCACACTCGGGTCTGTAGCTGGCTGGCTCCTGCTATCTGAGGGCAGTCCTCATTTCTGCTACCAGAAAGTGCCCATTTCCCATACACTAGCCACACAGCCTGTCTGGGGTACTGAGTGGCTCTTCTTGCCAATGGCTTGATCTCTCTCTCCCTCTCTCTGTCTCTCTCTGTCTCTCTGTCTCTCTCTCTCTCTTTCAAATAAAACATTACCATTGCATTCTAAAGGTGAAAAAGAAAAGCCAAGTACTGGTGGCTCAGCCCTATAATCTCAGCTATTCAAGAGCCTGAAATCTCAAGTCTGAGGTTCAAAGCTAGCCAGGGCAGGTTTTGAACTTCAAATTAGCCATCAAAAAGCTGGAAGTGCTCAATAGGTATGGCACCAGCAAAAAAGCTAAGGGACGGCATGTCCAGTTCCTGAGGTCAAGCTCCAGGGCTGGCACAATTAAACAAAATAAAAGAGTAAAGGGGAAATACAAATGTCTCATGTCTTCTAATTGGCTAAAGATTTTGACTGATGATTCTGGTTGTTGGTTATACTGTGGTAATGGGGTTGGGCAGACAGATTGGTCAATTGGCATGTTTGGTAAAAAACTGAAAACACAAGTATCTGTGTTTGTTGTCATTGCAGTTTTCCACAGGGAATAAACACTTGGTAGTGTCTGTCGATGATTGAATGGGTGGTTGGAAAAATAAAAAATAAAAATAAATGGAACAGAAAAGTGAGAGACATTTTCTAAAATAATCAGAATCAAAAACCAACTGTCTAGCCTCCAGGACCAAATTCAATGTCTCAAATTGCTTAAGCAGCACTTCGTGAGAGAAACTGAGTCCCACATCAGGAAAGCCTCCCTTTGAGACTCAAAGGGGGGTTGTTAAAATCCACCCTGAGCAGAGCATCTCCCAGGGAGAATGGATTCTGCCAACAAACTCAACCCCAAGGTGCTGACTCTCGCCATGTCTTACAGGTTTCTGCCTAGAAATCAAATTGATTTTGTTCCAGAGAAGACATTTGCCTCATTAAAAAATTTAGGAGAACTGTAAGTAGCATCGTCTACTAGGAAGAATATGATTGCTTCTTCCACGATTATCAATTTAAATGACGTGAGACTACTTTTCCATCAGCAGCAATCAACATTCTGTAGACTATTGAAGGTGAAAAAAATCAATTAAGAAAACCAACCTGATCCTAAAGTCAAGAGCACATGAAAAATCATATGGTCGGGCTTAATGTAGAGTTAGCCTACCCTAGTTTTCTTACCTATTTCTTTGGTTGAATATATAGATGCATGTTTGGGAATAAATGAGTGTTCTATAGCTTCTTAGATACAGAGATCATTTAACTCTAGTGGCTGGAGGATAGGTAATTCTTCATCAGTGTTTGTCGAACAAATAATGTGGACCAATTGGAATGACATTAGTAAATGGTAACTGAATCAAAGAATTAAATTTCTTATTATTGCTGCAGTAATTATGACTTTTGTCTCGGGTGAATCAAACACATGTGTCTTGAATGAAGAACTCATGTCAAGTTTTCCAGTTCAAATATGTTTTCTAGATTTAAACCTCTAAACCAGAAGCATGTATATGTATCTATGTATCATTGGAAGTTGAAATTAAATCTATTACATGACAAATAATGGCAAGTAGGGTTAAAAAAGTACTCTCCAGATTTAGGTCTTAAAATGGATATTCATGTTTTTCAATGATCCATCCTACATTCTTTATACTTTGTTCTGTAACCCAGGAAGTATTGGGGGAAAGAAGTCAGTAATTTTTAAAAATAACTCAGGAGCAATTACAATCATTTAATCTATTTAGGGAACATCAGAACTCACATCCATAATTTTTATAAAGTACCTGCTACATGCAAGGAGCTGCATTTGAACTAAAAGAGATTATCTTTTCTGAGGCAAAAAATTAAAGACTCATTATTCCAAAGCAAGCTCCTGGAAATCCCATTGCTGATCAGGCTCAGGAGAGGGAATATGGACTTGAGTTATGGGGTGAGGAGGGACAGCAACCTGGAACAAACAAAGGCATAATTTATAAATAAATTTAAGGGACTATGTTTTGAAATTTTTCCTAATCCTCTTCAAATCATACATCACTCTCCCTCATAAAGAAGGGCAAGGAGGTGAACCCAAGATACAATCAGCTAGCTTACTGGTCTTTTAAATATGCATTTATTTATTATTAAGTGGTTTCAATGCCAGAAGTCAAATTATGAATACGGCACATCTTAATAGGTGCCACCCCTTTCATCATTCTCCTCCATCTTTCCCTCTCTCATCCCTGCCTTGAAGTTATGTGGTTCAATTCTTACATAGTGTATATTGAATAGAATGACTGTAATTGCTCACTTTCCCTTCTTTTATGTGTCCCCCCCCACTCCCCTCGCCAATATGGTTCAGCTTCCTAGTGTTCATTTTGCTAAATGGGGTATTAATTGTTCAGAGGAGCTATACCACTGTAGTCTGCCCTTTTTCAGATCACCAGCAATTCATTTCAACATACTTAACCTCAAAGAGCTGTAGGAAAATGTGTAAGCTGACAGATACTTGAGCAACACAGCTTGAGTTTTTTAAGCACTGGATAATTTTACTTTGCCACTAGGACATCAAATCAACTTAGGGAGAAATAAATCAAGTACGTGACTTTCCTGATGCCCTTCCCTGCAATGGAGAATATATTCTACCTTTACCTTTCTCTGTAACACCTTAAAGGACAATCTCTGGATATGCCAAGGCATCAGCATCTGGCTCCATGGTCATGCCCTCTCTGTCCTATGCACATTTGTGTCTTTCTTTCTGGGCCATCATCCAGGTGTGATCCTCTCACCTGGCCCACCAGATGAAAAATCACAGCTGGAAAAACCTGGCACTTGGCTATCATAACAGTAGCATGCACCTTACTCCATTTCCTGCCTCTTTGTGGGAATCGTATCAGCTTCCATCTTGATACCCAGGCCTGAAAGATGGCTCCTTGCTGCTCTGTCTCGTTCCTGGTGCTCTAAGTTCTCTCTAAACCCAAGCCTTGTGGGTGACCCTGTGAAGCCTTCATTGGCTCTCACCTGCTCCACATCGAGGCCCCATCCTGCCTGATGTCCCTCCCTAACTCGAGCTTTCCAGCCTTTCTTTCATGTTTCTCATTATAGCCATCCCATAACCCACAACCTAATAATCCATCTGCCCTGCTTGAATTCTCACTCTCTGTTGCTTGCTACTTAGTGATGGCTTCCAAATGGAAGTGTGCACAACAGTCACAGAGATAACGGGCCAAATGTGTGGAATGGGAGCCTGAAATGTGGTCTAGAATTCCATAAGTACTCTCAGTGATTCCAATGCCACTGGAAAATACTGCCTTGGAGTGTGTCATGCCCTTCCACCTAGCCTCCATGAACTTTCCCAGGCTTACTTCCTCTAAATCTTCCCCTTCCCCTCCCCCATGCAAATATTTTCTCCTCTATTCCTATTGGACCACTTCCTGGCTCCTGAAGATGGAGCCAATTCCAAGTGTTTCTTTGATTATGTTTACTCTCACCTGAAAAGCTGCTCTTCTTTTACCCTGAACTCATCTGAACTCATTTACCACCTGAACTCATCAAGCTGCGCTCACACAAATCCTTAACTTCTCAGGCCATTATTGGTGACTCCTTCCTCTGTGTGTATCTATTCTGTGATTACACTTGTTTCATTCTCTCCTTCTTTTGTAATCTAGCTCTACAAGTACATTTTCCGTTGCTATAAAAAAAAGAAGAACAGCTGTGTGCTGTATTTTATGAAGAAAAGGAAATTTGTTTGACTTTTAGAAGGTGGAATGTCCAAGATCAGACAACCCCGTCAATTTTGTCTGTGTCAGATGGGTGACATTACAGCACAAGCATGTGCAAAAGGCATTACATGGAAAGACAGGAAGCCAAAGAAGCATTTAGGGTCAAGTTTGCTTTTCATTGGAAAAATTTACTTTTGTAGGAACTATGAGAACTACCTTAATCCCTTCCAAGAGTAACATGCCGATGATCTACCACCTCTCACTAAGCCTCCTCTCAGTCTATGACCACAACACTGAAGACCATCCTACCAACACATGAACAACATCCAAATCATAGCACTCTGTGAAGGCTCCTTTAGGGAAAGAGCTAAATCTTAGCTATTTGTAACTGCCCCATATCCATCATCAGCTCTAAAATATCAAGAAAAGGATAGCTGGACTTGGTACAGCATACCTATAATCCTAGCTATCCAGGAGGTAGAGATAGAAGGATAGTGGTCTAGGACCAGCCTAAGCAAAAAGCAATAGATTCTATCTGAAAAGCAAACTAAGAGTAAGCATGACAGCTTGAGTTCAAACAGTCCTACCAAATAAAGGCTATGTTTAAGTTTTCAATTCATTTATGTTTAGGAAATTGTATATTGGGTTTTTGTGGTGGTGGTGGTTACTCCCCTATGATTCTTTCTTGATTCTACCATACTATCACATTTAATCATAAGCACTCACATTTTTTAAGCAAAAATAGTCCTGTATGAGAATGTATTCAAAACATGGAAAGTTCTATTCAAGATTGTCAAGGCAGATACTGAGTGGCCAACATTATCTTAGTTGGAATTTGACGCAAGAATTGACCTCACAAAATTTAATAAACAAGAGATCACCTACGTGGAACAAGTAGGACTCACAGGAGTGTGAATGACTCAAGTGTACAAAGAGTACCTCCAACAGAGGAAATTAGTCAAAGATCGTAAAGCCAGCATGTGGTGGATAGGGGGTGAGAGGAAATTCCAGGCAGGAACTGGATGAACATAATATCAGGTGCCCATAAAGCAATGGAAAACATATCCATTTGGCTGTCTTGTTGTGTAACATGTTATCAGGTTGGTTAATTGGGTCCCTATCTTCTGTTACATCAACTGGGATGACACTAATTGTGAGTAGTAGCAATGCCTAGGTCACAAAATTCCAAAGTAATGGTTTGGGGTTTCACTCTTTCTCACAGGGATCTATCCAGCAATCTGATAACAGAGCTACCAGCCCATCTTTTTAAAGACCAAAAGCTTCTACAAAAGCTGTAAGTTCTCATCATCATCAGATTTAAACAACATCTTAGGCTTCCAAAATAAGAACATTTGTATTTCTTTTTTCTTCCTCTAATGGCAAAAAAAAAAAGAAACCTATCGTCCAATCCTCTTTTGTACCTCCACAAGAACCAGTTTGGAAGCCTCAAACAACTTCAGTCTCTGTAAGTAAAATATTACACTTGTATGTTGACTGTCATTTTAGCGGATGCAGATGCCACTTAGAGACATTTCCTTCTAAATGAGTAGTTCACACGTAGGAGCATGCATCCTCCCATGATTGTGCATATCACTGTTAGTTTTAATGACATTCTGATTAACCACAAAATTTCCTTTCCTAATGCTGATTGTGTGAAAGACAGTTCTGTATTTGAAATCAGATTTATTTTCTTTCTGAAAACTGTATTCATATGGAAAAATATTTCATCCTATAACATTCACAAAACTAAATCTGCAATAATTTTTCTTTTAACAATTTGGCAATAACACATTTTTGTAAGGCTTGTCTTCTTTATTTCCTTTCCCCCCGTCGTATAAGAAGCTACTTAATACAAGTTGGTTCTTTTAGTAAAATTAAAAATAAACTTGCAGATGTGAGTATTCAAACAGCTAATGATGTTTAGTGTCTCAAATTGTCAGCCATCTTGAGTTTCAACAGTGTCAAGGACTCTGCCAATTCATGTCTGAGCGTTATGATCCTCTTTTCTCTGTGATCATTTGTTGGCCATAAACCATTAGTGTATTTGTTTGCTTTAGCTAAATAACACACTATCTCATTTGATCTCAAAGCATTTCTTCATATAATTTCTTTTTCCACACTAGCACCAATTAGTTTTTTCAGGGAGTTTCATATTTGATATATCGATATATACGTACATGATCAGATTTGCCAAGCCACTCTCCCTCATTCTTCATTTAATTTCAAAGACTAATAGTTAATATCACTTTTTGTTCTTGTCAACTAGGTTTCTGTTGGTAATTAATACAAGATTAAGTTTTCATTCCAAATTAGTGCACATCTGCTGATTAAAAACTAACAAGCAATAACAAGAACAACAACAACAAAAAGTGAGCTATACCCTCCCTACCCCCTTGCCATTTCTAAACCAAAGAAATGAATGAAATTGTGGTATTAAAATGTAATTCTGCATGTAAAGTAACGTATTTTTTAAAAATTGACTTAGAGGAGAGTTAAATAGAAGTAATAAATTTGTAAGAGCAGGTATTAGAAAATTTTCATTCATTGGTAACATGAAATTTTCAAGTATCTCATTTAGGACCAGACAATGTGATTACAAAAAATAAAGCTTAATCCTTAAGGCGTTAAAGCTATTGTGCATATTTTTCAGAGACCTGGAAAGGATAGAGATTCCAAATATAAACACAGGAATGTTTCAACCCATGAAGAATCTTTCTCACATGTATGTATTATAAAAGAATGAAGACAAAAGCATAGTGAAATATTTTCACATGTGCTCATGTCAATTGTTTAAATGTATCACTGCTCTAAATGTGTTTGTATGCAACAAAAGTCTTCTTTTATTGAGAACTTTTTAATTTTGTCACCTTTGGTCCCTGTTCAAATAGAGTTCAATATTATGATGTGCCGACATGAATGACCCTTCTGTCTGGAAACACGATGTTAATCCAATTGAGGCCCAATAAGAGATCAGGGTACCAGAATGCCACATTATACACAAGATGAAGTCTGGCTAAATGGTACTCAGGAGACCTGGAAACATTAATTCACTTCACATGAGTGAGCAGTCGGCTGCTCTAAGATTTGAGCCCTTAGGAAGAAAGGTGCTATATAGAGTCCAGGTGTTGTTACTGTTACTAAGTACACTACAAAATGGAGGTAATGAATCTTTATAGTAGTTTCTGTTAAGTCACTTTAGTATATTTGGCTAAAGTGCACTGTGTAAGTTGTGTTAATAATATGTGTTTATAACCTTAATCCTTTCTTTATCAACTGTATAATCAATATGTTCATGATTTAAAAAAAAAAAATTAACCCTTGTCATCCACAAAAGTAGGGAGGACTCGATGTAAGATCCCAAGTTGGGCGCAGCCAGTGGACGAAAGTGTTCATGTGAAGGTGCTTTTTTTGGGGGAGATCATTTTGTTTATCTATGTACAATAGGCATGATGGCTGGAAGGCAGGTGTTTGATACCTGTCCTTGTGGTGTTTGTTCATTTCTCTTTCTGTGGCACCATTAGATAAATATTTAATGAGGCTATCATTTTCTTGATGCAGGCAGAAGGTGAGTACCAGACAAGTTCAAGCTTATTAGAACTTGGTGGAAAAGCTGCTGTGTTTTTTTTTAAAATAGGGACCTAAATTCAAAGGTCAGGAAGGAACCAAGTAACATATGGCTACCTATGAGGCAGCGACTTCTTTCCCCTTCCTTGTCCTTTATTTATTTATTGAAATAACCTCCCCATCACCATCCCATCCTTCCACCTGGTTCACAGTGGGAGAATGGAAGTATCTTTTTCTGAAGACAGTGGATTTAATGGAATCCTAATAGAACCCAAGGGTGTGCTAGGAAACTCCAGAAAAGGACAAGACACAATAGAGTTACACATCAAGTTCCTGTTATCAGACACTCAATGGTAGGAAGCTGTAGTATAAGCCATTCAAAGGCAGAGATTGCCTCCTGGGTCTCTCCTTGACACACAGTTTCCCGTCATACATGTGCTGATCTTATAAATGTTTGTTGAGTCCCTCACATGTCCAAGGTATGTTCCAGATACTCAGAATACAGTAACAAATAAGAGAAGTAGGGGGCTGGGAAGGTGGCTCAGTGGTAGAGCGCTTGCCTTGCATGCATGAGGCCCTGGGTTCGATTCCTCAGCACCACATAAGCAAAAAGAAAAAAAAAAGCCAGAAGTGGCGTTGTGGCTCAAGTGGTAGAGCGCTAGCCTTGAGCTGAAGAGCTGAGGGACAGCACCCAGGCCCAGAGTTCAGGCCCTATGACCGGACCCCCCGCCCCAAAAAAAAAGAATTGTACTTATAACCTGATTCAAGTAACTGTGACCCCTTTGTATATCAACTTTATAATAATAACAAATAAATAAAAATAAAATAGGATCATACGTTGATGTTTAAAAATAAAAGAGAGAGAAGTAGGCCATCCCATGGAGTTTCCACATAGCTTTGGAACCAGAGTCAATGAGCCAACAATAAATAGTTTATTCAATATTACGATGGGCCAAAACAGAAGCAAAGGCTAGCAGAATGATCTGGAAAGCTTAAGGGAAATCAGGGTGATATGACATTTTGGCAGACCTGAACAGAAGCAGGGAGCGGCCTGACAGTATCCAGGAGAAGATTCTTCCAGGTGGAGGGCAAAAACAAAGCAAGATTCAAAGGGATGGGCCTGGCTTGTTTGGGAATTAAAAGGCTTTTGTGTTTGTATTAGGAGGCTAGAGGTCCAGTCACAGGAGACCTGGGCACAATGGCAAAGTAAAATAACTGAGACACGAAATTGAGAAATATCAAAAAAAAAAAAAAGAAAGAAAGAAAGAAAAAGAAGAAGCAGAATAGACTTGAGAAAAAAAGTATCTGAGAAATAAATGATGAATTAGTAAAAAGGACAGAGAGAATGTATTTTATGGAGGAAATCCCTGTGCATGCAGGTGCAGGGGCTATCCTCTTCATAAATCGCGTAACTTCACCAGTTCCAACACACAAACCTTCTCCATGTTCTCTTTTCTTCTAGAAGTTGAGTAAGTCCTTTCAGGCTCTAAAATCTGTGATTAAGGCAGCTCCATTGCAATTAAATTTTCCTAGTCTCAGACTCTCCTTCTAGGCAGTGTCAGGGGAAAAGGGGCAACTTCAAGTAGATCTAAAGGTTAAAAGCTAAAGACAAGTCAGGAATGCTTTTAGTGAACTGTAGTAAATTCCTTCGATTCTTCCACACACAAGCCCCTAGATAGAAGCTAGATATCCATTTAGTGACTCTAATCCAATTTTTATACCACTCCATAAGAATATCGCAATGTCAGGTAGTATGCTGAGATTTCAAGTCTCCCACAGCATGACCTGACCATCCACAACCAAATGACTTCTGACTTTCTGTGTCCCATTACATGGATCATCTATCAAAGAACACTGCCAAAAATACCACATCACTTAATGAGGAACTCCTCAGTTAACACAGTCACTACTAAATAAAAATAAACAAGCCTAGGGAAATTGCATACCTAACCGAGTTGCAGCCCTCCTGGTAGAACTGCAGCTGTCATTTCTGTATCATTGCTGTCAAGTGACTCTTCTTTTCCCTTTGACTTTAGTTATTTCAAAAACTTTCGCTACTGCTCCTATGCTCCCCATGTCCGAATATGTATGCCCTTGACTGACGGCATTTCTTCATTTGAGGACCTCTTGGCTAACAATATCCTCAGAATATTTGTCTGGGTTATAGCTTTCATTACCTGCTTTGGAAATCTGTTTGTCATTGCCATGAGATCTTTCATTAAAGCTGAAAACACAACTCACGCTCTGTCCATCAAAATCCTTTGTTGTAAGTATATTTCCTATATAAATAGACAGGCTACCTTCTGGGAGCTGTGAGATATAAACATATATATATTATATATACATGTAGTTATATATACGGTGTGTGTATATATTATGTAGAGACCTTCAAAAGGGAATTTAACAGTAATTTAATATAACATAAATTTAACAGAAATTATATATGTACGTTGAGCAAGTTTACTTTCTAAATAACAAAGTGTTACCATATTTCAGAATGTATGCTCTTATAGTGACTTATGCTTGAATATTAACTCTTAAATGTGGGATAAAAGAAAATTGGATAAGGATTGATGATGGAGAAAGTCTTGAGGATTATAAACCAAACCTGATTAACTTAAAATAGCATCCATGTTTCTCAAGAAGACAATCTCCTCTGTTAACTATGCAAGTGATATATATTTGCTGTCTAAATACTAGCCTTATCCCCTCTCCCCCATTCATTTTAGACTTTCTCTTATCCATTTAAAACTAAGACGTAGTGTGGTGCTGTAGAAATTGCACATATTTGAGAGCCCCGGGCTCCTAGAGGAGGTAGGATGTTAGTTCATTGCATGCAGGAAGAAGGCTAAACCAAGAGATGTTTAGAATTGCCAACGTGCACTGCATCGATTTGTCCCCAGGTGCTGACTGTCTGATGGGGGTATACTTGTTCTCCATCGGATTTTTCGATCTAAAATACCGAGGGCAATATCAGAAGTATGCGCTGCTGTGGATGGAGAGCTTGCCATGCCACTTTATGGGCTTCCTGGCCATGCTGTCCACTGAAGTCTCCGTCTTGCTCCTCACCTTCCTGACTCTGGAGAAGTTCTTGGTCATCGTGTTCCCCTTCAGTAACATTCGCCTGGGAAAGAGGCAGACCGCCATCATCCTCAGCTCCATCTGGATGGCTGGATTTCTCATCGCTGTCATTCCCTTTTGGAATGAGGATTCTTTTGGAAACTTTTATGGGAAAAATGGAGTATGCTTTCCACTTCATTATGACCACACAGACCATACTGGAAACAAGGCATATTCTCTTGGAATTTTTCTAGGTAAAAAAGAAAGTACTTCTTTTCATTAAATTTCATTTCATTAAATATCATTTTCATAAAGATATCATGTACTTCAGCAAAGATGGATGTACTCACTTGGAGAAGTAAAGGAATATAGTTAAGTAAAGGAATATAGTTATAGTTATGTCCTTTCCAAAGAAAGTATTTGCTATGCATTTCTAGAGGTTGTTTTATTATTATTATTATTATTATTATTATTATCTTCTCTCTATTCCTTGATTTCACACTCGTATATTGTGTAGAGGAGCTGGGAAAATTCTAGTTTATATTTAGTCCTGAAACCCTACTGACTTACTTGAACTCTCCTATTTCGTATCTAGTTTTGGAGATAATTGAGAAATAATAAATTCCTGGAAACTCACTAGCAAGAGATTATTTATGAAGAAGGCAATAACAAGAAGAGACATTGCCTCTGGCAAATGTAGCTTGTAGGTCAGCAATATGAGGATGTATAGAGTGGCTTTCTTGTTTAGTTTTCTGAATTCCTCTTGCTTTTTGTGTGGTGGTGGTAGGATTTTGTTGTTGTTGTTGTTATGAAAAAAAAAAAAAACCTAAATTCACTGTTACAAATCAATGACAAGTTTAGCACTTGTAAATTCTTTTTTCTACCGTGCAATATGTATTTCTGCTGCTTAAAGTCAAGGGTATTCCCTTTCTGTTCTTTTTCCTTTAGTCGACCACTCTGATCCTTTCTTTTGGTGTGTTGGGGCAAGGAGAATACTGGGGCTTGAACTCAGCACCTGAGCACTGTTCTTTAGCTTTTTGTCTCAAAGCTGGTTCCATATCACTTGAGTCACAGCACTACTTCTGGCTTTTTGGTGGTTAGTTGAAGCTAAGTCTTACAGATGTTCCTTTCCTAAGCTGGCTTTAACTGCTATCCTCAGATCTTAGCCTCCTGAACAGCTATAATTACAGGGGTGAGCCACCAAAACCAGCTGGCACTTCCTTTTACATCAAAAGATTCCTCTGCCTTATCTTCCTTCTAGTCTCTACCCACTGTTATGACCTTATTTTGAAACCTTAATGTTTTCTCCAACTTGGAATATTATCTGTGCCTGAAATAGTATTTGACCTTATAACCTTCCCCTCTTCCCATTTATGTGTTTACCATCCTTGTTACAATGTCCCTGAGTATCAAAAAGACTATACACTATATGTCTCTTCTGCACAGAGATCTTCAATGTTTTTTTGACTCCTTTCAAGGTCAAGTTTAAATAAGTCACTTTAAATCCTTACTCCATGGCTGTAACCATTGTTCCCAGGTCTTCATCTATGCCTTCTCTTTCTCCTCTGAAACACAACTATCCATTTCCACCCTCTTAATAATACTGCTCACACACTTCGCTGAACGGTAGCTCTCTGTTCATAGGTGTATAACATAAGCTATTTCAACGTTTGGTCCTTGTTGTTGTTGCTGTTTTGTAGCTGTTGTTTCAGTACTAGTGTTGAGTCTTATGTTTTACCACTTGAGTTATGCCCAACCCCTTTATCCTTCAGTCATTTTTCAGATAGGGTCTTGTGTTTATGCACAGGCCTGGTTTGCACTGAGAATCTCCTATCTCTACTTTCCACGTAGTTGGGATGACAAGAATGAGACACATGCCTTGCCCTACAACTTATTTCTTCACTGTTCCTAAATTATACTGTATAGAAACCCTGCTTCTACACACACACACACACACACACACACACACACACACACACACACATACACACACACACACACACACACACACACACACACCTGTACTCACTACATAGTCAACAGATTCTTTAATACCTTCCATAGACTTCTATGTATTTAGTACTGGATGCCTAGTCCTCCCAGATAAGGGGACAGGGAGCAGACAAGTACACATATTCATACATCTCAGGCTAATAAATACCATGGCAGAAGAGCATGGGCATTCAGGAGCCCTCTATTTGATAACAGCAGAAGGCTTCCCAGTAGAGATGAACCCCAATGGAAGCCCAAATGCTGAGGAGGTAAAGTCAATTGAGGGCTGAGGGCTGTGTTCCAGGAAAAAAAAGAGTAGACTCAAAGGCCAAAGCTAGGAAACAAGCCCAGATGAAGAGTTAAATAAATTTAGTGCAGCTGGGTCTTACAGTTAAGATAGAAGGTTTACCAAAAGGAGTTAGTTACCTGTGACATATTCCAGATAGACAGCAGTAATAAATCATACATGTAAGCTAGGTGCTGATGGCTCATGCCTATAATCCCAGCTATTGACAGGACTGAGATCTGAGGACTGCAGTTCCAAGCCAGCAAGGCAGAAAAGTCCTTGAGACTCTTACCTCCAATAAACCACTGAGAAAAAGCTGGAAGCAGCACTGTGGCTCAAGTGGTAGAGCACTAGTCTTGAGCAAAAGCAGCTTAGAGACAACCCCAGGCCCTGAGTTCAAGCCCCAAGACTGGCAAAAAAATATCCATACATGTACACACATACACATATCACCACCATCATCATCATTATTATAATTATTATTATCCATGTATGCATGGTGTGTATATAAATATAGATAAAATTACATTTTTGTTTGAAGAATATGAGTACAATATGTTTAAATTAATTAGTTTTATTTTGCAGTAGTTTTAAATATAGAGAATAGTTGTAAGGAAACAATGCCAATGGCTCATGCTTGCAATCCTAGTTACTTGGGAGGCTGAGATCTGAGAATCAATGTTTGAAGCCAGTCCAGGTAGAAATATCCATGAGGCTCATCTCCAATGCTACCCTTGAGCAAAAAAAAGCTAAGGAACTGTGCCCAGGACCTGAGTTTAAGACTCAGTAGTGATACATACATGAACACATTGCAAAGATAGTATAATTTCCCCTCTAATTATGCTACTATACTACTTACACTAGTACATACATTCAGAATCTGCCCTTAACAAGGGTTTGAACTCAGAGTTTCTCACTTCCTCAATTTGCTTGCTTACCACTAATTCTACCACTTGAACCACGTCTCCAATCCAGCATCTTTGCTGGATAATTACCAATGAAGTCTCATGGACTCTTCTGTCTAGGTTGAATTCAAACCTCAGTCTTCCAGGACTTAATACCTGAATAACTAGGATTGTAGGAATGAACCACTAATAACTTTCTTAATTTTGTAGGATATGCATTAAATTTTATGACTGCATTCTCATCCCCTCATGGCTTAAAAAAAAAAAAACAATTGTGAAACTATATGTAAATATTCTGTTTGCTGTAAGGAATAAGATAATCACTCAGGATTATTATTACAGCAGAATAAAACAATGGGAAAGATTGAGAATTAGCATCACAGGGATAGTAATTTTAGATGAGAAGCCTGTAAATATATTGGAGCTCTAAAGAGCAACTCATACAGATGAATTTTAATTTTTGTTTGTTTCCTCTTCAAAATTGAGTCCAAAGGGTTCTAAACCACAGCAATCTAAATTACTATGAGGAACCTGAAAAAAATGTGCAAAAATGCATTTTCTGTTTCACATATTTTTGTTTAAGACTCAAAACCATGAGTCATTGCCTCATTCTGAGGCAATTATGTTCATGCTAAATTCCAAGGTTACCTTGATCATATGCATAACATAAGGAAATTGGATTATATTTATTTCTTAAGACATGCATATGATCTTGTATATACATTTTTCTAATGTGGAAAGGGAAGGGAAATAAAAAATGCTGAAATAAGGATACAGGTTGACCCACTGTAACAATGAGATGTACAAGACACTATGTTGAAAACGAACTTTACAACTTGCAGGGGGAGGGAGGAGTTGGGGAGGTGAGAAGGGAAGGGATGGTAGGGGCTAAAAACAAAGGAGGAGATAACAGTCATGTAACTGTAACCCTCTGTACAATAAAACACATTTTTAAAAAGACTCCATGTGAGGGTTGACTCTTGAAAGAGCTAAAAACAAAAGTAGCTTATGTTCAGGCTTTAAAAGAAAGCTAGAGATTACTTCATGATGTACCTAGAGCTGAATTTCAGATGTCTGTAATTTTCTATATAAAAAAAAATTCATGCCGTTGAAACCTCTTTGTTTAGTTGGAAAGCCTTTGTCATATTTCTTTTATTTTTTTGATAGTTTTTTTTTAATTGTGAAAATACTGTACAGAGAGGTTACAATTACATGGGCAAGATAATGAGTACATTTCCTATCAAGCATTGTTGCCTACTCCTTTGTTTCCCCTTCCCATCCCTTCCCATCTTCGACCTCCACCCCTCCCACCCACCCCCAAAGTTGTAAAGTTCGTTTTTTGACATAATGACTTGTACATCTCATTGTTGCAATGGGTCCACCTGTATCCCTATTTAAACAATTTGTTTTTCCCCTTCCCCTCCACAAATTATACCAACATCAAATACAGTGAAGGCAGGGGTTATACTGTGGGGGAGGGACATACAAAGCAACAAAGAAATCATCTTATAAATATGTTAGAAACAATCGCATGAAAGAAAAAAACATTTGAATACATACCTTAGGGTTCATTTCCCTAACATCAACTTATCTGACCTTTTCTGCTTGACTCAGACATATACTAGTTATTGCAAATAAGGGAAACCATGGGACCTATGTTTCTTTGGGCCTGGCTTACTTCACTTAATATAATTGTTTCCAAGTCTTTCCATTTCCTAACAAATGGGGCAATGTCATTCTTTCTGATGGAGGCATAGAAACTTAAGAATTTTAGCTAAATGCTACTGATAGACAAATGATTCTAGAAAGTACAAGTGTGTGAACCATCATATTCAAGTACCCCAGTGTTTACTGTTGAGATGTTAAGAACTGTGCTTTTCCCAACAGGTGTGAACTTGCTGGCTTTTCTCATCATTGTATTTTCCTATATTACTATGTTCTGTTCCATTCAAAAAACTGCTCTGCAGACGGCAGAAGTGAGGAATCACATTGGAAAAGAGGTGGCTGTTGCAAATAGGTTCTTTTTTATAGTGTTCTCTGATGCCATCTGCTGGATTCCTGTGTTTGTAATTAAAATCCTTTCCCTCCTCCGAGTGGAAATACCAGGTCAGTCCCTTCTACTATTTATTCCCAAATGTATTAATGCCTTCTTGGTCCCTTTGTTTGAGGAGGCTGGAATCTTGAACAGTGCCTTTCACATAGTAAATTCCATAAATATGCACGTCTTCAACACAAAAGTTATTATTTCCTCTGGTGGTGGTGGTGGTGGTGGTGGTGGTGGTGGTGGTGGTGGTGGTGGTGGTGGTGGTGGTGGTGGTGTGTGTGTGTGTGTGTGTGTGTGTGTGTGTGTGTGTGTGTGTGTGTGTGTGTGTGTGTGCGTGTGTGTGTATGAGTACTGGGGCTTAAACTCAGAGCCTCTTGTTCTCACTTGGCTTTTCCCTCCAGACTGGTGCTCTAGCTACCACCCAGGTACACATCTTGGCTCTCAGACACTAAACTTAGAGATCTGTGTGAAGCTAAATCTTCACTTCCAACTTTTACTGGTTAATTGGAGTCTCACTGACTTTCCTGCCTGAGCTGGTTTTACACTGAAACCCTCAGATCTCAGCCATCTGAGTAGCTAGAATTATAGGCATGAGCTACCAGTACCCAACTTGCTTCAGTGTTTTATAATCAGCATTCTGAGAGGGAATAGTGGTGCTGCAATCCAGTTAGGAATAATTTAAAAATGGGAGCTAAAAAGAAAGCTAGTTGGAGCACCTTGCTGAGCTACATAGTAGTTTTTAAAGAGACATGGAAAAATAATTAAAATAGGTATACCCTAGTTTCACACAGCCCTCTGAATTACTGCTCTGACTTTAGAAGGCCTTCCTAAAACTGAATGGAACATGCCATCCAGAATGTTCTTTAAGCCAGGCGCTTCTGGCTCATGCCTGTAATCCTAGCTACTCAAGAGGCTGAGATCTAAGGATCAAAGCCAGCCCCGGCAGGAAAGTCCATGAGACTCTTATCTCCAATAAACCACTAGAAAACTGGAAGTGGCGCTGTGGCTCAAGTGGTAGAGTACTCACCTTGAGCTGAAGAGCGCAAAGACAGTGCCCAGGCCCAGAGTTCAAGCCCTATGACCGACAAAAAAAAAAAAAAAGAAAAAGAGAAAAAAAGAAAAAAAAGAAATCCAGAATGCTCTTTAAACATGGAGTTTTACAGACTAATTGTCTTTGCCTGATAGAAGGCAGGTTCCTCTCAGAAACTGATTTTTCTGCAAGATTAAGGTGCGATGAAGGTGACAATTTCTTTTGGGATTACCACAAACCAAAGTAACCTACTTTGTGTAACTTTGATCATTATTCAGATCATACCTTTTTCCAATAAGAATAAGTAATATAAAACTTTAATTAATCTAAATAAATTTTTCTTCTATTTTATTTACAGTTTAAAAAAATAAGAAAGTTGAGGGAAGGGTTGGGGTTGGGACATATGGGGGAGAATGATGGAAGCGGTGACATTGACCAAGATGTATTGTACTCATAAACTTCTTTATTGAATGACAACTCCTTTGTATGACTAAAAAATTTAAATATTTTAAAAATTAGAATGAGGAAAAAGGATGGAATGGGAAATGGTAGTAGAATACACAGAAGAAAGAGAGAAAGAAAGTGATAAAAGAGAGAAGAAATTGAAAAGAAAGTTCTTTAGAGCATAAAGCAGGGTCAAGAAAAGAACAAAGTTAGGGCTGGGAAGGTGGCTCAGTGGTAGAGCGCTTGCCTTGCATGCATGAGGCCCTGGGTTCGATTCCTCAGCACCACATGAGCAAAAAGAAAAAAGCCGGAAGTGGCGCTGTGGCTCAAGTGGTAGAGCGCTAGCCTTGAGCTGAAGAGCTGAAGGACAGTGCCCAGGCCCAGAGTTCAGGCCCCATGACGGGACCCCCCCCCCAAAAAAAAAGAAAGAAAAAGAAATGAACAAAGCTAAATGGTTAAAAGGTAAGACAGTTATAGGATTGGAGGGGGAAGAGAGACAAAGGATAATGAGGGGAAATATCATCGGCTTTATTACCCAGCTGTTCACCTAACCTGGGAGTTCTTTGAAATTTCAGCAATATGGGAGGAGCCAGGATTGTAATGAGGCTTGAAAATTCCAAGAGGTGTGACCGTTGAAAAAGATGCCCACAGAGCTACTAACTAAGGCCCTGGATTCATATCTCTAGACTCCCTTCTTTTGTGACCGTTCTGGGGCTTGAACTTATGGCCTGTGTATTATGCCTGAGCTTTTGTCCTCCAGGCTCTACCACTTGAGCCTCAGCTCTCCTTCCAACTTTTTTGGTGTTTAATGAGAGATAAGAGTCTCATGAACTCCTTCACAGGCAGGCTTCAAATTGCAATCCTCATATCTCAGCCTCCTGAGTAGCCAGGGATCTATTTTACAGAGAAGGTAAATGAAACCAAGAGAGTGCAAGGAACATATCCAAGATCATACATCTAAGAAACGTGTCATCAGAGGAACAGGCTACCTTTAGAGGGGTTAAGACATTTCATTCTAACTCAGCAAATGAGACAGTTGGAATGGACACTGTCATACCAAATTTCTTTTCACAAAGTTACTTTTGGGGTCTCACTCTCTGAATATTTTATTAGTATATGTAAGACTGCACACAAAATGAAGAGAAGAAGGATGGGAGAATACAGTCATAACATTCAATATATATGTGAAAGTAGATCGAGAGAAATTGAGGGGATGGGTGAGGGTGATGGGGGAGAATGATTAAAGGAGTGACATTGATCAAGACGCATTGCACTCATAAACTGACATGTCAAATTGAGACCACTGTGTACATCTACTTAAAAACAATAATAGAAATATGAAACTGAAATAAAACAAATGGAATTCAGCCTGGCACTGGTGTCTCACACCTGTAATCCTAGCTACTCAGCAGGCTGAGATCTTAGGATCAGAGTTCAAGGCCAACTCAGGCAGGAAAGTTCTTGAGACTCTTAACTCCAATAAACTACCAAAAGGCTAGAAATGGAGCTGTGGACCAAGTGGCAGAGTATTACCCCTTGAGCAAAAAAAAAAAAAAAAAAAGCTCAGGGACAGCACCCAGGCCCTGAGTTCAAGCCCCAGGACAAGCAAAAAATAGCAGCAACAAAAACCTCTCCAGGACTGGCATAAAAATAAAGTAAAAAAAGGAATTCACTAACTGGAGGACACATTCCTCCTTCCTCTTCAAATCTTTAAGCTCCAATAATATGCTAATAGCAAACTGGGAACATCAGGGCAGAACAGTAACTTGAGCACGGGATGGAACTCCCACTAAAGTTAGATGTGCCAGACTAGAAATTTCTTGAACAATGTTCTGTTGATTAAGGATGGCTCCTCATTTTTCTTATTTTTCTGTAAATGAAAGCAGTAACACATGAAATTACATAAAGATCAATATACAGTTTACAAAACGATTTTAGATTTTTGTCATTTTGACTCCAACTGTCTGCACTTTAGCATCTGAAACTCAGAAAGGCAAAATGGGTAAGACCTTGAATCCAGAGCTCCTTGTTTATTTCCCCTCATAAATGGCATTCTTCAATAAGGTCAGAGGAAATTTAAGTGTAGTGCACAACTACCTCCTTAATAGTATTAGCTGAAAACCTTTGTGGATTTGTGTGTGTGTGTGTGTGTGTGTGTGTGTGCGTGTGCGTGTGTGTGTGCGCCCGCGCGCTCGCGCACATGCTGGTCATGGAGCTTGAACTCAGGGCCTGGGCACCGTCCCTGAGCTCCTCAGCTCAAGGCTATTGAGCCACAGCGCCACTTCCTGTTTTCTGGTGGTTTATTTGAGATAAGATTCTCACAGACTTTCCTGCTTGGACCAGCTTTGAACCGTGATCCTCAGATCTCTGTCTCCTGAGTAACTAGGATTATAGACAGGAGCCACCAAAATTTTGCCCGGCAAAATTTTTTTATATGTATTAAAATCACAAAACCTGGGCACTAGTGGTTCACATTCGTAATCCTAGCTACTCAGCAGGTTGAGATCTGAGGATCTCAGTTTGAAGACAGCCCAGACAGAAAAGTCTATGAGATTCTTATCTCCCATTAATCAGCAAAAAGCTGTAAGTAGAGGTATGACTCAAGTTGTAGAGCACCAACCTTGAGTGAAAAAACCAAGTGAGAGTTGGAGTTCATAGCCAGTACCAGAAATCAATCAATCAATCAATCACATAAAACATCGTGGTAGCTCAGTGATAGTGTTCTTAGCTAGTATTTTCAAGGCATTGAAGTCAATCTCACCACTGCCTTTAGGCTGAAAGTGTATCTCAGTAGGGCACTAGCCTAGCATGGATGAAGCCCTAGGTATGGTCCCCAATACCACACACACACACACACACACACACACACACACACACACACACACACACACACAACTCACCTGCTTGTTTTCATATTTTGTTTCCTTCTTTAGGCACAATCACTTCCTGGATAGTGATTTTCTTCCTTCCTGTAAACAGTGCCTTGAACCCAATCCTCTACACCCTCACCACCAGCTTTTTCAAGGACAGGTTGAAACAGCTGCTGCACAAACATCGGAGGAAATCCATTTTCAAGATTAAAAAGACAAGTTTATCGACATCCATGGTGTGGACAGATGACACCTCTTCACTTAAACTTGGGGTTTTGAGCAAAATAACCTTTGGGGACAGTATAATAAAGCCAGTTTCCTAGTGATGGTTGGGATCACTGGATTTTCAAGGAACTACCTAAAACAAGGTACAGCTTTTGGAAGATGGCATCTGCAATGCTTTTCAACTTGGCCACCTTTCAACTTGGCTTTTCAATCTTTGCCACCTAAGGAGCACAGAGGACTGACTGACTGCTGGCCCTGCTTTCCAGTGGCAGCTGACTACCTATCAACTGTGCTGAGAACTGCACTGAACGTTTCCTCAACCTCATAGGCACAAGTGAATCTACTTAGAGTAGGCTGAGAAACAGGTGACCTCCAGCCAGGCAACACTACAAAACTACCCATGAATGCCTCTCTACGTGTAGAAGATGCATATAGTCTTTTACATTGCACTGTCCACAAAATAAAAGAATTCACCACCTTTTATTCCACAATGACTTAAATCTGACATCTCTTTCCTTGTTGGTCCAGGATCAAATAAAAATCATCAGCAATGTGTGGATGCTTTGATAGCAAAGATGTTGATTAACCCTGAGACCTACTTTTGTAGGCTGATTAGAAAATAGAACTTCAAAATTACCAGGTTTAATCTGACCACAGAGGCACACTGTTGAAGCCCATTTGCTTCCGTGGACTTTCTTTAAACTTAGAAAATCTGAAATCATAAGTAAAATGTTTTATCTAAAATACCAAGGAAAATGAAGCACCCTAACGGTGAAAAAGACTATACTTTTGTTAAAAAATAATTTCTTTAAAGCAGTATTTCTTTTGTTGGTAAGTTCTGCTTCTGTAAAACACACCAAAAGTACTGAAAGAGATTCGAGAAATTGTTTGACTCAAGGCAACGTGTTTATTTGTATAGACTCCTTCCCTGAAACCTTTACTTTCTTTTTTAACAACAAGGCCAGTAACTTTGGATTTGTTTTTTCAAAACTGAAAAAAATGTTTGTGAGGGCCTGGGTACTTTTGTAATACTGAAAGTTTATATGTGAAGTAAAAAGGTCAGGTAAATAAAATTATATTTTACATTTGTCCACTATTTTAACAAAGACCACAGGTAAGGTTAATGACTAAGCTTGTCTCTCAATAAAGAATGTGGGTGCTGGGGCTGGGAAGGTGGCTCAGTGGTAGAGCGCTTGCCTTGCATGCATGAGGCCCTGGGTTTGATTCCCCAGCACCATATAAGCAAAAAGAAAAAAAAAAAAGTCGGAAGTGGCGCTATGGCTCAAGTGGTAGAGCGATAGCCTTGAGCTGAAGAGCTGAGGGACAGCGCCCAGGCCCAGAGTTCAGGACCCATGACCGGACCCCTCCCCCAAAAAAAGAATGTGGGTGCAAAGCCCAGCACTTCCCCTAACACCAAGACTCATAGTAAACTTTTTCTTTCTTCCTTTTCCTTTTCACAAAACATAAAAAAGGCAAATTTCTATAGCATTTACTTCATGGAGACAAAATGTAAGTATCTATCTGAAAAAAACATACCCTTTTATCCAGTAGCATCTAGGACACACACACACACACACACACACACACACACACACACACACACACAGGTATCCAGCCATCCTCATAATTAACTTGCTATTATTTAATATTCACTAAAATGACAACACATGTTCCTTTGATAAATAGGTCATTTCTTACCTATAAGTGAAATCTTTCCATTAAAATTCTGAAACTAATGTACCTACCCCTTGACTAGGCTGCTCTTTTTCCTTCCAGTTTCAAACTTTTCTCTCTCTCTTTCCTGCAACATGATGAATTGCCTTCGTGACAGATTCTCTGGATTCACTGACATTTTACTAAGTGTCGTTGGCAGGTCCTTGATCACTGTTATAGTTTGAGTTTTGCATGTTTCCCAGTGCCTCATCTGTTGAAGGCTTGGTTTCCCTTCTGATACTCTGTTGGGAGGTGATGGGATCTTCAGGAGGCAGGCCTAATTGAAGAAAGTTAGGTCACTGGGAGCATGAAATTAAAAGTATGTTGGGATACTAGTCCCTTCCTCTCTTTTTACTTCCCAAATGCCATGAAGTAGACACGTTTCCCTTGCTCTGGTGTACTGTGCCCCAAATCCACAGGGTTGAGTGACCATGCACTGAAACCTCTTGGACATGAGCCAAGATAAATCTTTCCTTCTTCTTTTATTTTTTGGTCTGAGACCAGGACTGCTACCTGACGCTTTTACTCATTGGCTAGCACTCTACCAGTTAAGGCATTCCTCCAAGCCCTCCTTCCTCCTTTGCTTCTCTCATAGGTCCTGGGGTCACAGTGATGGAAAGGTGACTCCCACAATCACCATGTGATTTATTTACTAATGTATTTCCCAACATCAGGACAGAAATCAGAAATAGATCCTAAGCCTACACTGTTTCCATTTGGGCAGAAATGTGGATCTCATATTCTTGAAAGGAATCATCAATGATCCAAGAACCAGACAGAAAGAGTGAGCTTTGAACACCCATACTACTCCTGTTGACTATAGCCTGAAGGTTCCTAGAAGTCTGCAGATATGAGAAAAACTGGAAACTATGTATGAGTCAGTAACTTTCAAATAACAGAAGTCCATTAGCTTAGTGATTGAAATCCAATAGTTTAGTGAGCTACAATCTTACTCTGTATTACTATACAAACTGAATACTACTAAAAATAATATGCATTGTACCAAATAATGGTATTCTATCTGGACTAAGATCATTTGTTGGGTAAACCTAGTTTTCCAGTTAGTTATGAAAATATCACCTGAGTTGGTGAATCATTTCCTATTAGAATAGAAATCTAGCTATCACACTAGAATGATTTTAACAGGTCATAGACAGTGCCACCTTGGAGTAGAAGAGGAGGAAGTCCACCCTCACATTCATGTATACATGGCTAATATCTTGAATTAAAGGGGAAAGGAAAGCTGGGTAGCTTCAATAGCCTATACCTCTAATAGTAGCTACTCAGGAGGCTGAGGTGTGAGGATGCAGGTTCGAAGCCAGCCTGGGCAGGGAAGTCTGTGAGACTCTTATCTCCAATTAACCACCACAGAAGCTTGAGATGTAGCTCAAGTGATAAAATGTCAGCCCTGAATGTAAACGTCAAGCAAGACTGTGAGACCCAAAGTTCAAACCCTAGTACTGGCACTGAAGAAAAGGTCAGGGAGGGAGAGAAAAGACACAAATGCATATGGAGTTTCCGGTGGGAGTGCAGATAGAGTACTGAATATCTGTGTTAGCCATCGCTGTAAGTTCGCTTACATCACTTTGTTTCATTCTTAACACTCAGTTGATTTTCTTTCTGTCAAAATGGTTTAGGCCCATTGCAGTTACTGAAATAGCTTTGTGATGGCCATGGGCTTTAAATGAAATTATACAAATCTGAATTTAAGGTGGAAACAGTATCACCTTTCTCCACCTTTATTTTGCTCCCCCCCGCCTTGCATCCCGATCCTCCACTGGACTCCCAGCCATTCTCTTCAGAATGTCAGTCTCTTAAGGATAACTCTGGTACCGGAGAGAGTCCATATTGCTGACTTGCTACACACCCGCCCATGCTACATTTTCAAGATTGTATCTTAACCCAGATAATTCTTCACAGTTCGCTACCATTCTCCAGTTAGTAAGTAATAAAAGTGCTGAAGTGTCATCAAGTATATAGAAACTACATGCCTCCCAAAATTAACCAAGAATATATGTGCGACATATTTTTCTTCATTTTTCAATGGATCATATGTTGAAATTGTTTTAGCTTGACTCAGAAATACTGCCTATGCTAAAATTCATGCCTGTAATCCCAGCACTCGGGAGGCTGAAACAAAAGGATGGTGAGTTCAATGCTAGCTCAGGATTTGTAGCAAAACCTTCTTTCCACAAACAATTATGGAAGATAAATACTTGTTTTGTTTTGAGATGGGAATCTCACTATGTAGCTCAAACTGGCCTTGAATTCACTATGGAGGCTTAGCCTTGAACTCATTTGAAATATAGGTGGGTGTTACTATGCCATACAAGCTAGTTTTACCTATTCTCTTACCCTGGCAAATAGCAAGACAGAAGCCAGGTGTTGGTACTCATGGTAGCTACTCAGGAGGCTGAGATCTGAGGATTGTGGTTTAAAACCAGTCTGGGCAAGAAAGTCTTTGAGACTTTAATCTCCAATTAATCACTAGAAAACCAGAAGTGGTGCTGTTGCTCAAAGTAGTAGAGCACTAGCCTTAAGCAGAAGAGCTCAGGGACAGCACCCACAGAGTTCAAGCCCCACAAGTAACAGAAAGAGAGAGAGAGAGAGAGAATGACTACAAAGTTCTGCATTTGTACTTACCCGTTTATGTGTCTGTTTAGATGCCAGTCATCTCACATCCTATTTGTGCAAGATGGAAGGTTACATATGCAATGATGATAATGTTCATCTTTGAACTACAAAAATGAAATTAAACTTTCAAAAATGACTTTTGGGTAGGAGACTTCAAAGTTCTTAAGAAATACTTGCTAACTTCTCTAAACTGGTTGAAACCTATTATTCAATCTATTTCAACTAGTAAAGTCTTCAGGCTGCTTCCCCATATGACACATGTAAGAGGAATAAATTACAAATGAAGAAACAGGAAACAACAAGGCCCAGTTGTGAAATCACAGTCCCAGGAATAAGAATATTGTGCCGTTTCAACACACTCACCCCAACTCACAGCAACACTTCTTAATTCCTAAGTAGTTTGGATACAAGAATTATTCAGGAACCACACAGGAAGGAAGCAGAGGCACTTGTACAAGAGTAGTGCTTCTCTGAACTCCAGATACTATAGTGTTTGAGTGTTTGATGCAGTGATTTTAACACTGAAAGCCCAGGTTTCTCTGCGACTGACAACACACATCTGAGGGAAGCAGATTCGGGACAAGAATTAAGACATAGTATCAGTTCAACCATCAACTACTTACAGGACTTCAAGTATTTTTAAATCCCTTCCTTTCTCTGCAACTGGCTTTTCTTAAAGTTGTATCATATAACTATATACATACAACTATGTATATGTATATGTGTACACATACACATATACATATACAAATGTCTAGGGCCCTTTCTGTTCAAGTCTATTATATGTTTTAAGTTAAAAACCACATGTGAAGATCTAAAACTTGACATCAAATGCAGTGATTACTGCCTTCTGAGTTGCTAGAATTAGACATAAGATCCAGCACCCTGCAGATCTTTTTGTTGTTGTTGTTGCTGCTGCTGTTGTTAAGGCTTTTAAGTAACCAAAGACAAATAACTGTTACAGAGTCATTAATGTTTAGAAATAGAATGTTGCTCCAGAGAAATCATAGATCATCTCATTTGAATCATCTCATTGAATCATTGAATACTTATTGTCTGTTTATGCCAGACAAGATTCTAAGTGATCAAAATATGTCAGTAAATGCATGGAACTGTCTTGATGGAGATTGCATTCTGCAGCATGGGTAAACACACATCATTAGAGGAAAAAAGCATCTTCAAGGATGCTAGGAAATGAGAAGTTCTAGGGAAGTTGGAGAGTTGCTGTCAAAGGAAGGAATGCAGAAAAGACATCTTCAGGAGAGATGATGTTTGCAAAATAGCCAGACACATTTCTTCTCAGTTTCCTTATCTTTAAAATAAGAAAGATAGTGCCTACTTCAAACAGCTACTGAAAGGATTAAAAATAAATGAACAAAGGGGCTGGGGGTTTAGCCCAGCAGAAGGGCTCGCGCAAAGCCCTGGGTTTGGTTCTCAGCCCTGGGGGAAAAAAAGACATATAAAAATAAATGAACAAATATATGTTGCAGCAATGATCCTGAAATTCATTAATAGCTCAACAAATAATCTACCTCTCTGTCTGTTTCTCTCTGTCTCATATACATACACATACACATACACACACACACACACACACACACACACACACACACACACACAATTTTTTCATAAAGGCAGAGCCTTGAACATGCTAGGTAAGTTATCTACAAATAGATATTATCTTAATCGCATCAATTTTACTCACCATAATGATCATCTTCTATTCAGAATATTCATATATTCAGACCATTCATATATTCATTTTTCTATTGTTCTTTCCCCTTCACCTGGTGGTACAAGAGCTTGAAATTTTGGCCTCATATTTGCTAGGTAGGCACTTCATCACCAGGGCCATGACTCCAGACCTTGTTTTCTTATTTCTGTGCTCACAGATTGTGTGTGTGTGTGTGTGTGTGTGTGTGTGTGTGTGCATACAGGCCATATGGGGGCCTGAACTCAGAGCCTGTGTATTTCCCCTTAGTTTTTTTTGCTCAAAGATGGCATTCCACCATCTGTGACAGCCACAGCCCACTTCTGGCTTTTTGGTGGTTAATTAGAGATAAGAGACTCATCAACTTTCCTGCCCAGGTTGGCTTCAAACCTCAGGCCTCAGACCTCAGCCTTCTGATGTAGGCATGAGATTTTAAGGCTCAGAGCCCAGCTAAGGCTCAGAGATTTTAGTAAAAAAAAAAATCTATGCATGTGTATGCATTAGACATCTATGTAAGTTTGCACAGAAAATTTAGACTTCCTATGGTCAATGGACATCCCATAAAAAGAAGTTTATCTAAAAAACAATTATAAATATGGATACCTCTGAAGTAACTGGAAAAAGTAAACACAATCTTCTGTAGAGCATATGTTTCCAACTCAGGCTTCACAAACATCTCTGAGATTTTATATCTTTATGTCAGTCTTTATTAGACTCCACAGAAGTCTCATACAAGATGACTCATAATGCAGTATAGTAATGATGAATTCTACTGGCTCAGATTAGAGAGCCTTAAAGATCCACACATTTTCATGACCTGTGTGTAACAGAAAGCACTAACAATCAGTATGAAGGATGATAGCTAAGGAGATACAGTCAAAGTGACCATTTGCACATCAACACCCAATATTGTGTCTGTGTGTGCCAGTATTAGAGCTTGAACTCAACACCTGAGTACCCCTTAGCTTTTTGTACTCAAGGCTGGCACTCTAACATTTGACCCATAGCTCCTCTTCTGGCTTTGTGCTGGCTAATTGAAGATAGAAGTTTCACAGACTTTTCTGCTTTAGATAGCTTCACATGTTGATTTTCAGACTTCAGCCTCCTTAGAATACAGCTGTGAGGCACTTGTGCTCAGCAAGCCCCAAATTTTTAACGCAATACTTTCTCAGAGCAAAGCAACATCCTACAGACAATCTATAATTTAGAATTATCAGATGAGAATTTCAAAGAAATCAATATCACTAAATAATGAATAAAGGAAAATATGTTGATAGCGAATGAAGAGACAGAAAATCTTAGCCAAGAAATAGAAACTATGTTTAAGGTAACCTGATGGACATCCTAGAACTAAAACATACAAGGTATTAGTTTCCTATGACTACTGTAACAATAATCACAAACTGGCTGGTTGAAGACAACAGAATAGTCTATTAGAGTTATAGAGAACAAAAGTCTGATATCAAAATGTTGTCAAGGATAAACTCCCTCTAGAAATCAAAGAGAAATTCACTCGAATCTTTTGTGACTCCTGTCATTTCTCCATCCTCTGCTGGCCTTCTTCTGTCTGTTAATTCTCTCCTGTGTGCCTCTTATAAGGATACCTGCCATAGATTTAAGGCCCACTCAATAATCCAGAATAATCTTTCATGATAGTGGGGTTTGAAGTTGGTGTTCCACTTTAAGATTCTAGATTTAATTGCAACTTAAAAAAAAACTTTCTCTCTCCTCCCCTGCACCTTGCCCACTAGATGTAGGGTAACAGTTATTGGTTCCATAGATTTGCTGTATTTTCTGAGAGGCCATTTTTCAGCATATATTATCCCTGGAATTAAAAAAAAATAACACACTGAATAAATTTAGCAGAATGTAGAGTTCACAGTGTTTTACATAGTCAAATATAAATTACTTAATACAAAGAAAAGATACAAAAACAAGAACCAAAATTAACAAGGCCTCAAGAACCTATAGGTTAGTATCAAAAGAGCTAACTAGGAAGAGAAAACAATGTAGTGAAGGAAAAAGAAAACCTTTTTGGTGAGATAATGATAGAAAATTTCCCATAATATTTGAAAGGCATACATTTATAAGTTCAAGGAGTTTGACAAATGTCTAGCAGAGTTAATAAACGTGAAGATTTGCATTGTTTATGAAGCATTATAATATATATGATTTGGTTGAAAAGGGGCTGTGGGAAGCTTTCTGGATTGATGATAATGTTCTAACAGGTCAAGATTTGTTCTTTAAAAGTATAAACATTTGTTAAAACTCAGCAAACATAAACTTAAGAGTTGTGCATTTTATTGCATGTAAATTTTACCTCATAAGAGTTTTTAAAAAGGCCTAAAGCAACAGGAAGTGACGATGGTCTGAAACCTCTAAAAACATGAGCCAAAATAAATATTTCTTCATTTAAACTAAACAAAAATACTGGAAAGCTAACAGACAGGGTATATGTGTATGTGAAGCTGGAAAAAAGCACCATCCTGGCAGATTTGTGATGGAGAGATGTAGAGTGAATTTTTAACCTGTTTTCCTTCTACATGCAGGAAGACTTGAAGGGAGAAGCTATCTTTCATCAAATCTGGTCATGCTAAAGGAAAGCCTATAATTTCAAGGCATTTCCTTTTGTTTTATGTGGCTAAAGGGTAGAGAACTTGAATAAAATGTCCTTTATTTAACAAAGCAGATTCATATTTTGGATATGCAAAGGTAAGCTTCAAACCTTAGTTCAAAACAGGAGTGAAGAACAAAACTGCTATGCAGAAGAGATCAAGGGGATTTAGAAGACAGGGAAAACAGGTGGAGGGGCACATATTTGTAAGAAAAGAAAAGCTCAAATAGATTGAAACAATATAAGCTGAAATGCAGAGGTGGAAATGAATCCATCAGTTTTGACATTTTTGTTCTGAGCTGCAATCTTTCATTGTCCTCAATTCTCTCAGTACCAACCTACTATGAACAGAATCTCTGTGTGGACAATGATAGAGGGACAATGAAGCTATCTTCCCTAGTAGCCCTCCACTTCAATGTGATAGTAGAAGTAAGTGAGTTCTCTAAGACAGAGAACGGAGGCCTAGTAAGCACACAGGGTCTGGCAAAGAAGGTAATGTCTTTCCTGCAGTAGTTTAGAGAAGTAAAGTATAGCTTTCTAGAAATTCCATTGTGGCTGACTGGATTTTCCTAACAGTTCTATTTCTGAGCTCTCTACATCCTCACTAACTCCTGGGGCCACTAGGCTCACTCCCAGGCCAACTGAAGTATTTAAAAAAGACACAAATTGTGGTTTGTTTTCTTTTCTTGTTATCTATATAATTAGTAATGTGCAGGCTAAAGTATAGCAATATTGAATGAAACTGAAGTAATGAAAATCGCCCATAAATCCATTTTCATCTCCTCGCTGTCTTCATTGATTTCTTTTCTGAACCTGCTACATACATGGCTTCAGTAGAGATTGAATGAAATAAAACTAAACATAGTTTTAAAAGTTGGTGCTCCTAGCCAGGCACTAGTGGCTCAACCCTGTACTCCTAGCTATTCAGGAGGATGAAAGCTAAGGATCACATTTTGACAGTTTGAAGCTAACCTAGGTAGGAAAGTCCATGAGACTCTTCAATTAACTATCAAAAAGCCAGAAATGGAGTTGTGACTAAAATGTTAGAGTATTAGCCTTGAGCAAAAGAGTTCAGAGGCAATGTTCAGGCCCTGAGTTCAAGCCCCAGGAGCAGCAAAGATCCTAAAGATCTAGTGTGAGCTATAATTCTTCAGCAGGGTATATGGTTTTCACATTTACTTGGTCTCAGGACCCAGCGAAAGACAATAATTAGACTAAACAGGAGATCTATGAAGCAGACACTGACAAAAGCCTAAACTGCTCCCAAACATGCTACAAGCAATCATTAAATAGACTGAACTAGTGAAACAGATCACTGTGGACTAGGACCTTGTCACTTCCACACACATCATTGTCAATAAGAATTTTATAAGCCAGTGTAAAACAAACCTCAGTACAGGGTTGACTTGCTGTTATAGTTCCCTAAATTACTTGTTGCATCCTTCCTAATCAGGAATAATAGATACTGTTATGGGTTGATGATGTTCCCCCCTAGAAGACATATCTTGAACTTGAAGTCCTGGTGCCTATGAAAATAACCTTTTTGAAAAATAGAGTCTTTATAGATATGATCAAGTTAAATTGAGGCCTGATCAGTTGGGTCTTTAATCCAATATGACTATAGGAAGGTAGGAAGGAAGGAAAGAAGGAAGGAAGGAAGGAAGGAAGGAAGGAAGGAGGGTAGGAAGGAAGGAAGGAAGGAAGGAAGGAAGGAAGGAAGGAAGGAAGGAAGGAAGGAAGGAAGGGTAGAGAGGGGGAAGGGGAGAGAGGAAGGGAGGGAGGGAGGGAGGAAGGAAGCAAGCAAACAAACAAGCAAGCGGTGACCTTGGACAGACACTGGGAACAGAGCCATGTGAAGATGGATGCAGAGATTAGAGTGATACTGTCACAAGCCAAGGAATGCCTGTGCTTACTAGAAGCTAAGAGAAACCAGGAAGGAGTTTCATCTAGAAACTTTCAGAAAGAGCATAGCCCTGCCGACGCTATAATTTCAGATGTATAGCTTCCACAACTTTGAGAAAATAAATCTCTCTGGGTTAGGATATGGAGGCAAAATAGATACATTGAGTCAAAGGAGGACCAAGTTAGGATGAGGGTTTAAGGATACCTTGCTGCACAAAGTGTGGTCAGAGGAGCATAAGCATCGGCATTCTCTGAGAGGCTAATGCAAAGGGGAAACCCTGGCCCCACCACATACCCACTAAAGTGGAAACCTGCATGATTGTTTTTGTGGATGGTCTCTCTTTCGTTAATTTAATTTTACTGTCAAGGTGATGTGCAGAGGGATCACAGTTACATATGTAATGTAGCAACTACATTTCTTGTTAAGCATTGTTGCCCCCTCCCTCGTTTCTCTCCCACCTTCCCTTCCCCTCCATCCCCCACCCCAAGTTGTAAAGTTCATTTCCAACATGTAGTCTTGTATCACTGTTACAGTGGTTTACCCTTTGTCCTTTGTCTCACCATTTTGTTGTTCCCCTTCAGATAAACGAGTATATATAATACCAGGGTGCCAAAATCAATAAACAGTGACAACAAGGATAACCTACATTTTTACAAGACTCAGGGCTGACTGACAAGTTCACTAGGTCTGAGAAGCATACGGCTCTGGGCTCTGATGATGAAATCAGGGTTTGTGTTTTCTCTTTTGACTCTTCTTGAACATCCCTGTAAGGCTTAACCTCTTTCCTTTTCTTTTTTATTCTCTTTTTTTTTCTAATTTAAATTTTATTGTAAAGGTGATATACAAAGAGGTTACAGTTACATAAATCAAGTAATGAGTACATTTCTGTTTGAACAGTGTCACCCCCCTCCCTTGTTTTCTCCCAGTTTTCCCCTTCCAACACCCCTCCCATCAAGTTGTACAGTTCATTTCCAACATAGTGTCTAGCGAGTATCACTGCTGAATTGATTCGCCCTTTGTCCCACTGTTTCTGTGCTTCTCCTTCGCCTCCTCAAATCAAATGAACTTATATGCAAGATAATGTGTACAGAAATCAAAAACAGTGCCAAAGGCAGGGGGAGGGAGGGCGGGAGAAGCACGGACAGTCCAATAAAATTCTTCATTTTTTACTGAAATTAGTCTCTTTTGGAATGTAAACAAGCAAAGCCCAGACCTGAAAGATAAAACAGGAGAGATATGGACCATAGCCTTTGTGGTGTGTGTGTGTGTGCTGGTACTTGATGTTGAACTCAGGACCTCTTGTTAACACTTAGCTTCCCCTCTACTCTTCCCCACCCCCACTCACAGCTGTTGCTCTACAATTAGAGCCCTGCCCACAGCCCAGACAACTTTCTACTAAAGCTTGCCACTGGAAGCCAGTGTTCTTGTAAGCTTCCATCTCTGAATACAGATTTTCTTTTCCTCTTTACTTTTCCTTTTTGTTTTCCTTTTCTATTTTTTTTTCCTGAAGATTAACAGAAAGAATCACACACCCACCTCCTCTTTGTTCTCTGCGGTGCCTTGCAAGATCTAACACCCACCTGCTTGACCGTTAGATGAAAGGACTTGACTCAGCTGCTGAGTGTAGTCAGCAACTTTCAGTTGTCAATCAGCCCCTGCAGCAACTTTCAGTTGTCAATCAGCCTCTTCAGGGGTCACCTCTTTTACTGGGTGTTATCACCCAAGGTCATGACGTTTTTCTTCTTCTTTTTTTTTGTTGGTCGTGGGGCTTTTTATTTTTGTCTGTTGTGGGGCTTGAACTCTGTCCTTGAGCCCTGTCCCTCAGCTCTTCAGCTCAAGGATAGCACTCTAACACTTGAACTACAGCGCCACTTCCAGTTTTCTGGTGGTTTATTGGAGATAAGAGTTTCACAGACTTTCCTGCCCGAGCTGGCTTTGAACCGACATCCTCAGATTTCAGCCTCCTGAGTAGCTAGGATTACAGGCGTGAGCCACCAGCGCCCCGGCAAGGTCATACTTTATGAAGCACAGCTAGCACTTGTGATTAAGGTGGTTCCAACCAGCTATGATGGGACATTTCCAACCCAGAGCTCCCCCTAGTGCTAGCTGGGCTCTTCTTCCAGACCCCAGCTTTTTTCTCCACAGCCCAAATTGCGTCCTTCACAGATGTTGGTCCTAAGGACATGCCCTAATTTCTGCTGAACACTTAGCAATGCCTCCAAGATTGCCTTCTCTAGAAAGTACAAATTTCTTGGTAGAAGTACAAATGGTCAATAATCTCATAGAGAAGTGTAAAATCAAGACACATCTATAATACACACCAGAGCAACATTGAGATTCAATTTCACCCTAGACAGAATGACCATCATCAAGAAAACGAACAGTAACAAACGCTGGTAAGATGAAGGAAGAGGAACCCCCATATACTGTGGGTGAGATTGGCAATTAGCGTAGACTCTATGGAAATCAGTATTGAGATGCCTCAAAATATTAAAAATAGGACTATTTTATTATCTTGCTCTCCCACTCCTGAGAGAATCTAAGTCAGCATACAATAGAAGTATCTTCACATCCAATTTTATTGCTGTGCTATTCACCATAAACAAATTATGGACTCAGCCCAGGTGTCCAACAGCTGATGACTAGATCAAGAAAATGTAGTCAGTATTTACTCAGCCATGTTGCATATTTTCATTCATATGTGGAATCTATACCTAAAAAAAATCCATAAATGTAAAACAGGACTGTTTGGGAGAAGGAAGACAAAAAGGATGATGGGGGTATATGAATATGATTTATGTACATGATATGCACAAATGGAATTACCAAAGTGAAACTCTTTGGGGGTAATTAGCAGGTGCTAAAAAGAAAATAAGAATCTGCTTTCTGAAGACACCTGTAACATACCTTAAAGGAACTATGGGGTTGTTAGGTTCTAGGGCAAAAGAGAAATGTAAATCTCACACTAGTATCCAAAGATCTGGTTCAAGTCCCAGATCAGCCACAGAGAGGCAGTGTGATCTTGAATAATCCTCTCCTCGTCTTTGAAGCTCAAATATCTGCAAAGCAAGACTAATTCTTCCCCCTCTACCTCACAGGGCTATTGTCATGAGGATTTAATGATAAGATATAAAGCACTCTACAGAGAGCTTATTATTCAGTAAATTCCAGAGCTTTTAATTTTGCTTTATTTTTCTTTGCCTGTTGCTTAAATCCATTCTTCTCAGCCCTAAATCATCAGGTAACTCCAGGGAAAATACATCTCTGTGTTATTCTCACACCTGGCTGATACTAGGTTTTACAAGCTTCTAAAGAGATGTCAAGAATCAAGAATTCAAGACTGGCATTAGAGAACACACACCTGAAATCCAAGCTCTTGGAAGGCTGAGGTAGGTAGACCCAAACCATGAGTTTGGGTCTATACTAACCAACATAGTAAGATCCTGTCTCAAAAAGAAACAAAAATACTCACTGGGCCCTAGGTTGAAAATGAACTGTATAACTTGTAGGGGTGGGGACTGGGAGAGAAAAACTGTGAGGGAGTGAAGGAAGGGGTGACACTGTCCAGGAAATGTACTCTTTACCTGACTCATGTAACTTTAACCCCCCTGTATATCACCTTTATAATAACACTTTAAAAAGAAACAAAAAAAAAATAATTCAGTGGCAATATCAAAATACTCTGGAAATTTTGTTGAAAAAGACTCTAAGAAAATTTGTCACAGCAGATTAAGGTGCTAAGAAATATAAAAACTGTATCCTGGAGTATAAATGCCCTAAGAGTTTAAAGTAGACACATGGGAAAATACATAAAGGAGATAAATGGATACCAAGTTTTTCTCATGCTGAGGAAGCCATAAGAATAGTTTTGTGGGAAAGGAAGCATACTGCTAATGTTTCAGCCCATGTTAGCTATCGATTACTGCAGGTAAGGCAACCATTGGTATTGCTCTCTTCATAATAATTAGGAGTCACATCTGAAAGAGCTGAATCAAGAAAGTAAATGATAATGGGAATTTCAACTCACAATTAAATGGAGACTCCTAAGCCCAGGTTTGATACAGAGAGGAAGGCATGTTAAGGACCAATGGAAGACTTTCTATTGAGAAGCAGGGCCTTCTGTCCTTCCCATTCTGACTCTTCCATCTGTTCTGGTCTGTCTGTTTGTCTCTGTCTGTCTCTCTGTCTGTCTTTCTCTGTGTGTATGGAAGAGAAATAGACTCAGACAAATGCAACAATTCACCAAGTGATAAATGGCTATCCAACAAAAATCAGGGAATTATAATAATGAGGACTTACTTCTGTTCTTTGAGCAACCTATAGAGATCTTCGAATTCTTCATCCAAACTTACTGAAAAGAAATATTACTAATTACAAATCACAACTAAAATTTCAGTTGCTTTGTAACAATCATTAGCAAATAGAATAAGATTCAAGTGACACTGAAATAAAAACAGAAAGGGGACATTTGTTTCAATATTTCCTCTCTTCCCTGTTGATCGGGTCTGTCTTCTCTCCCTCAGAAGTTCTTGTACATTGTTTTGCTGTCATTTAGACTCTTAAACTCCTCATCCTTTCTTGATTGCTCTTGCCTTTATTTTCCAGATAATATGTAATGTGTGAGGGTAATAATAACCTCCTACAGACAAATGTCTATGGCGATCCATTTTGCTATCACTAGAGGAAATGTCAGCCTTGACAACTGAGAAGGACCAGATTCCGGCTGGGTGGTGGCTGCAGATAAGTTTGCTCAAAGAGGCCACCTTCAACTAGTCAGAGGCAACTTCTCCCAGCCCTGGTCTTTTAATATGGAGGTCTTTCTTTCTGGTTTCCTTCCTTCAAAGTTCTGGGAGCATTGATGTATTCTAGGCAAAAAGAAAAGAAAAGAAAGCCTTTTTGGTTCCTTCATCCTAGTTGGTCCAGAAGTAGAGTTGGCTTCAGAACAGAGAAAGTTTTAATATCTGTAGAAGACAGTCTCAGTTCTGAAGGATAGACTTGCCAAAAGGAGAGAATTAAAGGCATAGTGCCCGACATGTTGTGAGAACAATTATCCATTTAAGTGTTGTGTACCACCCAAATGATAAGTAGCCAGGGTAAGCCTCACAAATACCGTTATGGTATCCTTTACTTTTATAGTTACAGAAAAATCACGAAGTTTTTACATTTGCTGCATTTCCTGGGGCGAGTGCCATGTGAAAAACAGTGCCAGGCTAAGGGTTCATGGGGGTTGCGGGGCAGTGGACTGCTGATTCAGACCACCACCTCCTGTGAGAAACAGCAACTCAGATGGGTGAAGGGCAGAAACTCAACACAGAGGGGGATAAGGGCTTTCAAGTAAAGAGGGCTATATGGACTCACCATAAAGGATGAGTGAAGATGTCTACCAATAGCACCACAAACAGCACAGTTACTCCTATTTGAGGGGGGGGGGGGTCTTTCCACAAACGTACACTGAGAACTCAAGATGTTATAAATTGGCAACTATAAGGTCCATATACCCCCCTGTTCTTTCCAGTCCTGACCATCCATAATGATAAAAGCAATAGTCACTCACTCTAGGTCCAGTGAAATGAATGCAGAGAAAAATGGGAGGCTAGGGACTGAGGAGAAAGACCTCACTGCCTTTCCCATATTCCAAAAGGATCTTTATGCCTGCCTCCCACTTTGAAGTAGTAGGTGAACAAGAGTAACTGGATTATTTTCCCTCATTAACGCATCTTGATGGCTCTGTTTTGTGTCATTCTGTCACTTGTATCATAAACCAGCTATGTCAGAATCTTAGATGAATACACTATCTTTCCAGCATGTCGAAATGTATTGTATAATAATAAACTCATAACTTGTATCAATTTTGTTGGTGTTCATTTGCCAAGTACTATGATGTCACTTGATAGCCAAGAGCCAACTGACAGGTTTACAGGGATTTGTTTTTGGTTTCTGTGCTGGTACAAGGTCTTGAACTCAAGGCCTTGAGCGTGGTTCCCTGAGCTTTTTAACTCAAGGTTAGCTCTCTCCCACTTGAGCCATAGCTCCACTTCTGACTTTTAGGTGGTTAATTGGAAATAAGATTCTCCACAGACTTTCTGGTGAAGCTGGCTTCTTACTGCAATCCTAAAACCTCAGTCTCCTCAGTAGCTAAGATTACAGGCATGAGCCAATCTTAATTACAAATATTATTAAGTCTCAGATCACACATTACAGTTCACAATGATATATAGTTTACTGAAAGTTAAGAAAGGACTAAAGCAGCCTCAGCTTTCAAAATGGCCTTGCTGAAGGCAAGTAGAAAGAGCTGAGACAGATGAGAGTCATCTCCACAAGTGGTTAGATAAGATATTAACATAAGAACCAGATCATCAAGCTGTTGAAGCCACAGTGGCATTAAATCACATCGCACATTCCCAGGTGCAATGCTGGTTCAAGGCTCAGAGTTGCTTCCATGGTTACTGAATCTAGAAAGATCCTGATGTCAAGCAGTGGGATAGATCGAACTGAAGACCGAGGGACTGAGTCAGGAGTTATCATCTGTTCACCTTATGACACATATACCTGGATGGTCTGAGGATGGGTCACTGGGTACCACAGAGCAGAACCCCAGTGTTAAGTGTCCCTTCTTTTAATATATTTCAGGTGTGGGGGTACATCGCTCTTTGGGCTGCTGTATTTGATAAGCTGACAGGCCTGCTTTTTTTCTGATATGGGTTTGATAAGGGCATAGGTGGTAATCTATTACTTCATGGAATGTGATGGACAGATGGAGGTTGTTTACCTTGCACAAAGCCTCAGCACTTAGCACTTACACTCAAAATGGACCCAACAGCTGGGTTATAAAATAGAGTCACTCAGGGCAAAGCATAGCCTGAAACCTACTGTTTCATGTGTTATAGAACAACTCTGGAGCAGGGCAGCCTGATTTCCTCATTCATGTACAGTTGTAGGATTTAAATCTAGTCAACTTTGTTATAATGAAGCTTCATTTGAATTAACACTGATAACAAAAGAACATATAAGACTTAGAAAAATGAAAATAATAACAACAGTAACAAGTTTTGTTTTATTTTGTGCTGGTCCTGGGCTTGAACTCAGGAACTGGGAGCTGTCCTTTACCATTTTTTGCTGAAGGCTGATGCTTTCCCAACTTGAGCCACAGCTGCACTTCCAGCATTTGGTTGGTTAATTGGAGATAAGAGTCTCAGGGACTTTCCTGCCCAGTATGGCTTTGAGTGGTAATCCTCATAGCTCAACCTTCTGAGAAGTGAGGACTATAGGTGTGAGCCTTTGGGACCCAGCAATAATGAGTTTTTGAGAGACTAGAGTGTCAAAATTAATCATTATCCACTGCAAGAAAAATACAATTCAAGCTGGGTGCAAGTGGCCTGTAATTCTAGCTGCTCACAAGTCTGAAATCTGAAGATTCCACTTCAAAGTCAGCCCGGGCAGTAAAATCCTGACTCTTATCTCCAATTAATGACCAAAAAGCCAGAAGTAGTGTTATGGCTCAAATGGTAGAAAACTGACCTTGAGGAAAAATAAATCAATGACACTTTCCAGGCCCTGAGCGCAACTCCCAGTACTGGCATCAAAAGAATAAATAAATATAAATAATTCAATGACTGGAGATGTAGGTGTGGCTAAAGTGGTAGAGCTCTTATCCAACAAATATAAAGCTTTGAGTTCAAGCCAGAGGGCCACCAAAATAAATAATTAACATTCAATTTATAAAACAATCTTCACTCATTAGTAGATTATAAATGGTACTGTTTTAAATTATCATTTTTCCCCTTTAATTAGAAACATTTTCCACCCAGACATAGTAGTGAACAATTGTAGTCCCAACACTTAAGAGGCTGAAGATGTATTGTGATTTGAGGTTAGCCTGTACTACACAATGAGACCCATTAAAATTTTTTTCAAGAAAAATCTATTGTGTCACCACACCTAATAACTATCATAAAATTAAGATAGATTACTAATTTATTCTCTTTTTTCCAGAAAAATTTAATATTCTAGAATTTTCTGTAAGTTTCTGTAATTTTTCTATAATTTTCTGGGAAAATCTCAAGTATTTTGTGTAGTAGGCAAACATTCAAGCTGAAATGTGAACATATTTGTGCATCTGATATTACATTGTTTTTAAAATGAAGTGCATTATTTCTATGATTGACCAGCTGTTACAATACAAAGATGTCTGTTATTGTTATGACAAAAGTATAATAGTTTCAGGGATGATTTAAAAATCATCTTAAAATATCTGAAAATGCCATTGATGCTACTTGGTCATTTCTGATCTTAGAGGCATGTATATCTCATTTTCTATTTCATATTTCTATTTCATATTTCTATTTCATACTTCATAAAAATATTTCAAATAACTGAAAAGGCAAAGTCATATCTTAACAAAATAAGTTTCAGGAAAAGGGTACTTGCAAGGGGTGGGGTAAGGCCAAGGTGAGAGGAGTAGATGAATTTTTTAAAATTTATATAAGGAAAAAATGGAAGGTAGAGTCTCTCAAAATTAAAAAACACTATATTTTTCAATTCTGCTTACATGATTTGGTTATAATGGAATAATATTTAACCAGTTCAGAGTCTGAATTATGTGGTAAAAGGACATTAAACTTGAGTAGCTTAACTTTTGATTTTCTACAGCTACAACTCTGTGTCTTAGTAATATGTATGTGCCTATCATAAATGTTGACTTACAAGGAACTAGAGTAAAAATTCACTGAGAGTTTCTTTTATAATAATATTTCTGAAAAAAATCATAGGAAAATGAGCTGATGAATTTAAGTAAGTTCAATGTTGCCCCCTTATTAAATAGTAAATTTATTTTTCTAAGGTATATTTGAAGAAACAAAATGGATTAAAACTATGAAATTCTGGGCATAATAATACAGCCTGTAATCCCAGCACTTTGGGAATAGAGATAGGAAAATCATGAATTTAAGATCCTATACTCCAAGAATGAGAAGGAGAAGGAGAAGGAGGAAAGCAATAAAAAAATTGTAACAAATATATTTTTGTCTTAAAAGCTTTTGAAATATTAGAATACTGACAAATATAATATACTATTTATTTAAATTATGTTTGCAATGTTTTCCTTATTTCCTTTCTGAATTTGGGATAAAAATGTATTCTATAATTATATATTGCCTGATGAATAAGTAGATGTAATAAACTAATCAATATGTTAATCTGGTTCTCAGCAATTCAGGCTGATATTCATTTGCCATCCATTACAATTTCACTTTAAACTTTTATACAGTTTATACTGTAGTGTAGACTAAGTCTGTAGTGTATCTAAATCTGATTTTCTTCTGAGAAAAGAGTTATTGAGAAATACATTTTTATTACAAATAATTTCCTGTTAAAAACCTTTATATTCATCAAAATTATATAGCTTGTTGATTCTTTGGAACTTCAAAATAAACCCTTATACTCTGTAGCCAAGTGAAGTGGTTCATGCCTGTAATCATAGCTATTCAGGTTATAGCGATCAGGAGGATTACGATTTGAGGCCAGCGTGGGTAAAAACAAAATGTGAGATCTCATTTTAACCAATAGAAAAGCTAAACATGATTCAGTATATAGGAAGCATAAATAGGATGATGTGTTCTACGCTGGCCCACATTAAAAACAAATAGTGCAACCCTGTTTAAAAAAATCATGAAAGCAAAGAATGCTAGGCATGTAGCACAAATGAGAGTGCCTACCTAGCAAGTTCAAGGTACTGAATTTGATAGTATTACAATATAAACCAAAAAAAAAAACAAAAATTCTATAACTTGAGTATGTTTCCAGCATATTCCTGAAAATTACACAGTTATTGCAGGTTTAGTAGACTTTATCTGTGTATATATGTGAGTGTTTAGGTGTGTGATGGTACTAGGGCTTGAACTTAGAGCCTAAGAGCTGTCCCTTTGTGTTTTTGTTTAAGGCTAATACTCTACCACTTGAGCCAGCCCTCCACTAACTTTTCAGTCATTAATTAGAGAAAAAAATCTCACCGACTTTCCTGCACAGGCTGGCTTTGAACTGTGATCTTTGTATCTCAGCCTCCAGAGTAGCTAGGATGCTAGGTGGGAGCCATTCAGCTTTTTCGTAGGCTTTTAATTATGACTTCAAATTGGAAGCAATACTTAGAGCTTTCTGTTACGGAAATTGGTTGGTATTGGTTTCAAAGGCCAATTAGCCAATTTCAGAAATACATCACTTGAAAATACATAGTCTAGAAAAAATGTAATTATATGCATAAATGTATTTTTAAAAGTCACAAGATCACATATCTTTAGGCACACCCAATTCAATGGCAGCTGCCTATGACTGTTCTTTTTTTCTTTTTCTTTTTCTTTTTCTGTTTTTTGTTTGTTTGATCAAGGTCTTGTTCTATATCTCAGGCTGACCTTGAAGTCAAGGTCCTCCTACCTCAGCCCCCTGACCGCTAAGCTTACAAGTGTTCTCTACCAAGCCCAGTTAATAGCACTCTCACAGGTCAAATGTTTTCTTCCTTTTCCTTTTTCCTCTCCTCTGCTCTCCTCTCCTTTCCCTTTCTCTCCTTTCCTTTCATTTTCTTTTCTTTCTCTCTTGGTGCTAGGGAGGGAAAACCAGAGTCTTTCATATAGTAGCCAAGTGCTTTATCACCAAGCTATATCCCAGCAAGAATAACTTTTGAGGCCCTATAATGTCACAGATGACCCCTGACCCCTCTAGGTCAGCAAAGAAGAGGGCATGTGCAACTGAGAAGCCAAAATAATCCTGCTCACTGATGCTACCAAAACCTGGACTCACACATCCACAATCTCAAGCAAGATGGTGGCATTCTCCCTTCCTTTGTCTAGCTATGCCCTTGAAGCTATGTTTTACATTTCTGTCTTCCAGAATGCTGTTTAATTTAGCCTGATTTCACATCAATAAATCGCCAAGGGAGAAGTATGCTGTTGGAGTTTTCCACACTGTGCACACATATGGGGTAAGAGTGGGGGTTGGGGGTGGGGGTGGAGAAAGGCTACCCTGATTTTATTTCTTTGCAAGTCTTTGCCTCTGGTCAATCTCTACATGAGCCCTCAACGCTGCCTAGTCAACAAATATACATGTAATTTTTATCAGCAGAGTTCCAGAGTTGGGTCTGTCTATTTTTAATGTTCCTGTGGATTAATTCCTGACAATGCTTGTCACTCAGTGAGTCCTAGTTCTGAATCGTGATGGAAGCAGTGGGTGTGTAGAACAGAAAGCTCAGGGAGCTACCTACAGTTGGCAACACTGCTTTTCAGAACATAGCATATGTATGATTTGTCCCATCTCATATCTGTTAACCAGATCAAAGCAGAAAAGACTAGTTAGAAACAAGAACTGATTCTGCAAAGCGACCTAACACTAGTCCCAGCTGCCAAAAATTCTTCACCATGACTTCAAGTCTTCCCTGAGGAAGGCTTGCATTTGTCAATTGCATTTGTCATTCATGTTGGAGCACCTCCAGTTTTATTTCATGACAAGTTAGAAGGACAATTATTATCATATTTAGTGGGCTACGATAGGGCAGCCAAGATGAAAAGATAGCAGAAATGGTGGTGGTGGTGGTGGTAATGGTGGTAGTAGTGATGGCGCGCGCGTGTGTGTGTGTGTGTGTGTGTGTGTGTGTGTGTGTGTGTGTGTGTGTGTTTGGTCTTGACTCAGGACCTAGGCATTGTTCCTTAGCTTTTTCAGTTCAAGTTAGCATTCTACCACTTGAGCCAAAACTCCACTTCTGGCTTTTTGGTGATTAATTTGAGATAAGAGTCATAGACTTTCCAATCCAGGTTGGATTTTTAACCATAATCCTTCAAATCTCAGTCTCTTAAGTAGCTAGGATTACAGTTCTCAGCTAGAAATTCTTGTCCCTAACTTCCCTACAAGATTTCCATCTGCCCACTTATATACTATGTATTATTTTCAGTCCCTCAACTCCATCAATTCTCTTGTGTTGTGTAGCTGCATTTGCACAGCAATATACTCAGTTCTTTTGCAAACTTCAGTTCATATGAAAATCATGAAAAGCAGTCCTAGAAAAAGAAAGGAAATTGTATGTCTTTGTGAATTATGTTCTTGTTCCTTTATGCTCTTAAAAGGAGAAGGAGAAAGAAAAAGAAGGAAAGAAGGAAAGAAAGAAACAAGAAAGAAAGAAAGAAAGAAAAAAAGAAAGGAAGGAAGGAAGGAAAGTATTCATCTAGTTCTTCACATATTAAAAAGATAAATATGACCTGTTATCTTTTTAGAAAAGTTAATTTATGAAAGTGATTTGAAAAATGTGGGTCAGTGATCTCTTCTGACTTTCAATGAGAACCTAAACTCTTCCTGAGAAAACAAGCATATTCATGTAAAAACCCTGACATAAAGTTTTAGGAAGTTGATAACCACTTATAGCCTGTCTATGAAGACCATGTTATAAAATGTATGCTTGTGTCCCACCAAAATTTGTATTCTAGAGCCCTAACTCCCTGTAGGGGAGATGAGATCTCTAGGAGTTAATTAGGATTTGATTAATCATGAGGGTGGCTTTATATGAAGAGAAAGAGAAAGACGGCTTGCCATTCAAGGGGAGCACCATTCATGTCTCCCCTGGAAAGGAATATCTGCCCATGGAATTCACCAAACTCTGCCGCATGTGCTTCTTTGTTATTTTATTTTTCCTTTTGGTTAACTTTATATCCATATCCTTTCCAGAGGATTATTATTATGCTGTAAAGTACTGTGGCTATAACAGATTTCATGGAGTTCTGTGACTTCTTCCAGCAGATTATCAAAGTGAGTGTTGTCTTGGGCACCTCCAGACTTGCAAGTACTATCAGAAATGGGAGTGGGCTTAGAGTTCTTTTAACTTCATGTTTGGTGTCAAAAAAAAATGATGATCATCTCAGAGATTCCCTAACTCTATGCCAATGAAACATATGTAGACTATTGCCTATACTATGCTATCAAAGACATTGGTCACCTTTAGAGGCAATTAATTGAGATAATTAAGAATATAATCATCTATAAAACTGGCAAATAAAGAGAAAATGCAAGGTTTTTTGTTTGTTGGTGACAGAATCTCACTGTGTGACCCAGGCTGGTCTGGAATGGCAGGTCCTCTTGCCTCAGCCTCCCAAGTGACAAGTATGTGCCCACCATGCTCAGCAGAAGTATTGTTTTTGTTTTAATTATGTAATATAAACTGGATGATCAAATGCTAGAGTATTGGAATCATTTCCTTTCTAGAAGTGCTACAAATGAAAATGGAAGCAGAGTGGTTTATTGGACATAAGTGTTTCATGGACTTTCCTGCTGGGGCTGACTTTGAACCGTGATCCTCAGATCTTAGCCTCCTGAATAGCTAGGATTACAGGCTTGTTTTCCCCCTACCATCCCTTTCCTCCCACCTCCACAACTACCCCCCAAGCCTGCCAAAGTTGAAAAGTTTGTTTTCAACATAGTGTCTTATACATCTCATTGTTACAATGGGTCAACCTGTGTCCCTATTTAACATTTTGGGTTTTTTTTTCCTTCCCCTCCCCAAGCTAGAGAAGTATATATACAAGATGCAGGACACCGACATCAAATACAGTGAAAACAGGGGTTATACCGTGAGGGAGGAACATACAAAGAAACAAAAAAAAAATCACACAGTACATTATAAATACCTTAGAAACAATAGCAAGCAAGAAAAAAATATTTGTGTCCCTAACTTGGAGTTCATTTCACTTAACATCATCTTATATGGTCATAGGTACATAGCTTTTGACCTTTCTAGTTGTCCTACAAATGTACTAGTTATTGCAAATAAGGGAAACCATGGGACCTATGTTTCTTTGGCCTTGGCTTACTTCACTTAATATAATTGTTTCCAAGACTTTCCATTTCCTAACAAATGGGGCAATGTCATTCTTTCTGATGGAGGCATAGAATTCCATTGTGTATATATACCACATTTTCTTGATCCATTCATCTACTGAGGGGCATCTGGGTTGGTTCCATAGCTTAGCTATGGTAAATAAACATAATTGTGCGGATAGCTTTAGTATGGCCTTGTTTGTGATTGTTTGGGTAAATGCCCAAAAATGGGATTGCTGGGTTATAGGGGAGCTCTATGTGGAGTCTTTTGAGGAACTTCCATACTGCTTTCCAAAGTGGTTGAACAAGTTTACACTCCCACCAACAATGCAGTAAGGTTCCCTTCTGGCCACATCCCCTCCAGCTTCTGTTGTTATTAGAGTTCTTGATTATAGCCATTCTCACTGGTGTGAGGTGGTATCTCAATGTTGTTTTGATTTGCATTTCTTTTATGGCTAGAGAGGTTGAACATTTCTTCATGTGTCTATTGGCCATTCTTATTTCCTCTTCAGAGAAGTTTCTCTTTAATTCTTTAACCCATTTATTTATTGGGCAGTTGTTTCTTTGAGGATTTGTTGTTGGGGGATTTAATTTTTTGAATTCTAAGTATATTTTAGATATGAGACCCTTGTCCGTTGCATGGCTAGTGAAGATCTTCTCCCAATCCATGGGTTTTCTATTGATCTTGCTAGCTATGTCCTTTGCCATGCAGAATCTCTCAGCTCAGAAAACCAGAAGTGGTGCTATGGCTCAAGTGGTAGAGCACTAGCCTTGAGCTGAAGAGCTAACAACAACACAAAAGAAATGCAATCACTATTTTAATGCAAAATGCTATATGTTAACTGCTCGCATTCATGCAGTTGTTTTTAGCATTAATATTATCTGAAGTTATTTTTATTTACACTTTTAGGTATATAGTCAAAAAACACTGTTACAAAATATGTTGTCGCTGATTTGCTGTGTAAATATCAAATGTATAGCTTCATTATTAGAAATGAAATAGACTTTTCCTTAATTTTATTTTTAAGAAAGTTGTATAGATAAAATTATTTTTAAACTTGGCGTGTTTTCTTCTTGATAAATTTGGTTTTTATGTGTATTTTAACATTTTTCATATTTACTGTTGGCTCATTTGAAAATAGCGTGAGCTCATCATGTATTAAAACTGTTTTACAAACCTTAAAAAAATGGAAGCAGAAATGATAGAAATAGAATACTGACATTTTACATCCTTCTTTTCTTTTTTTTGTGCCAGTACTTGGGTATTTTTCTGCTCTATGTTGGTTCTCTATACTTTGCTCGTTAATTGGAGATAAAAGTCCCTCATCTGCCCAGTCTGCCTTTGAACTACAATTCTAAAATCTTAGCTTCAAGAGTAGGACAGGCATGAGCCATCAGCACCTGGTCTTCATGCCATTCCTTTAAAAGATCATTTTTATTTCAATCTCCTTTACAAACATACATCCAGTTGGCTCCCTTTCTTTTCCTCTCCTCCCCCACCTTCCTCTCCTTTTCCCCTCTCCTTCCTTCTCCCTACTCCCTTTCCTTTTGCCTTGCCTTTTCTTCTATCACTTAAGGCTACTAGAATTGCAAATGTCAGCTTCTCTTAATAATCACTACAAAATCTTCCACAAGAAAAGCGAGGGTTGTAATCCTAGTCTACATTTTGGGTTTCTTCCTGGTTAAGTGTCACAATAGCAGCTTCCTTGGGGGATAACTGTTCCTCTAGTCTACAAAAGAGCCTTTGCAGTGCTTGATTCCAGTAATTATATATAACGTGCTTGATTTTCCTTTCATGTAATATGAAAATTTTTATTTTTCTTATTCTTTGTGGTGACTCCTGAGGTACTTAAAGCTTGTTTCTATTTCTTGTTAAGTACGTATCTTTCCCTAGGGGATCTATCTAAACATGAAGGCAGAGATGAGTTAAGAAGTTTAAGCTACAGATACATATATTTCAAGCTTCATTCTTCCATATCCCCTCCCCATTTCATCTGTGCTAACAGCTTGATTTCTCTTGGAACTTAAATACATTTTATACCCTGTGACTTTTCTGATGCCATTTACTCTAGGTACTGTTCTATCTTCCGGTATTCCTGTGTTTTCATTCATCCATTATGATGCTTTCCCTGGTCATCACAGACAGAATTATTCTTTTTATGGTTTTTCTTTTTCCTTTCTTTTTTTTTTGGGTCCGGTCATAGGGCCTGAACTCTGGGCCTGGGTGCTGTCCCTCAGCTCTTCAGCTCAAGGCTAGCGCTCTACCATTGAGCCACAGCACCACTTCCGGCTTTTTTTCTTTTTGCTTATGTGGTGCTGAGGAATCGAACCCAGGGCCTCATGCATGCAAGGCAAGCACTCTACCACTGAGCCACCTTCCCAGCCCTCCTTTCTTTTTTTTTTTTTGTGCAGGTACTGTGGCTTCATTCAACTCAAGGCCTGGGCACTGACCCTTTGCCTTTTTGTTCAAGGATGGCAGTCTACCTCTTAGGCCTCAGTTCCACTTGTGGCTCTTTGGTTATTAATTGGTGATGAGTTTTACAACCTTTCTTGCCGAGGCTAGCTCCAAAATGGGATCCTAAGATCTCAGCCTCCTAAGTAGCTACGATTACAGGCATGCACATTCTTGTTTCAGTTAGGGAATAGCTGTCATTACAGACTTTTCAATTAAGTTTGTGTGTGTGTGTGTGTGTGTGTGCGTGTGTGTACTGTCACATTACTTTTAATTCAGAACTTGACAAGAATCTAATATATAACCTACAAAAATAAGAATAGTGGCCGGGCGCTGGTGGCTCACGCCTGTAATCCTAGCTACTCAGGAGGCTGAAATCTGAGGATTGCAGTTCAAAGCCAGCTGGGGCAGGAAAGTTCCTGAGACTCTTATCTCTAATTAACAACCAGAAAACCGGAAGTGGCACTGTGGCTCAAGCGGTAGAGTGCTAGCTTTGAGCTAAAGAGCTCAGGAACAGCGCCCAGGCCAGGAGTTCAAGCCCCATAACCGACAAAAAAAAAAAAAAAAAGATATAGTGTATTCATAAACTTTATTAAATGACAGCTCCTTTGTACAAGTAGTTAAAGATAATTATAAAAAAGACAAAGAACTTGATACATTTCATATTTACTTTCTTCTTTACTTTTTATGGATTACTTTTTATTGATTTATTTACTTTTTATTAATTTTATTATCTTTAAATAATTTACAAAGGAATTTCAATTCAACGTATCAGTTTATGAATACAGTGAGTCTTGATCAATATTACCCCTTCTATCACTCTCCTATCCCTTCCTATCTATCCTAACCTCCTTGGGGGTTAATATCTGCTGATGAACTTCCTCCCTGCTATTGAGTCATAGGTAAATTTTAGACACAAACTGATTTCCCTAGAATACAGAAGAACGCTAATCTAGTTGATTGAAAATACTAGGATCTAGCACACAGATCAACCAGGAAGTGTTTTGGTTCCAACCTACTCTTACCATAATTAAGTAATTGAACAAAGGACTTCCATTTCAATATGTCACCCATCCGTCATTCTCTTGTCTCTTCTAACCCTACCCTGACTTTTCACCTCTGAAAACAGATCCTAGGAGCCAGCATCCTAGGACAAAAGATCACTGTCCTTATAACCCTGCCCTGTGACCTTGGAAAGGAGAAAGCTTGCCAGCAAAGGCTGCAAACCCATGGCTGGGGAAATGAGAGTTAACAGCTGACAGCCAGTAGAGCCAACCCATAGCACACACTCTACTTCCCAAAGTCTTTTCCACATGCTATCACGTGAGGCCCAATTAGGTTTTCAGCCCAAATTATTTTCTTCTGAATATAGGCAATTGGAATACTCATCTCCAGTTTCTTTCAATAAAAAGGATTCATTTAGAGGTGATGCAGCAGGTACTGATCACATTAGATAACATTCTCCAAGTAGCTTGTTTATTTTCATTATCTCATGTCTTCCAACCCATAATAACTCCCTGGGGTGGGACAGCATCTGCTCCTGCAAGAAAAATAGCTACAGCCTTGTTTGAGTTAGACTCCAGGGAGATTAATAACCTTCCTTTCTTCTTTCAGATTCTCCAAATTTCTGCACAGAAGTTTATGGAAAGGAAAAATGTGATGCTGAGATGTTAATTAGGTGTTACAATCCTGGTGAGAGAGACAATGAGTTTAGCAGGTACAGAAAAAGGAAAAGAAGACTACTCCAGAGGCTGAGATCTGAGGATTGTGGTTCGAAGCCAGGCTGAGCAAGAAACTCTGTGAGGCTCTTTTCTCCAATTAATAACCAAATACCTGGAAGTGGAACTATGGCTCAAGTGTTAGAGTACCAGCTTTGAGCAAAAGAATTAAGGAACAGCTCCTAGGCCCTGAGTTCAAGCCCTAGTACCAGGACAAAATAAAAGGAACACAGGGACTGAGGATGTAGCTAGTAATAGAGCACTAGCTTAACATCTATGAGGCCCGAAGTCCCAAAAACTATAGTTAAAAAGAAAATTCCAAAGGCCTTTAAAAATACTAATAAATTATCATCTCAGGGATTAAAAATTCTCTCTCAAGTATTTACCTTATTTACTACTAAAATGTTAACAATGTGATTGCGTAGATTGAGATGCATTTAAATTTCAGGCATTTTTGATTTCAAGCTCAATTCACAGCTTATTAAAGTATGTGGAAAGTGTTGAGGTAATTCTCTCATGTTTCTGCAACTTTGTCCCAAAGCTCTAGAGCACAAATGCTATGTGGGCCAATTAATTTCCAAATTTCATAATGCTTGTCAGCACTCCAAATAATTAGCATGGGGAAAAAAAGGTTCCTTTTCTCATGAGTTAACCACAGTGGACATCCAACAGTTATTTATGAAAGCTCTTACTGAGATGGGGGAAGAAGAATGGGGATAGGAATGCTGATGGAGAAAAGAAAACTAAAGAAAGAAACAAAATACTGTCCAGGCTCTGCTTTGAAAAAGTGTTTATAATCTCATGATGATGAATGTAGACCTGGGGGAACAAAAAGGTGGGGGAGGTGTGTGGCTGTACTAATGATTGTAATGGACACAAAAGACGGTGCTTTAATTAAAAGTCTCCAGTTCTAATGCGCTGGCACTCAGCACACCCCCTCACCATTTGTGCTGGGGATTGAACCCAGAGCCTCAGGAATGCAAGGCAAGTGCTCAAACCACTGATCCACACCCCTCCATCCCACAGTTTCTTCTAATTTACCAAATCAGAACTCATATTCTATTAATTTAATTTATTATCTTAAAACAGTTGTACAAGCCGGGCGCTGGTGGCTCACGCCTACAATCCTAGCTACTCAGGAGGCTGAGATCTGAGGATCGAAGTTCAAAGCCAGCCCGGACAGGAAAGTCCGTGAGACTCTTATCTCTAATAAACCACTCGAAAACCGGAAGTGGTGCTGTAGCTCAAGCAGTAAAGTGCTCTCCTTGAGCTGAAGAGTACAGGGACAGAGCCCAAGCCTAGATAGAGTTCAAGCCCCATGACCGACAAAAAAAAAAAAAAAAGTTGTAAAAAAGGAAGTGGCACTGTGGCCACTGTGGTAGAGAGCTGGCCTTGAGCTGAAGAGCTGAGGGAGAGTGTGTAGGCCCAGAGTTCTAGTCCCACAACTGACAAAAAAAAAAAAGTTGTACAAAAGATTTTCAATTTAACATGTCAGCTTGTGAGTATAATGTTTCTTTGTCAATGTCACCCTTTTGTTGTTCTTTCCCATCTTTCCCATCCCAAACTATCCCCTCAATTCTCCTAGTTCCATTTTTATACACACACACACACACACGCACACACACACACACACCTACACACAACATTATAACTTCATTCTCTTTCCCTTCCTCTCTCTATTTGTCTGACCCCTGCCCCTTGACTCACCCCTGCAGCTTCCTGGTATTCATTTTGTTAAACCATGATATAGTTGTTCAAAGGAATTGCATTATTGCAATCCTTCCCTGCATATGCCATACTGTAGCTAATACGTTCGTGTATCTACACATATGACCCTGTATTTGTTTATATAAACATTTATAATATAGATTTAACTTTCAAACATGAGGGGAAACATGCACCCTTTGTCTCTCTGAGCTTGAGTCACTTAACATAATTTCTTCCAAGTCCATCCAGTTCTCTGTAAATGACATAGTATCATTCTTCCTAATGGATGAATTTTTTTAACTATTAAAGCCTAGAATCCAGGGGTTTGCTGCTCAGACCCAATTCCAACTAAGGAATTAAGATCAGTAGCTAAATGTTTTACTAATAGTTCTGCTTCCCAGTCAAAAAAATAGATAAACTTCAAGCATAATAGCAGGTTTCACTGGCTGCTGTGCATAAAGCTTTTTTAGCTCAGGAGTTTTGGATGCCTAAGGATGCTTCATAACTTGAAAGGCTGGCAAGATGGAGAAAAATGGCTCCATAGCCAGGAGATAGCATTGTTCCAGCTTTACGAAACCAAAAGGCCTTGAGCATATCCACTGCTCCTGTCTGAGCTTCAAAGGAGAGAATGAGAAAAGCCGTATGAACAGAGGGTGCTAGTATTGTTTCTTTAAAGGGCGATGAAATAGGTTTACATTGTGACCATCACCAATATCCTACACTACACCAGCATAGAAAAGATCTGGAAGGAATTCAAAATGCACTTCCTAGCCTTCTTCCCTTCCTTCCTCCCTTCCTTCCTTCCTTCCTTCCTTCCTTCCTTCCTTCCTTCCTTCCTTCCTTCTTTCCTTCCTTCCTTCCTTCCTTCCTTCCTTCCTCCCTTTTCTGTTCTTTTTTCTGGTACTAGGGCTTGAACTCAGAGCCTCAAGTTTATTGACTCGCTTGTTCAGAGACAGAACACTACCACTTGAGCCATGCTTCCAGCCCAGCTGTTTGCTAGTTAATTGGAGATAAAGTCTCAGCCTTTTGTTTTCATTTTGCCCAGGCAGACTTTTGTGCTCTAATCCTCCAGATCTCAGTGCCCTAGATAGTTAGGATTACAGGTGTGAGCCACTGAGGCCCAGCTTGGTCTGCTTCTCCTGAACTCAACCCACAGTTCTGTGTTGTCCTCTAATTGTCCACCTACATTTCCTGCCATCTCTCACACTCACCTATATGGCCACTGTTAAAAGATGGCCCATAGTCTAGATGTTCTATGACTATCCCAACGTCTTTCCTTTAGCTTTAATACTCTGTACATTGCTTATCTTAGTACATGGATTGGATTGGATTCCTGGAAGACAGAGAAGCATTTTAATCTTTATATTTCTGCCAGAGTAAGTTGATAAAAATGGACACTGGTTACTGAATGACTGGGTTGATGCCAGCCAGCCATTCATTCTACCCACAAAGCCCAGAGTTGTGACATACTGCTAAGATGTGTTAGTGTGGATTTCTTACAGCACTATCACTTTTTGTCAGTGGCTTGGGGGGGGGGGCAGAGGGGTAGGAAGGTAGCGGGTACTTAATTTTATTTATTTGTTTGTTTGCTTATTTATTTTTTAGCATGAACTGGGGCTTGAACTAGGACTTGGGGCATTCTCCCTTAGCTTTTTTGCTAAAGGATTGCACTCTACCACGTAAGCCACAGCTGCACTTCTGTATTTTTGTGGTTAATTGGAGATAAAAGTCTTACAGACTTTACTGCCTGGGCTGGTTTTTGTGAGGAAACATCATTTTTTCTGCATAAAAGTTCCTGCTTTGATTATTATTAATCCTGTTGATTATTCTGCTAAGACAATATCTGAAAATAAAGTAGCAGAGGGTGTAATTAAAACATAACAGTTTGTTTAAAAAAGTAGCAGAGGGTGTGAGTAATTATGGCATCCTACCTCCTTAAACTAGCCAATTGAGGCAGATTGTGAACCTGAGCTAAGCCATTTTAAGCCGAGGTGCAGGGCTTGCTATCTTAGGGATGAAAAGGGAGAAGCCAGCCATGCATGAGTACATGCTTGCTTGCTTGCCAGGATTTTGGCTATAATGGTACATCCTTCTACAGAAATAAACTTTGCCTTGCAAAATTGGTGTCCTTATTCCTACACAACACCTCAACATCCCGAGCCATTTTCTAACATTTTGAAACATGATCCTCAGATCTCAGCCTCCTGAGACACTCACACCTGGCATTAGTTAGTTATAACTGAGGTCCTTCTACTTGCTTCCTTGAATGATGCTCTACCACTGTATCCATGCCTCCTGCTGGGCTTTTTGCCGGTCACTTACAGATGGAATGTTGGGGACCTTTCTGCCCAGGCTGGCTTCATATGGATTCTCCAGATCTGAGCCTCCTGAATAGCTGGCATTACAGGCAAGAGGCACAAGCAGCTAGTTCAATGAGTTTTAAAATTCACTTTATAGAGATATAATTTGCATGTCCTAATGTTCACTCATTTAAAATGCACAACTTGGTGATATTTACAATATTTAGATTGAGCCCCATTATCAAATTACAGACACAAAGGATGAAATAATGCAGCAGGGATACTCACTAGACACTATGTTGAAAGTGAACTATACAACTTGTGAGGGAAGGGGTTAGAAGGGAAAAACTGGGAGAAAACAAGAGGTGACACTGTTCAGAAAGAAATGTGTTTATTACCTGACTTATGTAACTGTAACCTTTCTGTACATCACCTTTATAATAATAGTAAGAAGTAAAAAAAAATGCAACCCCCCCCCCAAAAAAAACCCCTGCCTATTAGCCATCATTCTCTATTTCCCTGTTCCTGGAAACCCTCTATTTAGTTTCTATGGCTATAGGCTTTTAGTTAATTTACTGTTATAGGATCCGCCTGACACTACATGTTAGAATACAGTTCTTTGCATAAGTAAGGATAAAAAAGTTTACAGTAACTTTTTCTTTCTTTCTGGTGTGTGTGTGTGTGTGCCAGTCCTGGGGTTTGAACTCAGGATCTGGGTGCTGACCACTCAAAGTAGTGTCTTACCACTTCAGCGACACCTCCACTTCCAGCTTTTTGTGGTTAACTGGAGATAAAAAAAAAATCCCTGGGGCTTTCTTGCCCAGGCTAGCTTTGAACCGAGATCCTTGGATCCCAGACTCCTGAGCAACTAGAATTACAGGCGTGAGCCACATTTGCAACAGCTTTGATCTAACAGCTCCGTGCAGTCAATCTCCAACTCCTTTCTAGGATATGATCTTGTACGAGTTTAGTATTTTTTATAAATGAAGTTTACGAGGTATGCAAGCGCACCTTCGGGTTGAAAAAAATCAAACAAAAACCACCTCTAGCTATGCAATTCTAAGACCTCCATCCCGGGTAGCCAGCCAGTTCTGGGCTGGCTAAGACACATCACACTGAAGGAGCAGAAGCACAGCCCTCCCGCCAAGGGAAGATGCTTCCTCCTTTTTTACTTATTTATTTGTTTTCCCCGTCTTGGGTCATCTATTTATCTCTGGGTTGGCCAAGCAGAGAGCGAAACTGCAGAGTCGGTGCTCAGCGCGCGCGCGGGTGCCCTAGCAAAGCCTTGCCTAGAGCGGGGACCCCGCCTAGCCCGCGCGCTCCTGGCCAGGGCGGGCCCCGCGCAGGGCTGCTCGGCCAAGGGGCGGTCCCAGCGTTGAGGGGCGGGGTCTGAGCTCCTCGCAGCCAATCGGCGCGGCAGCCCGTCCGGGAGTGGGCGGGGAGGGGCCGCGGGATAGGGGAGGAGGGAGTTCTGCGGCTCGCCCGGCCCGCAGGGGGCGGGGCTCCACTTGACAGTGGCGGTCGCCGGGCAGCGGAGCCCGGGTGCAGCCGGCGAGCGGAGCGGAGCGTAGAGCGCGCGGTTGGCGCCGGCGGCGCCAGCTTCCCAGGGCTCCAGCTCGGCTCGGCTTCAGCGAAGTATACTCCAGCACCGTGTCCCGACGATGCCGCGGGGTTCCTCCAGCGCTGGTGTCCTGGCCTCCTCCTAAGGTACCCAACCAGCCGCGCGCGGCCGGCACCCCGCTCCCCACGCCGGGGAAGTGGCCTTGTGAGGCGGGCGGCTCCCCCGACCTCGGGGCTGGGTGGGTGGGTGGGGCTGGGCGGGGCCGCGCCGTCAGGGCTGCTTCCCCGGGGAGGAAGGAGGAGGGGCCGAGGGACGCCGCGGGGGTGGGGGAGGCGTGCGGCCGTGTCCCCGGGTCCCCGGCCGCCGCTGACGGCGCCCCCAGACCCCATCCTCCGCCTGCCTCCGTGGGGTTGCAGAGAGGTTTCGTTCCGGGAGAAAGTTTGATGCCTGGAGTTGAAGAGCTAGACTCGATCGATGGTGCCCGAGGTCCCCATGCGGTTCAAAGCCAGGCAACCCACCCTGCCCGGACGCCCCGGGCATTGCGCGTGGACGCACGGGAACTCGGGTCACTTTCTGACCACGGCGGCGGCGCTCTGGATCTAGAACCTTGCTGCTTTAAGAGCTTCAAAATCTTAAACCAACCTTAGCCTGCTAATCAAAGCTCCTCCTATCCGCTGTGTGCTAAGGGGCCCGTGATTACATCTGTTGATGCTTCAATGGTGTCTTATTGCCACCTGCTTTTAGTGGATGTTTCTCTTAAGTTTTGGGGCAGGTGCTGTGGAACTCAGTAAAAGTGGGTGGAAGTGAAGGCCTGCCTCTTAGAGAAGGAGAGGAGGGCAGAGAATGCAGAATATGAAGATGGACAAAAGTTTCACCTTTTGAAGTAAGATGGAAGTCAGGTGCATGTGCCTCAGATTATAATCCCAGCTCCTCAGGAGGCTGGGATCTGAGGATCATGGTTCGAAGCCAGCCTCAGCAGGAAAGTCCATTAGATTCTTATCTCCAACTAACCACCAAAATATTGGAAGTGGAGGTGGAGCTCAAGTGGTAAAATGCCAGACTTGAGCAAAACAGCTAAAGGAGAGTAGGAAGCTCTGAGTATAAGTCCCAGTATTGGCACACACCAAAAGGTAAGATGTATTAGGCGAGTATTATTTGCTTTACAAAATTTCATGTAATACAGAGGACTATTGATTAGAGTTAGACCTAAGTTTTATCCATCATGTATGTAACACCTCGTGGAGATAGCACATGCTCTTGCAACTAGAAAATCTAAACAAACATGTTGAAATCTGTTTGAGTCTGAATATTACACATAATGGCTTTTCACATTCTCATCAAGACACATTGACACACAACTTCATACTATCCTTGAAGCATCTTAGTCAAGGACATTTTTGTTCAGGACTATGTATTTTACATCTGCATATCATAACTTACATGTAAGATGTTGCCCTGCTATGATATAGTAGGAAATCTAAATGTGGCACTATATACTGTCACTACTGGCCTGATGTATCAGACTCTTAATAGATTGTGCCCCCCCCATCCCCATCACCTCTGTGTGCACATGGCCTTGCCAGACCTCCTTGCCGCTCCTTCCTGATAGGTCTAAAAGAATCCTCTATACAGGTCAATTCCTCATTCTTTCAGATAAGTCAGTTGCAGATGTCAAATAACCAAGTATCCTCTTCCCTGGCACTTAAGGAGCAGTCTCAGTCATCCAAAGCTATTTTAGAGTTGCATGTGGAAGTATACCCTACTGACTGGCAACAACATATCCCAGGCTGGCTCACACTGGCTCACACGTCCTCCAGTACTAACTGGCAGAGATTTTCTCACTTCAAAGAAGGACTGTAAATAAAGTCACTGAGGAATATATTAGAACTGGTAATCTGTAATTCCCCACTTATGGCTCACCATATATGTAGGGCTCTAGGAATGGAAAGCAGGCCTTTGCCACACGTCTGCTATAGCCTACTGTTTGCGCTATTGACATGTAATATGTATTTGTCATGTAGAAATCATTTCACCTGTTGTCTCGATCATGTGACCACATACCTACTTCTGATTATGTGTGCGATATATGTGCACATGTACATACAGGAACAGGGGCTGGAACTGGATGCCTCATGCTCTTCCTTGGCTTTCGGCAAGCTTGGTGCTCTACTACTTGAGCTATGCCTCCAATTTCAGCTTTTTGTTGATTCATTGGAGATAAGTCTTATGGATTTATCTGCCTAGGCTGGCTTCAAATTGTGGTCCTCAGATAAAAGCCTCCAGAGTAGGCTTATACCAGTAAGCCACCCATATCTGGCCCTATTTCCAATTTGACACCCACTTTTATGCCAAGGTAGTTGTTGTCTGAACAGTAAGAAAAACTTCTGCTATATTTGTGACACAATAAGCTTTGTAGTTGTTGCTTAAAAGGGATGTTTGTTTTAATTTATGTCATTGTTTTATAATTTCTCTTCCTTATGTATGTGTTTATGTGTGTTATGTGTGTATGTTCTCTTTTTTGTGTAGTTTTCATTTCTTTCTGTTTCTAAAATGGCTTTGAATACTAAGCCTAACAAGAAATAAATGTGTTTTTGTTTTTGTTTGTGTGCCAGTCCTGGGGTTTGAACTCGGGGCCAGGGCTTTTGTGCTCAAGGCTAGTGCTAGAACACTTGAGCCCCAGCTCCACTTCCATAAATATGTTTTTGAACTGTGGTCATATACTGCCTGGAAGCATGTCCTTAATGCTTGAAAAATTGTTGCTGTTACTCTAGTATTAAGAATCTCAAAGTCCCATATGGATGCTTTCAGATGTCTATATTTCACTCCATCTTATAAAAGTAGCAGTAGTAAGGTTTGAGTTGAGAACAGAGCCCGGGCATCTCTGCTCTATAACCCTAAACTGCCAAGAAACCAGAGCAGTGCCAATTAAATGGGGGAAAGTGGAACATGAAGCTTTCACATTGTCACACGCTAGCCCCAGAATGGAAGAGGTGCTAGAAATACTATTGAGTAGCAAGTTAACTGGACCGCTTTCAATCTGCAGTAATGTAACAAATGATTAACATTATACATTCGCCTAAATTGTGCACAAAATGTGTCCAGAATCCGCAAACTTCCACTCTGCAATCTTACGTTTTTTATCTAAAACTTCTCAATTAACAAGATGCGTCTTGTTTTTCATATTTCATGAATCTAAAATGTCATCATTGATAAGACATGCTATTTTCATGTTACATAAGAACAAGAAAACCCTGGCAACTTTATTAAGACATACCACTTTCACACTGGGCGGTGACACTGTATAGATAGATTACACTGGTCTTTCATGGATTGCAAGTTTTCTTCATCTCTTCCATGGGTTTTGGTGCTTTTCTTTCCTACAGGTTTGTTTGGTGGCATTGTTTGGATTGTAATGCACAGGGTGTGTCCAGGAATCACAGGAACAGACCATCACAGAGCTTCATCAAAGTGTTTCTTCTCCTTCAGTCTAGTAAAGCAGATAGACCTTATTCTGTAAGGAATTATGGAGATGCCAATCAAAGGTGAATGTTTCCTTTAGAAATATGTTTATGCCCTGCTGTTCTTCTTCAGTGCCTTCATGCATACGCAGTTACAGCTCCTTGCAGAGCCAATTCATAGTGTAATCCTTTTGAAAACAATTTATATGCAATTAAGCTGAGCACATGCAGGTTCAGCAACAACTGTTACTTTGTAGAAGTAAAAAAAATAAAATAAAAAGAAAAGCCCAAATGAATAGTTGCACCTGAGTTTATGCTTATGCAGAGAAATGATGATTGTGCCATGAATAGACCATAATTTTAATACAGCAATTGTAATACCCTTCTAAGACACATTTGACTTCAGGGACTCCATCTGTCAGTGCCTCTTCTTCCTCATTGCTGCATGGTCATATGCAATGCCCTTCTCAACCAAGCACAGGAAGTTGGGCAAAGATGCCAGTAGAAGAAATGGCAAACACACTCAGTCATCCTTCCTGGCAAGTATCTGAAGTGAATTAGCACTACCAAAGATCCCTGTGGTTCATGCATGAAATAGCTGGACTTGCAAAGATAGACGGGGCTTCCATTCCAACATGGGGCAGATGGACATAGATCTAGTACCATGGGCCTACAGGATAATTCAGTTGGCTTCCCCAGGAGAGGATAATTGATGTGGACAGAGAGTCATCACCACGTGTGCCTAAATGACATGGATTTTGACATGGTGGTGGGTGCTGTGAAGGACACAGAAAGTAGAACAGAGCTGGTTCTTTTGTGTACTAGAAATAATTGTTAACAGTCGTTGGGTTATATGTTGGTAGAACTTATCATTGCTCTTATTACATTTTATTAACATGAGCCTGACAAAGTAAAGTTGCTGCCAAAGAAAATGTTTAGATCCTGTTTACTGAATACAGAAGGGAGTTGAAAGAAAACTAATTTTATATTTATGTGACATGTATTGTTGGTACCCAGGATATTTTGTGTGTGTGTGTGTGTGCATGCATGCACACATGCGCATATGCACATGTGCACATCCGCACATGCACCAGTCCTGTGGCTTAAACTCAAAGCCTGGGCACTGCCCCTTACCTTTATTTTTTTTCCTCAAGACTAATGCACTATTGTTTGAGCCACAGTTCTACTTTCAGTTTTCTTGGTGGTTAATTGGAGATAATAATCTCATGGACTTTCCTGTCTGGGCTGGCTTCAAACTGTGATCCTCAGATCTCAGACTCCTGAATAACTAGGATTACAGGCTTGATTGGGAGAGTGGGGAGCAGTGTGAATAGGAGTATTATGGGTTTTGTGGAGAAGAACAGACCAAGCTGCATTAGGAAGGACTAGAGCCCGAAGGGCTGTCACTAATGTTCAGTACTGGTGCTGGGGTGATAGTGGCCCTGGATATGAAGTGGAGGGTGGGGTTGGTTTGTTGTGGGAAAGTCTGTCCCCTCTCCAGGCATTGGGCATCCCTGAGAGAATAGTTGCTGCAGGTCACCAATTCCCCATGTGTCCACACATGGGGAATATAGAATATAGAAAATAGAACACAGTTAAAGCCTGAGGATATTTGCACGTGGTCAACTACTGATTTAAGCCTCTGGATACTTAGAGTGTTTGAGCTCACTGTCAAAAGAGCAGGAACACCTAACTCAAACCTGACATATGTACTCATTTGGTAAATATTAATTAAATCTGAGTCATGGTGCCAGATGGCCCAGCCATGCTGACATGCAGCCCTTGATGGATCCAGTGGTCAGATGTACAGTGTTTAGAGAAAAGGAAAAAAGTGAGAAACTGCACATTGCATACAGGATGCCCAGATGGTGGATAAACCACCAAAAATAGAAGAAAAGACAACACAAAAGACAAAAGACTTAAGCCTTTTGAAACATTAGTGAATCTGTGCATTAGTAGCTCACCCCTATAATTCTAGCTACTAAGGAGGCTGAGATCTGAGGATTGCAATACCAAAGCAGCCCAGGCAGGAGTGTCTATGAGACTCTTATATCCAATTAACTACCAAAAAGCCAGAAGTGAAGATGCAGCTCAAGTGGTGGAGCATCAGACTTGAGCACAAATAGGTAAAGGACACACACACACACACACACACCTATTAGTTAGCCCTTGAACAGAAACTCCTTTAGCTAACAGATCTTAAAATATATTGGTTTACCATATAGTTGGAGCTACTTCCTTATTCACCTTGCATTTGTAATAGGATTAAATCAGGAAACATGAAAATTGCATACAACTTTTAAAAATTACAGTCAACGTCAGAACAAAACTGGAGTTTTAATGTTTCATTTTGTTGTACAAATTCTTGCTCAGGAATAGGCTTCTGAATAATGTCTCAGAATAGTATGAGGTACAGTGTTCTTCTTTACTGTATGTCAATACTAATCAGATAAATGGTATCAAGTGCACATACACTCTACACACAGAGTCAAGATACCGGTATGTGGTAGTGACAGATCTGGACTCAAGGTAGTTAAGATGTCCCTGTGATAACTGTGACAGAGGGTGGCTGTGAGTAGAATGGATGTGGGATTAGACCCAGGACATTACTCATAATGATAAATGGCTGGTGTACATGAAGGCTAGAGTGTTTTAGCTCACTGCAAAGTAAATTAATGACTTGTTGCTAGGACAGCCTTGGAACTTATCTTTATGTGGTTAGTTAATGCGTAGAGTGCTTTTACAGTCAAAGTCTCTCTTCCTTAGAATTGTGGCCAGGCACATTAAGAAATAATAAAGCTGAAATGGGAGGTCAATCTAATGACCTAAGAGGGAGGGGTAACTCCTTCCTGAGGTTCCCTCTGCTGGCAGGCATTTCTACCATGAGGCTTTGGACACCTCTCTTCTGCTTAGTATGCCCTGATGGAAACTGAGTGTCTTGGCTGATGCACAGCTGCTCCCCCATTGTGTTTCCAGGATGACACATAGCTCTTTAAAGTGACAGTGCTCACCCATAAAAGCCCTTGCTGATGAAAGCATCACTGAGGGCTTCTGTAATGGTTCTAAGTGCGATCTTGTTCTCCATAGCCCTTGGGCTTATCCACACCAACCCAAGCATGTATTGCCTTTTAGCATCTTATTCCATACATAAATTATGTAAAAATGGAGTATTTTGTCAAATGGAATCCTATGCAGAAGTACTTATAAGTCCTTAGCTTCCTGGAGAATTTTTCTCAATGCTGACCCTTAGAAGAGAAACCTTACCTTAGAAGGTAAGAGATGACGGGTCATTTAAATATTTGTATTTTGGTTTTAGCTGTAGCCTTTATGGATTTTAATAGTACTCGTTTGGTGAAGTGAGGAGTGCCGTTTGTCCTGACAACCCAGTAAAGTAGCTGAAAAATACAAGTTCAGGAAATATTGGTAAACTTTAAAAAAAAATTGCTAGGTTCTGGAGGTTAATGCCTATAATCCTAGCCTATTCAGAAGGCTGAGATCTGAGGATCATGGTTTGAATCCAGCCCAGGCAGGAAAGTCTGTGAGTCTCTTATTTCTAGATACTACCAGAAAGCCAAAACTGGAGCTATAACTCAAGTGGTAGAGTGCTAGCTTGAGCAAAATAGCTCAGGGATAACACCCAGGCTCTGAATTCTGGCCCTAGGACTGGTGGGTGTATGGGTGTGCATGCACACACGCACACACACATTAAGTGGCTGGCATAAAAAGAGTCAAACTTCTTTGGTACAAAGATTCTTGTTAATTAGAAACAAAAGTCCCCACAGAATACCTTACAATGTGAGAGTTAAATAGAAGAATTGAGAATATTTAAAGTTGGGCATGGGCTGGGAAGGTAGCTCAGTGGTAAAATGCTTGCCCTGCATGCGTGAGGCCCTGGGTTCGATTCCTCAGCACCACATAAGCAGAAAAAGCTGGAAGTGGCGCTGTGGTTCAAGTGGTAGAGAGTTAGCCTTGAGCTGAAGAGCTGAGGAACAGCACTCAGGTCCAGACTTCAGGCCCCACAACCTAGAAAAAAAAAGTTGGGCATGGTGACGGAAGGCTGTAATCCAGGCATTAATGTTCTGGAGACTTCATCTCAATCAATGCTTGGATGCAGTGGCAGGTACTCATTATCCCGGCTATGTGAACGGCACAGTAGCAGCAGTAGTGATGGGAACTTGTCATTACCATTACCATGGGAAAGCACAAGTAGGAGGACTGCAGCACAGGTGACTAGGGCATCAAGTGAGAGTTTTACCTTGAAAACAATTAATGCACACAGGAGCCAAAAGTATAACCGATAGGGTGTCTTCTTAGTAGGTATGAGAGACCTGAGCTCATATCCACTATTGGGGAAAATAGGAGTCCTAGAGGTGAAACTGGCCTTAAATATGCATCGTAAGTGACCATTATGACAATTTTATGAAAATAAGATGACTAAAAATAATTCTATAGAAATTACATGCTTAAAATTAGTTAGATCATTTAGCTAATGTAATTCAAAGCACGAAATTAAGATGGTCATAGTGGCATATGCCTATAATCCCAGCATTCTTTTTCATTTTATTTTTATTTGTTGTAAAGGTGCTGTACAGAGGGGTTATAGTTACAGAAGGTGTAACTGTAAAGTTACAAAGTTGTAAAGTTCATTTCCACCCTTGTGTCTTGTGAGTATCGCTGTTGCATTGGTTCACCCTTTGTCCTTGTTTCACCATTTTGTTATTCCCCTTTCCTTCCCCAAATCAGATTAACGTATATGCAAGATGCAGGATACCAGAATCAAAAGCATCTACTGGGGATAAACCAAAGGGAAAAAGAAAAAAAATAACAAGAAAGAACTTGGTACAGCACATTGACAACAACAAGGTTGACTCCAAAACAAACTCTTGGTTCCATATCTTGGGATTCATTTTGAGTAGCATCATTTTATATGGTCATATTACATAGCTATTGAGCTATTGTGATCCTTTACTAGGACTATCCTAGACATATACTAATTATTACAAGTGAGGGAAACCCTGGAATCTGTTTCTGGCTTACTTCACTTAATATGATTTTTTCCAAGTCTTTCTATTTCCTTATGAATGGGGTGATATCATTCTTTCTGATGGAAGCATAGAATTCCATTGTATATATATCCACATTTTCTTGATCCATTCAAGGGCATCTGAGTTGGTTCCACATCTTAGCTATGATAAATAATGCCACAGTGAACATAGCTGTGCTAGTAGCTTTAGAGTGGCCTTGCTTGTGATCATTTGGGTAAGTGGCTAGGAGTGGAATTCAGCATTCTTTTTGCAGAGGGAGAAACAAAAGTTCAAGGCCAGCATGGGCTACATAGCAAGACCCTGTCTCAAAAACAAACATATATAAAAATATATAAATAAGTAGTAAAGCATCAATAAATAAAATTTGTTGTGATGAAATAATATGAGTTGTTTTTGATGACAGTCCTGGGGCTTGAACTCAAGGTCTGAGCACTCTCCCTGAGATTTTTGCTCAAGGCTAGCCCTCTACCACTTGAGCAACAGCTTTACTTTTGACCCTTTTTGGTATGTAGTTGGAGATAAGAGTCTCACAGACTTTCCTACCTGGACTGGCTTTGAACTGCAATCCTCAGATCTCAGCCCCCTAAGAAGCTAGCATTACAGGCATGAACCATCCACACCTGGCCTAAAATAATGTTTTGAAGCAAACAGGAAAATAATATTTGGGCAATAACCAAATACTGTAATCAATTTTAGATTTATCACAGTGTTAAGTTTGTGTGGGGGTGGGGGTGGACCAGGAATGAAAGAAAGCAAAGGAATTCTATTTATCTCAATTGTGAAGGCAATTAACATTTTACTGAATATTCATGACGTCTTCCAAAAGAGATAAAGAGAATGGAAAGGCATGAAAAGTGAAACATCACAAAGCAGTTTTCTAAAAGGCAGAGTGGCCACGTGAGAAAAGAACATTAGTGATTGAAAGTTATGTAACTAAGTAAGGAATTAGCATGAACACAAGCATGCACAGTCATAAGCAGGCCTGTGGATCATGTAAGGCATGGAAATAATTTGGTACTTAACAGGACAGACATGTATGATTCTTTTATGCATCTGCTCAGCTGTCCTCTGATATCTGTCTGTGTCAATAATTTTTATGGCCTGCAAATAATGTTATAAATATTCAAATGACCCTTGGAAGATAAAAGGTTCCCCACCCCTGCTGTAAATAGGAATTTAAATCAATCTAGATTTGTTTAAATCAACCACAGACTTCTTATAATAGCAGTAGTGATTTGGTGATTTTGCTTTAGTTGTCTCCTTTTAAAAACATACTGTTGGAAATAGTATCAAAATTGAGTCTAAATCCCTAAGAAGTGCTTACTTACCCCTGTTGGAGCTGGAGGTGACACTGTCTCTGTGAGCACTGCATAGACTACTGCACACATACTGTGTACCATCACTTTGCTGATCATCAAAACACTCAGGATGGTGTTTGGAAGGTCAAGAAGGAAGCCATGGCTACACACAGTCAGCACTTCCAGTCCACAAATTCTGCATGGGCAGGTTCAACCAACATTGGATCAAAAATATTTTGTTTTTAAAATTTAAATCACTTACATTTAAGCTGGGTTCTGTGGCTCATGCCTAGAATCCTAGCTACTCAGGAGACTGAGATCTGAAGCAGGAAAGTCTGTGAGTCTTTTGTCTCCAATTAACCACTCAAAAGCTTGAAGTGGTGCTGTGCCTCAAGTGGTAAAGCCTTGAACAAAGAAAGCTTAGGGTCAGTGCCTGAATTGAGTTCAAGCCCCAGGACTGAAATTAAAAAAGAAAGAAAGGAAAAGGAAAGGAAAGAATCATTTCTGGATTAAACAGGACATTTCTCGTCATTAACATTATTCCCTAGCAACTATTTATATAGCATTTATATTGTATTCGGCATTATTAGTCACCTACAGAGAACTTCAGAGATAGTATGTATGTTCTAACATTACACTTACGTTCAAAAGACTTGAATATATGTGTGGTTTGCTACCCTCAGGGGTCCTGGAACCAGTCCCCCAGAAATACTAGGGGTGACCATACTGAGTATGTTTCTAGCCTAAAAAGACCCACAACTCAAGCTGGTCTGGATTTGCTATCTTTCATCCAGGGCCTGACCAAGGGAATCGGTAATGGTTACAGGCTGTAAGGATTTTACATTTACTCTTCAAGTCATTTAATTCAACCCGTGTTTAGATCCTGTTGTTTCTGTTTCTTAGCAAACAAGAATAAAAAGGTTAGGTATTTTCCGAAAGTCACCCTGATAGGCAGACCATGGATTTCAGCACTACATCATATGTGACAGTGTGTAATCAACATCCCTCCATCTTAGCATCCTCCTTTGTCATGTAGAGCCATTTGTTTCTACTGGACAATTGAGCTGTAAATTTGTGTGGTCATTTGCCCAAATAGAAACCAATGGGACGTTCTGTTATGGTTGCTTCTGGCAATAACTGTCGGGTAATTGTCTAGTGAAAGTTACAGGCATTTTATCTCATTCATCTCATGCAACTGTCCCTGCAGGTACCCTACACTCTCCTTCCACCATCATGCCGATCCCTTCCTAGCACCCACAAATACAGTCTAGAATTCTCTCTTCTCCCATTTGATGTATCTTTTCTTCCTTGCATGGAGTATATACAGGTGGGAGGCAGAAGCAAGAAAGGAGGCTTTAGAAAGAAGAGGTTAGAGCAGCTGTATTCTCTGCGGGAGGCTTCACCCACTCCTTAGAGAACAGTAGGATTAAATCTACCAGAAATAGAACAGGCAGAAAGTTTCCTTTCAGTACTCTGGTGCCAAGATTGGGAACTAGGATCTCTATTTGTTGTCCTTTAGTTCTGGACACATTATAACTAACCACAGACAACTTCTAGTTTTTGTTGAAGCAGTGATGAAATAGAAAGACTGTATTTAGTTACAGGCTCCTGATGGGGCCAGCAGTTAACCTATTTTATACATTCTTGCAAATACATTGTTGTCAATCAAACTTACATTGTAACTCCTTAGCCTTTTCTTAAAAAAGTCCTGGCGCATTTTGGATTTGTGTGGGGTTTTGTTGTTGTGGGGTGTGTGTGTTTGGTTTGCTTTATTTTTTGCTCAAGGCTGAGGCTCTACCACTGGAGCCACACTTCTACTTTCAGCCTTTTGGTGGTTAATTGATTATATGAGTCTTTTGAATTTGTCTGCCTGGGTTGACTTTGAATCGGGATCCTCAGATTTTAGCCTCCAGAGCAGGATTACAGGTATGAGCCAAGAGTACCCAGCAACACTTGAAAGTTTCTAGAAATCACTTTTCATACTGTTCCTTTAGTCTCAAAGGCCAAATGCCATGAGTACATGACATCTAGTTAATTCATCTAAAGATGAATTAAAGATGTAATTAATTAAAAATGTAATTGAATAATTTTTTCAAAATTAATACACTGCTAAAACATATGCTTATTATGCAAATAATTTATGTTCCATGAAGAAAAATTTAAAGAATAGAATTTAAAGGAAAATTTAAAGAAAATTTAAAGAATAAAATCTGTAATCGTAATCAGTATTTGACTTTTCGCATATTTCTTCCCACAGTTCTTTTTTCACACATGGGCATATTATTTACAAAATTGATATTTAATATACTATTTTACTGCCTGCTTTTTTTTTCCTCCAGCACTAGAGTTTGAGCTCAGTGCCTCAGATGTGCTAGGCAGGTATTCTACCCCAAGTCCTATGAGCTGCTTTTTATTTCCTCCTATGGGACAGTTTGTCCCAAATACTGTTCCATGTAGTAAATCATTACATAGATTTTTTTTAAAAGTAAAGATGATAGAAAAGTATATGGCAGAGAAAGAGACCATGTGCATGAGATGTTTGGGGGAAGAGGGTAGTTTAGCTTGTGCCTACCATTTTAGTCATCTTCAGCCATTTCCTTCATTACAAAGCCATAGATTTCTTCCTTTCTCTTTCTAAAGACAGACCTTCAATTTTGTGCTTTGAAACACCAGAAAAGCCATTTCTCAGCCACCAAGGCTAAAAACTGTACCCATCACTACCTGGGACCAACTCCATGCCTTCAGAGTTTTTCTGTGGCCCAAGCTTGGCTTCATCTGCTAGGTAAAACAACTGTACATCCCTATTCTTGACTCTGCCTGTATTATTGTCAGGAACTTCCCATTGCATTTATGGACCACAGGAAGTCTCAGAGTTACCCTGATGGGTCTGATGTAGAAATGCAAATGAGCTCTCATCCCTTACATCTTTTGATGAATGGCTGTCAGGAGACAGAGCCCTGCCAAGTGCTCTTCTAAAACCAAGCCATTTGCTGATTAAACACACACACACACACACACACACACACACACACACACACACACACACCAACAACCAACTGCCAATGGGAATGCTGAATGCCCCCTCCCTATTTTATACTTTCCATTTCGCAGCTGGCTCTCAATGATTGCTTCTTCTGGGAGCCAGGATGCCAAGGATAATTGAAGCTCACAGATAATAACCCAACTTCATGATAGTTTAAATCTCCCCATCCATCTTTCAGCTGCAACAGCTCACAAAAGCACTGGTTTGAGTTTCTCCTTTTATTTCCCTCTTATTAGCCCCTCACTCAGAACCTAATGAGCAATTTAATGAGGTGGTCAAAATTGGTTGCTAGAGAGACATACAAAGCTACCTCCTCTTTCCCTCCAGTGACTGTGTTATTAAACTCAGGGCCTTGAACTTGCTAGGCAAGCAGTCTACCTTTTGAGTTGCTTTCCTATCCCCTGTCCCCTTTTTATTTCTGAGAATCTTGCTTCCTTTGTCAAGAGTCAGTTTTGGACAGTGAACCTTCTCTCCACCTTTCCAGTAACTGAGATTATGGGCATGTGTTACTACCATACCCAGCACAGCTTGTCTTCAACCCTCTAAATTTTAAAGTGTATATGGAAGATACCAAGCTCTGTATCTATCAATAGAGTGACACCTGACTCCTTCCTGTTTCTTTATACACACACACACACACACACACACACACACACACACACTACTAAGGTTTTTATTACCAAGGTTCATCAATAGCACAATAGAATTCTTCGAACTTTCTCTAATCCTTCATAGTTTTTGCTTTTAGACTACTATCATTTCTTCTCAATCTTCCCTAGTCTTACCCACTATGTTCTGTTAAAAGCAAGACTAAATAAAACTGAAATACCTAAGTATAATGTGTGTATACATGTAATTTATCATTTATATAATATATAATATGTAACATATTATTATATAATAATGATATATAATGTATCCTTACATATTGTAATATACATACTATATCATTACATAGTTATTGCCTATATAATACATAGGACAGATATAATTTATTATTTGTCATGTGTATATAATTTTATTATATGTATAAACATAATTATTTAAAAATACTTGCACAAATTTAAAAATAAATGAGAGTCACCCTTCTCTAGCCTAGTTGCCTACATTCCCAGCTGCAGTCTCTACCTTACTAGCCACTAACTGTGCCCAGACAGGTCACTCTTATTTCCTGCCTGAGTTGCATGTGTCAGCTGATTCACTTTCCAGCCCTCTCTCTAGCCTTTCCTGCCTCCCCCAACTTGAAGTCTGTGCTTTCCATTCACTCCCTTTTTTTTTAGTATTTCCTTGTCTTCCTCCTTTTCCTGTTTTCCTGACACTTCTGTCTTTTCAGCTAAGACATAGTGTCTGTCTGAAAGGACAAACTTTAAGACTGTGGTATTTTCTGTGACCATCATGATTGTTAAAAGTCTCCTACAAATGTATTAATGTATTAACTTAAATAGGGTAGTTACAAGGGAGAACTCAAATAGTGTAATGTTATAGAAGGCAAGGCAAAGTTTAACAAAATGAACACCAGGAAGCGAGTATTTGGGTGGGGTGGGGTCAAGGGGAGAAAGGTGGACAAATGAAGAGAAGAGGGAGAGAATGCTCAAGAATCCAGTGTGTATCTTACACAATTAAGAAGAGTGAGGGAAGGGGTGGGGAGGGGAGGGATGGCTGAGAATGTTGAAAGCAGTGACTTTGATCAGAAAACTGCTTTGCTACATGGCAACTCCTCTGTACAACTACTTAAAGATAATGATAAAATTTTACATTAAAAAAGAAATAGAAGACACTATTAGTAATAATAAGAGTACTAAAGGCTCTCCAAAACATGGCTCCACCCTTTGTTCTCAATGTCTTTGCCATTCTGCATTTTGGTGGAGACACTCTACACCTTATAATATCTAGAGTTGCTTAGTCACACCTACCCTCAATATAGAAAGCCATTTTTGCTTTGTGTCAAAAAAAAATCACCAATTTATAACAATAAACACGACTCCATGAGCAGTTACGTCAATGAATTTATAGCATTAATTTTTCGTGGAATAGTGTTTTTTTTTTTTTTTAAAGAAAGTCCCCTAAAACAGCATACCCCACTTAAAAGGTCTTTTTCCTTAAAAGATGCCTTTTGTTCCCCTGCATTTCAAGGTACTCTGTAGCTAATTGGGTTATAAGAAAAGGGTCACTGCCCTCTGGTTACATCTTGGATGCTAAGAAGGGTAATTTTGATTTAGGAACTACAGAGCACTTATTTCTGAGTGTGTTCTCCCTCTTGGCTTTATCAGTGGTGGCTCCCTCAGCAGTAGTGGTGATTTAGGCCCTTGGGACCATTGCAGCCCATTAGAATAAGCTATCAATAATGTTAAAAGCTTTCCCAGATGCCATCTTTTGCCAGCACTTACAGAATAGTGCAAATTGGATGAGTGCCTTCTTGATGTTTTCAATTTCTCCTCACCGTTTGTTAAACAGTCAGGGGCATTTGTCAGAAATGTCCATGGAACACACATATTAGGCGTTTGCTCCTTGTAATTTTTGAAGAAAATGTAGAAGTTGATTTCTTGTGGGATTATATCCTTTGCATCAGAAAGGAATACTGGAGTATTGCAAAGAAATTCAATGTGATTCACCCCAATAGTGGAGGAGTGAACCTTGGCACAGCCTTTCGAGCTTCCAGCCAGGGCCTACTGCTGGAGACTGCTGATCAGGAGGTAGCAAAAAGAAGGAGCCTGGATCTGTGCCCTGCTGCCAGTTACCACTAACACAGTGGTCTAGGCCCACAGCCCAGGGCCAGGCTGGGGCCTGTTAGACTCTAGGCTCAAAAATATGGATGTAACTCAAAGCCAGTAAGGTTTCTGGGGGAGAATGCTGCAGTAATGCTGATTTCATTTGGATCCTGATTGAGATTTGGGACATCAAGGACTTCTACCTTGATGTCAGGTGAAATATGGGCAAAATAAATACGTCCCTTTGTCCACTCCACTTCCCCCTTCTTCCCTTCTCCTTCCCTTCTTTTTCCCATCCCTTCTTTTTTCTTCCCTCCTACCTGTACTTTTCTTTTTGCTTTTTTCTGTCCTTCTTTCCCATTCTTTCCTCCTTCACTTCCTTCTTTCCCTTTTCCCTCCATTCTTTTCTCCTTCAAAGAAAATCTGTTATCTTTGATCAAGGTCTCAAAGGAATCCCTAATGCTATATATTTTCCTCCTTTAAATTCCCCCCTCCTCTAATACCTTCTCCTCCTCCATTGACCATTAGCATATTTTACTCAGCTTAATTCTGGAAGGGAAGACATTTATGATGGTATCCTAAATACTTGAGTTCAGCAACAAGTAGAGGCAGGAAAGAAGGCCTTTAAACCCAAATGTCTATCATCTAGAGACTCTACAAGAAATTATCAGACTGGAGGAGGGTTGGTGCTATGCACTGGTGATGCGGGATGAAGGCAGCTGAAAGATGCTGAACTGTGCAGTGAATAGTTCCAGCTGGCTGCCAAACAACATTTTTTGTGTATGTGCTGGGCCTCACATGTATTTGTCTTGCTTGCTTGGTGCTGTATCACTTGAGCCATACCTCTAGCCATGAACTTTGCTGGTTAACTAAAGATGTAGTCTTACAGTTTTTTCAGTAGCTAGTATTACAGGCATGAGCAGTTGTCTCTGGCTACGATCCAGTTTTACTTTATTATATTGGCTCAAGAGGACTAAGTTCCCAGAACTTTGGCTATAGTTCTGAACATGTAGTCTAAATCTACCTTCAGAGTTCTAAAATATACCTTTATAGTGCAGTAATTTTATTTTTTATTTATTGCTGGACGTGGGGCTTGAACTCTGGGGGAGGGTGGGTGTGCTGTCCCTGAGCTTCTTTTGCTCAAGACTCTACCCGTTGAGCCACAGTATCACTTCCAGCTTTTTGGTATTTATTGGAGATAAGAGTCTCACTGACTTTCCTGCCTGGCCTGGCTTCGAACTGCAATCCTCAGATCTCAGCCTCCTCAATAGGTAGGATTACAGGCATGAGCAACTGGCACCTGCCAATGCAGTGATTTTAAAATGTATGTTCTTATGGATCATAGGTACAGTGAGAATTGATTGTTTTTTTTAAAACACTTAGGATATTAGTTCCTTATGAGTACTCATGATATGAATGACATAAACATATTATCTCCTTTTAGAAATGACTAGTTGACATAATATGCATGAAAATGATGTGTAATACTCTAGCACTGTTTTCTGGGGTCAGTTAGACTGAGTACATGAGGACAACTCTGTCTCATACTGTGATTGATTAATATATTCCAGAAATATAGAAGTATGAGGCTTTCAGAGTGTGAAGTTTTTAATTTTTTATTTATATTTGTTATTGTTAAAGGGATGTACAGAGGGGTTACAGCTACATCAGTAAGATAAAGGGTACATTTCTTTTTGGACAATGACACCCCTTCCCTTTCTCTCTCCGTTTTCCCCTCCTGTCCGCACACACAACCTGTATAGTTCATTTTCAACATAGTGTCCAGTGAGTACCACTGCTACATTTCTTTACCTTTTGTCCCTCCATTTCTTTGCTCACTTACCCTCCCCAAACAAACAAGACAACGTGAAAACAACAGCAACAAAGAAAACAATCTCATTTCCATTTCCTAGAGTTTATTTTGATAAATATGATCAGATGTGATTTTTTTAAAAAACTGAATATGCTGTGCACCAGTGGCACACTCCCAGAATTCTAGCTACTCAGGTGGCTGAGATCTGAGGATCACAGTGCAAAGCCAGCCTGGGCAGAAAAATCTGTGAGACTCTTATCTCCAATTAACTGCCAGAAAACCGGAAGTGGTACTGAAGCTCAAAGTGGTAGAGTGATAGCCTTGAGCAAAAGAGCTCAGGAACCTAAGCCCTGAGTTCAAGCCCCATGACTGACTAAAAAAATAAATATAATGTCAATATTATAAGGATGAGATTCTAAGTAACTGTTACTTTGCATTAGCTATCTATCTGGTGAATTAAATTCCCTTCTAACTCTGAGTGCTCCTAGATCCACTGACAAGGCCTATTTGTGAACTTGGGTGAAGTTGGTGGATTTTCTGGATGGACTTATTTGTCTCAGATGCTTTGCAAGGTGGACTCTTTTTTTCTTTGATATGAACAAGAGGTATGCTTTGTTGAAAGGAAAAGATCATCACTGAGGATTAACCAATCAAAGCTGAAGAACATGGGGAATGACCATGCTGATCTAATTATTTCCTAGTTGACTCTAAGCCATTCCTGCTTACATATGTATTTGTAAATAAACCCTTCTATTTAAAAACAGACTGTACTTTCTTTGGCATCAGTGCTAGCTTAGTCCCATTTGGAGGGCCTATGCTCTCTCCTTTTATTAAAAGTCATATCATGCTTATTTTAAAGTGCTCTGGGATGGAACCTCGTGCCTTACATGTGTAAACATTTGCTCTACCATTGAGCTACATCTCTGGCCCCTCTCTTCTCTGCCTCCAGTTCCTTTTCTTCTTTATTTATGTTTTGAAGTATATAATTTACCACTTCCAGAGTACAACAAAGGGTCACTGATTTTAGAGGAACGTGTTCCAGTGTGCTCGTTTTTTGGATGACTTGTACTTGATCGTGAGACTTTACTAAAACACTGTTGCCCTCCTGTGTTCTGGGACAGTGCTCACTTTCCTTTCTGTGTGTGAGTGGCTGGGCCATCTGTGGATATAGTGATGGGCCTTTGGGGGTCTGTAAACCTATGAATGCAGAACTGTTTGCCCATTAAACTAAGTTAGCACAGATGTGTGTGCTTTCTTTTACTGAGTCTCTCTGCTTTTATAGCCTTTTTATCCTCGATGGATTGTCATGGTTACATGGCATACCTGCCCCAGCATCCTCCATACACAGCTATTCCTTATGCTTTAAAATGCTGCACTTCAAAGATTACTGAGAGAAATAAGGTCAACATCATTTTAGTTGGGCAGGAAGGCATTTAATTTTAAGTGGGGAATTTAATTTTCAGAATAGCCTCTGGTTTTTGCCACAATGAAACTAGGAAGTTTTGGAAACACACCTTTCAAATTTTCTAAGTTTTGAAGCTATCCATGATATATCTTGAGAAGTTACACATGCTAAGTCTCTCATACAGCTCTACTTGAAGTCAGCCTGCTAGTTGCACCATATCCAGAAATTGAGGCTGAATTTATCTTACATATTGTAAATAATATGAGTAACAATTAAATGAATCAGAGCCTAAAATTTGATAAGTGGGATTTACATAATTGTAACTTATTGTGATTAGTAAGAGAGATTTAAATATATTTAGAGTTATTTGTCTCTCAGACATAGGTACTGTCTAGGAACTAAATGACTTGACTACATAGATAGATAGATAGACAACAGACAAACACAGACAGATATATAGACAGACATGCACTAAAGAAATCATCTTAATGGTCCCTAGAGGCTCATGCCTGTAATCCCAGATACTCAGGAGGCTGAAAGCTGAGGATAAATACTCAAAGCCAGCCCAGGGAAGAAATTCTATGAAACTCTTAGCTTTAATTAGCTACCAAGAAGGAGAAAGTGGAGCTGTGGCTGACGTGGTAGAGCACTAGCCCCAGGACTGGCACACAAAAAATTAATGAATCATCTTTCCTAATAAATGCTTAAGAATCCAAAAATATTTGTTATTTATTTTCAATTACTTCTTTCCTGGAATGGATCCAATGCCTTCATATTTTATTATACCTCAGAATATTTCTTCCATTGTTCTCTTTTCAGTAGTTCAAGTAGATGTATTTTAGCATGTAAGAAATCAAACAGCTACAGTTTGCTTGCTTAAAACACCTATGTAGTTATGCTGAGCATGGCTGTAAATAGCATAATTAAGTGCTATTTTGTCGATGAAAACATATTTTAGTTAAGTAGAGAAGTCTGGTTCTATCCTGTCCCAGTGTGACATTTAACTTTCCCTTTTTTAGTTTAAGCCTAGACTTATTCATACAGTTTTTTGTTTCTTGGGTTTTTTTTTTTTTTGTTTATTTTGTCTTTTTTTTTTCTTGTATCAATGCTAGTGGAGGCAGGATAGTTGTTTAACAAAATGGTTTCTTCTACTGGTTTAAACTTAAGTCCCTGAACCATTCTGGACCCAAAAGACTTAATTGTTTTTCGTTACTGATCAAGTACATAATTACAAACTGTTCTTTTCCTTTTTGTAGGTTTGTTTATAGTATAAAAGTTTTACTTTCCTATTAAATTGCGGTCCATTTGATACCAACAGGAAAAATTCACAATCATTCAGTACCTTGTATACTTATTTTTCTGCCAAACTATTTCTTCTCCCTGTCTTCCTCACACCCTCCCAGTGAGCCTCTCCTGGGATTTGACAGTGCAAACTCTTGGCCTAATTGGATCTGGCTTTGAATGATGAGGAAAGGCAGCTCCTCCAGATTACCACGCACAGACATTTGACTTGGGGACTAACTTTCAAAGACACTTGAGCTATCTGGTTTTGGGGTTATGGAAAAATATAGATTTGTTCATACTTTCTCTGAAGTTTGGTCCTTACATTGGTGAGGGTCAGTGGTCAGCAAAAAAGAGGCGGAGAATCAACTGCTAAACAGTGGAACCAAGACCATGCAATTCCATGCTTTTTACCCCTGTGCTCAACAACTAATCTCCCCCTACCTCCTTGACCAGAACCTAGTGCATAATAGGTGCTTTGTTTTCTCATCCAAGATGATGATCATAATGTGTCTTTTGTAGGGCTTTTGTAGGGGGCCAATGAAAGAGGATGAACAGACAGTACCCCATGGAAGTAAGCCCTTTATCTGATGGGGGAAAAAAAAAGTAGACCTGTGAGAGCTGTAACCAGGGTATGGGCTCTGTGACTCCCCTGACACCATTCTTGTTTGTCATCCAGAAATCACTTAGGGGACACCACTGCCTCTGCTGTACTGGTGAGGGAGCCATCTTTTCGCCCATACCCTAATCTGCTGGGAGGGAGAAATCAACCTGGCAGAATGATTGTGTTGGTGGTGGTGAGTGGGTGTAAGTGACATCCTAATGACTCTAAAAATTACCCCAGGAAGAAGCTCTGGAGAGTTAGGCTGTGCTGAATTCCCAGTGTTGGGCTGTCTATTGTGTTTCTGCAGTTCTAATTGGATTAGCTGGAAAGTTGAATCATTGGAATTATGTGTTATATCTTGAGAGGGAAATGAAAAGAAAGACTAATGTTACTTGAGGAAATGGTCTGACTGGCTTTCCTCAGGAAGTGATTTCCTCTCACTTAGTTCAGTTCGGCCTACAGCAACCCTGCTCTGGGCTGTATATAATTAGAAATATAATATTCAAATGCAGATGCCAGGAAAAATACTGGTCTCATTTTCTCCACCCCCACATGTGCTATATTTATTTGGTTTTTTATCTTCCTGCTCAATGAGGAACATTTATTTAAATATGAATGTTAGAAAAAATCAAATGAGATGATTCATGTTGTTTACCACTTAGGATATATTTGACTTTTATACTAGTTAACGATGTTTTGGAACATAAGGCACAGGAAAGGTTTTCATGTAGCATTTATATAATGAGTTTTTTGCACATTGACATGTGTTCTATTGGAATCCATGAGACACGTATACTTCTATCATGGATACCTGCAAGGAAGACAGTGATTTCTTGTGTGTGGACCTATGTTTTGAGGATTGCAAGGCCTTGGATGCTAGCAAGTTGGTTTTATGTTTAGATCAAGCATTAGATCCTGAGGTATTTAGAAATTAACTACTACCAAAATGGCATCATGTTCACTAAAAAGCAAACTATAGCCTTATAATTTCTCAGATAATCTTTGTTAGATTCTTTTCCACAGCGGATTGTGGCTAGGTGATTAGAGTTGATGTTACAGTATTACTGACAACACTTTTCTTAGACTTCATGGTGCATCAAAGTCGTGTATGTTAATAGGTCATTCTAGAAGAATGAGCGTTCCCTTGGACCTCAAGGCTTTGCCCTTAGAACTTGCTCACACTTCTCAGCTAGCACACACCTGGGAGGCACAGTGATCAATTAGTATGGCTGTGCATCAGATGTATGCTGCTGCCTATGGAAAGTGGGAGATGATGGCCCTGGAGAAACTCAAGGTCATTGTACAGAGAAGATGAGCCTGTAAGAAACAATGACACTAGAAAATTAAGTATTCAGTTGTGAGAGGTTTAAAGTTGTTTTCATGTTCATAGGCATGGATTTGAATAGGCTGCTTTTGTCAGACACAAGGAAGGCCAAGCCTTATAACTCTCTGGAGACGACCCCCCCCCCCCCCCCACATATACATGGTGATAGGATGCTAGCACCAGAACCTGGCACCTTAGTACTGAAGTGTGGTTTAGTGTCTATCTACCTGATGGTAGATCTTGCTGGAATATCCTAAATTGTGTACTTAGATCTGTCTATGGTAGTTTAAAAAGAGCTGGTTGGCATCAGCCAAGAAGCTGCACTTGATCCTACAAGAAGCTGAGAAGCTTCATATAGATTGGTGACCTCTTTACTGAAAATGGCTTGATAAACAAAAAGTTTGTCACACCATCCTCCCAGAATTGGTGTGGGGAGAAGAAGAGGAGAAAAGAGAGAGAATACAGACACATGGGTAGAAGGAAGAAGGAGGAAAAAAGAAGGGGAAAACTAACTCATTGGTGGCTCATTCTTTCTAGAGAAATTTCTTACTGATTATAGCTTCTCAATTATAGAATTAAGTACGTAAATATGCCTGTGGTAGATTGGTGACCTCTTTACTAAAAATGGCATGATAAACAAAAAGTTTGTCATACCATCCTCCCAGAATTGGTATGGGGAGAAGAAGAGGAGGAAAGGGAGAGAACACAAACACATGGGTAGAAGGAGGAAAAGGAAGAAGGAAGGAAATAAGAAGGGAAAAACTAACTCATTGGTAGCTCATTCTTTCTAGAGAAATTTCTTACTGATTGTAGCTTTTCTTAATTTTAGAATTAAGTACGTAAATATGCCTGTCGTAGCTAATTTTTTTCTTTCAAGTTTTAGCCAGGATTTATTTTAATAGAACAGAATAAAATACAGACAAATGGAAAAGGCTCTAATGGGTTTTGTTTTTTGTTTTTGTTTTGTTTTGTTTTGTTTTTTGTCGGTCATGAGGCCTAAACTCTGGGCCTGGGGCACTGTCCCTCAGCTCTTCAGCTCAAGGCTAACAGCTCTACCTCTTGAGCCATAGCACCACTTCCTGTTTTTTCTGCTAATGTGGTACTGAGGAATCGAACCCAGGGCCTCATGCATGCAAGACAAGCACTCTACCTGAGCCACCTTCCCAGCCCCGTCTACTGGGTTTTGTTTGCTTGTTTTTTAGTGATGCTAGGTATCAGACTAGGACCTCATGCACACTAGACAAGTATTCTTATCAGCCTAGGAGTACCCTACTAACTATATCCCTAGCCCTGTAATGTTGGCTTCCACATCTATTTGATTTAGGACATCAATAGGGTAATGCAAGAAAAAGTGTGTATTGGTGTATGTTCAATAATAATAAAGAATACTCTGTGTCTGCCTCTTAGTTTGTGAATATAGAATGCATTCTTCCTGGAACCTTTCTGCCTGGAATACTGTACTCCAAATAAACATTGAACTGAACTATTTGTGCAGACTAATCAGACCCTGTAAAAACTTCTGGATCATTTGCTATAAAAGTTCCATATTTCACATGCTGTCATCTTCTGTTCACAATTTCTTTGCCAGAGTGTACCTTTAAATGATGCTGGGGATATCTTTTTTCTTCTTAGATTCACCTTTCTTTCCTTGTCTTAAGTGATTTTCAGTGGGGACAATAATCTAACACACCGAGGTTCCGTGTAAACAGGAAGTCTGGCAGCAGTAACTGGACCAAGGATTCACTTTGCAAAGCCAAGTTTTAATGAGTAATTTGCAAAGTAATTAATCAGGAGGCCATCATCCCTAGAAAATGGGCTAAATGTATGCCACACTGACTTGGTGCCTCTCTTGGCTGCTTGATGCTCCAGTGTGCCATGGTGTGATTTCCCTTGTATCCAGGCAGCCTTTTTTTTTTTTTTTTTTTGAGTAACCTATTATTTCTAAGATCCAAGAGGAAACACTTACAAACTCTAGAGATTTTGAGTCATAAAAATATAGAGAGCATGAAGCATTACTGCCCCATCAGTGAACTGGGAAATCAATGTAGTGAATCAAAGGCAGCTATTTTTAACAAAATTAAATAGAATAGATTAGAACTATCAAAGTGTATCATGTGTTGGTTTGTCAGATGGTTTGCAAACACATTTTTATACACATGTAAGTACGTGGAGATGGGTTGTGACACAGAATGTGTTTCTTCCCATGGTTCTTAGCTAAAGAAGTTAAGACCATTAATTACTTGCCTAGCATTTTTTGAATTCTTGAATTGCTAGCATTTTTGAATTACATTTTAGATATAAGGATACATAGGATAGTTATTTTTTGTGCTTAGATAGAAGATAGAGCTCTTTCAGGGAAATAATGAATTGGTTTAAAGTTGTTACATTCAGACAAAGTAACTGGATATGCTTATGTTGACCTCTAAGAACTATGAAAGGAAGCGTAAAGTGTTTGATATACGATTAGTTTAAAGATTCTATACTTATGTTTTGTTAAAGTAATATTCAAACTCATAAGGATGATACAAATAATATTTAATATTAAATAATAAATATTAAAAAGAATTTAAGCATCTTTAAAGTCTCAACAATAAAAAGAAAGAAAATCAAATATAAAGGCAAGAATAGAGTAAATCTGTAGTTGTTTATATTTTCAAGCAATACATACCTGAGCTATAATCAAAACTGCCATCAAAATATAGTTCGAGGGCTGGGAAGTTGGCTCAGTGCTAGAGTGCTTGCCTCCCATGCATGAGGCCCTGGGTTCGATTCCTCAGCACCATATAAGCAGAAAAAAAGCCGAAAGTGGCTCTGTGGCTCAAGTGGTAGGGCACTAGCCTTGAACTGAAGAGCAGAGGGACAGTGCCCAGGCCCAGAGTTCAGCCCCCATGACCGACCAAAATATAATCCCTTATATGTCAAGGTGTCTTGGAAAACCCTGTTGCTTGTAGTATTTGAGCAGTTTTCTTCACAACTGTTTCTTGTACAATGGAACATTCCTGTCCTGCCTTTCATTAAAATAGTATTATTTTTACAGAAAACATGTAAGACAGTACATAGGAATGTGCACACCAGATGTACGTGGGTGCAGTAACCTATCTCTTGAGCCGCAGCTCCACTTCTGGCTTTTTGCTGGCTTATTGGAGATAAGAATCTTGTGGACTTTTGTGCCTGAGCTGACCCTGAACTACAATCCTCAGATCTTAGCTTTCTGAGTAGCAAGGATTACCGATGTGAGCCACTGGCACCCCGCTAAGCCCGCTTTCTCATCCACAAAATGGGAAATAGCAGTGTGTGTGTGTGTGTGTGTGTGTGTGTGTGTGTGTGCGCGTGCGTGCGTGCGTGTGTGTGTGTGCGTGTGTGTGTGTGTGTGTATTACATGAATTGCTAGGTCTTTGCTGTTAATGCCATGCTTACTAAAACTTCAGGCATCCTGCAGACATTCACCATGTAAGGAGTGCAGTGGTCCAAACAGATTCCTACACAGTTGAATAGAACAGTTTGGAGTTGGGCCCGGGATATATTGTAATGGACTATTGGAATAAAATCTAGCTTCTTTAGCTCAGTGCTATTTCGACGGCTAACATGAAGTCCAATTTTTTGACATTTCCTTTGGACTTTTTCTCTGTCTAATTCCTGGCCTTTTCTTTCCTTGTGCCAGTCTCTCTTGTCTAAGGGCTTGGCCTTAATGGAGTTGTGAAAGGGCTGGAGTCCTGCAAGAGCTGAAGCTCATCATGTAGGACCTTGGTGGCAGTTGTGATTCCCAGAACCTATGCCAATCACAGGCACTACTGGATTTAGAAAGGGGAAATTCTGCTCTAGTTTCCAGACTTTGTTTCTATATCTTCCAAACCATCTCCTATGCAGTGCTTTAAGTACTCTTTAATCATATTGGATAAGTGGCACATGTCATCTGTGATTGTGTAAGCCTTGGAACATGCTGATTTCTTAGTAATTTGTCCCACTGTGTGTTTCCTCTCAAAGGTGATCTTACAAAATGGAAATTGTGCATGATTAGGATTGAAAGAGTTCTTTCAGAAAAGTAGATAGATGTCTCCTTGCTTAACTACTTTTGACCTTCAACTGTAGCAACCTGAATAGCAATCACTAGAGAGGCTCATGGTGGGACAGGGGAATCGTATTGGGCCCACACACGTGGAATCACAAACACGATTCTGTGATGGCTCAGAGGAATGGACGGTCAGTTGTGTTGGGCGAGGTAAGGATACTATTAGAGACACCTCCCCCCTCCCCCCTATTAATTCATTACCACAAGTAGCAGCCAGCACCTAGTAACTGAAGACTGATGTAGGTCACAGCACCTGGGGGCAGTATTACACACCATGATGGAGGGAGGGTAGGCCAAGGAGCCCAGAGAGCCACAGTGTGCCCAGTCCTGTTCACCCAAGGTTCCAGCTGAACTGAGGTAGTGTTACAACATCACTACACCTTCATTCACATTGTTTCCATTCCTAGATGGATGGCTTAGATATTATAACCATGAATACTGAATACTAAGAGTGACACATACTTTTGATCAATTTCTTTTCTTCCTTCCCTGCTTCCCTTCTGATTTTCCTTCTTTCCTTCCTTCCCCACTTCCTTTCTCTCTTCCTTCCTTTCTTCTTTCCCTCCTTTCTGGGGATCAAATCTAGAACCTTGATCATGCTAGACAAGTGTTTTACCACTGGACTATATCCCTAGCTCTTATTTTTTGAGACAGGTTCTCACTATGTAGCTCAGACTGGCCTCAAATTCATGATCTTGTTGCATCTACCTCCTTAGTGCTGGGATTACAGGCCAGCACACCCTGTTAAGATTATGTTCTTCTTATATAAATGGGTAATGAATACCTTGCTCATGTAACTGTAACCTCTCTGTACAGTATTTTTACAATAAAAAAGTATTTAAAAAAGAGTAATGAAATAAAAGTAAACAAATGCCTACTAAAATTACCCCAACTATCCAAATTACCACCGACATCACCACTAAAGCACAAATATGGTCCATACACAACCCTAGAAGGCTAACAATGGAATAGAAAGAGAAGCTTTGGGAGCTCCAAGTCAGGTATGAGAGATGTTCTACATGTGAAAAATGAATGTAAGATTGAAACTGAAAATAAGAATGCTAATTGGATTCAAAAGAGGAAAAAATTAAACTGAATAAAATGGAACCTGATTCATTAGGTGTTCAAGGTGCAAGAGATACTCAGCAGTTCCATCTGGGAAAGAGGAAGGGAGTTAGCTAAGGGGCCCAGTTGTGATCAAGTTGAAGGGGAAAAGGGGAAAAGCTTCAGGAAGAAGAATAAGGAGCTCCATTCATTATGCTCTGAAGAGAAATTTCAGTTTGGAATTAAGGAACTACCATGATGGAATTAACTCAGTTTACTGTGTGTGAAATAGGGTTAAAGCAATATGAGACAATTCCTTAAGTGTGGTGACAGAATATGTGTGTATTATGACAAAAACATCTAAGGAGGTCTGATAAGGGGCATGAAGTATAAAGAAAACAATGTTCAGGCACTGGTGGCTCACACTTATAATACTAGCTACTCAGGAGGCTGAGATCTGAGGATTCAGGTTCAGAGCCATCCTAGACAGGAAAATTCCATGAGGTTCTTATCTCCAATAAACTCCACAAAGCTGGAAGTGAAGTCCTAGGCTTAGCACCAAAACTTTAAAAAAGAGAGAAAAAAATAACAATGAACTGGGGGCTTATGGCTCACTTGAGAAGCTAAGAATGGGAAGTTTGTCACCCAAAGTCAGCCAAGTCAAAAAAAGTTCTCAAAACCCCCTTCCACACCCATTGCTGGGTACAGTGTCATATGCCTGTCATCCTAGCTATGTGAGAGGCTGAAGTTGATAGGTTTGTGGTTCCAAGACCAGCCCAGGCAGAGATTCTCCCTCAATAGAAGAAGCTGGGTGATAGTTTAAGCTGTTGTAACAGCTACAATAGGAAGACTGAAATAGGTGGATCATGGTACTAGAACTGACAGAAAGCAAGATCCCATCTCAAAGACAGCCAGCACAAACTAAAGGGCCAGAGTCCTAGTTCTCTGGTAGGGTACCTGCCTAACAAGCATGAGGCCTTGAGTTCAAATCTCCATACTGCCAAATAAAAGTAAACAATGACAAGAAAACCCTAACTTTTAGAGCACTGTACATATATAAGGTTTATGAATCAACTATAAGGCAAGGATTACCTCGTATTCTAGTCATACCAAGCCTCTGGGTAAACCTATCCATCTTTGCCATGAGTCTGGAAAAGATGTCAGATCTGAAAATAAACAAAAAAATTTTTTTTTAAAAATAAAAGATTCAGAGATGAAGGTTTTGATCAACTCAAGTATGGAATAGAAATAGAGAATGTCTTGGCTGCCAGAACACAGACAGTCATTGTTTTGTTTTGTTTTTATGTCAGCATTGGGGCTTGAACTCAAGGCCTGAGCACTGTTCCAGGCAGTGATAACTGTTAAGACTAATATACTACCACTTGAGCCACAACTCCACTTCTGGCTTTTTGGTGGCTAATTGGAAATAAAGAGTCTGTGGACTTTCCTGCCCAGGCTGGCTTTGAACATCAATCTTTAGATCTCAGCTTTATGAGTAGCTAAGATTATAGATGTGAGCACCTGTGTTCAGCTGCCCAGTTTTTTAAATTTTTTTTTGTAAGAATACTTTACAGAGGGGTTCCAGTTACATGAGTAAGGTAATGAGTACATTTCCTATTGAACATTGTTACCTCCTCCTTTGATTTTTTTCCCTATCATCCCTTCCCTCCCTATCCTCCACTGTTCATTTTCAACAGTGTTTTGTACATCTCATTGTGACAATGGGTCAACTTGTATCCTTGTTTCAGCATTTTGTTATTTCCCTTCCCCTCCCCAAATTAGAAAAATGTGTATATAAGATGCAGGGCACTGGAATCAAATACAGTGAAAACAGGGGTTATATCATGGGGAAGAACATACAAAGAAACAAAAATCACATAGTACATTATAAATATGTTAAAAAATAGCAAGAAAGAAAACCCCACTTATATCCCTATCTTGGGGTTCATTTCGCTTAACATCATCCTATATGGTCATATATACATAGCTTTTGAGCTGGTCACTTTTGACAGTAGGAGAAACTAGACCATATCGTAGGGTCCCTGGACTCCAGGCTTAGGGCTGCTTCTGTCTAGCCCTATGGGCTTATGAGGGAAGCACCCAATGTGTTTCTGCACTCTTGCTTATGAAAAAAAAGGAAAAAAAATAAATGAACTCTAAGGTCCTTCTGTACTTAGAGTACATAAAGAGCAGAAAAATATAGTGAACTCAGTTCTCATGATAAGTTCAGAGTAGTTTTGTAACTCAGGAAGTAAGCTATTAGGTTTCTGTCATTTAGTTAGATTCACTTACCTTTCCCACATTACCAACTCAGTCCTTACTCAGTTTCATAAAAAGAGAGAGCAGCCTTCTCTCAAAATTGAGCTGTTCAGAAGACTGAGATCTGAAGACCATGTTTTGAACCCAGCTAGGAGAGGCAAGTCCATGAGATTCTTACCTCCAAACAGCAAAAAGCTAGAAATGAAGCTATGACTCAAGCGATAGAATGCCAGCCCTGGCACAAAACAGACAAACAACAAACAAAAAAAACTTAGCTGTTTTCTTGGAATTCCATATTAGTTTCATAAGACTTCTTTCCAGTTTTTACAAAAATGGGCTGAAAATGATGGTATCCATTTTACAAGATTGTAGCTCTGGTACAAACGCCTGCTTAGGCATGCTAAAGCCTTGGGTTCAGCACCCAGCATCACCAAACAAAGAAACAGTTACAGCTATCATTTTCTTATTTTTCCAGATACAATTCTTACATGTTCAAGTGGCCTTAGACACACATTTGTGTGCACAAGCATGCATGCTTTTGGAAAAATAAACAGGAGCCTTTAGTAGAACAGTTTTAGTCATTTATTTTAAGTCTTTTTTCTAGTTAGGTGCCGGTGGCTCATGGGTCTAATCTTAGCTCCTCAGGAGGCTTGAGATCTGAGGATCAGAGTTCAAAGCCAGCCTGGATAGGCAATGAACTATGGAGACACTTAACTCCAATTAACCATAAAAATGCCAAAGTGAATCTGTGGCTCAAGTGGTAGATCACAAGCCTTGATCAAAAAAGCTCAGAGACTGTGTCTAGGCCCAGAGTGCAAGCCCCAGGACGATGAAAATGATGACGACGACCACTACTGCTGCTACTACTACTACTACTACTACACCACACACACACACACACACACACACACACACACACACACACACACACACACACACACAGAGTCTCTTTTTTTAAATGAAAGATATGAAAGATTTATAAGTATTTGATTTTTTATTGTCGTCCATGGGTACACCATAATTAACTACTATTAGTAAACATTTAGGCTTTTGCTATGCTTTTGCTATTATTGTACACTAAATTGTAGTTAGCATCTCGGTATTTTTACCTGTGCACATTTTTGAGTAATTTTTAAGAGCAGAATTGACATGTCAAAGGACATTTTTGAAATTTCTCAAATATTACCAAATTGCCTTTTTAAAAAGCTGTGTCCACTTTTTAAAAATCCAGCAGTGGCTCTAACAAGAACAAAATGGATAGGACACAGAATTTGGATGTATTGTTCCTGTCAGAGACACTTCTAGAGGGCTAGGACCCTCTCTGGGGCTGTCACTGTGTCAGAATGTACTCACCAAGAGTAGTAGAATGTTGCTTGATAACATCAGTTCTATTTATAAATGATCGAATGTAAACCATGAGGCACAAGTTGCCTCAAATAGTCTCTCTCCAATAGAATGTGATCACAACACAGCAATGCACATCACAGACCAAAGGAGGGGATGCCATTTCCACTGGCCAGTTAAACAGGGAATCATGCTGACATTGTGTCTCTGAGGTGCACATGCAACCCTCAGGTATCAGAAAAGTCTCTCTTCTTTAGAGGATCCAGAGAATGACAACTTATCAATAAGGACATTCCAGAGCTTTCCATAACAGCACAGCTTTGGTTTGATTGAGGCTCTGGGGCCAGAAAAGGGGCAAAATAATCACTGAGAAAAGTTAGAGGAAGATGCTAGAAAGGGGAGTCCCATGAGGAGCCTCAAGGGAAAGTCCTGTTAAGTAGTCCAATCTGGTCAGGTTACATTTGAATTGCTGATGAGCTGCCTCAGAACATGCTGCTGAGATGCCAGCGGCAAGATTCCTCAGGATGTTGCGATCTGGGGTGGACTGTAGGATTGGGGCCCTGCAAACGTAATGGTGGATGATTAAGTGCAGGTAACCAGTCAAGAACTCAGGGGCTAGACCAACTGTGGAAGCTATTCTAAAGAACCAAACCAAAACAAAACAGAGCATAAGAAGAAAAAGCAAAGTCTCTAAGGCTATGTCTACACTAAACTTGCAAGTGAAATCAGAGGGCCCAGGACATCTTTCAGTGTTCACTGCCATCCTACAACCTGGAGTTGCCCAAGAAGTTTTTGAAACGGATGCTCCGTCTGCATGCCAGGTAAGATACTTTGTAAGCTTGCTTGTTTACCTTGATTCCAACCACCCCCCCTCAGGTGAATCCCAGCAAAATGAATATACTATTCACTTTGATCTAAAAATCAAATACTCCATTTGATCTGTAGACTATTGGATTCCTTTGGAATCTGAAATATGAGCATTCTAATGTGGTTAAGGTTCTAAGTAACCTGCCATTGAAGAACAGTGGACAGGCAGCACTATTGAAAAAAGTGCCAGTCGAGAGACTCAGGAGATGCAAAGTCTATCCTACAAACTTCTTCCTATTGTGTGATGAAGATAAAGGTATAGCAGGAGCAATTGATATTATTTTTCTTAAATCCAGTTACTGACATTGGAAATTAAAAAGGTAAGTTAAAGAAAAACAATTAAAAAACATTTAGAAAACCACCAGAGAAGAAAGTGATGATTATTAAAGAATGTAATCATAGGTTTTTATTCAAGGGGAGGGGGAAAAAATGTGTCAGCCAAATGGCTAGTCCGGCTGTTGAAATCAGAGGAAGTTTTCATGGCAAAATTTCTCTGTGAAAGTGACGTGCCTAATTGAGGACATGGAAAGTAATAAAGTATTTCTTGCTGCTCCATTTCGTTGTTCAGTATTGTGTAAGATATATCAGGGTGCTCAAATTGTACAACATTTGTTAGCCTTTAGGTTGAATGCTATATATAGAACTGTTGGTTCTGTTTTGAGATTCTTGGCCTAGGTTGCTCTCATGAACAGAATTTTTTTTTGTCAGTCCTGGGGCTTGAACTCAGAGCCTGGGTGTTGTCCCTGAGTTTCTTTTGCTCAAGGCTAGTTCTCTACCACTTGAGCCACTTCTGGCTTTTTCTGTTTATGTGGTACTGAGGAATCAAACTCAGGGCTTCATGCATACTAGGCAAGCACTCTACCACTAAGCCATATTTCTAGCCCATGAACAGAATTTGAGATATATTAAATGATAAACAAATGATATGTCCTCCCCTTGGAGTTTAAATGAGGCCTAAAGCTTTCTTCCTCCCACCCTCCCTTGTCCCCGCACATCTCTCTCTCTTGTTCGTGTGTGTGTGTGTGTGTGTGTGTGTGTGTGAGAGAGAGAGAGAGAGAGAGAGAGAGAGACAGAGACAGAGACAGAGACAGAAAAAAACATGAGAGCGAGAGCAAGAGAGAATGAGTACTAGGACTTGAGCTCACTTGAACTCAGGGCCTGGGCACTGTCACTTTGTTTTTTCACTATGGCTAGTACCCTACCACTTCAGCTATAGCTCTACTTCTGGCTTTTTGATGGTAGTTGGACATATGACTCTCATGGACTTTCCTGCCTGGGCTGGCTTTGAACCATGATCCTCAGATCTTAGTCTCCTGAGTAGATAGAATTGCAGGCATGAACCACACTGGCTCATACCTCTTTTTTCCTTTCTTATTCCACAAATAAACTCTGTGAGTTTAAAATATTTCTCTTTTGTAACACTAAAAATATTCACTGTGTTGGCAGAGTGAAGGCTCAGTTGAAATTTTAACTCTTGAGATAGACTCATTTTTCCCTGGGCAGTACAGGCAAATCTACAGGAACCTTTTGTTGCCAATCAAATGGAAAAATCCTATTTTGAGAATCAATGCTATTTTTATATAGCTTTCAGTTGTTTCTGAAGCAAAGGCCTAGCTCTTGATTGGTTGCTGAAAGATTAAAGAAATATCTGAGCTTCAAGTGAAATGTCCAGAAATACTACTTTTTTTAAGGTGAAAAGTTATGTGGTTAATTACCTCTGAAGCATCTGAGATACATTTGTAGCCATTTATTTTTATTTTTTTTTTAATTTTATTTTATTTTAATTGAGAACATACTGTACAGAGGGGTTACAATTACATGGGCAGGAAAATGCATACATTTCTTACCAAGCATTGCAGCCTCCTCCTTTGTTTACCCTTCACCTCCCTTCCCAGCCTCCCCCCTCCCCCCCACCCAATCATACCCCCCCTCCCCCCCCCACCGACATTGTAAAGCTGGTTTTGACATGACATTTTGTACTTCTCATTGTTGCAACAGGTCTACCTGAATCCTTAAACGACTTGTTTGTCCCCGTCTTGTAGCCATTTATTTTTAAGGGATTTTTTTTTCCTGTTTTGGTAAATGTTTTTCTTCCATGCTTTTAAGTACTTTTTGGTTTATTTCATGAAAGGAGCATTCAAATTTAGTTTGATAATTTATTTACATTGAGATCTTTTAGCTGTGCTAAATAAAATGATTAAGACCTGGTTTGAAATGTAATGTGTCAAATCATGACCATGATTGATAGCTGAATATTTCCAAATATACCCATGCCTTTCGCTTAGGTGTAGTTTAATTGACTGCAGATTGAATAACAAATGGAACTGAGATGCAGGGGAAACTTGAAGCTCAGTTAGATAAAGAGCACTAGCATTACCCATTACCTGTGTGTGGACCAGAGTGGAGAGGAATCTGGGATTCTCATGTGATAGCTAACCCTGAAACTTAATGCCCCTAGCCTGTGAGATCTCATCATGTGTATGTACAATATTTCAATAGGAGTCTATTTTGAAAGGATTCTTTATGACTGTCTAGAGGATCAATACATCTAGATCATAATGTGTGTGTTAATAATAGTATTTTCAGAAATAAGAAGGAAGTATGAGAATATGCAGTTTATGTGTATGTCAATGTGTGTATAGATGTGTATTCACACAAAGCTGTGTGTGTATATTAATATTTTTAAATATATCCCAGATGGCTGGAAATTTCTCAAATTGTTTCCTTTCTTTTCAAATGCATTTCTGCACAACACAGAGGTGGCATATAGTTGTAAATATCCCAGACTCCCATACTATAGTGAAGAGAACTAGTACTGGATAGGCAATGCTTCAGCTTAAAACACATTTTTATGTTTTCTTTAATGGGTTTCCTATGAAACATAAAGCAATAGGAAGGTTGCTAAGTGAATTATTTTTGGAATTATTTTATTATTTCAGTTTTATGAAATGAATTGTTCTCAGGCCATATTGGGGGTGGAGGGTGGGGGGTAGAGACTTATCTCCGGACCAAACTCCTATTCTATTTTGAGATTAGCATTTCTAAGTTTTTTAGCATTTCTAACACTTCTAGCTCTGAAATGTAATTTCTCTAGAAGCTTATGGGTCAAATTTGAAGTGCTTAGGCTCACATCTGGAGCTTTCAAATCATTGTGAAGGGTTTACTATGATGAGGAAGAGCACCAGCTCTATGACCAGGTGAAAGCAGGAGGTGTGAGATAACCACCATTCTTCTGCATGGGATTTATCATTGGCCATTTCTCACTGGCTCTGAATCTATAACTTCTTCCCCAAGACTCTAGAATTGCTTCCAAATTATAGATAGGCAAGTGCACGTACCTGGCTTGGATACTGTGGGTTATTTCTCAGTATACCTTCAAATATGATTGTAAATATATTAGAAGGAAAGTAGTCAGGAACAGAGATAATGTAATTAGCTTTTTGATTGCTCCAATCATCAATACAGTCTTAATTCATGCACAGTTTGGAGCTGATGATTTGAATGAGATCTTAAAGTCCTCAACTTTTAAAATTGTATAATAGAAAAAATAAATAGCATGGACAAGAAGTCTTTCTTGAGGGAGTGATATAATCTATGCCTCTAAGAGCCATGTACCACATATGTGTAATCTGACTGACTTCAAGTATATTGGAGGTAGTCCATGCATACATTTCACCAGTGAGAAAGCTGGGGCTTAGGCTTTGAATGACTAGTCAAGGTTGTGTATCTGAGGAAGTGGCCTGAGAATGTACATTCAAGGTTTGGTGCTTCTTTGAGTACTGTGTCCAAGTCAAAAGACATTCATAATCCCTAACTTCCTGGCCAGTACACCAAATATGTTACCAGAAGGTTTAAGACAGCTAAACAACCTCAGTACTTGCATATGGCAAGAGAAAATTCAAGCCAGATGCAATTATTAGATAGAGATGATAGAAAACTTTATTAGAAAAGAGATATGACAGAGAAAGAGAACACATGGCACAAACATGCTATGGGAAGACAACACTTTAGACCATGTGAGCCACCTTGTGTCATCATGGGGGTGGGGAAGGGAGAGATACAGAGCGTGGCCTTGGGTTCAGTAGTGAGATATGGAGTCCCAGAGATGCCTTTCTGATTGGTGGGTCTCCTTTGTTTATCTTGTAAGGTCATGACACCAAAGATTTAGTGTCCCCTTCTTATTTCCTCTTTTGTCCTTTTTACTTCTGTGGCCCTATTTTATTGTCAGGCAGGTTTTGGTTTAGCAGCTTATCCTGCTATCTACATATTCTATAAGCCTCAATTCTCTGATAGGCTATTCTTCTACTAACTCCATTAGTACCATGCTGCTTCATAAGTCCCTAGAGTTTTTATTATTTTCCTTTTCCTTCCTTCCTTCTTCCCTTCCTTCCTTCCTTTTTTTCTTCCTTTCTTTGCTGGTCCTTGAACCACAGCACCACTTCCAGCTTTTTCTGAGAAGTTTATTGGAAATAAGAGTCTCACAGACTTTCCTGCATAGGCTGGCATCGAACTGTAATCCTCGGATCTCAGCCTCCTGAAGTAGCCAGGATTGCAGGCATATGCCACCAGGGCCTGGCTGGAGTTTTCCTTCTTTCATTCAACAGATATTCCCCAAGCAACAGCATGGGCTCATTGCAAGCAATGTTTGTTTGTTTTTTTACTATACTTACCAGCCTCCTTTGGGCACCAGAACAGTTCTCTTACACAGACTTCCTAGACAGGCAGAGACTCTGTGTCTGCATCTGAAATATTCATATCCTAGCAACTTATTCTCTTGAGACTCATATATATCCCCTTCGTTTAGCTTGTATGATCCTGAACCATTTCGCTAGATAGAGTCACTATTCACCATCAGACAGATTTATAGGGAAGATGTCACAAGGGCCACATCTTCACAGCTGTTGGCAGAGATGGAACATTTTCCTGCACTGAGAGCTGATGCTAGGATCAATAAAAATTTCATTGAATTTCAAGGAGGCAAACCTTTAGACTATTTTGAGTGTCAGGTAGGAAAGAAGCTATGGATATGTGTGCTTTTTTTAAAAAACAAGAGCAAAGACCCCCTGAGTTTGTGATACCTGCTTTATGGTCCAGAAAAGAGTTGGTATTTCTGATGGTTGAGTTCATAACAGAATGTAAAATTTCTGTCTCAGTTCTGGCTTCATTGGGCCCTTAGGTTCTTCAACTCCACCCCCTTCTTTTCTCCTATTAGTGTGACATAAACACAGTTAGTACTGAACTATACCAGATGGCCATGCATGGCTCTTATGTCATCACAGGACAGAGAGGTAATCTTGCTTTTCAACACGACTGTTATGATCATTGGGATTTCCTTAAAGTCTTTCTTGCATCTTTGTGACACCCTAAATTCTGAGAGCCCCACTGAAATGTCAGTGAATGGAGTTAAGCATGGACAGCAGCTACATTGGTATAATGAGACTGTAGCATTTATTGTTTAGGAAAAATAGCTCAAGAGATAGCTTATTTGCACCTATACCCATGTATATTATACTATGTGTGTGTGTGTGTGTGTGTGTGTGTGTGTGTGTGTGTGTGTGTTAGCACTAGAGTTTGAACCCAAGGCCTTATACTTGCTAGGCAGACAATGTGCCACTTGAGCCATTCCTCCAAACCTTTTTAAAAAATTTATATTTTGCTTGACTGGCACAGACAATGATTCTACTATACACAGCCTCTGCTTAGCTTTGATCACAGCTGTTTACTACCATGGTTACCAGCTTGATCCTCTCCATTTCCACCTCCTGAGCGGGTGAAATTACAGGTGTGAGCCACTACACTGGGTCTGACCTCACCATTTTCATTTCACATTTTTATCTTGGAAGAATAGAAATTTGTCATGACAAAAACCTCCAGGCCTATTATAAGCCAATGGGTTATGTTTTCCCTCACACTACTGGTTAGAGAGACTTGTGCCAACAGAGGTAGATCTAGGTAGCCCTATGCCATGATTTCATCTGTCCTGATCCATTGCATTAAGTACATTGTTTCATGTCCTGCTTTATAGTTTAGATCTGGGCTATACCTTAAAGGCTTAAATATTAAAAGCTTGGTCCTTAGCTTGGTGCTATTGAAAGGTGGCCAGAAAATTATAAGGAAGGGGATGGTGTTGAATGACAACTCCTTTGTGCAAGTAATTAAAAATAATAAAAATCTGAGCAGGGAGAGATGAGAGGGAGGGAGGAATGAGGAAGTAAGGGAAGGAAGAAGGAAGGAAGTACCAATCAAATACATAGAGTGCTCCTTTATAGAATAATTTGTGGCTCCTAGAATCTGGCTTCAGGTTATCTGGACATAGTAGAATATATATATATATATATATATGTATGTATATATATACACATATATATATGTATGTGTATATATATACATACATATATATATGTATGTATATATATATATATACATACATATATATATGTATGTATATATATATATACACATACATATATATATATATATATATATATATATATATATAAAATAGCAGGTCAAATTGGAAGAAAAGGGAACAGGAGAGCCAGAGCAGGAGGGGTATTTAAAAAAATACAAACTTCATAGTTTGTCTTCTTCTTGGGGAGGCTAGATGCACTTTCAGGAATTTCTCTCTTAGTTAAATGAATAAAGCAACATGAGAAATTGTACAATCTTCAGGTAAATGAGATGGGTGAACCAAAGTCCTGGCCAAGACATGGTTTTGCTTCAGATTGTATTTTTATTTTGGCCGTTTCTCAACTGACCACCTCATTCTCTCACACCTTTGTTTCCTTTGTGGTTTAAGTGAGTGTCATTTGGAAACATGTTTCCAATTATACATTTATGAGTTCTACACAGAGAAAAATTAGAATCTCAACTGATCTTAACATATTCCATTTCTTAAGGAAGTAGTAATAATTTCTATGGTTGTATCTCTGCCTCTCTGTTCTCTCTATCTCTCTCTCTCTTTCTTTCTCTCTCTCTTTCTCTCTCTCTCTCTCTCTCTCTCTCTCTCACACACACACACACATATGCATGCATGCAAGACCTCCTTATTCTTTGCTAAGAGTCTTGTACCACACCTGCTGGAAATTAATTTCAATTATCCTTTATTTAGTGAAATTTGAGGTCCTAGTGAAGTCCTAGAATAATGGCCCACTATGAAATACTAACTATGCTGGCAGTGTTTAAGTCTTTAGTGAATAGAATAACAACAATGATACTCATAAGCCACTATGTTGGAAATGAACTTTACAACTTCAGCGGTGGGGGGAGGAGTAGGGTAAGGAAGGGATAGTAGGAGAAAAACAAAGGAAGGAGTAACTATGTTCAACAAGAAATGTACTCATTACTGTACTCATGTAACTGTAACCCCTCTGTACAGCATCTTTATAATAAAATAATATTTTAAAAAGAATTGTAAAAAAAAAGCTTCTATGTAAATAGATTAGATTTCACTTTAAAGTGCAACATGTGACATAAACAAATCTGGAAACTTGAGTTATAACTTAAATATGGGGGAAGAAATGAGGGCTTAGGGCAAGGTATAGGTGTTATATTTTAATCACTCCATCAGAGACAAATAAATGGAATTTAAAATGACATAAGACCTAATGATGTCAGATTTTTTATGTGATCTATAGTTTATATGAATGATCAATTTCCCCTTGGGATTATTTTCTTGATTAATTTATGAGATGTGTGGTTGTACATTATAAGAAATTAGGCTGAAATTCACATGATAATTTCTTATGGGAGAAACTTTCAGATAACATTGCTCCAAAGAAGTAAAACATGACCGTGTATGCAATTAAAAAAATTTCAGTAGTCATATTAAAGCCATCATATATTAATACCTTTTTGTAATACTGTATGTGTAAAAAATTATCATTTCAGCATGTAATCAATATTAAAAATTATTAGTGGGATTTTTTCCCCCAAGTCTTTGAGATCTGGTGTGTGTTTTACACATTCAGCATATATCTCAGTTCATACTGCTATGTTTCTCTGTTCAGTAGCCATGAGTAACTGGTGGATACCATATTGGATTCCATAGCTTTAGACAAACACCAATGGAATAGAGCAGGCAAGAGAATAAAACTTATTGGGGTCACTGCCTGGGTCCAAAGCTGCCAGATTTTCTGATTTTTGCAATGACCCTAGAAATTAAGAGTCCTATAGGACATTCCTACTTTCCTTCTCCCCTCCGCTCCCCTCCCTTCCTCTTCCCTTCACTTCCCTCTCTCTCTCTGTTTCTTTCCTTCTTTCTTTCCAGCAGTACTGATGTTCTAAATACAGGGCCTTGACCTTGATAGGCAGGTGCTCTACCACTTAAGCCATGGCTCCAGTCCTTTTCACTCTAGTTATTTTTGATTAGGGTCTCAGATTTGTGTCCTGGACACCCTGGACCACAATCCTCCTATTTATGCTTCCTTCATCAAGGGAATGACAGGTATGCCTCATCATGCCCAGCTTTTTGTGTTGAAATGGTATCTCATGAACTTTTTGCCTGCACTGGCCTCAGCCTCCTGAATCCCTATTATTACAAGCATTAGCCACCGTGCCTAGCTGAAATTTCTTGGCTTGTCAGTGGTAGCAACTAATTTGAACTTTCTGAAGTTCATATTGAGTTGGGTGCCAGTGGCCTGATATTTTAGCTGCTCAGGAAGTTGAGATCTGAGGATTGCAGTTCAAAGCCAGCCCAGGCAAGAAACTCCATGAGATTCTTACCTCCATTTAACCAGTCAAAAGCTGGAAGTGGACCTGGTGGCTCAAGTGGTAGAGTGTTAGGGTACCAGTTAGTGGCCTCTGCTCCTATAACTCATGTAGGACTCCCCCATTCATTTAACATGCTATTGTAGATTTAGTTAAGGATAGCTGGAAGATCTCCTGTTTTCACAAAAACAAATACGTTTGAGGATATTTCAAGTTGTGTGCTAGCCCTTGACGCCTGTGTGACCACAGAGCCCACACCTGGGAGGGTTCATGGGTAACACATGTTATTGTTCCTGTTCTCTGCCTTCCTTTAAAATGAAAACAAACAAAAAACCCCACCCCATCTGATTGTTCTGGGTCCCTATTGCACATCAGACAACAGGGTTCTCAAGGTCCAGCTGGCCTCTTCTACCTGAGCCATGCTTCCAATCTAGCTTTCTGCTGATTATTTTGGCAATGAAGTCTCACAGGGTTTTCTGTCCCTGATCCTCAAGATTTCAGCTTCTTAAGTAGCTGGGATTAGAGATAATGTACCACTGGTTCCCAGCAACACAGATGAATTTTTAAAGCATTCTGCTAAGTGAAACAGACTTATCACAAAAGGGTAAATAATGTCCAATTCCACTTACATAAAGTAAAAATAGTGAAACTCATGAAGCCAAGACAGCAGCATGGCAGTTTCCAGGGGAGAGAGAAAGAGGGGGAAGGGGCAAGAGGAGGATTTTATTAATGAACATAGAGTTTTGACTTCAAGTTCCATGGATCTATAATCCTGGTGTTTGCACAGCAATGGGACTGTACTTAATCACTGAACTATATGCTTCAAAATAGCTAAAATAGTCATCTTTATGTAAATTTTAACATAATTGAAAAAAATTATTTAATAATCCAAGCAGGTTGACTGACTCATCTAAGATTCTAATACTCTCGTCTGGTGCTTTTTAAGCTGTCCCAAGCCATTGGTTAGCAGTGCGTGAGGGCACACTGTAGCAAAGGAAAGACAGAGCTGGTAATTTTTAGACCCAGATCTGGGTAAATTAGTTAGCTGGTTCTCTCATGCATCCCATCCTGTTCCTAACCAGTAAAATTACAATGATAAAATGTATTAGTTAATCCAGCTATTGGTGACTCACACCTGTAATCCTAGCTACTCAGGAGGCTGAGATCCAAGGGTCGCAGTTCAAAGCCAGCCCTGGAAGTAAGTTCAAGGGGCTTTCTCCAATTAATCACTAAAAATCCAGAAGTGGAGCTGTAGCTCAAGTGGTACTAGCCTTGAGTGAAAAAGCTCAAGAATAGCACCCTGGCCCTGAGTTCAAGCCCCACAATGAATAACAACAACAAAAACAGAATTAGACATAAGAAAAACATATGTAGCATATGTACTAGATCCACATGGGCTGGATTTGCTAGATGCTAGGAAAATGAATGTGCTATAGAGGTTGAAGGTCCCCTGATCATGAAGTAACTATGTAAGAGCTTCATTGAACTGAATCCCCAAAGTGCTCACTGTTCACTTCTAAAAATCCACTGAAAATAACATTTGCCCCAGCCACAGGGGACATGCTTTTCATCTTTATTGATGGTTTTATCTTTATGATGACGACAGTGATTTTATTTCTTCATCTTCCCTGTGTGCTGAAATGTCTTTGGAGTTGAATTCTTCTCTTCCTCTCAGGGTAAAGTGAGGTGGAAGTGAATCCCATATGTAATAGGATACAGTCTCAAGGCAGCCTCTTCCCCCTCCCCCTTCACCTCCCCCCCCCCCCCCCCCCCCGCCCATGCCCCCTTTGCCCAAGCCAGCATCTTCAGGCCTTCCCAGGCTCCTTGGCTAAGTGAATGTCTGGTATTCAAAGTCACCAGATTTCAACAGAAAGGGAAAAAGACATGACACAGTTACTATTTTATTCTCTAGAGATTTGCTCCGGTAGGAAAGCACAAGTCTCAGTTTTCTGTCACATGCTAGCATGTGCTGTAGTTGTCCGGCCAACACAGAGAAAGCAAACAAGAACCTACATTATCTCTCAATATTCGGCCCAGTTTATCCACACTGGTGTTGTAAAAATGAATGTAGTCCAGTGCCTTGCAAATTGCTACTTTACAGGTAGATTCTTCCCACTGCTCTGAGAGCCTTAAGTCACATCATGAACCAAAGTGAATTGAAGATTGATTTAAAAAGTTGAAGCAGAAAACAAAATCAAGAAGATCGATAGAAAACAAAAACTTGGTTTAAAAAAAGGCTTTCAAAGCAAAAAATCAATGAACAAGATTGCAAAAGGGGAAATTAATGAAGTTGACAACATGCAATGTAGTTCTATCAAAACTATGATAAAAATGTAAAGCAGAAAAAAAAGGTATTTGTAGCTAGGTGTATGCTGTACTCTAAGCATTTGAGAGGCTGAGGCGGGAGGATTGTGAGTTCAGGTCCAGCGGGGCTACACAATGCGCTCTGTAGGCCAGTGGATTACACAGGAGAGTCCATCTCAAAAAGAAAAAGGAAAAAAAAAAAAAGGAAAGGAGGGAGGGAGGGAGGAAAGAAAGAAATACAGAAGGAAGGAAAAAAGGTAGGAAAGAAGGAAAGAATAAAGGAAAATTGAACATACTTGCAAACATGATACAAAGCAATTAAGTCTTTCAAATCATTTAAAATCCTTTACCATCCCAGTGAAATAATGAACAAGAGACATAATGAGGGATAAGATTTTTCTTCAGAGAGAAGAAATGTAAATGGATTATCAATGTGAAAAGTTATTGACTAACAAGCACTTAGAACTTTAAGTATATAAGAATAATGCATAATGAACCCCAAGATAGGGACACAAGTGTTTTTTTCTTGCTATTGTTTCTGACGTATTTATAATGTACCATGTGATTTTTTTTTTGTTTCTTTGTATGTTCCTCCCCCATGATATAAAGCCTGTTTTCACTGTATTTGATGTCGGTGCCCTGCATCTTGTATATACACTTCTCTAATTTGGGGAGGGGAAGGGAAAAAACCATGCTTAAATAAGGATACAGGTTGACCCATTGTAACAGTGAGATGTACAAGACATTATGTTGAAAACGAACTTTACAATTTAGGTGGAGAAGTGGGGGAGTATAGTTGTGGAGGTGGGAGGGAAGGGATGGTGAGGGAAAAACAAAGGAGGAGGCAACAATGCTTGATAGGAAATGTACTCATTTCCTTGCTCATGTAACTGTAACCCCTATGTACAGTATTTTTACAATAAAAAGTATTAAAATAATGTGTAAAACTATAAGCAATTGCAGTTTTAAGAGCCTGTTCCTAGAAAATAATTGGAAAAATTAACACAAAGTTAGAGGTAGGATGTTCACTGCAGATTTGTTTGTAGTTAGGACAAGTCAAAGATCACCCAGCACAACAGATGTTAAATTATAGCTCATTAATGCTGATGCTAAAAATTAGGAGTTTTAAGAACAGTATTTATTAAAATAAATTCAATGTTTATTGAATGTAAAAATGTTCATTAGAATGTATTCAGTGTCATTTGTGCACAATAGAATAATGTGACATTGTGTAGGATTGGTGTATGAATGTATGTGATTTGGTATATGACTATATATGGTTGTACAACAGATATACTGTTGGTACACAGAAATATAGTGATGTTACTAAATATGTGTTATGCACTGAAAGAAAGCTAAATGGAAATCAGGAATATTTTGGGAACAGTTGTCTCTAGATGGCCAGATGATGAGTCATTTCAATTCTCTTTGTACTCTTGTGCTTGTATTCTCTAGAATAGAAGCATACTATTTTTATAAATGGAAAATAGGTTTCTAAAGAACTGAATTGTTTAGAGAATAGATTTATTATAAAACAGTCTCTTCTCTCTCCATAAACTTACCCCTCAGGCCCTCATTCACTTCATAGTTAATGACTCCATTTGTACTTCATTTCTGGAAAATTACCAATTCCTCCTCAATATGTATTTTACCTGGCTTTTCCTTTCCCCTCCTACAGTAGCCCAGTTGCTTGGTTTAGGTCCTTACTACTTCTTTGTTGGTGAAGAAGTCTTCTTTGGCTAGCCATTGCTCTTGCTTTAAACACTGACTAGTATTGGCCATTCTCAGTGCATGCTTCAGTCTCAAACCCCCCCGCCCTACCCCACTCCAGCCAGACTGTCTTGACACATACCTGTGCTCTCATCATCTCTGAGATGTTTATTCTTCTAGTTACTTTTCATCATCTCTATTCATTCAGCAGACATTGAGCAAATTTCATGGGCCAGGTGCTCTGGGGCACAGCAATATACACAAGTTTCTATCTTAAGAAAGGCTCCCGGGGAACTTGGGGGCATGTATTAGTCAACTTACTGTCACTACCACAAATACCTGAGATAATAACTTACAAAGAGTAAAGGTTCATTTGGCCCCACAGTCTTGGGAGAGGTTCCAGTCTGTGCTTAAACCCATAACTGCCTGTGATAAACAAGCCATCATGGTGAAAGTAAGCAGCTCATGGTCAGGGAAGAAGAGGAAGGGACTGGTGGTCCACACTCCCCAATGACCTGAAGACCTCCTGTGATTGGTTCTCCAACCCAGTGGCCTTTGGGGTGCATTTAAGATCTAAGTTATAGATGGCAGGCAGACAAATAAACCACTAGTTATATATTATACTTTGTATAATATATATATTATATATATTATATTAAACTGCAGCTGAACCTAGGTTTGAAGATCTCTGAAGCCATTGTGCTCCAAATGAAGGAAGGTACCTAGGTATATGTAGAAGGAGTCATAGGAGATGGGGCTGCAGTATTTCCCTGTGCATCCAGCTGAGGCATTAAAACTACATTCTGCATGGGGCTCCAATGGCTCACACCTGAATCCTAGCTACAGTTATCTTATCTCCAATTAACTATCAAAAAGCCAGAAATGAGGCTATGCTAGGATCAAGTAGTAGATCACCAGCCTTGAGTGAAAAAGCTAAGGGACAGTGCTCAGATCAAGTTCAATTCCCAGTACCCACATAAAGCCAAAACTAGAAAAACAACAACAAAACTATCCTCTTTAAAACTCAAATAGCAGTAGATAATAGCTAATACTCTATGCCAGATAATAACTAGTACTCCAAAATACTCTAAGTACTTTGTACATACAATGCAGTTAATCCTTACAACTTCATGAGGTAAGACAACTCTGTCTCTTTTGACAGATCAAGCAACTGAGGCAAAGGATGATGAAAACGATTATGCAGTATTACATATTATAAACTTCGCAGTCTTAACTCTTTATTGCTGTGCTTTGATAATTTTCATGTACTTAGTTGTCTTATTTCTGCAAATAGACAGTAATGAATGGCTGGAGACTGTCATAAGCACTTTTGTATCCAGCAGAGCTCAATTTTCCTAAAAGCACCATCATGCACATCCATTAAATACTTGAATGGAATGGAACCAGAAGTTTTCAAAGACTCTACTTTGATAATGATCCAGACCAATATTGTGAGGGGAAAGTGAAGAGAAAGGGACATTATGAATATTCTACATTGTTTGTCTGCATGAGACAGGGTCTTGTTACATAGTCCAGGCTGGCTTTGAATTCCAAATCTTCCCAGGCCTCAGCTTACCAAGTGCTGGGATTATGGGCCTATCCACCACACCCAACTATTCCACATCCCTTCAGAAATAGATAAGAAATTTGTGTTGACTGATTCCCACTCTAGAATCCCCATGTTGTAGAATCGGAGTCTCTTCAAGTTGCAAGCCATTGTAGCAGTCTGTTCAAAACTGCAACTACACTGAGGGCACTAAGAACATGATTCTGAAATGAGAGAGACTGACTTCCAAAAGTTTTTTTCTAGACCTGCAGATTTGGGGAGAGAGGTCGAGGAGAGAAGGGAGAAGGGAGAGGGGAAAAGAAAGGGAGAAGAGAAAGGAGAATGAGAGGGAGAGGGGGATGGAAGAGAAGGGGGAAAGAGAAGGAAGAGAGGAGAAAGAGAGAGATTTGTGTAAGTTTAAGGGGATGCTATGCAAAGGAACACTTGTTTCCCCACTGAGCTTAGAGATGTCAGCAACAAGCGCATAGACCATGCTGAATTTTGCACTATGTGGATTGGTGGGTGGAACTGCACAGCCACAGTAGGAATGTTGCTACAGAGTTGTGTGCCCATGTGCACAGAGTAAAATATGCTAAGCTCTTTCTCCTCACCCCTTGCCCTCACCCAGGCTCACAGTTGGAAAAGTGTAAGTTGTCATAGGATTAAGATCCTATAAGGATATTCTACACTTCTCATTCCAACCAGAGCTTCACAGGAGGGTGGAGGAGAGAGGAGGGAAGAACATGTTCCACACTCACCCCTATACTCCATGGCATCACCATAGCTTAATAACTGTTTTAGTCAGTTGCCAGAAATAAGGTTTTCAGAGAACTTCAGTGAATTGCTGAGGTCCCAAAGCCAGGAGCTGGAAGAGCCACGGCTCACATCCATGCTGTCTTCCTCTGATTTCAGGCTTTGGTCTTTTGTGCTCTGCTTTCTTAGCCTAGAAACCTCTGACCTCCAAATTCTCCCCGCTTCCTCCTCCAGCCAGAAATCATCATTCTTCCAGATTCCCACAGTGCATTAAGCTATGTTCTTTTTTTTTTTTTTAAGGAGACTTACCAATTTCAACAGCTTGTCATTGTAATGTATAAAATGGTTGCTTTTCCTTTGTAACTGGAGCATGGGAGCAGAAATCAGTCCTTATTCCGTGTGTGTGTGTGTGTGTGTGTGTGTGTGTGTGTGTGTGTGTGTGTGTGTGTGTGTGTGTGTGTGTGTGTTTCATGGTTCTCATATGAGCACCTGCCTTTTCTTTATCCATTGTTATTATAAAGGTGATGTTCAGAGGGGTTACAGTTACATAAATTAAGAGTACATTTCTTTTTGGACAGTGTCATCCCTTCCCTCACTATCTCCCAGTTTTTCCCTCCCATCTCTACCCATAAGTTTTTTGTATCGTTCATTTTCAACATAGTGTCTAGTGAGTACCACTGCTGCATTTGTTCACCCTTTTTCCCTTCATTTCTCTGCCCCCTCAAACCCTCCCAAAGACAGATAAATGAACAATCAAGGCCAAAAATAAAAGAAAGAAAACAACAGCAAAAAAACCCTCTTGTTTCCATTTCCAGGAGTTTATTTAGACATTATTTTATATGATCAGGTGCACACAAGCTTTGGGCCTTTTTTTGTTCCTCTCCTAAAGAGTATCTTCCTTTGGTCTCACTGTGTGTGAATACCTAGAGTCCTGTATCATTTACCACATCCCAGTATGTGTTAGATCTAGCTTCGGCATATGAGAGGAAACATGCACCATTTGTGTCTCTGAGCTTGGCTTACCTCACTTAACATCTAGGCCCATCCATTTCCCTGCAAATGATATATCGTTCTTTCTAGTGGCTGCATAAAATCCCATTGAGTATAGATACCACATATTTTGGATCCACTCATCTATTGTAGGGTTGTTTCCATAACCTACCTGTTGTGAATAGTGCAGCACAAACCATGAGTATTTAGTATTTACAGTATCCTGGCTTGTGATGCTCTGGGTAGATGCCCAGGAGTGGGAGCACCTGCCTTTTCACAGTCTGTAGTCATTCTTCAGTGCAAACTTGTGGTTTACTTTTTCTGCAAATAGGGCTCGAATATGGTACCCATGCCTGCCAGCTTGCCTGGTCAGCTGGTCTGTGCCTCCAAGCCCAGCTCTTTGATGGTTGATTGAAGATGTTTTGCTCTAGCTGGCTTTGCACTGTGATTCTATGCATCTCAAACCTCCTGAGTAACTAGAAGGGCAGTACTGAGCTACTAATACCTGGCTCAGATGTAGCAAGAAAGACAGAATCATGGTTTCCTTAATACATCAGGTAAATCATATGGCATGGCCTTTTCCTTAGTGTACTGGTCCCTTGCTGTTCTGGCAACACACTGTTCACAACGCTTTAGTGTCCCAGTCTGCTAGGAACTGTTCTCGTGTGTGATTCGGATTGGCTGCTTCTTGTCTGTGAGTTGGCTTTGTAGCAGCATTGAGACTTCCTTGGGTCCTTTATGGCGAGCTGCAGAGAAACCTCCATCTCCCTGCTTCCCATTCACACGCTGATACTGTGTTACACAAATTGGTATGCCACACCAATTTCAAATCCTTCTGCAAAAATGCATGCTGCAGCTGTTCATTATGCCAGAACTGCCCACTCTCCACTTCCCCTCTCTGTTTCCACCCATCTCCTTTGCCCCTCTCTTCCAAGCCGCTTCCCTCAGATCTTGCTTCTTGAGCTGTGACAAATGAGGAAGTGCTTCAGTTCACATCCTGATCCGGTTATTGGCAGAAAGAGAGTTGCTTTGAGGATGAACACAACTCTAATATCTCCTGTTTGCCATGCTCGACTGTCTTTCTCGGTGTATGGCTCAAGATATTTATGTTTTTATTTTTTCCCCTGCTTAACCATCTCCTAACCACTGTGTCTGAGCAATATTGGCACAGGATTGTGTTCATGATTTTGCATTAATATTTGTCAATAAATAAATCAGCAGGGGGGTGGTGTTGAGCAACAAAAACGCCCAGGTTCATGAGTAGAAGCAATGCTGGCCCTGCTCCTAGAATGAACACTAAGCAGATGCCCTGTCATAGAACCAATGTTAGTTCATCACAGAAGTGCTTAAACCTGTCCTGAAGTTAGCTTTGATACCTGTGCCACCTGATAGGGAGCACTGTCCACAGCTGGCCCACATTTTGCGGCCACCCACATCAGCATAGCAAAGATTTTTTTGAGTGGGTAATGTCCCTGCATCTTGCTTCAGAAAGCCACATACTCTTCTTTCAAAAGGAAAAGGATAGAATTTCCTCTGTGTAATGCTGGCTTAAACAAAGCTGAAAATAAAAGTATGGGCCATGTACCAGTGGCTCGTGACTATAATCCTAGCTACTCAAGAGGCTGAGATCTGAGAATTGTGATTCCAAGCCAGATCAGGCAGGAAAGTCTGTGGAACTCTTATCTCTAGTTAACCAAAAAAAGCTGGAAGTAGTATTTTGGCTCAAGTAGTAAAGTTGCCTTTGGGCCAAACCAGCTGTGCAGTCATGTAAATAGGGGAAGGGACCTCAGTCATTGAGTCCCACATATGTATTCCAAGTCACTTATCTTTTTATTTGTATTCATCTCTTTAGAAAATGAGCTGGGTATAATTGCCTTATGCCTGTAATCATACCTACTCAAGAGGCTGAGATCTGAGGATTATGTCTTGAAGCCATCCCAAGCAGGAAAGTCTGTGAGACTCTTATCAAGTGGAGCTGTAGCTCAAGTGGTAGAGTGCTAGCCTTGAGCAAAAGAAGCTCACGGACAGAGGTGAGGCCCTGAGTTTAAGCACCAAAATTAGCACACAAAAATAGAAAATGATTCATTACTGATATAAATTGTTCATGAAGAAATGTTTTCAGAACAATATTAATTTTTTTCCACATATCCAAACTTTTAATACATAAAACTGTTTATCTAAAAACAACGCAGACAGCCACGATCTAGCATTTCTCATGTAGAACAAGTCAAGCAGAAATTAAGATGACTCTAAGAACTTATTTAAACATGGTACATTGTGCCTCACTGGTGTGACACAATATGTTTAATAGTGCAGAAGTAGAGCATGACTGGGTGCCAATGGCTCCTGCCTATAGCTACCCAGGAGGCTAAGGATCACAGTTCAAAGCCAGCCTGGGCTGAGAGACTGCCATCTACGATTAATCTGCAAAAGAGCCAGAAGTAGAGGTATAGCTCAAGTGATAGAGCACCAGTCAAGCAAGAGTGCAAGGGTCTGAGTTCAATCCCCAGTGCTGGAAAAGGAAGAGAAACAAAAGGGAAAGAAAGGGAAAGGGGAAAGAAGTTTAATGTGGGACTTCTGTTTTTCAAAAAATGCATGCACGAGCTGGATACCAGTGGCTTATGCCTGTAATCCTAGCTACTTACAAGGCTGAGATCTAAGGATTGCACTTCAAAGTCAGTTGGGGCAGGAAAGTCTGTGAGACTCTTATCTCCAGTTAACCACCTGAAAACTGGAAGTGGAGCTGTAGCTCAAAGTGGTAGAGCTTTAGCCTTGAGCAAAAAAACTCAAGGCAGTGCCCTAGCTCTGAGTTCAAGCCCCAGGACTGGTAGGTGCATTCACACACACACACACACACACACACACACACACACACACACACACACACATACACACACACACACACACACACTGGTAGGTGCATTCACACACACACACACACACACACACACTGGTAGGTGCATTCACACACACATACACACACACACACACACACACACACATTAGTTGGGTACTGGTGTCTCATGCCTGTACAGATCTGAAGATTACTGCTCCAAGCCAACCTAGACAGGAAAGTCCATGAGACTTTTTTTTTTGTCAGTTGTGGGGCCTGAACTCTGGGCCTGGGCGCTGTCCCTCAGCTCTTCAGCTCAAGGCTAGCACTCTACCACTTGAGCCACAGCGCCACTTATAGCTTTTTCTGCTTATGTGGTGTTGAAGAATTGAACCCAGGGCCTCATGTATGCAAGGCAAGCATTCTACCACTGAGCCACCGTCCCAGCCCAGTCCGTGAGACTTTTATCTCCACCTGAAACCATCTAAAAAAACAGAAGTGGAGCTGTGGCTTAAAATGGTAAAGAGCTAGGTCTTGAGCAAAAAGCACAGGGACGGTGCCCAGGGCCCCTGAGTTCAAGCCTCACAAGACTCTCTCCCTCCCTCCAGGGAGGGAGAAACTCTCTCTCTTTCTCTCCCTCCCTCCTTCCTTCCCTCCCCTTCTCTCTCTCCCTCCCTCCCCCTCCCTTCCCCTCCCTCCCCTCCCTCCCCCTCCCTCCCCTTCCCCTTCTCTTTCTCTCCCTCCCTCCCCCTTATCTCCCCCCTCCCCTCTTCACTCACTCCCTCCTCTCCCTCCCCTCCTTCTCTCCCTTCCTCCTTCCCTCTCTCTCTCTCTTGCTCACTCACTCGTTCACACATGTGCACACACACACATTTAAAAAAAAAACCCTATCTTTGTGTATTACTTGCAGCAAGCCTCAGAAATGTTTAGAGATGTTGCAGAAAAGCTTCTTCAATGGAATTCCTGTCTGGAAGTACAAGTGTTCAGGGGCACATGTAAACAAGTAATGGGATATTTGTAAGATTGGCAAAGATTCACTCCTACTAAGCTCCTGCACTCAGCATCTGAGTCTAGGAGCTGCTGTTGGCATGTGCACATCACAGGCTAGGAGACACTCTCGTAACTTCTAACCCTCATTTTAAATTAGCCCAGCACTTAGTAACTATCAGATATGACAATTCATTTCCTTAAGACTGACTCAGAGTTGAAAGGAGATAAAATGAAAAGGAATACAACAGAGCCAGGTCTCCAGCCATTTCCTTTGTGCTTAAATATTAATAGACACTTGGCATGAAGCTTCCATAGCTTGGAGATCCCTGAGGGCAGTGGCAGGCTTCTGATTGGATGTGAACAGTTACTCAGCACATCGCGATGTCCTGGGATGATAGTGTGACAAGCCAGTGTCATTCAACAGGTAGAAGCCTGCGAAGGTGAATTTGCTATGGCACCAGCTTCTAGCTCTCCATAAAATATAAAGACAGCTGGGCACTGGTGGCTCATGCCTGTAATCCTAACTACTCAGCAGGCTGAGATCTGAGGATCGCAGTTCAAAGCCAGCCTGGGCAAAAAGGACCCTGTGAGACTCTTATCTCCAATTAACCACCCAAAAGCTGGAAGTGGCACTGTGGGCTTAAGTGATAGAGTGCCTGCCTTGAGCACAAAGAGTCTCAAGAACAGCGCCTAGGTCCTGAGTTCACGCCATACAACCAGCAACAAAGACAATCCATTTTTTAAAAATCTTTCCTTATCATTGTTTATAGAATAGAATACAAGTATTTCACTGAGGAGGAGAGTGGAGGTATAGATTTTATAGTTTGGGGTTTTTTTTGGTGTGTGTCGGGGGGAGTCATTCTGGGGAAACACTGGGAGTTGAGCTTAGGGCCTTATGCTTGCTCGGTAGGCATTTTACCACTTCAGCAATTCCTTGTGTTGGCTATTTTGGAAATCAGGTCTCTCTTTATGCTCAGGCTGGGCCTACACTGTGATTCTCACATTTGTACTTCCCTGTACTAGCCATTGGTTGCCATGAATGTTTGTGAGCTTTTTGTCTGTGCTGCCCTTGAACTGGGATCCCCTGATCTTCACTTCCTATATAGCTACAATTACAGGCTTGAGCTACTATGCCCAGCTAGGCTTTGTGTGTGTGGTGTTTTGGGGCTTTGTTTTGTTGTTATTGGTGTGGAGCTTGAACTCAGAGCCTGGGAACTGTCCCTGAGCTTTTTTGCTCAAGGCTGACACTCTACCACTTTGAGCCACAGAGCCACTTCTGGTTTTCTGGTGGTTAGTTGGTTACTGGCACCCAGCTAAGTAATATTTTAGATGCATTAAAAATGCAAAGCCTGCCTGGTGCCAGTGGCTCATGCTTGTAACCCTAGCTACTCAGGAGGCTGAGATCTAAAGATCACAGTTTGAAGCCAACCCAGGAAGGAAAGTCTGTGAAACTCTCATCTTCAAATAAATACCAAATAACTGGAATTGGAGAGGTAGTTCAAGTGATAGAGTACTAGCCTTAAGCACAAAAGCTTAGGAACAGTGCCCAGGCTCTGAGTTCAAGCTCCAGGACTGGCACAACAAAAATTGGTAATAATAAATTAGAGTATTACTTATCCATTGCAAGTAGAGAAGATTTTGAATGTAATCAACAGTTAAGAAACTGCTGGTAATACAAGTTGTTCTGATCACATATGTACATCAAACTATCACATTTGCATTCCCACAGTTAGGTACAAGTATTATGTCAGTTTAAAAAGTATTCAAGTAAATACACATTCCCCAAACAAATCCCTCTAGTGGAGGGGGAGGCGGCAGATTTAGGAGCCATGCCCAGACCAGCCAGGTGATGGTAGCCTGCTCACTACCCTCTGGATGTCTCTCTACAGCGTCTTACAGAGTCTGCAGAGGCATGCACACCTGGAAAGAATCTTGACGCTAAGCTTCTTGTCACCATCTGTTTTTATTGTCCTTTTATTGTCTAGTTAACAATGTTGTATAACCCCCATAATCTAACACGGATGGCCGCTCTACTGTTTCCCTCTTCCACAGATCTCAGGATTAATCGTCTAGAACTCTGTAAAAACTGCAAGACGTGTTGGTTGACAGGCCCCTCTCTTCCTTTTGAGCCTTTGTAGACCCCACCACGTTAGGATGAGCCTGGAAATTAGCTTTGAGCTAATCTTAAAGCCTTATCAATTATTTACCAGCCTGGCTCCTCCTTTATTTTATCTTCTAGAACCCACTGGGAACACCGCATCCCATTTCTTAAGCCTTAAGCTGAAAGTAATACATTAATATTAGATTTCTGTAGCCTTACATTAGTCTACATGTCTGCTGATTCTGGTTTTTTTTTTTCCTCCAAACTTTACTTACATGAAAGTTGATGTGATGGTTAAGAATCTAAAGCTGAGCACGATTTTCTACTTTTTTAGTGTCAACTAGATCCTACTTTTTAAAAAAGAAAAAGAAAACCTCGAGTTTGAACTTTGGATCTCACACTTGCTAGGCAGGTACTCTATCCCTTGAGACATGCCTCCAGCCCTTTTTGCTTTATTATTTTTCAGATGGAGTCTCATGTTTTGTTTTGTTTTTGTTTTTGTTTGTTTTGTTTTTGCTCAGGCTTGCCTGGTCTGTAATTCTTCTACAAACTAGGTGTGTACCACCACACCCAGCTTTTTTGGTGAGTCACAGTCTCCACCTCTTGAATTGCTGGGATAATATACATGAGCCACCACTGCCACGTATATTATACTTTTAGTGTATCAGTCATTTAACTGTAGAGAGAAAGGATGCCCTATATTAATAAATTCTGCTTAGCTTTTAACTACCTCATTGTTTGCAGCTTTGAATGAAAGAGTATGACATGTGTTCACTGAACTTTTCAAATAAATGTAATTTGGAACTGCACAGGTTACTTCCATCAACTGTTATGGCATATGAAAACAATTAGGTAAAATATCAGATTTCTAGGGATTGCATATAGGAAGCATAATTAATGTTAAGTCCATGACTGAGAAACAAGTGATATGGATATAAATTCATTCCATTTATCATTTTCATTCCCCTTGTCCCCATACTTTTTTTCCCCCCATGGATACAAGCAAAGTCCCATCTGAGGCTGGGACTGCGTGGTGCTATCAATTAGCTTGCCTCACAGGATAGATAATTACCCTCTAAATGTCTCATATAAAAGACCTGATGGTTCCTAGACAGATTTGAGCCAGTTCAGGAATAGGAGCAGTGGCTACAATGAGAATGTTAATTGTCTCAGTGTGTGTGTGTATGAGAAAGATAGAGAGAGACAGACAAACAGACAGAGATTTGGAGTGAGGCAGGTCCCCACGGTTCCCGCTGTCTTCAGTGCTAGGTGACTCCCACTCTGTAGTAGGTGATTTCTCATGAGAAACACACCACTGTTTTTATAGACACATGAGTTTATCAGTGCATCTGAAGATGGGCCCATGAGTGTGGCCTGTCACTCGGGTTGCTGCTGATTTGCTCATATTGGGAGGAGAGGCAATGAGAAGACTTTCTTAGTCTGAACAGCCAGAGATTGGAAGGAGCAACATTTCAAAAAACCAACAAACAAAATAAAACAGGCTTAAGTCAACCAACAGTCTACTGAAGGAAACTGGTAAAACCATGAATGAACAACATGGAATACTCTGTCCATACTCTGACATCCTCAGAACAGCAAGTATATTCTAAAGGCACATCTGTAGTGCCCTGTTACAGAACCACAGGCTGGGTTTTACTTTGCGTTTGGAAGGATACACTGTAGTAAAAAGAATATTTTGGAGTATTTCCACTTCTATGAATAACTGGGTGCTACTTTTCATTTCTCCTTCAAAGGAGTTTACTGGAAGGAAATTTTGCCAGGTGAGAGTGATTCCTTCCTATAATCCTAGCTACTCAGGAGGCTGAGATTTAGAGAATACAGGGTGGAAGCCAACCTGGACACACAAAAAAATTGTGAGACTCCTTATTTTTCTTTTAAAATAATTGTTATTATAAAGGTGATGTACATAAGGGTTACCACTTCATAAGTCAGGGAAATGAGTACATTTCTTTTTTGACAGTGTTATCCCTTCCTTCATGCTCTCCAAGTTTTTCCCTCCTGACTCTATCCACAAGAGACTATTTTTACTTAATCCCTAAAATGCTAAGCTGAAGGCATGGTTCAAGTGGTGTAGTGCCAGCCATAAGTAACCAAGCCAAGCAACAGTAGCAGTCTCTGAATTCAAGCTCTTGTACCAGCACTGAAAAGAATGTTCTTTGTTCAATAAACTTTTATTGAGCATCTAAGCTAAGCTCTGTTATGGTTGGGATAATGGTTTGTTAGTTCATAATGCTTGTTACATACAAGACTTGGTATTTAGTCCGTAATTGTATACAAAATGAATAAAATACACCCTTTAGAAACTTGATGAATTTATAATCTAGTATCTAGGTTGGGAGATGGAGAAGAAAGATACGTATTTAAAAAAAATCACAGTGGGGCTAAGAGTGTGACTCTAAAATAGAGCACTTTATTAGCATGTTCCCTAGCACCAAGAAAGGAAAAATATATCCAAAATGATGCTCAATTAAGGGTTGTAATAGATACTAAAAAGTATTGCAAAAGCAGGTGCTGGTAGTTTGGGCCTGTAATTCTAGCTACTCAGGAGGCTGAGATCTGAGGATTGCCATTTGAAGCCAATCCAGGATGGAAAGTCTGTGAGACTCTTATCTCTATTAACCACCAAAAAGGCAGAAGTGAAGCTGTGGCTCAAGTCCAGCCTTGAGCAAAAAACGCTCAGGAACAGTGCCCAAGCCCTGAGTTCAAGCCACCTTCTCCTCCCACCCCCCCCCCCCCCCACCTCCAAAAAGGAGTTACAAGTCAAAAGATGTAACCTGGCATTTACATTGATAAAAGTTTACTTCCAGAGGTACTTAGAGTTATAGCAAATTTTGTTTACAGGGGAAAATAAAGTGAGATATGATCAATATTACTTTCTCAGAAACAAGAATAGAATAGGAATTTGCATTTTGGGCACTACTAAGTCTTGAAGTTCGAGTTCATGCTCTCACTCAGCTTGCTTGCTTACTGTTGGTACTCTACCACTTGAGTCACCCCTCCAGCCCTGCTTTATGCTGGCTAACTGGAGATGGAGGCTTATGGACTGTTCTGCCTGGAGCTGGTTTTGAACTGAGACTCTCTAAATCTCAACCTCTTGAGTAGCTAGGATTACAGACATGAGCCACCCGCGCTCCATTAGGAATTTGCATTTCTAAAGTCATAATTCTCATGTTTTCAAATAATGGACAGAAATATCATGTGTAATCAAGCATTTAGCTGTAGTTAATTACCTACTCTTTTGTCTTATAGATTAACCTGTCATTTGACATCACATTTAAATTACATGATGTTCTGTTGAAGTTTCACCTTTGATGTTCCTTTTCTATATTTAACTACACTTGTTCAAAAGGTTAGGTAACATATAGAGTGGTAGAACTGATATTAAGATGGGTAGACTTTTTTCTTTTTTTCTTTTTGGTCATGGGGCTTGAACTCTGGGCCTGGACCCTGTCCCTGAGCTCTTCAGTTCAAGGCTAGTGCTCTACCATTTGAGCCACTTCCAGTTTGGAGATCAGAGTCTCACAAACTTTCCTGCCTGGGCTGGCTTTGAACAACAATCCTCAGATCTCAGCCTCCTGAGTAGTTAGGATTACAGGTGTGAGCCACCATCGCCCAGCTGGGTAGACATTTTTTGAGGGTAATTTTTTTTAATACTTAAGGTTTCTTGACAGCTTGTTTGAGAAACTTAGAATGCATTTTCTTCTTTGCTATCTCTCTCCTGTTGAAATGAGGTGAAGTAGGAATGCAGTGTAGAAATCTAGCATTGATCTGTCTGTGAAGACAAAGCCTTTTCTGGGTAATGTCTCATCTGTGTCAGCTGTTTTATTTTGATTTCCAATTAAAATGCATTAGGTGACCTGGGTACCAGTGGTTCATACCTCTAATCCTAGCTACTCAAGGGACTGAGATCTAAGGATTCAGGTTCAAAGCCAGCTGGAGCAAGAAAGTCCACAAGACTCTTATCTCCATTTAACCAGCAAAAAGTTGGAAATGGAGTTGTGGCTTGACTGGTAGAGTACAAGCCTTGAGCTAAAAAGCTAAGGGACAATGTCCAGGCCCTGAGTTCAAGCCTCAGTACTGGCACACAAATACAGAAAAATAAAATACATAAAGTGACATGACTTCATGTTCTAGTTTTGTTACTGATTCTTTACTTATAGCATGTTCATTGCTTGTACTGCACATATCAGAAATGTTCATTTAAACAGTTCTGGGATTAGATTTGCCTCCCAGCTAACCAACCAATCCTGCAGCTTTGGAGTGGGGTCCCCCACCCATAAAATGAAACCAATAAGGTTTTAAGAGGGACTAAGACAACTAATTGATGCTCATGCTGTGCATAGCACAGTGCCTTAATAGATGTAAATGACCAAGTATACCAAAACTGAGAAGTATACAGCTGAGCAGCTCTCAGTGTCAGCCCTGGTTAGTAGACTTTTGTTTTGCTCTGGAAGAATAGTGATCTGAGATTCAAACACTTGATTTCTACTCAAGGATTTTAGACCAGGCTTTTTAAGTTGGAACTTTAAGTTAGCAGAAACTTTGGGAAACAAATATAGTCATGCATGTCAGAGCAGTCAACCGTGGGGACTTGTTAGGAAAATCCTCCTCACTCCACCCCCCACCCCTGGGCCCTCTGTTGTGAAAGTGTCTTCCTTCAGAGGTGCTCATATAAAGTGACACTGTCCACAGAGCCAGGCCTGTAACCCCTGGTCTTTGTCTGTGTTCTTTTGAGAGGCCCTCAAGGCTCTACTGTGTGACTGACAGTTCCAGAAGAAGTGGATGCTCTAGTCAAGCAGGAAGTTGGACCGTCTGATGGCTTACTCTCCATAGCCCTGGGAGCCAGAGCATTTTCCCACCATTCGACTAGGACTCCACCCTGGAATTAAGTAGCCTTCAAAAAGGCTTAACTTGGTATCCCCCTGGGACTTCTGGGAGCAGGAAACCACAGCACAGTTTTGTCCCCACTGGGCATGGTTCTAAGACAAAAAGAGATCATTTTAGACCATAAACTTTGACCTTGTGTGTGATGTGAATAGAGAAAAATGGGGTAGAAATAACTCCTAACAAACAAAAATAATAGTAGGACTTAAACTGCTAGATTCTAAGATTTGACATAGTTTGGCTTTGTTTGTTGTTGTTCTCTTAATTCCCTGGGAACTAATATTAGAGAGTTTAAATCTTAAAGTGGCTGTCATTACATTTATTTATAGTGCTCTATGTATTAGAAACTGTCCAATACTACTATTTTGAAATCTGTTACTGCTTTACATTTTGCTTTGTAGAGACAGTACCTCATGCCCTACATTATCCTACTTTGAGTATATTAGGTTTCTCTGGCTGCTATAACAAATCTGACTATTGAGTGTTGCGTGAAGCAACGTGGATTCATTCTTGTATGTTTTTGGAGGTTAGAAGTCTATACTGAATCAGGTTAGATGTGCTTCTTCTAGAATCTCTAGGAAAGGGCCCTTTTCTGGACTATTCTAGCCCCTAGAGGAGGCCTGCATTTCTCAGCTCATGGTCCTATCCAGTCTACCTCACCCTATCTGACTTTGATTCTGTGGTTGGATTTTAGGATCTATGAGCCAATCCAAGATAATCTATCTCCCCACCTTAACCACTTCTACAAAGTTCTTTTTGCCATATAAGACAAATTTTGTTGATTAAGCTGTGGACATCTTTTAGAAAATCTGAGACCTGGGAATCCATGAAGACCAACAATCTAGACTAAACTTTAACAGTGGAGAAAGGGTGAAATACTGGAAGTAGAAGGTTATGCGGGCTAAGTTCACTCTTGTATAGAATTCCTTTCTTTAGTGAATGTGCATGTCACAAAGGAAAATATATTCAAGCCAGGTACTGTTGGCTCATGCCTACAGTCCTTTATACTCAGGAGGCTGAGATCTCAGGATCCCAGTTCAAAACCAAATTGGGCACATAAGGTCCATGACACTCTTACCTCCAATGAACCAGCACAAAGCTGGAAATAGAGCTGTGGCTTAAATGGTAGAGTTCCAGCCTTGAACAAACAAGCTAAGGGACAGCAGCATGAGTAAGTTCAAGCCCTAGTCCTGACTCAAACAATAACAACAACAACAACTACATATAGAAAGGAGCTTCTCCCTGAGTAAATAATTAAAGATGTGGACCCAGACCCTCCTTATTCTTCTACTGTTTGATCCTCCTTCTAGAATAACTAAGAGCCTGCTACTCAGTGGGTGCCGCTGTAAACACCAGGCAAACCACAGTCAAGGCAACTCATTTCCTTTGGGAACACATGGTATATTTGCCTTATATTTAGCATTGAAATTGGTTGTCAACCCTTTTCCAGTGACATGAAGTAGAACTTAGCATGCCACGTCCTTTGATGAACAGTACTGCCTTTCTGGATTTCCCTTGTGGCTCATGGAGCAGGATTGTGTGGAGATCTTCAGGAAGAGCATCCTCCTAGATGGGGGGACCACTAGCTATAGAGAAAGTCCTATCCCCACTGGAGCTGCTCTACAGAGGTCCTGTGTTGAGGTAGAAGGAAGGACTCTGTGCAGATGTGTTACTCCCTGGACTGTGAAGCCTATAGTACAAGCCACCTGCTGATCCTGAGAGCAGCAAAGTTGGGTACAGCTTGTTGCTGCACTGGAAGTACTTGCAAGCCTTGTCTTTCTCCATCCTGTCTCCCCACAGCTATCCTGGAAATAGCAGAGCTGCCCTTCTGGTGGACAGTGGGAAAACCGCTTGTGTCTTATGAAATTGTACTGAAGTTGTCATTAAATCCATCAAGCACAAACTTTGCTTGCCTTTGAGCCCATTGAGTGGCTTGCTGAATACTGGGTTGAACTCGGTGCCTGAGGTTTACAAGTCTAGTGCTCTACCAGTTGCACTTAATTTTCAAGCCAACGTTTTGCTGGTGTGTGTGTGTGTGTGTGTGTGTGTGTGTGTGTGTGTGTGTGTGTGTGTGTGTGTGTGTGTGTGTGTGTGTGTGTGTGTGTGTGTGTGTGTGTGTGTGTGTGTGTGTGTTGTACCAGGGCTTGAATTCAGTACCTCATGCTCTTGCCCAGCTTGCTTGCTCATGGCTCATGCTGTACTACTTCAGCCATGCCTCTAGCACAGCATTTTGCTGGTTAACTTGAGATGGAATCTCACAGACTTTTCTGCCCAGGATGACTTCAAGCCTTGATCTTCTGGATCTCAGCCTCCTGGGTAATTAGGATTGTAGGCATATGCCATCAGTGCCCAGCTTGAGTAAAAATTTTTAAGAAAATTCTAATGACAATGCAAACACTTATGAGGTAATTACATACATAAGTTTATTAAAAGCCCTGAGGAAGGATTTAGGAGATGGTGATGGCTGACATTAAGAACAGTTAGTAGCAGAGTAGGGATTGTAAGCTAGGTGAGCTATTCTATCTCTGTGCTGTAATAAGGAAATACACTGTCACTGTGATATAGGGGCAGCACTTAAGTTATATGCTAAGATAAAGGAATTGAATAAGATTGTGCAAAGCACTGTCATTTATGATACACAAAAATGAGTCCGTGAAGAATAGGTCTCTTTCCTGTCATTAGGGAACTTGCAGCTGAGCTAGAAGGCAGAGGAGAATTCATGGCAAGAGAACTTGAGGCTCTGGTCCTTCAGATATGTTACGTTCTGAAAGCACCAGGCAAGTCCACCCACCCTATTGACTTTTCCTTGGTTATCTGTACATATATGACAGTCTTCTTATCAGGATAATTTGTTGTGCTCCACAGAGAATAAAAGTCTCAGGAAATGTAGAACATGGTGAGGGTGTGGCTTACGTTGCAGATAAGACACATTCATCAGCAAATGGAGGGAGGTGAGGCCAGCACCAGAATCAGTAAGTGCGAATGCAGGGAGGCAGACAGGACTACAACAGGACTGCTCAGAGGGAAAGGAGGAGAGCCACGGGGAGCTGAAGGATGTGAAACACATTTGTAATGGGCAATAAGAGTAATCCTCCAAGACCTGTAACAGAGGGAGGAAGAAATGAGTGACTATGGAGGTGGGAAAATGATCATGTGTCTGAGGTTACATTTTTTCCTTAATTCTTAGGACAGCTTCATCCTGAATTCCATGTTATAAAGAATAGTTAATGAAAGAGTGGGTTGCATTTTTAATTTATGATGATGACACATGTGATTTGAGGGCAAGAAAGTGTTTTTGGAAGAAAGAAGATACATTCATGTTCTACTGCTGTAGGAAGAAAGACCATGCAGTGACAGAGGAGAACACAAATTTCTTCACAGTTGAGTAGATCAGAAGTTTAGCATGGAAGCCAGGCACTGGTGACTCACACCTGTAATCCTCACTACTCAGGAGGCTGAGATCTGAGGATCACAGTTTGAAGCTTGTCAGGAGCCGGGTACAGCAGTGCACTTAGCCCTCTAGAGACAGAGGCAGGAGAATTGTTGAGTTAGAATCTGGCTTGGTCTATCTATAGTAAGCTTCTGTAAAAAGAGGAGGGGTTGTGGGGAAGAAGGGAAAGAAAGAAAATAATGCTTATCAAATAAAAATGCTTCTAGATAAAAACGCGTTTTTATTGTTCAGAGGAAGCAAATTGTGATATAGTTATAAAGACACTGAAGAGAAAGACACAATTTATTAAGCTGGGCAGAGTGGGCAGAGTAGAATTGCATGTTGTTGTAAAGGCCCAAGATCTATTATATGTGTAGAATTCTGTCCTCCATATTTACTTTGACCCCATTATCGCAATGGGAGAATAGAAAACTTGGGCTGCACCAAATACCTGACACTCGCAGCAAAACAGGTTTCCATGAAAAACAGAAGATACAGGCAGATGGTCTTCTATTTATTTGTGCAAATTGCCTTCATCTTTCTTGATTTATTTTAAAACCCGGGTCGTGGAAATGGAAACAAGTAGAATTTCCTTTGTTGTTGTTGTTGTTTCCTTTTCTTTTCACCTTATTCATTCGTTTCTCTGTCTCTGTGAGGGTAAGGGGGTGGTACAAAGAAATGGAGGGACAAAGGGTGAACAAATGCAGCCGTGGTACTCACTGGACATCTGTGGAAAAATGAACTACAGCTTGTGGGTGAGGACAGGAGGGAGAAGATGGGAGTTCATGAGGGAAGGGGTGACATTGTCTAAAAAGAGATGTACTCATTACCTGACGGTTATCGCTCTATCTATCACCTTTACAAAGACAATAACAAGTTTTAAAGAACCAGCTCACAGGGCACTAGAATTTATGTTTCTAATTAAATATATCCAGGTTCTAGGTCAGATGAGGCAATCACTGCTAATTCTAGCTCAAGAGATACTTTTAAGTCTTCATATTCTAGAGCAGGTAGGCAGTCTTAGGCTGCTTTTTGCTTACTTGGTTTTATGTGTTTGTGTCAAGCACTCTGCTGGCCTTCCCTGTTTTCACATCGGTATAGCATTGGGCGTGACAGTATGCCATCCTGAGAGGAGCAATTCCCATCCCTTTACTGGTCTTTCATTCTGGCTTTGCCTTTCTTCCTTGACCATATGTAGCTTCAACCCTTCTCTGATGAATAACTCCTTTGGCTCAATGGCTAAGAGAAATGAAGTAAAACTTCACCCTCAAGTGTCTTTTAGAATTCCATTGTTGTTTTTTAATCAGACACATGAGTAAAATTCTGTCAACAAGTAGGACCAAAGGCTTACATTTAAATGCTTTTCATAAAGCATTGCCATGGTCTGTAGTTTTGTACTCTAGAACATAGGATTAGTAGTACCTTCCTTTCTGCTTCAACCAAGTGGTACAATATCCCCTAAATCATGGGAAAAGGACTTGTTTGGGATAGTAGTTAAAGGAGAGTCTGCTCAGGGAAAAGGCTTAACAGTGTTGGAGCTATAAATTTCAGACATTCTCTCATGATAGAAGTATAATGCTGGGGATTCTAGTCTGAGATGGATTAGTAATGCCTATATGGGTGCAAAATTTGAAAATGGAAATTATATATGTATATATCACATATTTTTCACCCTTGATAGATTTGCATGGCATCATCATATAACAGTCTGTTTCTTTCCTGTTTTATTATTAGCATGATTTAGCAGAAAAAAAAGAAGTTGGGCTCTGTTTGCAGATCAGTGAGAATCTACATTTTAATTACATCTTGATCTGGTTGCATAACATGCTAAAAGCCAGTTGCCTCTTCTGCTGTCTATAAAACTGGTATAGTAATATCTGTATTACACTGTAGTTGCAATAATTAGAACAATGCCCGTGAAGCCTGCGGAATCTTGCAGAGCCTTCACAAGGACTGTTGCACTCATTATTTCCATTGATCTTTCCACACCAACTTTGCAAAGAAAAGCCCTCAGGCCATCAGGTTCTAGTGAGAAAGAGATTGCTCAAACTATACCCATTGGAGGCTGTGCAAACATCAACTTCTGATTCCATTCACCTTCTCCTGCCCCTGGGGAACCTATGAACTTCAGCCTGGGAAAGAGAGGCGTTTTACTTCTGTTAGCATGTGGCCACAGGGATGTGGGTTCTCCTCCATGTGACAAAGGCCTGTCTGCAGGGGAGAGAATGGAGTTGACACAGTAGAAGACAATGGTTCCTTATAGCGGGGCCTCTGCACCAGACTGGACCTTTTCCACCAAGGCTGGAGAGTTTGGTTATTTTTTCCTTTGCTTGCTTGCTTGCTTGCTTGCTTCCTCCCTCCCTCCCTCCCTCCTTCTCTCTTTCTCTCTCTCTCTTTCTCTCTTTTGCTCAAGGCTAGTACTATACCACTTGAGGCATACCTTCACTTCTGGCTTTTTAATGGTTAACTGAAGAGTCTCAGGGACTTTTGTACTTGGGCAAGCTTTGAACTATAATACTCAGATCCCAGCCTCCTGAGTGGCTAGGATTACAGGCATGAGCCACCATCACCTGGCTTTTTAAAAATGTTCTTCACTTTAAAAAATTATCTTTTAAGTAATTGTACAGAGAGGTTTCCATTTAACGTGTCTGTTTATGAGCACAGTGCATCGTGATCCATGTTACCCCTTCCATCTTTCTGCCTCATCTCCCAGCCCCCACCATTCTCACATATAGACATTGCATATTATGACTGTTCATAAGCCCCTCCATTTTCCATTCATCTGCCCCCCGCTCTTGATGACCTTTCTTCCTGACAACACATGTTTCAGATTCCTAGTGTTCATTTGATTAAACTCTAAGTTAGCTGTTGGAAGGAGTTATGCCATTACAATCTTCCCTTGGGCATCCATCCTTAGTTCATATATCCAGCTCCATCCTCCACTCCCACCCCTACACCTCACCGGATGCTGAAGACATCTAATAATCTCTTATAACTTTAGGCTATATGTAGCTTCAAACTGGTTTTGACTTTTACACTAATGGTTATTATGCTAGGTTTAGGAAGTTTGATTTCTGTAGATCTATTATTTAAAAATGCTTCCCAGCATTTTTTTTTCTGTTTTCCCAGTATAGGGAAGCTTCAAAGTCTTCAATTACTGCCAAAAGGCTAGAAGTTGAGTTGCAGCTCAACGGTAGAACATCATCTTTGAGCAAAAATGCTAAGGGACAGCATCCATCCCTGAGTTCAAGTCCCAACACCAGCACACACACACACACACACACACACATGCATGCAAACACACACATACAATCTGATACAAAATTGTGCAAATCAAGCCAAAGTTCACTGAAGTAGAGCTTTAGTGGGTGCCCAGGCACGTGAGCTGTCCACAAGGTAGTGCCACTCCACTTCCTGGGCCCCCTGGGTCCACAGGGCCATCATAAATGTGGGAACTGGAATTGTTGTTCAAGGTCATCCAACTCCTCATCACCCCCCTTCTCCATTATTGGGCTGTGGTGGTTTTTCAGAAGTGTCTGACCATAATGAAAATAGAGAAAAGCACATTACATAAATGTATCTTTTCCTGACTCTCACCCCCAACAATGACCAGCATCATTCTGTCTGGCTCTTCTACATTCAAAAAAAGAATCTGTTCTTAACTATGGTAAGAAGAAATTTCATTTCATCTCATATTTCAGTCTAAATAGATTGCTTTTCTATCAAATCTGTTACCTTCAGCTTAACACACACATACACACACACAAACACACACACACACACACACACACACACACACACACGCCTTTGAGAAGTCTTCCATATTGTTTTAGAAGTCCATACACATAAAATGGTTGGAAAAGTCACAAATTCACAAGCTCTCATTGTTAAAAAAGCTAAACAGTGACAGCCACAGAGCAATCTTTTCTTTTCCATTTTTCTTACCCCGGTGTTAACTATGAGTAGACTTAATGTTAATTTATAAATTTATACTTTGACTGAATGTCCCTTGGTCTGTAATAGCAGCCCAATTCATTATTATAAAGAATCAGAATCGTTCTGAATAATATGTAGATGAAAAGAATAATTCTTTAGAGACTCTTCATGAACAAAATTTTAATTGTGCTTTGGTCATGATCCCTCAATTCCTCGATGTGTAATGATAATCTTTGATACTTGATAACTGCGTAGGGAGTCACAGGAAATGACTGTCAGGAACCCGGAGTCCGGTGGGAAATGCAGGAGAAGCTTGAAGATGTCTATAATTTCCCAAAGAGCATTCAAATGAATAATTTACTAAGCTTGCACTTTGAAGCTGCCATAGGTTGCATTGCGCAGGATGGCTGAAGGGACTACACAGAGCAACTGAGTGTGCTTGGGATCTGCTTAATCCAATTTCAGCCTTTTGTGAGCCCCAAGTCCTTAATCAGAATTCTTTGCCCTGAAAATGAGGGAACTGAAGTTCAAGGGAGCTGGGACCTCCCACAGCCACACACTTGCCTGGCCAAGGGCTGGACCTCAGACCCTCAAACTCCTGATTACTACCTTGCAATAATAATAATAACAATAATAATAATAGCATAGAACATTTTGCATAGTTTATCTGCTTGGTGTCACAGGGCTATTCAGTGTTAGAGGAGACAGTAGTGGCAGAGGCAGACAACCTGGCTTTGTATCCCAGCATTCCATCAATGACTGTGTGACCTAAGGAAGGTCACTCTGCCTTTGACTCTCATTTTCTTATCTGCAGCAAGATGCCAACCAACAACATATGTGTATAAACAAGCAGCGAGGCACCAGTGGTTCATGCTTGTAATCCTAGCGACAGGAGGCTGAGATCTGAGCATCAAGATTCAAATACAGACTGGATAGCAGAGACCCTGAGACTCTTAATCTCCATTTAACCACCAAAAAGCCAGAAGTAGAACTGTGGTTCAAGTGGTGGAGTGCTAGCTTTGAATGAAAAAGCTCAGAGACAGTGCAAAGGCCCTAAATCCTAGCCCAAGACTGGTGCACGTGCACGCATGCATGTACACACACACACACACACACACACAAAACCCATATATGTATATAAAATCATTAAAGCTCCAAGGGAAGATGAAGTGTTCTTTTTGTTGCTGAGACCTATTACTTCGAAGACTTTGTTGTGAACATCTACCCTACAGAATTTCTGGTATTTGAAGATGTCCACTGAGGAGATGCAAGATACTGCTGATTTTACTCTGCTGTTTGTTGAGGGGTGCACTTTGAAAATATAAAAGAGAAAGGCATGGTAGCACATGCCTATAATCCCAGCACTCTGGAGGCTGAGGCGGGTTGGTCACAAGGTAACACCACCCTAAACTACATAGTAAGAGAAACCCTGTCTCAAAATAAAAGGAAAATAGAAAAGGCTACTTTTACAGGAAGTTTTTCACAGAAATGTGCTTTGTTAAAAAAAAATGGCTTTCCATTTGAACAATCAAGAAACATAATGAAAAACCTGATTACTTTTTCAGCCAAGTATCCAAAAGATTTTTTTTTTTTACTATTTCCTTTAAGAATGGTTCTAATAGGTAACTTTCATTTTCCATCTCAACCCTTTGTTGAGTTTGTGCTCAAATCTGGCAGTTATGTGTGAATCTCAGTTAAGGCAGATAGTTCCCACACACCACTGGAAATGTTGACTGGATGCTATTACCTGCCAATTGGAGAGAACTAAATTAGGCATTTGGGAAGGTCTCTGCAGAGAAGTTCAAATATCACAATAACAATAATAAGGATAAGGACTGGAAACCAGGCCATCTCAGAGGCCATGGCTCCTGTGTTCCGATTAAAGACAGGATCAGCCACCAGCAACTTCACTCAGGGCTCCCAGAAATGGAATATTCCTTGGGTTCAAATGTGGAGAGAGTCCAGCCTCTAATAGCAGTTGGGTAAATAACAATATGAAGTGAGAGTTCCTGGATGGACATGTGTGTGTGTGTGTGTGTGTGTGTGTGTGTGTGTGTGTGTGTGTGTGTGTGTATACATGTGTCCATGTACTGGGGCTTGAACTCAGGGCCTCACACTCTCCCTTAGCTTTTCTGCTCAAGGCTGGTGTTGTACCACTTGAGCCACACCCCCACTTCCTCCTCCTCCTCCTTCTCCTCTCCCCACTCCAATCTAACATAGCCAAATCTATGTTACTGGCCCTGGTATTTCTCTCAACTTGTCAACTTAACAAGGCCAAAATAAAATGATTTTCTCAAATGCCTGTCTGTTCCTCCCCAAGACTTCCCATTTCAGTCTCATCCAACAACAATAATAAAACATCCAAAAGGAAAATCAGTCTTCTCCTTGATTAACCTTCCCCCCTTACTCAGCCATCCTATCCAGTCCACCCAAAGCAGACTGCCACCCACCAGCTCCTTGCTACTCCTAGCAGCCGCACTCCAGCCCTTGACACTAGTGTCTCTGGCCCTGACGTCTTGCAGTAGCTCCCACTTTTGTCTCCTTCATTGACTTGCCCCTTCATTGACTTCTCTGCCCAGAAGCCACAGTTATACCTAAAAATCACTAGTAATACTGTGTCACGCCCTCTCTTGTCTCTCTTACCATTATTCCCCAGTGGCATCCTGATACTACCTAGGCTCTTTTCACTGCTGATTAAAGAATTATTAAGGTGTTCAAAGCAGATGGAGCAAGGTTTTTGTTGTTTTGTTTTCTTTTTTGGAAAGTGAAAGGAAAGCAATGAAACTGACTTGACACAGACTCTCGGTAGAGAGGAGTTCCAAGGTGGGAGTCCACTGGAGTCCTCTTGGAGGACGGTTGTTATAGTAACAGGGCTCCTCCTATGTCTCCTCCCTTGGCTTTGCACTGATTACTTGAGGGCTTTGTTTTTGTATGTGTGTGGATCGTGGGCTTGAACTCTGGGCCTGGGCGCTGTCCCTGTGCTCTTCAGCTCAAGGCTAGCACTCTACCACTTGAGCTACAGCCCTACTTCTGGTTTTCTGGAGGTTTATTGGAAATAAGGGTTTCATGGACTTTCCTGCTCAGGCTGGCTTTGAACCACGATCTTCAGATCTCAGCCTCCTGAGTAGCTAGGATTACAGGCGTGAGCCACACGGGCACCTGGCTTGCTTGAGGGCTTTTGCTGCTCAGCCCCAGCTCTTTCCATTGTTGGAACAGGAACCCAACATTATGGGAAGAAGAAGCATCATGTGTTATCTGCCACGTTGTGTCTGCTATTTTTTTTCCAATCTACCTAATCTTTCTCTTTCTTTCGTTTTTCTTTCTCTCTCCCTACCTTTCTTTCTTCTTTCTTTTTCTTTCTCTTTCTCTCTTTTCCTTCATTTCTTCCTTTCTCCCTCCCCTTCCCTTCCTTTCTTTCCTTCTTTATATTTATCTATCCCAGCTCACTTGCAATACAATCTGTTCTTTTCTCTGGTTTACAAAGCATTTGCATCACCTGGGCCTGTCTTGGTTATCCAGTAGTATGTTGCATTTCTCTTCCCATTTTACAACCCACAAGTGTCACCCTGCTAATGTCACTGTCTGACACTTTTTCTGTTTATCTCTTGGTCTTCCTGTACATGCACACACAGGTACAGGAGAGCAGGCCTTGTTGGTCTTTTTTTGCCTCAATAACATCAGCGCTTGAAATGTAGTAAATGCTAAAGAAAAATATGATGAACAAATAACTGCACCAGGAAGAGCTGGTAAATGGAAATTGGAGATATTTTCTGTTTTATTTTCTAGAAAGATCTTGGTTGGCCATTCTAGTTAAATTCCCAAGGCCTAATGAAGAAAATGATGTTGAAACTCACTGTCCTTTGATGGATTTTGGTTCACTGGGAGCCTTTGTGATCCAATCCTCCTTTATAAGAAAGATACAGAAGGACCCTGTCAACCTGACACCTTTCTGACTAGATACTTGGAAAGTATCTAGTGATACATTCAGTGACATGATCCTTGTGATTTTACCTTGTTCATGGGATAAGATAAAACCGTTAACTCCGGGAAAGTTTTGGCAGGAATGGAAAGCTTGAGTACTAAGAACTACTTCCCTGTATGCCCCAATTCTTTTCCTGCTCCCCTGCTTTTTGCTGATGGTGCACTTTTCATTTCATTTTACAAGCCCCGTAGTGGGATCCAACCTGTGTGGCTGCAGGTGGGTGTATTTTCTCTGATTCCAAGCTAAGCTATATCTTTCCCGGAAGATATTTCTGAGGCCAGACCCAGGTACAGAAATCCAGAGGGAAGGATTATTCTGTTCATTTGTCTTCCAAGCCCTGTCTACGGCTTTCTAATCATTTGGCAATCTGACGACTGTAATTCCAAGTTTGTATTTGAGGAAAATATAGAATGGATTTTTGGTTTGACTTATGCTTTGAGGATTTAATATTGAAAGTCCTTTTATCTCTCCCTTCATCCCCTCAAAGCTAAATTACCTGGCCTTTGGCCAGTTCCCCATCCTTTCTTCTCACAACTGCAGACTGCTACTGGGTAGTTTCCCTTTATTTTGAGCCCTACCCTTTCTGTTGCTAAGCAGATGAACTGGATTATATAAATGAGAGAGTTCTCAACTGTGACAATTATTTTTTAAAAGGCAGCCAGGCCCAGTAATCCTAACTTCTCAGTAGCCTGGGGATCTTGGTTCAAAGCCAGTTTACACAAGAAAGTCCCTGAGGCTTGTATCTCCAATTAACCACCACAAAGCTAGAAGTGGAACTGTGGCTCAAATGAGAGAATGCTAACCTTGAGCAAAAAAAAAAGCTCAGGGACAGCACCAGAGTCCCGAGTTCAAACTCCAGGACCAGGACCAAAACAAAAAAATTAAAAATCAACAACAAAACAAAAAACCCAAACAAACAGACAAACACAGGACAGTACAGCAGTTGCCAGAATGAACACAGCTACTTTTGGTACTTGGGATTTAAGATTTGATGCTGAAGAGAACCAAAATCAAAAGTAAATTAATCAGAAACCAAAAAGTTGATGAAGTCACATACTAGAAAGGTTTGGGAACAGAACAACAGATATTCTCTCCTTGTTTTGTTTTCTTTGTATATGTTTTCAGAATTCCTGAGCAAGCACATTCTCCTTTTGAGATATTTATTTCCTGAAGTTTCTTCCCCATTCTGAAAGTAATTTCCTATATAATAGACAAAAAATTGCCTATGTCATAGGGAATTATACAAGAAAAAATGGACATGTAATAATTCTGCTAGTTTAATACAAAGCCTTATGGATTATGCTAGTTGTAGTAGGGGAAATTTTTGAAAAAAATTTACATGTTTGCACCTAGGTATAATTTTCATGCCTTTCCCCTTTATTTTAGAATATACACTGAGTTGCAATTATTTAATATTTCAGCTTAGTTTGACTTCTAATATGAAGTCAGTTCTAGGAATTATTCCAGGGTTTATTTATTGGTTGCTGTGTTTTGTTTGGCAATTCTAGGGATGGAACCCAAGGCTTGACAAGTACTCTACCACCCAGACCCTGAAGGCAATTCCAAATCTATATGTTTCAAAGCAGTGTCTTTGCATTTCTGGTCCACAAAACTGGACTAAAGTGACTTTTTAGCAATAAATTGCTCATTCACTCAACTTTCAGTTTACTAAAGCATGTTTAAATCAAGTCTCTGCTAAACTGTCTGCTCTCATCAAATCATTTGTTGCTTGCCTTGCAAATTTTCCACCAAACAAGTACTGCCCAGGATTGCAGAAATTTCCTTTTGGACTTTTACCAACTCTGCTCACTTGTGCAGTTCTAATATGCATAATGTGGCTCTGGCTTCCCAGAGCAGGGTATGTGTGCCCTGGCAAACAAGCACTCTGCCTGCTTGTGAGCTGTGAGGGATGTGGACATTCCTTGCAGACAAATTAATCGTCTCCTAGTATGCAACCACAGATGAGCTCAGAGCCGAGCTGCAAATAGAACACCAGAGGGCGCTAAAGTGCCATCACAATGTGCCTCAGCTGCCGGCCCCTGAATGCTGCCCTACGAAAGAAAAAAGCTTTGTCCCTTGAACACATTTATTTCAAATTAAACCACGTATAGAGTAAGAGTTCTATTCTTTGATTATTGTCATCATTGGTTTTCTCAAAGGAAGATCTTCACTCCTATGCAGAAACTTTAAAAAGAAAGGAATTGTAGCAACTGTCTCTTCCCAGACAGTTTTTAAGAACAAAAACCATGTTCTTATGTTCCCATGACTTTGCTGTCTTCAAATAGACAGCAATGTGTTAGAATGTTCCGTGTTCTGGTTCTTGTCTGCTGCCTATTGAAGAAATGCATCATTTCCAAAGTTGCTTTTAGAATCCAGTCCTCTGACCAGTAGTTGTCCATTGTTGAATTTAAAATCAAGATGAAGTTTCAGGAATGGTCCAAAGCGTGATTAGATACTGTAAGTACACTAAGGAGAATGCTACCATTTCAAGTCTAATTTAACTTAGCCAACAAATTTATATGTGGATATAATTCCAATCCTCCCAGATTACTAATATTTAAGGAAATTAAAAATATGGACTTCCTTGTGAAATCTTTCAATTTTGAAATACTGTAAACAAGCCTGCACAATTTCAGTAAACACCAAATATACAGTTTGGCAAAACAAATGCATGAGAAACACATGCAATGTACAATGTGGTGGGTAAATTTAGAGAATATGTACCTTCTGATGAGTAAAGCAGATGTTTTATAATTAAAAAAATCTTAAAGAAAAAAAAAAAGAAAACAGGCTGACAAGCTGGCACTTGGCTCAAACCTGGAATCCTAGCTACTCAGGAGGGTGAGATCTGAGGATCATGGTTTAAAGCCAGCTTGGTCAGGAAAGCCAGTAAGACTCTTATCTCCAACAAACCACAAGAAAAGAAAGAAAAAGAATGAGAGAGAAAGAAAGGAAGGAAGGAAGGAAGGAAGAAAGAAAGAAAGAAAGAAAGAAAGAAAGAAAGAAAGAAAGAAAGAAAGAAAGAAAGAAAGAAAGAAGTTTTAAATGGGGCTGTGGCTGAAGTGGTCAAGCATTGACCTTGATTGAAAAAAATCTCCAGGACAGTACCCATGCCCTGAGTTCAACCCCCAGGACTGACACAAGAATGGAAAGAAAGAAAAGAGCTGAAGAGAAGAAAGCAAGCAAGCAAGCAAGAAAGAAAGAAAGAAAGAAAGAGGAAGGAAGGAAGGAAGGAAGGAAGAGAGAGAGAGAGCTGATACTTATTCACAGACAAGCATATTGGTTTAAATAAAAGGCTGTACAGTGTCAACCCATCTTAAAAATTGGAAACTATTTTTGTCCAACAATTATTTAAAAGTCTGTATCGAGTGTCTGCTGGTCATATGCCTAAAATTAGTTTTGAACCATCCCTGCCTCAATCTTGGTAATCAACTTAATGCGACAAAAGATTCATATAGTGACTTAAATAATTCAAGAGATAAATAACACCCACCAAAACGTAAAGAGATTTTGAGGCAGGTGCAGGTAGCTTACACCTATTATTCTAGCTACTCAAGAGGCTGGGATCTGATGATTCTGGTTGGAAGCCAGTCTGGGCAGACAAATCTGAGAAAGACATCTCCAATTAACCAGCAAAAGACCAGAAAGGTGAGATCTGCCTCAAGTGGTAGAGCACCAAACAGCCTTTGATGAAAAGCTAAGAAAGACTGTGAATCTCTGAGTGCAAGACTTAGTAGTGGCACACATACACACAAACTTAACAGAAGATGGAGATTTGATAGTGCTGTACGGCTGAGTGGAAGAGCTGGATGGTGGGATGGAGTTGGGAGAGAACATGACTGCAGAAGAGCCACACATCCACAGAGAGAGGACAGCAAGACACAGGCACCTGCAGTAGGTCACGACAGGCATCCTTCCCATAAGAGGTCCCAGGCTGAAATGAAAGATGCCATTGTTTTCATGTTAGTGCTTTTGTGTTTATGTTGAGTTGATTTGGGTGTGGGAATTTGTGGCTTTCCTTTTTTTGGTTTCAGTGTAGAATGAGCTCTGTGCATTGTAGTAGTGATATACTCTTCAGGAAAAAAAAAATCAGGAAATGGCCAAACCCTCCCCCATTTCTGATGTGGCCATGCTTACGTGTTCATTGTTGATTTTGTTTCTGTTTTTGTGTCAGTACTGGAGCTTGAACACACTCTCTACTTGGCTTTTAAAACAAATAAACTTGAGATTAGGGCCCTACTACTTGAGCCACAGCTCCACTTCTGTTTTTTTTTTTCTTTTTTGCTGGTTAACTGGAAATAAGAGCCTCAAGACTTTTCTGCCCTGGCTGGCTTCAAACCATGATCCTTGGATCTCAGGCTGGCCAGTGCCCATCCAGTGCTGTAGTTTTTCTGGCCTTTCATAGCTCTGTCTCAGCTGGAGATGAGTGGATATGCATGTATCCTTGTGCTGGCCAACTGGGAGGTGGTCTCCGGGAGGCATGGGTGCTCAGACCCTCTGCCTTTCCATGACATATCATCCAAGTGATGTCACAGCCACACAATGCCCACACAGTGTCCAGTGTCCTGGGAATTCATCATTGCTCTCCAGAGAATGGAATTCCCAAGGTAGAATTGGGTCCTGATTGCAGTAGTCTTATGGTACTGTACCTGTTAAGAACTCAATAAATAATTCTTTATTTTAAATAAAAATATCTTTCTAAAACAAGAGCAATAGAAAAGTAGGAAATTTTTAAATGTGTATCATTAAACATTGTCTTGCAAAGAGGTGACATGAATCAAGATGTATTCTATTCCTAAGCTGCTTTGTTGAATGGCTATGCGATTGTACAAATCCTTAAAAAATAATAAAACGATAATTATAATTTTTTTAAGTTTTAGAAATAACTGTAGCATTACTATCTTAGTGCCTTCCTCTAAACTTTCTCTCTCTCTCTCCTCTCCCCCCCTCTCTTTCTCTCTCTCTCTCTCCCTCTTGAACTTGAACTCAGTAACTGAGGCTTACTTTTGCTCATTGGCTGGCACTCTAGGACCCGAGCCATGCCTCCAATCCCGTTTGCTCTCTTTCTGTTTCAATCTTTCTACTTTTCTTTTTCTAAATAAGGGTTTACAAATACACACTGTTTTCTAGCCTGTGATTTTCATTCTGCCCTGTCTCCATTTCCATGTAAGAACTGATCTCTGTTGGATGATTCCTCTCCATAAACTTGCTAAACATGCCCTGGAGAATTCCTGCTAAAAGGCAGGTTCCTGGTCCCAAGACTACATCCGCAGCTATACAGTCTTTAGGGATGCAGCTTGGTACTTTAGCAACCATCACATACCCACAACCCAGTCTCAGATCCACAGCATCCTTTCAGGGAGCCAGAGATGATGCTGTATATGCAGGACATCCTGCCCTTGCTTACCTAGTCTCCAAGGTTCAATTTTCTATTATTATGTTCCAATTGGCAAATATCGTGAAGTGATAAGCAGTGTGTGTTCAGATGGTAAAAATGCTAATTCCTTATAAGTATCAACACTGATCATAATTGTGCTAGTATAAAAAATTTAAATGCTCAGTAAGGAGTCTGGGAGATTTGTGATTACAATACCTCAAGACAAAAATGAATATAAAATGGCTTAAGCTAGATCCTGCCCTGGCAGCTCATGCCTGTAATTGTAATTATTCAAGAGGCTGAGATCAGAGGATGGAGGTTTGAAGTCAGTTTGGGCAAGGAAGTCCCTAGACTCTTAATTCCAATTAACCAGCAAAATGCCAGACATGGAGATGTGGCTCAAGTGGTAGAGTGCTAGCCTAATGAGAGTTGAAGGCCCTGAGTTCAAGGCCCTGAGTTCAAGTACTGGCACAAGAAACAAAAAATGGATTGAACTAAAATTACTGCCTGCCTGCCTGCCTGCCTGCCTGCCTCCTTCCTTCCTTCCTTCCTTCCTTCCTTCCTTCCTTCCTTCCTTCCTTCCTTCCTTCCCTTCTTTCCTCCCTCCCACCTGTCCCCACCCCAGTTATGGGCTTCAGGAATGTTAGCCTGGATGTGTGGTGTGTGGTAGCCACCTGACTCAGGTCACCCAATTTAGTGATTCAGTTTCCTCCTCTAGTTTCTGTGGACACTCGGTGAATCCCTTTGACATCTGCTGACAGATTTCTTTCTTACCACTGATTAAGTTATAATCAAACAACTCTGCCCAGCTTATATTACTTCATCCTAATAGGTGTTGCTATAACTATTCACTCCCAAGTTTTAGGCTGCCCCCAGGAAAAAGCCCAGAAGTTTGTTCTATATAGCTTTATCCTTGCAATTATTTCTTGTATTTCTCCCAGTTTTATGATGCAATGTCATTGGAATTAAGCTTGAGTAGCTTCAAGTTAAGTAATTAATTCTATGAGGCTTCAGTCATAATTACTAATTGGCCCCCACCTACTTGGGTGGCACCTGCTAGTGGTGAGTTTTATAGTTTCTCAAAGTGCAGATGGTTAAGCTCCATGTGACCCATGACTTACAGGACACTAGTGGCTCACGCCTGTAATCCTAGTTACTCAGGAGGCTGAATCTGAGGATTACAATTTGCAGCCAGCCCAGACAGGAAAGTCCATTAAACTCTTTTCTCAATTATCCACCCAAAATGCTGGAAATGGAGTTGTGGCTCACGTGGAAAAGTGCTAACCTTGAGCAAAACCTCAGGGTCGGTGTCTAGGCCCTGAGTTCAAATCCCAGGGCTGACACACAAAAAAAGTCTGAACCATCTCAGATGACCATTTATCGAACAGGCTCTATATGAACACCTATGTTCTATTCAATGCTCTATTACTGGATTCTGTTTGAACACAATGGGTAAGTTATTACATATCTGTTCATTTGTAGTTACTGAGATCTCATCTCTGGAAACTACGCTAGGCACTGGGTATTCTGTGGTTTAAAAAAAGGGAAATGTCCACCTCACAGAGATTTTATAGCCCATAGGGCATCAAGACAAAAGTCCAGGACCTTCCCATTGCACACAGGAGAGTATGTATGGGAAGGGCAGTTCATCTAATCAGTGGTCGGAAGATCTCTCCTGTTGTCCAAGGGACAAACAGGAATAGGTCTATAGAGGGCAGGAGACATCAAAGGCAAAAGGAACAGCATCTACAGAAGTCCAGGAGTCACCATAGCTCACTCAAGGGACTAGAGCATGGGCACTATGACGGGCACAGGGGGCAAGTTTAGAGCTGAAGCGATAACCCCGGGGAGAGTTTGGGTTTTATTATAAGAGCCAGGAGAGCCACAAAAGGGCTTGAAGGTAAGACTGTTTTCATGCTTTTGTTTTCAAAAGATCATACTTGTTGGATGCTGGTGGCTCATGCTTGTAATCAGGACACAGATCTGAAGATTGCAGTTTGAAGCCAGCCTGAGATGGAAAGTCTGTGAGACTCTTGTCTCCATTTTTTAAAATTTTTTTATTGAGATTAGGTGATTACATGCATTTCACATATTTCACAGTATTGTGGAATAGTGATACTTAAAGTCACAAACACATTTTAACCTTCACAAGGCAAATTGTCATTATCATGGTCTATAAAGTTGATGAATTCTATGAGCTTTGACAATACAACTATTTTTTCCACATTGGGTGATATGTACATTTCTTTCCTTTTGCTTAGTGTAAGCTGTTCCCTCTTTCCCTCTCATTCCCTCCCTCCCATCGCTGCCTTTGAGTTGCTTAGTTCATTTTCATCTTTGTCCATTGCAGCTGATGGGCCCCTCTGTTGTATGTTTGTCAGTTTCCCTCTGATTCTGTGTCCTCCTCCTAGCTTCCCTCAGATGCATGCATTATACCATACATGTGGTCAAAAACATGGAGTCACTTAGCGATGATATGACAAAATGAGTGGAAGTCCTTTGATTCTTGAATCCTGTTTACTTTGTCATATTTCCTTGCATTTTGGTTTTAGCATCCACATATCAGGGAGACCATGTGCCGTTTGTCTCTTTGCCCTTGGCTTACCTTGCTCAAAATAATTTGCTCTAGTTCCATCCATTTCCCTGCAAATGCCATTATTTCGTCCTTCCTAATGGCTGCATAATATTCCATTGTATATAGGTACCACAGTTTTTGGATCCACTCATCAGTAGTGGGGCATCTGGATTGTTTCCAAACCTTGGCTATTGTGAGCATTGCTGCAATGAACATGGAGGTGCATGTGTCTTTGTATACTGCTTCCTGTTGTTCAGGGTAGATTCCTAGGAGTGGTATGGCTGGGTCATAAGGGAGGTCTATATTTAGCTTTCTGAGGTACCTCCAGATTGCTTTCCAGAGCGGTTGTATTAATGTACATTCCCACCAGCAATGCAGTTAGGGTTCCTCTTTCTCCGCATCCCCTCCAGCATTTGTCGTTGGCTGAATTTAGGATGTGGGCCATTCTGGCTAGGGTAAGGTGGTATCTCAGGGTTGTTTTAATTTGCATTTCCTTTACAGCCAGGCATGATGAACATTTCCTCGTGTGTTTCTTTGCCATTTTTATCTCTTCTTCTGAGAAGTCTCTCTTTAGCTCCCTTGCCCAGTTAGTGATTGGTTTATTAGATTTGGGAGGGGTTAGTTTCTTGAGTTCCCTGTATATAATGAATATTAGGTCCTTGTCTAATATATTGCTGGTAAATTAGTTGGCTGTCTTTCTAGTTTGGTTGCTATTTCTTTAGATGTGTAGAAACTTTTTATTTTAAGGTAGTCCTATTTGTCCAGTCTCTCTCCAATTTGTGTGACCCTGGGAGTCTGTTCAGGAAGTTCCTGCCTGTGCCTTTAAGTTCAAGAGTCTCTCCTACTCTGTCCTGCAGTAGTTGCAGAGTATCAGGTTTGATGTGAAGGTCTTTAATCATTTTGAGTTGATGTTAGTCTTATCTCCATTTAACTAGCAAAAATCTGGAAGTGGAGCTGTGGCTCAAGTGCTAATGTATCAGCCTTGAGTGATAAGCTGAAGAACAGAGCCCAAGTCCTGAGTTCAAGTCCCAGGACCAGCACTGTGAATGCATGAATAAATCAATAAATAGACCACACTTGCCGAAGTTGGAAGAATGAGTTGAAGAGTTGCAAGAGGAAAGGCAAAGAAGTTAGCTGAGACCAGTCTTCTGATCCCAGAATTAAGACTGATGAAGCAGTCTTCTGCTTTCATCAAGTAAGTCTATTTTTTTTGCGGGGGGCAGTCCTGGGGCTTGAACTCTGGGCCTGGGTGTTGTCTCTGAGCTTCTTTTCTCAAGCCAGCTCTCTACCACTTGAGCCACAGCACCACTTCCAGTTTTGTGGGTTTTTTTAAAGTAGTTTAATGGAGATAAGAGTCTCAGAGAGTTCCCTGCCAGGGCTGGCTTCAAACCACAATCCTTGAATCTCAGCCTCCTGAGTAGTTAGGATAACAGGCGTGAGTGTGCTTGGCTGTATGTAACTTTTTAACATAGCACTTGCCTTGTACATTTACTGCCAGAAGCCAAGCAATGTTGTGTGCGAGAAGTCTCTGTCCTTTGCAGTTTACATTCTGAAGATGAGTGATAAATGATAACTGGTAAACACTTCTTCCATTGTTTTCCTCTGATGGGTTTTCTGTGTAGCCCAAGTTAGCTTCAGACTCACCGTCTTCCTATCTATTCTGCCCAGATGCTAGGATTCCAGGCATGTGCCACCACATTTTAAAAATTAATCCAAGAGCAGCATTATCCACAATAGCCAGTAGGTAGACATAACTCAAAAGAATGTTCATAGAAAAACGTGGTATTACCACAAAATGAGATATTATTCAGCCTTCTTAAAGGAAAGAAATACTGATACTTGTCTTAAAGACATTTTGCAAAGTGCAATGACCCTCTCCAAAGGGGCAAAACCATGTGCTGTTATCCGTCTGGAGAACAGACATAATGAAATGCAGAGATGAAAGTAAAACAGTGGTGGTCAGGGGCTGGGGTAAAGAAGAATGGAAAAATTACTGTTTACTAATATTAAAACCTTACTCTTGAGCTTGAGATATCTTCAAAGAATTTATTACAGATAGTAGCCAGAAAAAAATGGACTGTTCTTGGAACGAGTTTCCTTAACTACCAGCAGTAGATCTCTGAGAAGCTGCAAATATGGACAAAACCATTTTTATGTGGTGAAAATTTGGGGAAGGAAGGTATAAATTGTTCACCTTAAACCTACCCTGGTATAGAGAAGGGGTGGGATTATGCAAAGTGGAGGAGCTTTGATATAGGAAGAAAACCCATAAAGAAAAGTGTGTGCTGCTTCTGGATTGGTTGGGGCTGTAAGGAGGATGGGACAGCATCTCTAGGGAGTTGTGATGGGATTCCAGTTAAGATGTTTATAAACTGGCAGAAATGCTAAGTGGTCTTCTATTCTCTTCAGCCTATGGTTTATTAACTAGTGTTTCCATTTCTTTTCTTCCATCCCCTGACCCTTGTAATTAAGTTTAGAACATTTCAGAAGTTTTCCTTCATCCATCGGTATAGGGTTTCAGTTTGGAAAAATGAAAAGCATTCTGCAGATGGATAGTGGTGATTGGCAGGTGAATGGGAACATACTTAATACCAGCTGACCCATACATACACTTAATACCAATTACAGTGGCAACATTTGTGTCACTCTTTCCACAAGTTAAAAAATCAAAATAAATTTTGAAGAAATCTCATTCTCAGCTGGGTGCTGGTGGCTCAAGCCTAGCTACTTGGGAAGCTGAGATCTGAGGTTTGCAGTTCAAAGCCAGCCTGGGCCCCTGCCCAGTCTGTGACTCTCATCCGGTTAACCAGCAAAAATCTGGAAGTGGAGCTGTGGCTCAAGTGGTAGAGCACTGTTAGCCTTGAGCACAAAAGCACAGGGACAGTGCCAAGGCCCTGAGTTCAAGTCCCAGGACTGACAGGAAAATTAAAAAAGAAGTCTCATTCTTTCCCACAGACAAATTTTTTAGTAAGGTATGGTTTGTAAAGTAGATAGAAACTATGTTTTCAGGTATATCTGTTTCTAGAGGAAGAGTTAATACAAACGGTGATGGGCCCTATGCGAAGGAAAGCAGATTCTGGAGTGGACAATAGTTTGGAGTTGGGCAGGAACCAATTTGCAAAGCCTCACAGGCATGGAAAGGAAGTAGATCCTGTTCACTGTCCAGTGGGAGCCCTGAAAGTTTTTAGAATAGTAGAAATCAGATCAGATTTTTCTGAGAGAAGGTGAAGTGGGTGGGAGGACTCAGGTGTGACCCAGGGAAGGCTGGAGGAGGGCACCGCCCAGAAGGGGAGCTCCAAGGAACTCAGTGCTAACCTGATTCCTGAGGATTTCTGGATGAAATTGGGTGCTGCTCTGCTGGTCTACTGTGAAGCCTGAGTTTAGAATCTGAATTTGGGAGGAAACGTTAGGAAAAGGCAGAGCATTGGCTTCAAAGTCAGAAGGAAGGCACCTACGGACGCTCAGAAAGATGTTCTGTAATGTTCACTTGCTAGTTTGAAATGGAGCCAACAGAGTAAAATGCATAAGATGCAGTGGAGACCCTAACAATGATATATATGTCCTTTCTCTTTGGAGAGAACCCCCCCCCCCACCCCCACCAGTCTCATCAGAGGAAAATCATGAGCTCAAATGGGAGTGGTTTACAATCTTATCTAGAGGGTCAGGCAAGGGGATAGAATTCTGACAGACAGTTTCCACATGTCCCTACAGAAGCTGGGGGAACAAAGCCAACTAGTACACCTTAGAGAATCTGTGCTCCAAGACCAGCATATACAAGGTCAGGTAACAGACATCTACAGCGGTCTGACATCAACAACACAATGTTAAACCGTGGTGGAGCATGAAGATCTTATTTGTGATAAGAATGGCTAAAAGGTACTTAGGATGTGATCTAAAAGATATTCAAGTTCTTTTAGGGAAAAAGGACAAGATAGTGCTGTCAATAAAGGAAATGTGCTCCATATTTTTAGAAGGGAAGGTTCAGTAGGAAAGTTACTTCTTAGCAAATTGATTTAAAAACTCAATAAAATTCCAATCAGACTCCAAGCAGGCTTTGTGTGGGCATATGGAGAGTGTGGGATTTTACAAGCTGATCTTGAAATTCTGGTGGAAAATGTCAAAAACACAGAACAACAACAACCAACTAGGAAAGGCGTTTGAAGACCCGTAAGGAGAAAAATTTTTCCTATTAGAGATCAAAAGTTATTTTAAAGCGTTACTTAAGCCAGGTACCAGTAGTCCATGCCTACCTATAATTCTAGCAACACAGGAAACTGAGATTTGAGGATCAAGGTCTGAAGCTAGCTTGGACGGGAAAAGTCCAGGAGACTCCTTATCTCAAATTAATCACCAAAAATCAGCTCAAAGTGGAGGTGTAGCTCAAGTGGTAGGGCACAAGCCTTTAGGGGAACACTAAGGGACAGATCCCAGGCCCTGAGTTCAAGCCCTGATATACATACAGGCACACTATGCAATGTCTCCTGAGCCTCATCTATTGGGGGCTTCATTGCCAACAGAGGAGCTTTGGATTCTGAGGACTCTGACCTAACCAATGGATTAATCCTTTGATGGGGTTATGTTGCCATCGTAACACTTATTATGTTACCACTACAACAGGGTGGTTTTATTGGGAGTTGGTGAAAGAGAGGAGGTGAAAGTAGGAGATGGGCCTAATTGCAGGAAATAGGTCGTTGGGGTCATGGCCTTTGGGACTGTGTCTTTTCGGACCCATCTGTATCCCTTTTCTTTGCTTTCTGACCACCATGATGGAAACTACTGTGTTTTACCATTCTCTCTAATGGGTTGACACCTGTGAAACTTTGAACCAAATAGGTCAGTTTTTAGGCACTTTGGTCACAGCATTGAGAGCCACTTAATACAGTGGCTAAAGCTTTTAGGAGATCAAAATTGGGCTAGAATTCAGTTCTTAACACAAACAGGGTTTTGGAGGAAGTAAAATTTGGTTGAGTTTTGAGATGGAAGGTCCAAAACTTAGCCATGAAAAAGCCAGGGATCACCCCAACTAATACATAAGGGAAATCTTAGGAAGCCAGGTGGTGATTAAAAATGACTCATCAACCCTAAAGCACATTAGTAATAGGCAAGCTGAGCCTCACAGGGGAAGCAGTGCCTCTGGAATGATCTGGAATGATCTAGAATCTGGCCACCTCTGGCCCTGCTGTAGACCTTTCTCAGTCATAAAGAGAACTTCTAAAAGCCAAAAGTGGTATCACCCACGCTGAAAATGGAGTTTTTCTAGGTAATGCCTTTCACTCATCCCCTTAACTCAATGACTAGCACTCCACAGGCTTGGGAAACACCAGTGAACAACACAGAGACTTCTGTCCTCCCAGAGGTTACATTCCTAGGACCAAAGGATCTTCACAAATAAGTAGGTACATTACCCTAGGTCCTACTGAGGTAAAAAAGAATCTACATGTTAGTGAGTTCCTCTAGTGCTTTGTCTGCATAGAAACACTTTGAGTAACACTGTGTCGAGACTCACTGGCTTGTCCTTATGCAAATTCCCAGTCAGGTGAGTGCAGTTGACTTGGCTTCCTCCCAAACCCACCTCCAGCCCACGCTGGCTACAAGTGGTTGTGACATCCCACAGAGGTGGTAGTTGGAAGGGAACTTGGGAACCTTCTGATTGTAGGGCTACTTTGTTTTCCCTAAATGTGCTTGGTGCTCAGGCTAAGTAACCAATAGCTGGAAGTAAGGCAGTTTTTAAATAGCAGTCAGTGATTTTCTGATTTTTATTCACTGGGGTATTTTTTTAAATTGTTGGTTATGGAGCTTGAATTCAGGACCTAGGCACTGTCTTTAAGCTTTATTTCTCACGGCTAGCACTTTACCACCTTGAGCCACAGCATCACTTCTGATTTCCTGGTAGTTAATTGGAGAATCTCATAAACTTTCCTGCCCTGGTGGGCTTTGAACCATGATCCTCAGATCTCAACCTCTTGAGTAGCTAGGATTGGATTACAGGCATGAGCCATCAGCTCCCAGCTATACTTGGGTATTTTGAAGCAATTTATTTTAGTTCTGGTTTATCTGATTGTACCAAAACAAAACAACAACAACAAAAAATTTGCTAACAAAAGACATTTACTGTTTCCTTCATTATTATTAAAAAAAGAAGCAGCTAAGATTTGATCTCACTCAGTAAGCATAGCCATCATCAAGAATATGAACAACCATAAATACTGATGGGAATATGGGGGGAAAAGGAACCTTATTGCACTGTTGGTGGGAATGTAAACTAGTGCAACCACTCTGGAAGGTGATTTGGAGATTCCTCAAAAAACTGAGCATAGGGCCAGGTGCCAGTGGCTCACACCTGTAATCCTAGCTACTCAGCAGGTTGAGATCTGAAGGTCATGGTTCAAAGCCAGCCCAGGCCAAAAAAAAAAAAAAAGTATGTGAGACTATGATCTCCAATTAGCTAACAAAAATGCCAAAGTGGAGCTGTGGCTCAAGTGGTAGAGTTGAATAGAAAAACTCAGGGACAGTGCCCAAGCCCTGAATTCAAGCCCCAGGACACACACACACACACACACACACACACACACACACACACACACACACACACACACACACACACACACACACACACACACACACACACACACACACACACACACACACACACACACACACACACACACACTCTCCTAAATGTAGAACTTATTATCCAGCCATACCACTCTTGGGCATCTACTCAGAATGTTACAAGTCAGGATATAGTAAAGACACTTGCACATTCATATTCATTGCTGAACTATTCACACTAGCCAACTTATTGAAACATTCCTACAATCGATGCATGGATCAAGAAAATGTGAATTATTGATATAGATACTATATACACTTATATGGAGAATTATGTATTTTATACTATATAGAATTATATATAACATATGTTACATATAATTTTTATATATTATATATAGTATTCTTCCTCATATTTATGTACATTATGATATGCCAGTTGCATGGAAATGGATGGACCTGGAGAAGAATTATGTTAACTGAAGTAAGTCAGGCTCAGAGAGATAAAGAGTGCATGTTTTCTCTCATATGTAGCATTTAGAACTAAGGTATAAGCATACGTAAAAACATGAAATGAAGAGGCTGGCAGTATAGAGAGCCAGAGCTGAGCAGAGTGGTTTCAGGTGCTTTTTGACCTCCACCACTTCCAAAATGTGCTCCATTCATTTCCTGCCAGTTTGAATCCTATCCATCCTTTGGCATCCAGTTTCTTATTAGTCCCTTCCATTGCTCTCTTCATGCCCATCCCCAGATGAAGCAATGTCTTTCCCTTTCAGCTCATACAACCCTTACTATCTCTCTGATTCATTTTGAAATGAATCATCAGTGGACTTGCCATAGCTCTGTGAACTATGTCATTTACATCTTACGAAATATCACTTCAGCTTATATGATCACACTTTTAGACTATGTCGTCCCAGGTATCTCCTAGAGACAGGTACTAAAAAGTGTCTTCACACTCACTTTTTTGTGTGTGCTGGTCCTGGAACTTAAACTCAGGGCCTGAACCTGTCCCTGAGCTTTTATACTCAAGGCTATCACTCTACCATTTGAACCACAGATCTCCTTCTGGTTTTTTGGTAGTTAATTGGAGATAAGAGTTAGGTCGAAAAACAAACTTTACTTTGGTGGTTTGCTGGGGGGGGGGGGTCTGAGGGGGGAATGAGAGGGCAGGGATGGAAAGGGGAAACAAAGGAGGAGGCAACAATGCTTGATAAGAAATGTACTCATTACCTTGCTCATGTAATTGTAACCCCTCTGTATGGTATTTTCACAATTAAAAAACAAGAGTCTTCCAGACATTCCTGCCTGGGCTGGCTTCAAACAAGAATCCTCAAAGGCTCCTGAGTAGCTAGGATTACAGCTCAAATTCACCTTTTAGAAGTGCATTGTATTAGTCATTCCCACACAAACAGTGCACTAAAGGAGGATACTCTATCTATGGAAACGAATTCCAGGAACTGGAAATACGTTTTGTTGTTGTTGCTGGTAATGGTGCTGGTGGTGACACTTGATTTTGCTATTTTGTTGTTTTCGTTTGTTTGTTCTTTTTTCTGTCTTTTGGGTGAAAGGACAGAAACAGAGGGAGGAAGATGAACAAATGCATGCAAGTAGATACTGAAACACCAACTATGCAATGTGTGGGCAGAGATGGGGGAGGAATGCACAGAAGGAGTGACATTGTCCAAAAAGGAATGTCCTCATTACTCCTCTGTACTATACCTTAACAGTAACAATAAGATTATATATCTATTTTTAAAAGGACATCGTAAGCCTGGAACCAGTGGCCCGTGCCCATAATCCTAGCTACTCAAGAGGTTGAGATCTGAGGATCGCACTTTGAAGGCAGCATGAACAGGAAAGCCCATAAGATTTTTATTTCTAATTAACCAGCAAAAAGCTGAAAGTGGAGCTGTGGCTCAAGTAGTAGAGTACCAGCCTTGAAATAAAGCTAAGGAAAAGAATCCAGGCTCTGGGTTCAAGTCTCACTACTGTCATAAAAAAAATGGTGCATCGTACCCAGGTACTGGTGGCTCTAGTCATAATCCCAGCTACTCAAGATCTGAGGATTGTGGTGCAAAGCCGCTTATCTCCAGTTAACTAGCAAAAAGCCAGAAATGGAGGTGTGGCTCAAGTGGTAGAGCGTCAGCCTTGACTGAAAAAGCCAAGTTAGAGTTCAGAGCCTTGAGATCAAGTTCCAGGTTTGGCACAAAAGAAACAAACAATGCATTGTCTTATACAGAGGAGGCACGTGATAAACGCTAGTTGATTTTTAGCATGTGTTTGTTCTATGGGCGAAGACTGTTCTTGTAAAAGATTAGAATAGAGTTTATAACTTACACAATTTGGGGCTTATGGCACACACATATTTCCATTTCTCTTGGCTTTCAGCTTTAGGCAGTATTTGAAGGATTAGAGCTGAATCATACTTAGCTTGGAATGACATTTCTCAGTTTGCAAAATCAGAAGTCTATAAATGCTGGTGAGTTCTTAGAATGTGAGGTAGATGACAGGAGGTTCGAAGGGCAAAGGAAGTAAGTGTCCTCCACCATTAAAGGAAGATGGAATTCAAATTAAATGCCAGTCATAATTTTTAGCACCATGTAACCTGCATAATGTCATCATCTATAAGCCAAGTCTAAGCAGCGTTATCACAAAAGCAGAAAGTATGAAATAGTATTAAGAACTTTTTCTTCTGTAACATTGTAGAAAGTTGTATAGTTTCTAAGTAAATAGTCTAGATCACTACAGGGAACTGTCTAATCAGTGTATGCTTAGCTGTGCAGTTCACTACAGAAGGAAGACTCAGAAAGAAATGACTCAGAGATATCCTAGAGCAAGATAAAAGCTTATTCCTTAGCCAGGCGCTGGTGGTTAACACCTGTAATCCTAGTTACTCAGGATGCTGAGATCTGAGGTTCCCTTTTCAAGGACAGCCTGGACAAGAAAGTCTGTCACAGATTCTCAATTCAATCAACCACCAGAAAACCAGAAGTGGCGTTGTAGCTCAAGTGGAGCAAAAGGAGATCAGGGACAGTGCCAGGCCCAGAGTTCAAGTTCCAGGACTGACAAAAAGATAAAAAGAAGAAAAAAGATTATTCCCTATACATAACATATGTTTACTATATCCCTTTTCTTTCCAAAGATCTATCTTTATAATGATGGAAGAAAAGAAAGCAAGCTATACTACTCAGTTATTTGTTGTTTTTGTTTCATACTGGTACTAGAGCTTGAACTCAGAGTATGAGTGCTGTCTCTTAACTTATCTACTCATGGCTGGTGCTCTACCACTTGAGCCACAGTTCCACTTCTGGCTTTTAGGTCATTAAATGGGAGATAAGATTCTCATGGACTCTTCCTGACTGCTAGGAAGTTTTCTTGACTTTTCCTGAGTAGCTAGGATGTTAAGTGTAAGCTACTGCCTCAGGCAGTTTTTGTTGTTTTCCCTTCCCCATAGTACTGGGGTTTGAACTCAGGAGCTTATGCTTGCTATCTACGTATTCTACCACCTGAGCCATACTCTCAGACTCTTCTGTTTTCCTTTTTTGCTTCATTTTGAGGTAGTGTGGTGATTTTGTCCAGAGCCATTCTCTGACCATGACCATATATATATATATATATATATATATATATATATATATGAAATTGTGAAAATACCTTACAGAGGGGTTACAATTACATGGGCAAGATAATGAGTACATTTCTTTTTTTGTTTGTTTGTTTTTTGGGGGGGTCTGGTTGTGGGGCCTGAACTCTGGGCCTGGGCGCTGTCCCTCAGCTCTTCAGCTCAAGGCTAGCACTCTACCACTTGAGCCATAGCACCACTTCTGGCTTTTTTCTTTTTGCTTATGTGGTGCTGAGGAATCGAACCCAGGGCCTCAGGCATGCAAGGCAAGCGCTCTACCACTGAGCCATCTTCTCAGCCCAATGAGTACATTTCTTATCAAGCATTGTTGCCTCCTCCTTTGTTTCTCCTTCCCATCCCTTCTCATAACCCCCCTCCCCCGCCCCCCTACCCCATCCTCCCCCCCACCACCAAAGTTGTAAAGTTCGTTGTACATATAATCTTATATTTTTGTCTTTTAAGTAGTTGGGATTATAGATTTATACTACCACATCCAACTTACTAAGATTGAATCTCACTAGCTTTTTGCCCTGAGCTGGTCTCAGTCTTTAATCCTCCTGATCTCCCCATCGTGAGCAGCTGGGATTATAGACATGTACCACCACACTCAACCCTGCTCAGTTTATTCTTGAAAGCCTAACACATCATTTCTGCTACATTGGGCCAGTTGGAATCTCACTATATACTGAACTGCCAAACTTTTAAGTAGGATGAGCTGAGTTGTCTGTAGAATTAAATTTTTGGAAGATGGGAAAAAGCAAAAGAAAAAATCTGTACACTGAAAGTTTATTTTGGAAAACATATAAATTCCTTCTAGTCTATGACTTTTCTGGGATTTTTACACTAAATATAAAGTTTCATCTTATAAAAGCATATATCCCCTCTTCATGTAGCCCAGATAGGATCTTTGTGACACACTCAGTACTTTAGAAATCAGATTGCCCCACATCCTAGGCCTATACATTTCTTCAAGAGGTGGGAGAGCTGGGTACTAGTGGCTAATGCTTGTAATTTTAGGTACTCAGGAAACTGAGATCTGAGGATCATTGTTCCAATCCAGTCTGGGGAGTACGTCCTAGGTTCATAGGATTATAGTCCGTGAGATTCGTTTTTTTTTTTTTTTTTTTGGTCCAGTCGTGGGGCCTGAACTCTGGGTCTGGGCGCTGTCCCTCAGCTCAAGACTAGCACTCTACCACTTGAGCCACAGCACCACTTCCAGCTTTTTTTCTTTTTGCTTATGTGGTGCTGAGGAATCGAACCCAGGGCCTCAGGCATACAAGGCAAGCGCTTTACCACTGAGCCACCTTCCCAGCCCTAGTCCATGAGATTCTTATTTTCCATTGACTAGCAAAGAAACTGGAAGCTCAAGTGGTAGAGTACCAGTCTCGAGAGAAAAAGTGAAAGGATAGCAACTAGAACTTACAGGATGCTTAAGTTAGAACTTAACAAATCAAGATCTAGAACTAAATCTGTTTTTTCAAACCTACATATTTTCGGTTTAGGAAATCCTGTCTATACTGTGGACCTGGAAGGAAAAACCTGTAGTCCAGGAACTTGGGAGACTGAGGCAGGAGAATCCTGAGCTCAAGAATAAGCCAGGTTACAGGGTAGTAAGACCATGTCTTAATTAAAAAAATGAGTTATTTCTACTAATCTTAGCAACTATGACATATATGCAATACTTACATTGTTTTATTTTTATTATTAATTTGGTCTTGAAATTTATATCCCAGCCAATTATTGCTAGTATGTAGGAGAGCAATCGATTTTTCTATATTATTATTTTAGTGACTATTCTGTGTGTGTGTATGCGTGTGCGCTCGTGTGTGCTTGAATTGTGGAGCTCTTACATTCACTTGGCTTTTTTACTTACGGCTGGTGCTCTGCTACTTGAGCTACACCTCCACTTCCAGTTTTGTGCTGGTTATTTGGAAATAGGTGTCTCTTGGGTTTGTCTGCCTAGGCTAAATTTCAACTGTAATCCTCAGATCTCAGCCTTCTGAGTTGCTAGGATTACAAGTGTGAGCCACCAGCTCCTAGCAAAACTATATTTAACATTAACTTATAAAATAATTTGGCACAAATGACTTTAAGGATAAAATAACTGTCTTTTTTTAATAGTTGCTGCACTTCCTTCCTTCTTTTCCTTCCTTCCTTCCCTTTCTCTCTCTCTTTCTCTTTTTCTTCTCGTTCTTTCTTTCTTTTTGTGTCAGTCTTGGGGCTTGAACTGAGGACCTGGGTGTTGTCCCTGACCTTTTGTGCTCCAGGTTAGTACTCTACCACTTGAGCCACAGCTCCACTTCCAGCTTTTTGGTAGTTTCATTGGAAATAAGAATCTCACAGGCTTTCCTCCCTGGCTAGCTTTGAACTGCAACCCTCAGATCTCAGCCTGAGTATCAAGGATTACAGGTATGAGCCACTGATGGCAGCTGGTTGCTGCCTCTTCTTACATAATTACTGGTATGTTGGGACATCAGTGTTTCTTGTCTTACTTTGGTAAGATTTACTGTAAGGGTGTCTATTTATGTAAGTGCAGTGATACACCTCTGCAATCCCAGCACACGGGAGGCTGAGGCAAAAAGATTTTTAAAAAAGTTCATGTCTAGCCTGGGCTATAGAGTAAGACCCTGTCTCACGAAACAAAAGCAAAAGCCCAAACTGATCTAGGTGCAGTGGCTCACATCTGAACCCACTGCTACTTGGGAGACAGAGATTGGGAGGATGAGGTTGGAGGCCAGCCTGGGCAAAAGGATTAATAAAAGCTGGGTATAGTAGGTCATGCATGTAATCCCAACTTTGTGGGAAGTATAAATAGAAAGGTGGAGGTCCAGGCCAGCTGAAGCAAAATGTGAGATGCTATTCAAAAAGTTGACAAAGGCAGAAAGGGCTGAGGGTGTGGCTGGAGTGGTAGAGCCCCTGGTTAGCAAGGCAAGGTCCTGCTGCGCCCACCAAAACCACTAAGAAGATTATCAGTTCCTGACAAACTTTCAGACTGACTCATCTAAAGGATGTGTATTGTTGCAGATCAATTTCTGACCAACTTTCCCATTATTCAGTGGAAGGATTTGTGTTGTGCTTTGCTTTGTGGTTCCATTTCCCTTTTTGTTCCTAATGCAGTTATTTCTCCTTTCTCTCCAGTTAACTCTTTATTTTTTCCCAGATGTCTGGATCTTTTGTTGCTTTGAAGAGTCAGCTGCCCATTCATCATTTCTGAGTTTTTCTGATTTGGTAATTTTTGATTATATACAATCTTTTAAATCTTTCCTTCCCCTACCTCATTCATATCTTTACGCTATAGCTTTTCCTTCCTTATAGGTTATTTCTGTTGTCTTAACTCCTCATTTAAAAGTTTTACAAACACATACTTGGGACAGGAGGGAATGTCCTGCCAAACCCATATAATTGAAGCCATTTGTAAAAGTCTTGTCCAGAACATGCTAGGTGCAGAACTAAACTAAGGCTCAAGTGATTGTCCCAATGATCTGCTCTTTCCACTCCATCTGCTTCTTAACCCCAAAAGACAGGAGCATGAAGTGGGGGGGGGGGGAGGGGACGGAGGGGAGAGGTGAAGCAGAGGGCAGCGAGGGTGCATTTCAGATGGGATGGGACCTGCCATCACAGCCAATGGCCAGCTTAAAGTCTCAGCAAGCTTTTTTTTTTATCCCCTGTCTGAACACTGAGGTTAGTTCCTGTTGACCCAAGGTGAATAAATAAAGCTTGTGTTGATTCAGGTAAGGTTCAGAGCACCTGTCTTAAAGGAGCCATGGCGCATTCTTTCAGGTGTCCAGCTCAAAGCCAGACCTGCAGGTGAGGGAGCCTCCCTCTGCCCACTAGTGTTCCGGGAGAGACCACACCCTTCACTGGGTGTGTGGGCTCCCTCAGAGCCTCACTCAGTGTTTACCCAGAGCCACCACTGCAGGTGACTGCCAGCCTGCCAGTGGGAGCCAGGCTGAAGGGAAGAACACACAGGGCCTGAGCAAATAAATCTGCCCAGGTGACTGGCTGGTGCCCTGTGGCCTCTCTTCTCCTGGCCTGGCTGGCTGTAGAGAAAAGGTGAAGAGGCAGAAAACAAAGGAACAGGGCAGACCTTATTCAATAATGAAGCTTGCTTCCTTTTTTACTTGGAAAGTGATGTGATTGTTAATAATTTCATTTAAGATTAGATATTGATGAGCTCTGAAATAATGAAGGTATACAAAGATGGATGGGTGTGTAGTCACACGTGTACATGAAAATACATACATGCACATATATTTTCACACACACACACACACACACACACACACACACACACACACACACACACACACGAAAAGCCTGAAACCCAAGGTGGTCTTAAAAGGGAACATCTTCATGTAAAGTGAAGAGTGTTTTACTAGAGGAATAATTTTACTCTAAATGGTTTTTTTTGGGGGGGGGGGGGGTCTGGCTTTCCGACCTGTAGGTGTAAGATTTTAGCAAATTTCTTTTTGCTTGCCTTTTTTGTGGGGCTGCGATTGAACCTAGGCCTTTGGGCATGCTGATCCTGTACCACTGAGCTACACCCCAGCCCTCAATATGTGAGTTTTTTCAAAAGAAAAAAATATATGTTTTAATTGTTAAATTTTACTTTTGTTTACTTTTAGACTGCATGAAGATAGGGGATTTTATTTTGTTTTGGTTGGTGGTATCAGGGTTTGAACTTAGAGACTCGTGCTTGCTCAACTGTTGTTCTATCACTTGAGCCATGCCTCTACCCCAGCTTTTTGGTGATTAATTGAAGATGGAATTTCATGGAGTTTTCTGCCCAGGCTGGCTTTGAACCACTACCCTATTCATCTCAACCTTCTGAGTAGCTAAGAGTTCTTTTACTTGGAGTTACCTCTGAATTGGGGGATAGGGAAGGACTATTGAAGATTCAATCAACTGATATTTGTGAAGGCTCACTTCCATGCCAAGCCCTGTATCCTGGGACTTTCACAAGAAATATTTTGTTTACTCCCACACAACCACTTCCTGGGTAGTTGGTGTTGTCACTCTTACTGGCATGATGAAGACACAGATACTCGGAGAGCTGAAGATACTTACCCTAGATAACACGGCTGTAATCAATCCCAGATCTGATTTCAAGTTCAATGTTCTTTCTTCTGCCTGTCAGACCAAAATGATCACATACTGGAAGGTGGATTCCTTAATATCTAGGATCATGGATTGATTCCCTGCTAGCATTGCACCTTATTATCCTTGATTTTTATCACTGTATTACATAAGCATTCTTTGAGAGGCCAGATTACTATACTACAAAGCTGTTAAGACTATTCTTAACCATATAGAAAGAGTTCTTTGTTCTGAGATTATTCCAGTTTTTGATTTAGAATTTGAAAAGAGAGGGAATAAGAAATTGCTTTTATTTACTAACTACCATGTCCCAGTGACACTAAATAACTAACTCAGAGCAACTCTGCACTCTCTTCCCCCCACTGACTCAGTGTGGAATTCCAGTCTCTGACCAGGATGCTCAGAGAATCCTAAACACACTCCAGAACATCAGCGACATGGTGAACAAGGTGTTGGATATACCATGTGGAAAAGCCATCTGCTTTTCAGGACTTTTGTCTTCTAGTTTTATCATTAATTGATTAGATACTAATTAGACATCTTTGAAACAGAAGCAAATCTTTACCTAGCAGATTACTTTTAGGAATTCCTAGCATCTTCTTCCTAGGAACCCAGGGGTACCTCTTAAAGCTTTGTTTGAAGTTCTGAAACTTTTAAATTAGGTTTTTGTAGCTTTTTGGAAGAGATTAGTCCATATTTTTAGTACATGTTTGCAATCCAAAATACTGCATTTCCTACAGTCTGCAGCATGGTGTATACATAACCCTATGAACTTGAGGACAGTGGATCAGGCTGCTGTGTTTGTGAAATTCACTCCAAACCCTGGGTCATTGTTGGCACAAGAAATGCCCATCCATTTTTTTTTGGAATTCACTTCTCCATTAAAAAGGCAACTAAACACACCAAATGGAAACTGCCCTCTCTCCTTTCCCTCCCTCTTTTCCTGATCCATGGTATGCCCTGGCCTTGCTTTAGTATAACCAGGCAGTTAATCTAGTCTGTAGCAGTGTTCTCTTTCTTTCATGAAAGTGTTAAATTCATCAACTTTAGAAACTCTGCTTAATTCCTTTCTACTCTTTACACCAGGATGGATGAAAGAAGAGCCAAATAACCTGGATGCTGGTAGCTCACACTTATCATCCTAGCAACTTAGGAGGCTGAGATCTCTGAGGATTATGTTTTGAAGCCAGCCCAGGCAGGAAAGTCCCTGCAACTTTTATCTCCAATTATACAGCAAAAAAAGCCAGAAGTAGAGCTATGGTTCAAATGATGAGTAGTAGCCTTGACTGAAAAAGCTGAAGGACAGCTCTCAGGCCTTGAGTTCAACCCCCTATACTGGCAAACCCATGTGTGTATCCTCCACCAAAGAAAGAAAAAGCCCAATAAATGTTTGCTGCATTGACCAGGATGGAAGGATAACAGTTGGATAAGAGCCTCTTTTGCACATCCATGAGCCCCAGTGTGTGTGGCAGGCAAGTGCTTACAGGAGCAAAGTGGGGTCCATAGAGGCTCTTGGTTGTGGCAGTCAGTAAGTAGAGCAGAGTCGTGGCTTCCATAGTCCTGCCTATAACAAAGGCCTGAGCTTTAGTCCTGGCCTCTGCCCATCACAAGGGAATGCTGACATGGGCCAAAGCTACTTTTATTATCTAGAATCAAGATATACCAGTTCCCTGCTATACAACAGCTCTAGAATCTGCTTCCCTACCCCACTTGTACCCATAGTGGGGCTGGAACTCAGAACCTCATGCTCTTTCTGAGCTCTTTTTTTTTAAGTCAGGGAGATGTATCTCTAGTTCCACAGCCCAGCCTACAATTGCTAAGCACCTGCTATATGCCAAGCACCAGAGAAATAAGGATGTGTAAGTCATGAGTTACATCCCAGAGAGGCAGATTGCTGAAGTAAGCAAATAGTTGCAAGGCAGTCAATGTAGGAAACAGACTTCAGTGTGGATAGTTGTAGAAGAAGGGGGAGAGATCCCAAGAGAGCCAGAAATGGCTTCTTCTTTTTTTTAAAATTAATTAATTTATTTATTTATTGGTCATTGTGGGGCTTGAACCTGGGGCCTGGACACTGTCTCTGAGCTCTTTTGCTATAGGCTAGTGCTCTACCATTTTGAGCCACAATTCCATGTCCAGTTTTCTGGTGGTTAATTAGAGATGAGTCTCATCCACTTTCCTGCCTGGGCTGGTTATGAACTGCGATCCTCAGATCTCAGCCTCCTGAGTACCTAAGATTACAGGTGTAAGCCACCAGCACCCAGCTCTTATTTTATTCTATGATTACTTATTTTGTTTTTATATTTTGTGGGTGTGCCAATCCTTGAGGCTTGAACTCAGGGTCTGTGTCCTGTCCTTGAACTTTTGTACTCAAGATGAGCACTTGAGCTACAGCTCCACTTCCAGCTTTTTTTTTAGTGATTAATTGGAGATAACAGTCTCTTAGATTTGTCTACCCAGACTGGCTTTAAGTCACGGTCCCCAGATTTCAGCCTTCTGAGTAGCTAGAATTATAGGCATGGGTCACGTGGGTGCTTGACTTAATTTTACTATTTGTATGTCTGTGTGTGTGTTTATGTCTGTGTGTGGCACTGTTCCTTAATTTCTTGCTCAAGGTTTGCACTCTACCACTTGAGCCACTCTTCCACTTCCAGCTTTTTGCTGTTTAATTGGAGATAGGAGTTTTGTGGATTTTTCTACCCAAACCTTAATTCTCAGACCTTTGTAGATAGGAATATAGGCATGTGACACCAGTTTGTGGCTCAGAAATAACTTCTTTAAACATTGTTTTGAACTTTTTTCTTATTTTTAGGTAATGTATAATACCTTTGTGCAATTCAACATCTCAGTCTGTGAGTTCAGTGCAGAAATAAACCCTTAATGGAGAATCAGAAAGGGTGGGGAGGAAGACTATACAATCTAATCCAAGGAGGGAAGAGATGAAGGATTGAACAGGGAATTACATAGGACTCCAAGAAGCAATGAAGTCTGAGGCAGGTAGTATCAGAGAGCTAGCTAGGGTAGAAAGTACTTTAGGAATCCCTACATACATTTGAGTCCCTGAAGAGGCCATGGGACGAGATGGGAGTACTGAAGTACTTGGTCACAGAGGAGAGTTTTGCCATAACAAGATATAGAAATAGAATTGGTCCTGATTCTCCTCCTGTAACTTAGAGGGAACGGTGAAAACCATTTGGGTTAGCAGAGTGAACTTAACCATTTGCAATGTCGATTTGGCCATTTGGCACAGGCATTTCAGTTATGTCTGGGAGATGAAGATTCATGAAAGCTGGTGAAAATTCCAGGCAAAGGGATTCTGCCTCAGGACAAGGGTAACAGGAACAGAGGAAGCCAGGGGTTTTAAAAAGTAGAGCTGTGATCACTTATGTAGTAGTTGGTCCATGTAGTAATCGTGAGGGGATGGGATTTAAGCTGATTTCCTAAATTAGAAACTCAGAGACCAAGAACATGTGGGATGGGTTGCAGTGTAGAGATCAGGATGATTTCCCATGTGGGTGTGCTGAGTTGTAAGTGATCCAAAGTTTCCAGATGAGGCAGGCACCAGTGGCCCATGACTATTATCCCAGCTACACACAGAACTGAGATCTGAGCTCAAGGTTCAAAGCCAGCCTCAGCAAACAAACCAAAGAGATTCTTATTGTCAGTTAACTACCACCAAGCCATAAGTGGAGCGGTGGCTCAAGTGAGTCAGCCTATGGGCAAAGCAAGATAAAAGATAGCATGTCAGCCCTGAATTCAAGGTCCAGTGCTGGTGCACGTGCACACATGCACACACACACACAAATACACACATGTCCAGATGAGAAGATCAGCAAGTGGGCTGGCTCTAAGAATGCAAATCGGAAGCAGTAACATTAGTTTGAGAATCATGTAGAGCTGAAGAACGGACAGTTCAAGATTGAGAATGAGAACACCTATTTAAAAATCCAGGGCCACTGACACACAGACAGAAATACAGATGTCTAAATTTATAGATTTGTATGTGCGCATGCGTGCGTGCGTGCGTGCGTTCGTGCGTGTGTGTGTGTGTGTGTGTGTGTGTGTGTGTGTGTGTGTGTATGTGAGATTTGCAGGAGCAGTATCGACAAGACATATTCTGTGAAGCATTGCATCAGAAAGGCATTTGCTAGGAATGAAGACAAAAAAACAATATTAACCTCAAACCACACACTTGCTCCAAAAAAAGAATGATGTGGGGAGAAAATTATAGTTCTGAATTACAGCTCTTGTCAAGGAAGTTTTGACAGCTACAGGAGATGGGAAGAAAATTCAAATGACTAATTTGTTTAGTCTGATGAAAGATGGGAGTGTGTTTGCACCAAGTCAGAATCCCTTGTAGCTTGCACAGAGTACTTTAAATATACCCTCCAATCCTATGTGTTTAATATGCCTGCCAAGCTCTGGTTATTTTCTCCTAGTAAGTATAGAACTACAGTATATAGCTTCTATTTTATCTAAATGACTTCATTGAAATCCTTTGAGGTTTTTGAGCTAGAAATTCAATTATAGACATTTCCTAGGGAAAAACAAGTTGGTACATACCTGTAATACTAGTTATTTTATAGATGGCTATCAGGAAGATCACAGACCAGCCTAGGAAAAAAGTTGTCAAGATCTCATTCAATCAACAAGTCAGGTATGGTGATCCAGGCTTATCATTCCAGGTATGTGGGAGGCATAGGTTTGAGGATCACAGACTGAGGCTGTCCTAAGCAAAAATCAGGGAAAAGAGAAAAGCTTTCTAATGTGTTTTATGAGGTATGACGGTGGGAGAGGGTACAAGCCTCTAAATATAAGGCATTCTTGAACTGATATATATTATACATCAAATAATACAACATAGCATAACAATATAACATATAGCAAAGAAAACAAGGAAGTGACATGCTAAGTGATTTAGAGAACTTTGTGTTCTGATGCTTTTTCTCCTGGAGTGGTCAAAGAATAAACATTTCTAACAGTTGGTAAACATTATATTTGAGATTTAAGATTCCAGCCTCATTTTTTCAAAATTCTCAAAAATTTCCAAAAGTTCTAAATGTCTTGTTATGATCAACTTCTGAAAATATATCTCAACTTAGTCAAGAAAAGTTAGAAGAGCTACAGTTGAATACTTTCAGATAAATATTCAAGTAGAGGAGGGGAAAACTGATTTAAAACAAAAGAGTTTGAAGAACTCCCAGTGAATGTATTCTTTTGCGAATATGAGAAGAATTATTGTGAAAAACGGGAAAACCACAAAATAGTCGTTATTATTAACTAGTCAAGCGGCTGTGTGTCTGTTAAAGACCAAAGTAAAACCACAGGCAATCCTGGATGGAAAAACACTGACCTCTGAGTGGAATAGCTTTTCGTGAAGGTGGTGTGACAGCTGATCTTTTGTGGAGAAACTTGTTCAACAACAAGAAAAATACAGGTTTGTGTATCACAGGGCGATTACAGACTTAGTGAGAGCATTGTTGACTTGTAATTATTTTTCTACTCGAGGATTATCTAGGAAACCATAACTTATATTTTAACATCCTTTGCCCACCTGCTATGGTGAATATATGGCAGCAAAGTGAAAATTGATTTCTTTTTCTTCGTGTGTGTGTGTGTGTGTGTGTGTGTGAGAGAGAGAGAGAGAGAGAGAGAGAGAGAGAGAGAGTCCTGGGCTTGAATACAGGGTCCAGATGCTGTACTTTAGCTCTTTTGCTCAAGACTAGTACTCTACCACTTGAGCCATACCTCCACTTCCAGATGTTTGGTGGTTAACTGGAAACCAGAGTCTCATGGAGTTTCCTGCCCATGCTAGCTTTGAACTGTGATTCTCATATCTCAGCATTCTGAGTAGCTAAGAATACAGACATGAGCCATAGACACCAGCTGAAAATGGATTTCTTTATCTGCCTTATGTACATTAGAGAATAGAAGGCAAAACTTAAGGCAAATCCTAAAGTTGGTTTTTTTTCTCCCATAATCCCAAGTGGCCATTAACAAACTGGCTGTGTGTTTAAGGAGCCCTTTCCAAACTTTATTTTGCAGAGTGTAAGGTCAGAAAAATATTAAGAGTTGTTGCATAGGAAAAGAAAAGAGGAAAGAAAGTCTATATTCAACTAGGTTTGGGAAATACTGATGAGACAAAGTAAAGCAGTGGTGGTTTTTGGCTACAGGTTCCAAGAGCCTTGTATAGGACTCCTTGCATGGTGCATCTCCAAGAGAAGATAATGGTTTACAGAATTTTCTAGTCATTCTTTACCCAGATGTACCTTAGACACTGGGACATTCATGAATCCACTCTTTAAATCAAGTGAATTAAGACACTGACTCCAGATGTTCTGTGAAAAGTCTTCCTGTGTAACCCTAGGAAGAAGAATGGGGGGGAATAGAGACTCCATTTGATGCACAGTTTAGGCTATTTGGCACACTGGTGTTTTGAAAAACCTAAAGCCAGCCAGGCACTGGTGGTTCAGGCCTGTAATCCTAGCTACTCAGGAGGCTGAGATCTGAGAACTGAGGTTCAAGCCAGCTCAGGCAGCGAATTGGTAAGAGGTTTTTATTTATAATTAACTAGCAAAAAGCCATCAAGTAGAGGTATGGCTTAAGTGGTAGAGCACCAAATTTGAGTAGGGAATATACAAAAAGCATGATTCTGAGGTCCTGAGTTCAAGTCCTAGTTCTGGCACAAACTCTTCCTTCCCCCCCCCCAAAAAAACCCCTAAAGCTAACATTTGAAAATTAGGATGTTTTGTGATTTTTTAAAAATCAGGTTACACATCTCTCTTGAAGAACTGTGAGGGCAAAGCAAAATTGGATCTTCACTCCTTCAGAGCCACAGCCTGCTTGAAGATGCTGGGACCCACTGCCCTTTTCCAAGAGAGATGGTGGTTCCAGTTTCCATAGTGTTTTCTATGGAAACCTTATACCACAAAATAGTGGGAGATTATGTTTTTTGTTTGGTTTTATGTGTGCCAGTACCAGGGCTGGAACTCAGAGCCTCAAGATCTCATTTGTTTTTGTTTTTTGCTCATAACTGGTGCTTTGACACTTGAGCCATGTCTCCAGTCCTGAATTTTGCTGGTTAATTGTGAAGATAAGAGTGTCATGGACTCTTATACCTGGACTAACGTGGAACCTCAGTCCTTAGATCTTAGCCTTCTAAATAGCTGGGATTACAGGTGTGAGCCACTGGCACCCAGCCACAAAATAGTTTTGTTTTGTTTTTTTTTCTATTAAATGACTAGTCAAGCCTCCATGTCTGTATAAAGGCCAGAGTAAAAGCATAAGCAATTATTGGTGGACAAACACTGACCTCTCCCATAGGCTAGTATGTTGTAAAGGTGGTGAGACAGTTGCTCTTTGTGGAGAAACTTGTCTACCACCCCAGCTGCATTCATTTGGGTTTACCTGCACTTGGATAACTCCATTGGCTCCTCCCAGCCCTGTGATTCTCTGCAGGGCTGATTCCATCCAGTCTAACTGAATCAATGGTGGAGGGACTGACAAGTCTAGAGTCTAAAACCAGTTATGCTAAAACTAAGGCAATGCTTGTTTTGATTTATGTAATAATAAGATTTGTTTTTCTTGCTGCCTTTTTTTATTGTGAAAATACCGTGCAGAGGGGTTACAATTACATGGGCAAGGTAATGAGTACATTTCTTATCAAGCATTGTTGCCTCCTCCTTTGTTTTCCCTTCCCATCCTTTCCCATCTCTCCTCCCCCCCCACCCCCCGCCTGTGTCCCCCCTCCTCCCCCACTGTTTCCCTTATTTGCAATAACTAGTATATGTCTGAGACAAGCAGAAACGGTCAGATAAGTTGACGTTGGGCAAAATGAACCCCAAGATAAGGACTCAAATTTTTTTTTCTTTCTTGCGATTGTTTCTAACATATTTATAAGATTATTTCTTTGTTGCTTTGTATGCCCCTCCCCCACAGTATAACCTCTGCTTTCACTGTATTTGATGTTGGTATAATTTGTGGAGGGGAAAGAAAAAAACAAATTGTTTAAATAGGGATACAGGTGGACCCATTGCAACAATGAGATGTATAAGACATTATGTTGAAAAATGAACTTTACAATCTTGCTGCCTTTTAAGATTTCTAAATATCCAAAAATCATATGTTTCTTTTCTTATCAAAAGAGAGAAAAATGTGTGTATATATACATATGTATATGTGTGTATATATACTATATATACATATATACATATATATACTATACATATATTGATAGATAGATATAGATATATATGGAGTTGTTATCATGGGGCTTAAATTCAGAGCCTAGATGCTGTCCCTGAGCTCTCAAAGCTAGTGCTCTACCACTTTGGGCCACAGCTCCACTTCTGGTTTTTGAGTGGTTAATTGGGGATAAGAACCTCAAGGGGAGTTTTCTGTCTTAGAACTGAGATCCTCAGGGCTGGGATGTAGCTCAGTGGCAAAGCGCTTGCCTAGCAAGTGCAACATCCTGGGTTCGATCCCCCGTACCAAAAAAGAAAAGACAAAAAAAAAAAAACTGAGATCCTCACAGTCTCCTGAGTAGCTAGGATTACAGGCATGAGCTACTGGGGCCCAGTGAGAGAAATATTTTTTAAAAAGCTTTAAAAATCTGGGGTAGGAGTGAGGGGTGTAGCTGAGGAGGTGGGAGGGCAGGGATGGTGAGGGGAAAAACAAAGGAGGAGGCAACAATGCTTGATAAGAAATGTACTCATTACCTTGCTCATGTAATTGTAACTCCTCTGTACAGTATTTTCACAATAAAAAACATTTAAAAAAAGAAAGAAAAAAGAAAAAAACAAGAAATTAAATGATTGTAGATCAAAAAATCTGAAACGTGGATGTTATGAAGTATGTAGCTACTATGAAAACTATCCTCCTTGAAATTACCATTGCTAATAGTATTAGTAAAAGAAGTATGAATTTGATACAAAGAAACCAAAACCAAATCTGTTTCAAGCATTAATATTTTAAGATGCTGCCTCCAGTTCTCATCATACATTAATAACATAAATATATAGTTGATTTAGCTACTATTGAATGTGGTTCTTTTTTTTTTTTTTTGGTCCAGTTGTGGGGCCTGAACTCTGGGCCTGGGCGCTGTCCCTCAGCTCTTCAGCTCAAGGCTAGCACTCTCCCACTTGAGCCACAGCACCACTTCCGGCTTTTTCCTTTTATGTGGTACTGAGGAATCGAACCCAGGGCCTCAGGCATGCAAGGCAAGTGCTCTACCACTGAGCCACTTTCCCAGCTTGAATGTGGTTCTTGATATTTCAGGTTTTCCTACATTCTCATATATGGGATTCAAGTAAGCTACCTTTCTACCTAGAAAATGGATGGGAAAAAAGTATCTAGATAGGTAGATCTATCTGAAATAATGGCAGTGCAAGAATTGAAATTGAAAGGGAGGGCCGACCACCTTCTTGGTGAAAGAGTTCTAGTTTCAATCATGTTTCTAGATGCTCATTCAGGCTCAGTAGAAACAAAGAAGGCGTACATCAGCATCTTGCATAATACCTACATGTGTGTGGAATCTGAGCTGGGCAGAGGTAAGACAATGGTGGTGATTGTGTGTGTGTGTTCATTGAGAATCCATTTTGGGCAACTCACTGTACTATTAAATATATTACCTAGAGTGTCATAGAGCACATCCTTTCAGACCTGTGTGGACTTTTACACTAGCCAATAAGTTATAGTAAATAGTAAAACCTAAAAGCCAGGCACTGGTAGCTCATGCTTGTAATCCTAACTACTCAGGAAGCTGATATCTAGGGATCAGGGTTCAAAGTCAGCCTATGCAGAAAAGTCCATAAGACTCTTATCTCCAGTTAGCCATCAAAAAGCTGGACATGGAGCTGTGACTCAGTGGTAGAAATGCCAGCCTTGAGTGAAAGCTAAAGGACAGCAACTTAGGCTCTGAGTTCACACCTTAGTTCTGGCACTGGAAAAAGAAAAGAAAAAGATATTTAGGATTTTAAAAAGTCCTTATCCAGTTCCTTATCCCTAACCTCTTTGTTGACATTGTGGAGTTCACATTTTCTAGATCTGTACATAAATGGAATCACTCAATATGAATGCTTTTTGGTCTGGATCATGATTATTCTGAAATTCGCCTGTGCTAGAACATTTTTGTTGGTAAATAGTATTTTGTGGCCAGATGACCCAGGGTACCACATTGACTTGTTGATGGATGTTTTGTTTTCAGTGTTTGCCTAGGTAGTATCATTTACCTCCTTACTGTTCGTGTTAGTTACAAGTCTTTGTACAGACACAGGTTTTCATTTCTCATGAGTAAGTACCTCAGAAAGGAATAACTGAATCACATGGTAGACATATGTTTAGATTTTCCAGACTCTCTCCAACTTTTTTCCCCAAATAGTTTTACTATATCTCATTCCCACCAATACTGTATTGTGAATTCTGGTTTCTTCCTGTGCTTGATGAGGTCATTCTCTTCATTTTAGCCATCCTAATTGGTGAGCAGTGGTTTGTCAATGTTTTCAATGTGCCTTCCTTTAGTGATTAATGATGCTGAACACATTTGCATGGACTTATTTGCCTTCTGTTTTGCTGCAGTGCTTGGTCATATGGTCTGCCTGGCTTGTAATTGCATGGTTTATTGTTAATGTTGAGTTTTGAGATTTTCTCACTCGTTCTAGATACAAGCTCTTTATCAAGCAATGTCTTAGAAATACTCCCAGGACTTTGTCTTTGCAGTCTCTTCACAGTTATGTTTAAAGAGTAGAGATTTTAATTTTGGTTAAGTCCAATTTATTAACTTGTTTATGCATCAGAGGTTTGTATGTATTTTCTTCTAGAAAAGTTATAGTTTTAGAGTCTATGTTTAGGTCAGTGAATTTTTTTTATTGTAAAAATACCGTACAGAGGGGTTACAATTACATGGGCAAGATAATGAGTACATTTCTCATCAAGCATTGTTGCCTCCTCCTTTGCTTCCCCTTCCCATCCCTTCTCATCCCCCCCTTTCCCCCCACTGGGACCAGAGTTTGGGCTCAAGGCCTGGGTGCTTGGATGATATCCATTAGCTTTTTTGCTCTATCACTTGAGCCACAGATCCACTTCCAGATTTTTTGCTGATTAATTGGAGTTTCATAGACTTTCCTGCCCAGGCTATCTTTGAATCACGATCCTCAGATCTCAGCCTCCTGAGTAACTAGGATTATAGGCATGAGCTACCAGCACCTGGTAGTCTGTGGATCCTTTTGAGTTAGTTTTTCTATGGAGTGTGAGGAACAGATCAAGTCACCTTCTCCTCTCTTTCTTCTTTTATTTTCTTTGGCATAGATGCCCAATTATTCTCTCACTATTTGTTGACAAGACAACCCTTCTCCACTGAACTGCCCTCAATCTTATGAATTATTTGCTCACTTATTGTTCTATTTCTGGACTCTTTATTTTGTCCCACAGAGTCTCCCTTCTATTGTTATGTCAGTACTATATTGTCTTTGTTATATGTTTATGGCAAGCAGTGAAATTGGCACTATTAACTTTATCATACTTTTCTTTCACAAAGCTGCTTTGGCTTCTTGGGTACCAGTGGCTCACACCTGTAATCCTAGTTACTCAGGAGGCTGAGATCCAGAGGATCACAAGACAAAATAAGCAGCAAAAAGGTGGGCCAGGGGCTGGGAAGGTAGCTCAGCGGTAGAGTGCATGCCTTGCAAGCATGAGGCCCTGGGTTCGATTCCTCAGCACCACATAAACAGAAAAAGCCGGAAGTGGCGCTGTGGCTCCAGTGGTAGAGCACTAGCCTTGAGCTGAAGAGCTGAGGGATAGCACCCAGACCCAGAGTCCAGGCCCCATGACCGGCAAAAAATAAAAAATAAAAAAATAAAAAAAAATAAAAAAAAAAAGGTGGGCCAAAAGAATGGATTAACTGGTAGAGTTCCAGCTGAACACTCAAGCTGAGTATGCTTGAGGCTCTGAGTTCAAGCCCCATGATAATAATATTGGGTCCTCTGATATGGATATGATGTAATCTCTCTATTTAAGTTTTATTTAATTCCTCCTTAGTAATATTACTTCCTTGGTGAGGTTTATCCAAAATATTTAATATTTATGATATTGTCTAATTTAGAGTTTTGTATTGCTTATATAGAAATACAACTGACTTTGTAGCTTTACCTTTTATTCTTCAGCTTTGCGTAACTCACTTGATTAGTTTTGAAACTTTTTTTTTCAGTTGTGGGGCTTGAACTCAGGTCCTAGGTACTGTCCCTGAGCTCTTTCACTCAAGGCTGATGCTTTACTACTTTGAGTCACAGTGCCACTTCTGGTTTTCTGGTGGTTAATTGAAGAAAAGAATCTTTGGCCTTTCCTGCCTGAGCTGGCTTCAACCACGATCCTCAGATCTCAGCCTCCTGAGCAGCTAGGATTACAGGTGTGATCTGCCAGTATCTGGCAGATTTTGAAACTTTGCAACAAATTTTCTACAAAGACAGTTATTTTACCTGCAAGGACAGTCACATTTCCTCCTTTCCAATTCCTTTTTTCCTAGCTAGAGAGCTCTGCAGAACACTGTCCTAGGAACAGTGGTGAGGAGAAATGAGAAGACCAGACATTCTGTCTTGTTCCTGACCTTGGAGAGAAGAGTTTAGGTACAATGCCACTAGCAGGATTTTTGTAGATATCATTTATTTTTTTTAATTTTAATTTTTTTATTGTGAAAATACTTTACAGAGGGGTTACAATTGCATGGGCAAGATAATGAGTACATTTCTTATCAAGCATTGTAGCCTCCTCCTTTGTTTCCCCTTCCCATCCCTTCCCATCCTCCCCCCACCCCCCCCCCACCTAATCTTCCCTGCCCTCCCACCAAAGTTGTTAAGTTCGTTTTCAACATAAGGACTTGGACTTCTTATTGTTGCAATGGGTCTACCTGTATCCCTATTTAAACGACTTGTTTTTCCTCTTCCCTTCCACAAATTATACCTACATCAAATACAATGAAAGCAGGGGTTACACTGTGGGGGAGGGACATTCAAAGCAACAAAGAAATAATCTTATAAATGTGTTAGAAACAATCGCATGAAAGAAAAAAAAACATTTGAATACATATCTTAGGGTTCATTTATTAGGTTGGAGAAATTTCCTTCTGTTCTTCATTAAGTGTCTATCAGAAATATTACCCTGTAATGAGATGAAGTTTATAAAAGGTGATATTATAGTCATCAAGTATCGTGTCATATTTTTCTGGAAAATTTACTGGTGCCTTTTAGGGAGTGAGGATCAAGTGGTAGAGTACCTATCTAGTTCAAATCCTGGTACCACCAAAAATAATACCTTTTAGCATTTGTGTATATTCATCTAATTTCCAAGCTTGCTGTTACTTATTATCTATTTTATATACTTAACATTGTTTTTCTTTAATGACACTAGTCACTATTTACAAAAGTTACTTCTTTCTATAGATCAGAACATCTAGGCATCAGACTTTGAATATGCTTAAGTGGCGTAGTGATTTCCTTAGCAAGCACAATGCCTGAATTCACACCCCTTTCCACCAAAAATAGCTTAGTCTCAGTAAAAAGTGATTTGTTTATCCAGATCCAAAATGTATAGATTTAGTTATTTGTGTATGTGTGTGTGTGTGTGTGTGTGTGTGTGTGTATACTAGAAGCAGGACTTGAATTTACACTCATAGCTGTGTGTGCTAGAACCAAGACTTGAATTTACACTCATAGCTGGTGGTCTACCACTTGAGACATGTATCGGTCCAGTAGTTTTTGCTAGATAGTTTGGAGATAGAGTGTGGAGGACTCTTCTGCCCAGGGTAGCTTCAAACCAGTATCCTCAGGAAAGAATAGTCTGCAGGAAAAACTAAAAGTCATTATATTCCATTAGGAGATGCTGGGCACTAGTGCCTCATGCCTGCAATTCTCACTACTTGGAGGTTGAAATCTGAGGATCACTGTTTGAAGCCAGCTTGAATAGGAAAGTCCATGAGACAACTCATCTCCAGTGAACTTGCAAAAAGTCAGAAGGGGAGCTGTATGTAGTTCAAGTGGTAGGAGTTTACCTTGAGTAAAAAGCTCAGGGACAGTGCCTACACCCTGAGTTCAAGCCCCAGGACTGGCACCAAAAAATAAAAATAAAAAAGATACATAGTGTGCATAGTGTTTATATCTTTAAGGATTATCAAGGCTGGTTAGCACATCTGAAATATTCTTTCCCTTCCTTACCACCATTTAAAAGTAGGAGGTAGGCTAGCCAGGAGTAGTGTGCTAAGGTATGCAGGATCAAGATGCCATGTCAAAGGTGGAATGCATAAGGAGCTGAGCTTAGAAGTGGCCAGATCTGTTGGGAATCTCAGGCAATAGTTCAGGAAAGAGGTAATGAAAGCTCCCATTGGGTTGTAACAGCAGGGTGGGGGACACAAACCAACATATGTTTGAGAGGTAAATATGGCCTGCTTTCGTCAGCGTAATTCCAAGATTTCTGGCTTAGGTCACTAGGTAAATGGTGACACCCTGTCAGTAAAGTCAGTCATCCAGAAACTCAGGAGTGACAGGTCTGGGAGCCAGTTAGGAACACACTGAATTTCCACAAAGAAATGGGGAGATAGGCACTTGAACATAGAGACCTAGGACACTGAAGATACTTGTGAACAGGCTGGGCCTAAGCTGTCATCAATGTACAGATAGAAGTTGAAATTGCAAGTGAAAATGGCTGATGATGACAGAGCCAATAATGCTCCAATCAGCTCCTTTGAAATTCTCACCAAACTGGTTTGGGGAAACCACCTTTCTCCAGCACAGAAAATTTCAATCGGATAAGACATTTTAAGTCATGCATTGGCGACACACCTGCAATCCTAGCTACTCCTGAGACTGAACTCTGAGGATCCAGTTTCAAATCCAGCCAGAGCAGGAAACTCCATGAGACTCTACCTCCAATTAAACACCACTTAAGCTGTAGCTTATAGTGGTAGAGTACCAACCATGAATGAAAAAGCTAAGGGACAGAGAGCGCCCTGACCCTGAGTTCCAGCCTTAATACTGGTACAGTCAATCAATCAAATAAATATACAATCTTCCATTCTTTTATGGATGCAAATTTCAGTTCAATCTCTTAAACAGAAGAATAAGACATAAACTGTGAAGTATTTTTCCTCACCAGATGCATCAGAGGTAGTAACTGAGAGAAAGCATTGTATTGTATCCTCTTAAAGAGATCCACAGAAGCCCCCAAAATGTGCCCTTATGCTTTACTTTAGTTTGAGAAAAGGCCAAACAGTTACGGGTGTTTTGCTGAGACTTGCAAAATTGAATAAGGAAGAACATGAGCACAAATGAAGTTGGATTGTCAGTCAGTCGAAACTGGTTCTGAAGCTTTTATAGAATGCTACAGTCTACATGGCATTATAAACTCATGCCGAGTCTGCGCCAGCAAACCCATGCATCACAGTTTCTGGGATAAATAAAGATGGTTCACGAGAAAGGTTAGCGACTAGAGCTAGACTGTTTTTAAATGTCTTTCTTACATTTTTGTTACAAACTACCAACTTGGTTTAAGAAGTTGGTGCCAGGTTTTTTAATACACACTTTTAAAATGAAGTTATCTTCTAAATGTATAATTTAAGCTGGTGTTTGAAATATATATATAGTAACATCACTAATGGTTTTTCTTTCAAACACCACCCTCCCCCCCCCATCCTCTCCCTCCTGCAGAATCGCTCAAACTTGTTTTTCCTAAGGTGGGTATTTTGCATGATGGAAGGCCCTGTTGTAGATATAAGATTGCTAGGGTCACCCTTCAAGGAAGGGGCTCTAGAACCTTCCCCACAGGTATCAAACCCCTCAAGGCCTTTATAGAATTATAGGTGTGTCATTTGTGAAGAGTCTCGCCTGCACTTTAAATCATCTAGCATGATTATATCTTCTATAGAGTAAATGCTATGTAAACACTTGTTATGCATTGTCCACAGACAAAAATCTGTACACATTTAGTACTGATGCAATTAAAAAGAATCTTTTCAATCCACAGCTGATCGAACATGTAGATGTGGAAGTCAAGGGTAGCATAGGTTAGGGTACTGTCTGCAGACACCGCTGTGTCACACTTACAAAGGTCCCTTCATGTGCCTAGGATTTGAACTCCTCCTCTGAGACCCCTTCCCTGTCCATCCCCCACTCCTTGGGAAAGAGTTGACCAACTTGCTTTTTTCCGTGTCACCTCTGCACAGAGTAGTTACTCTGTATTTCAGTAACTTGGTTACTACTGGTCAGTTTCCTTCTTACTTTTTTGTCTTGTTTTGTTTTTGTGCCAATACTTAGGACCTGGTGCATTTCCTTGGCCTTTTCACTCAAGGCTAGTGCTCTACCACTTGAGCCACATCTCCATTTCTTTTTGCTGGTTAATTGGAGATAAGAGTCTCACAAACTTTCTTCCCCAGGCTGTCTTTGAACTACAATCTTTAGATCTCAGCCTCCTGATTACAGTCATGAGCCACTAGCACTTGGCTTATTCTTTTTTTTTTGGTTGGTCATGAGGCCTAAACTCTAGGCCTGGGTGCTATCCCTTAGCTCTTCAGCTCAAGGTTAGCGCTCTACCACTTGAGCCACAGCACCTACTTCTGGCTTTTTCTGCTTATGTGGTGCTGAGGAATCAAACCCAGGGCCTCATGCATGCGAGGCGAGCACTCTACCACTGAGCCACCTTCCCAGCCATTATTAATTATTTTTAAGAGTAGACACTATGAAATTTGCATGACACCAGACATGCATAGTAGGTACTTAATAAATGGACTTTCCAAAGGGAAGAAAGGAGAAGCCACTCATACACAAGAATTTGAGCAGAAGGAAACTGAAACAAAGGGAACAATAACTCACAAGAGATGATCATCACAGGAGAGCCAGAAACTTGACCAGTCCTCAGGCCTAATACTGCCAGTATTCTTATCCTACCCAGCCAGCTTGTCCTGACAATACCAGGAGGTTGCTGACCTTTCGAGAGAGAAATCAACGTTGTTGCTTGACGTGCTGATATGATATTCATCATCCTGACATTTGTACTATTTTCTCCCCCCTGGTGGCCCATCTTTTGGATAATAGTCCCTTTCAGTTTGTAAATTGTAAAATAATAGTTTAAAAACGAAACATTTACAGATGGGTCAGGCAAAGATTCAGAAGCTAGTTTGGTGAATCCTAATAGCCTAAAACCTTGATGGTAGATCATTCACAGGAAGACAAATAAAGAGGAAGAATGCTATAGGTAGAAAGTTAGATCAATTTCGTTGTAGCTTTCTAATGAAAAGCAAAACATCCATATGCTCATGGCTTAAACCTATAATACTAGCTGGATGTTAAGTTCTGAGGATTATGGTTTGAAGCCAGCCTGGGCAGGAAAGTCAGGGAGATTCTTTTATCTCCAAGCACCCAAAAAAGCCAGGAGTGGAGCTGTGGCTCAACTGGTAAAGTGCTAGCCTTGAGCAAAAAAGTTTATGGACAGTACCCAGGCACTGAGTTCAAGTGTTAGGACAGGCATTAAAAAATAATAATAATTCAGAAATGCTATTGAAAAGCTACCAAAATTCACAAAGAATTTATGGATACAAACTGAGAAAATGTTTATGTGTGAAGTATTGAAGCACTGTAAGTACTAAAGACTGAAAGCAGAAACTGCCCATGAGATGGTAATATCACTTAAAATATAAAATATACAACTTTTTTTCAACTTTATTTTTTTATTTTTTAATTGTGAAAATACTGTACAGAGGGGTTACAATTACTTGGGCAAGATAATGAGTACATTTCTTATCAAGCATTGTAGCCTCCTCCTTTGTTTCCCCTTCCCATCCCTAAAATATACAACTTTTTGAAGTATAAAAATTAGGATAATTTAAGAGATCAATCCATTGGATTTATAGGAGCATAGAAACCTTTGTAATTGTTACAATAAAAGAAAATCCAATAATATATTTATAATTACTTAATTATTGAATTTGATCATCTTGTTAGCCTGGAGTCTAATATCATCATCTTTTTTATTGGCTTCCTAGGGAGAAAAGAGTGAAATTTGACTTTTGGCTGTTAATTACAAAGAGCAATAGTAGACTGAGCATTATGGCGGAGGACAAAACCAAACTAAATTTTGTGTGGTTTGTTGATATTCATGTTACAGCCAACTTTAAAAAAAAAATATGGGTACTGGGCCTTGAACTCAAGGTCTGGGCACTATCCCTTAGCTTTTTTTTTTTGTTCAGGGGAGTGGGGGTGGGGGTGGGGAGGGACCGGGGACAGAGATGGTGGTCATAGGGCTTGAACTCAGCGGCTGGGGACTGTCCCTGAGATCTTTTGCTCAAGGCTAGAACTCTACCATTTTGAACCATAACACCATTTCCAGTTTGTGGTGGTTAATTGGAGATAGGAGTCTTCTCAAGTCTCACAAACTTTCCTAGTTGGGCTGGTTTTGAACCATGATCCTCAGATCTCAGCCTCCTAAGTAGCTAGGATTCCAGGCATGAGCCACCAGCATTTAGTGTGTCTCTTAGCTTTCTCAATCAAGGCTGGTGCTCTACCACTTGAGTCACTTCACTTCTGGCTTTTTAGGGGTTAATTGAAGATAAGAATCTCTTGGATTTATTTGCCTGAGCTGGCTTTGAAGAGTGAACCCCAGATCTCAGCCTCTTGAGTAGCTAGGATTATAAATATGAGCCACGCGCACTCAGCCCATGCTAGTCTTTTAAAAATCTTTTCAAAACCCTCTGAGTTATGGTGGATCAACTTTTCAAGGCCAGCCCAGGTAGACTAGATGGCTAGACTTCATCCTCAAATAACCAGAAAATAAAGCAGGGATGGAGATGAGGTTCAAATGGTAGAGCAGTACCAACCTAAGCAAGTACAAGGGCCAGGATTCAAACCAACAAAAACAAAAACAAAAACTTCCTAAAGTCAAGGATTGTTCTATAAAACTAGAGATTGTCAGTTCCTCTTAGATATAATTCTCACCCTACAATGCAGTATGTAGAAAAAGGTATTTGCATGGAGCTTTTTAAAAATATTAATTTTGTTCTTATTAATGACTTACCATTGCATAAGTCATGTAATGTGTATGTTGCTTTTTGGGAGAGTTTTACAGTCATGCGTAATCTGGACAGTAGGCTCTATATCTCAGGGTATCCATAGTGAAAAGGGATGAACTCAGTGAGCTCAGTGAGATAATATGTGCCAAAGCTTCCGCTTGGGACCTGATGGTAGTATTAACCTGCCATAAATGACAGCTATTATTACAGTGTGCTTAGATGCACATGTACTTAGCTCTGGGTGTCTAGGCAGCTTCTTAAAGGCAAAAGCAAATTATGTACATGCACTGCATAGATGTACCTTCCATTCCCTGTGGTTGATAACAGCATCTTCCACTCACTGCATGTGTGCTCTTATTTACTCCCATAATGACACTTGAACTAGGAAAGAAGTAGTCACTAAATTCTGTACTTGCCATATATTTCCTTACTATACCAGCCTTTTCTGCCCTAAGAAGTGTGTGTGTGGGCGTGTATGCGCACTGGGTCTTGAACTCAGAACCTGGGCACTACTGACTGTTCAGATTAACTGGAGATAAGAGCAGAGACTCCTGTTCCACCCTGACTGGCTTCAAATTGGGATTCTCAGCTCTCAGCCTCCTGAGTAGCTAGAATGACAGGCATGAGCCATAGACACTTGTGTGCCCTAGGACTCTTATTTTGCCATGTATTTGAAAATTCAATAGTTTTGATGTTTAAGTTATAGATTTTTTAATTATCATTATCTCAAATTTTGCAAAGTGCTTTACTTTTTAATTTCTTTACTAGGAAAAAAATTGTTTTTGTTCGAAGTAAGGTAGATTCAAGTCTCCTGGGCTTTTTTTTTTTCTTTTTCTCCTCCTTCTCTTCCTATTGCTCATCCTCCTCCTCCTCTTCACCTTCCTCCTCCTCCTTCTCCTCCTTTTTTCTCAGTAGGAGGTCTGGAACTCAGGGCCTTGTACTTATTTGTCTTGCTCACTCAGCTGGCATCTCATCAGTTAAGCCATACTTCTAGCCCAGGTTTTTGCTGGATTTTTTGTTTGTTTTGTTTTGTTGTTTTGATAGGACTGGCTTTGAACTGCAATCTGTTTTCAGATCTTAGTTTTCTAAGTAAAATTATAGACATAAGCCACCCACATCAGGCTCTACTGGACATTTAAGAATGATTGAATATAAGCTACTCATTTTTCAAAGCTTATGATGCATCAATTTGCCACTGTAGTTCTAAGGCTTCAGAGGACCACATGTGGGAGATTCTCCAAACTGGTAAAAAACGAAGTTAATAATCCAACATGTAAATATGACTTCAAGATTATAATAGTAATTCTAGTGTGAACATACTTGCGTAAAAAATGTTTCTCTTGCTGGGCACCGGTGGCTCACGCCTGTAATCCTAGCTACTCAAGAGGCTGAGATCTGAGGATCAAGGTTCAAAGCCAGCCCCGGCAGGAAAGTCCATGAGACTGTTATCTCCAATAAACCACTAGAAAACCGGAAGTGGCGCTGTGGTTCAAGCTCTCGCCTTGAGCTGAAGAGCAGAGAGACAGCGCCCAAGCCCAGAGTTCAAGCCCCATGACCGACAAAAAAAGTTTCTCTTCAGAAAAAAGATTCTGCCATTGTTTGAAGACCTGTTATGGTCAAGGCATAAGGAAAATAGAGAAAAAAAGACTTCTATTGGTATGGAAATATATCCTTGGTTAGGTAAGGAAATTTAGCTCTCAAATTTGAACAAATACTAATGCCTGCTTGGCATCCAAGAAACAAAGTAAACAGGGATCCTTGATATTATTTGTGCCTCCTGATCCCTGGCACAGGGAGGAAAAAAGATGATGTCATCTTCTAACTCACAGTATAACCAGACAGCAGCATGAGGGTATGTAGGGTGTGTGTGTGTGTGTGTGTGTGTGTGTGTGTGTGTGTGTGTGAGGGGGGGAGGGAGAAAGGGGGGAAGACAATGACACACACACACACATACACACATGCATTGCTGAAGGACACAGTCCTGGGGCATGATCAGGGAGGATAAATTATAGCTATAATGTAGGACATTGACACATAAATAGAGCAGAGGGGAAAGGGACAAAGGACAGAGAAATACAAACTCCAGAACAGAGGGAACAAAATAGAAATATGTCACCAGGACAAGTAGGACGTGGCTTGTGTGTTTGATCACCAGACCAAATGACTGATTTAGTTGGAAAATGGGGAGGGTCCCCATGGGGAGGGCTGGGCAGTGAGGGAGTAACATTTACCTTTTGTGCATGTGTGTGCCACTACAGGACTGGGGCTTGAATTTAGGAACTCCAGCTATTACTTGGCTTTTTCTGCTCAAGGCTAGTACTCTACCACTTTAGCAACAGCCACTACTTCTGGCTTTTTTGGTGGTTCATTGGATAAGAGTCTCATGGACTTATTTATTTATTTATTTATTTATTTATTTATTGGCCAGTCCTGGGGCTTGAACTCAGGGCCTGGGCACTGTCCCTGAGCTTCTTTTGCTCAAGGCTAGCACTCTACCACTTGAGCCACAGTGCCACTTCCACCTTTTTTCTGTTTATGTAGTGCTGAGGAATTGAACCCAGAGCTCCATGCATGCTAGGCAAACACTGTACCACTAAGCCATATTCCCAGCCTCTTGTGGGTTTTTATGCCCAGGCTGGCTTTGAGCCCCAGTCCTCAGATCTCAGCCTTCTTGTCTGTTGAGTAGTCAAACTGTCTGAGGACAAAGCTTGTTTCATAGATCTGTGACACCCCTTCCAGGCAGCATGAACTTCTGGCGAAGTCATCTGCACAAGCCCACAAGCAGTTGCTTCCTGGTCTCTCCAGCCATCTCTCATCTCCCTCTTCCAGCCAATGTCCTAGTCAGCTGCCTGCCAAATCATGAGGGGAGAAGGGCATTTGTCATGCATTTGCATGTGGTTTGAAACAAAAAAGAAAGAAGAGAAATGATTATAGTTCATAAACCGCTCTGTTCAGTGGCAACTCCTTTGTACAACTACTTGAAGATGATTTTAAAAAATGCTTTTCAGAAAAACTATTTCTTGAAGCATTAGGGAAATCATAGGGAATGTCAAAACTTTCGATGTGCTTTGGGATTTGTTCTTAGCAAGTTGTGTTTATTTTTCTGGCATTTACACAGCTGAACCAGAACTTCCATGTAGCAATCATGACATGAGTTTTATTGCCATCCACCACAGCTCAGTCTCTGGGTCACATCTGTGCACATTCCCCAGTCATTGGCAGCACCTAATGGGTTTGTTTTTGGTTTTTTTTTTTTGGATCCCTCCTTCTCTGTGCTATTAACTGTTAAGGGAGGAGCTACTTCGTAATTCTACACCTGTTCATGTCCACGCCCAGCTACTTGCTAAGCTTCCCAAACAAGTACTGGGCAAAGCATGAGAACCTCCCTTCTGGAGCAGAAGAGGTGGCACAGCTGCCCCGGGCTGGATTTGACTTTGGGGATTTTTGTTCTGACTCTCCAATGAATCTGCTACGATGGCTGTTGATGACAGTAATTTATATTCCAGAACGAAGGACAAGCTAACTTCACCCCAAAATGATTACAAATCGTCAAGAAGGAGCAGCCTACCCCCTGAAATACTCTTAGGAAATGACATTAGAGGAAGACTTCAAAGAAACATTAAGAACTTGGAACCTTTTCATCTAAGGCGTCCCAAAAAGAGACCATCCATCTTTCCAGGTAGGAATTACTAAAATGTATGCCTTCTAGTAGAATTAAGACAAAATAGAAACTCTGTATCAGTTATTGAAATCAGGTGTTAAAATTACCTGTTGAGAATGTGAAGTGTCCACATAAACAGGTCCTAAACAAGTTGGAACAGCTCTTCAGTTGGAAAACCTTCTCTCCTCCTTTTATTTTTCTTTATTGGTTGTGACATCTTTACAGATCTGGAAACAGGTGGCTATTTTATGACAGTGAGACTGATTTTCTTGCAATTCTGGAGACTTCTGTGTGGCTTGTCATTCTCTGGCACATCTTCTTTATTTTACAAGATTATTGAATTGCTGAGTGAAGTTGATGTTGATGTGCACCAGAAATTAACAACATAGCATACTTCCATGCATGCTTCAAATTCCTGTCTTGCATCAGAGCTTAAAACCATTTGTAGTAAAGGGCTCAATTAAACAATGTGGATGGTGAAATGTATTAGAGAACTGGAGACACATGGATCTCAGTCTTGATAAGGGGACTCTGATGTCTGCCTTTGATGTTCTTGTGTGGATGATTACAGATATGCAGACATCTGCTAGGACCCTAACTGCGCTAAGTGACCACTGTGGAGTGGGAATTTCCTTGACAATTTGATTTCAGTACAGGAACAAAATAAACTGGAAATGGCCTTTTTGTTGTGGTTGATGGATTAATTGGAGCTTTTGAAATGGAGGATAGATTTGAGCCAACTGCAGAGAGCAGACTCAGTGATAATAGAAAATGAGAAAATAATTCAGTCAGGTAGTATCATTTCATAAAAATGATACTGACATTCTCAATAGGTCACACTTTTTACCACTTTAAGAAATATCTAAAGGGAGGAATGAGAGGGAAAGAGGGAACAGCTTCCTCTAAGCAAAAGGAAAGAAATGTACATATCACCTGACATGGAAGAAATAATTGTATTGTCAAAGCTCATAGAATTCACAAACTTTATAGACCATGATAATGACAATTTGCCTTGTGAAGCTTAAAATGTGTTTGTGACTTTAAGTATCACTATTCCACAATACTGTGAAATATGTGAAATGTATGTAATCACCTAATCTCAATTTAAAAAAAAAGAAAAGTGAGCTAAGGAGTGGGTTAGGAGCAATGGGTGACATTGTTGTCAGACACTTTGTATTCATATACTGTTTTGTAGAATGGGAACTTCTTTGGACAACTACTTAAAGATAATTTTAAAAATTTAAAAATGAAAAAAGAAATATCTAGCTTGTCTGCCTCCAATAGCCCATGCCTTTAATCCTAGAAAGAAATATCTAGCTGGGCACCATTGGCTCATAACCATAATCATAGCTTCTCAGACCTGGAGGACTACATTTTGAAGCCAGCCTGGGCAGAATAGTTCCCTAGCCTCTGTCTCTAAAATAATCAGAAAAAAAAAAAAAAAACCAAAACAAGCAAGCAAACAAACAGGGCTAGAGGTATTGCTCAAATGGTGGAGCACTAGCTGAAGCCTGAAACTCTGACTTCAAAACTCCAGTACTGCCAAGAAAAAAAAGATCTAGAAGATGATTTAGAGATACGAAGCATCATGGACTAAAAGTTACATATCTTAAGGAAATTCTGTGTGTTTGTGTGTGCACGCCTGTGTACAGGCCAGTCCTGGGGTTGAACTTTGAACTTGGGGCCTCAAACTCTCTGGTAATTTACCAGTTAAGCCATGCTTCCAGTTATGGCTTTTGCTGGTTAATTGGAGATAAGAGTCTCTCAGATTTGTCTGCCCAGACTTGCTCATTTGGGTTGAGGGGGAGGAGGAAAAGCCAAGCCTGGACTGAGCCAAGCAGTATGAATTTGTAAATGTATTAAGGATTGAAAGGAGGAATATTTAAGTGTCTAAAGTAAAACCTTTAGGCCTGTTCAGGAACTCAGATCTAAAGCCCCTGACAGGAAGCATTTCATAGGAATGAGTTCACTCATCCTCCAGAATGTTTTTTAAGAGCTATTCTTCACCTTCTTCTTTTTCTTTCTTTTTAAAAAAAATTTGTTGGCTTACTGTATGTTACAATTCAACCTGTTTTTCTCCACTCCCACTACTACCAGCCCTGCCTTTACCTTTCACACCGCTGCCTCCTCCTTCCTGGTTCCAGGAGGACCCCTGGCTCCTGTAGTCATTGCTCTCACTTCCTGGGTGCTCGCTCAACCCTGTTAGCTGTAGCCACAAACCTGTGAAATGTCTTCCTGGCTTGAGCCTTACAAAAATTACCCTTCCTAAGAGCTAGCTGGCAGAACTGATTTGTCACAATGGAGTTTGGGAACAAGTACTGAAATTGCAAAGTCAAGTTCTGAACATTGTCCCCAACTACCTGCAGGAGCTTCCAACCCTTCATGGACTTATGTCTAGTGCTCCAACTGGGTCCTTCATTTTGGCCTGTTTCTGTCCTCAGGGATGCCCTTGGGGACATCAGCCAAAGATGGCCTCTTCCAACTCCTCTGCCCACTTGCCACCAGGTCTCCCATGGGCAAGTTACAGAGTTAACCTGCCTGAAGTTTAAACTACACTGGTTACTGGATTTCTAAATCCATGACTCCACTGTCCTGTGAGTTATAATGATAGCTTTCTAAAGCAGATGATTTTAAGACATTGCTGGGCTACAGATTCTGGCTCAGTGCCTACAGACCACCTGCAAAGAGAAATGTACACAGAGTGTAACAACACTTCCCATTTTATGCTGCTAATACAGTTGCATATAAAGAGTAGATGTCAGGCTGGGAAGGTGGCTCAGTGGTAGAGTGCTTGCCTTGCATGCATGAGGCCTGGGGTTCAATTCCTCAGCACCACATAAGCAGAAAAAGCTGGAAGTGGCACTGTGGCTCAACTGTTAGAGCACTAGCCTTGAGCTGAAGAGCTGAGGGACAGCGCCCAGGCCTCATGACTGACAAAAAAAAAAAAGAGTAGATGTCATCAGGTGTGGTAGCTCATACCTGTAACCCTAGCTACTCAGGAGGCTGAAATATGAGGATGGAGGTTCAAAGCTATCCCAGGCAGAAAAGTCTATTTAACCAGCAACAAGTTTGGACTGGAGCTATGGCTCCATGGTAGAGTGTCAGCCTTGGGTGAAAAAGTCAAATAAGAGTGTAAGGCCTAAGTTCAAGCCCAGTACTAATAGGAAAGAGGGGAGAGGGGGAGAAAGGGAGAGCAGGGGGAGGGGGAGGAAGGGGAAAGGGGGAAAAGAGTAATGGTTGTGGGAATGGAAAGTTGGAGAAATTCAGATGTATTTCACAACTAATAGATTAGCAAAACTAGGGATCCTGCCCAGGTCTTTTTCACATATCCGTGATTTCCACTATTTCACTACCCTCCATTATCAACCGTGGGGATAATTTGTCTTCAGAGACTCAGTAATTGAGGATCCATTGGTATTTCAATGAGCATTCATTCTGACCCCTTCACGCACGCAATTCTTGACTCCACATTCAGTGTCATGTTTCCAGTCCTGCACTGAACAACTGATTGGTTGATCCTTTCATTCATTCATTCACCAACTATTTACTTCATGCATTATGTTGGGAATAAGTCTTCCAGACTTTAGCTCCATATCCCTCCTCCCTCTTTTTTATTGGTGCTAGTACTGGGGCTTGAACTCAGGGCCTGATACTTGCTCAAGACTGGAACTCTACCATTTGAGCCACACCACCTCCATTTCTGCATTTTTGGTGGCTAATTGGAGATGAGAATCTCTGGGATTCATCTGCCAGGCTGGCAGTCTTCTGGGTAGCCAAGACTACAGGCGTGAGCCACCAGCTGCCAGCTCCCCTTTGATCTTATCCTTTTCTCCTCTACGCCTGCTCATACTGCACATAATCATCTACTTAAAATGAATATCTGTTTGTATGAGATGTACAAGACACTGTATTGAAAAGGAACTTTACAACTTCGGGGCAGGGGAGGGAGGAGTTGGGGAGGTGGGGAGGGAAGGGATGGTAGGGATAAAACAAAGAAGTAGGTAGCAATGCTCAATAGGAAATGTACTCATTACCTTACTCATGTAACTAACCCTTCTGTACAGTATCTTTACAATCAAAAATATATATTAATGAAAAGGAATATCTGTTTGTTTCCTTCCCTGTCTTAAGGTTTTGCAAAATGGAAAGTGGTACTGTAGCTCAAGTAGTAAAGCAGTAGCCTTGAGCACAAAGAGGTTATGAATAGTGCCCAGGTACCCAGGCCCTGAGTTCAAGTCCCACAGCAGACAAATAATAGTAAGATTTTTTTCAAGGTGACCTCCATACACAGGAAAAAGCTTAAGCCCTTTAACATGATCTTCCCTGGCCTCCATCCCCAGTCCTTTACCAAACATTCCTCCTTGTGATCCACAAACTCAGCCAGCTTCAGAGACCTGTGACCCCCTCCTGCACATGCTACCTGAAGTTCCCCCCAACCAGGTCCTTCCTTGGCCTCAGGTGATGATTTCACATCTCTTTCAAGAGGAGATTGGGGGCTGGGAATGTGACTCAGGGGTAGAATGTTTGTCTAGCATACATGAAGCCCTGGGTTCAATTCCTCAGTGCCACATAAACAGAAAAAGCCAGAAGTGGCTCTGTGGCTCAAGTGGTAGAGTGCTAGCCTTGAGCAAAAGAAGCTGAGGGACAGTGCCTAGGCCCTGAGTTCAAGCCCCAGGACTGCCCATTCCCCCCCCCCCCCCACCAAAAAAGAGAGGAAAGAAGAGATTAGGTTGGTACAATTGAGGCCCTTCCTTCTGAAAGGACCTTAGACTCTTTTCTCTGACAGCTCTTATCACCCTGTATTGTAACTGTGTGTCTGTGTGTCTTTATTTCCCCTTCCTCCTTGCCCTCCCTCCCCCACCCCCAGCCAGTTATCCAGTGCCATGACAGGCTGGTTATCCTTTGTATACCAAGTGCCTGGCACAAGGGCTGGTGCGTAGCATGCATTCAATAAATAGTTATCCAATGATCTCTAATTGCACTGAAGAGAATGTGCCCCTGATCTATCCTTTGTCCTTTCTGACTTCCTCCAGACACTGCTCATGGCATTCTTGTCATCTCCCAACATCACACACACACACACACACACACGCACGCACACACGCACACATGCACGCACACATACATACCCACATACATACTTGCACACTCTCATGCACCTGCATTCCTGTGAAGCCCTTTCTTGGATTCTCTGGAAGGCCCTTTCTAGTCCTCCATCTTCTACCACTGACCTCTTTTTGACCTCTTTGACTCCTTTATACCTTCTTGGCTTCAGTGCTACATTATAGTGGTACCTTTATGTATAGATTGTTTATGTAGAAACTCCATAAAAACACAGATTATGTCTTACTTCCTTAAATTGTTCAAAGTTGGTGTCCATTCACCATCTGGTGGTTAGTTACCTCATGTGTGGGGCATTGTACCAGTCTAGAGTTCTTATCTGATTCTAGCTCCAAGAAAGAATTGGTTAGCAGATAATCATTGTCAAAAGGGAATGACTTTATAGTGGTTCAATCACAGCTTAAACTCCAGATGGAGGAAAAAAGGAGGTAGGATTATCTCATGCATTCGTTTAAAAAAAAAAAAAAAGAAGTGTCAGAGCTGGATGCTAGGGACTCACATGGAGATCTGAGGACTGCAGTTTGAAGTCAACCTGGGCAGAAAGGTCCATAAGATTCTTACCTCCAATTATCTAGCAAATAGCCAGAAGTGGAGCTGTGGCAAATGTGGTAGAGTACCAGCCTTGAGCAAAAAAAGCCAGGTGAGAGAACAAGGTTCTAAGTTCCAGCCTCAGTACCGACACATACACACACACGCACGCACACACACACACACACACACACACACACACACACACACACACACACACACACACACACACACTCTGCTACAAGCCAGGAACTATTCCAGGCCTTGGGAACCAAGCAAACAGTGATTCTATTTTTAGTCCAGGCATATGGGAAATAATTTTTCTAACAAGATGTTTGTATATTGCACAGCTCAATAAATACCTCTTGATAAAGGAAGGAGAAACTCTAAAGTCCTCCATCTTAGATGAATCTTAGAAAACTACAGAGTAGAAGTTTTATTTATATCAAAACCAAGCATTTTATCTTCTTTAAGAGAAGATTTATCAATAGTCATTTGGCTAAGGGTCTGCAGTTCCGGGTCTCAGAGACTAAGCATTAGGATTTGAGTCTCCATCGGGCACTATTGGCTCACACCTGGAATCCTAGCTACTCAGAAGGCTGAGATCTGAGGATGGCAGTTCAAAGCCAGGCCAGGCAGGAAAGCTTCTGAGACTCTTATTTCCAATAAACCACCAGAAAAGTGGAAGTGGCACTGTGGCTAAAATGGTAGAATGCTTGCCTTGAGCTGAAGACCTGAGGGACTGCCTAGCCAGTCAATGAAGCCAAGTCCTCTGGACACCAGTGGATTATGCCTATAATCCTAGTTACTCAGGATGCTGAGATCTGACGATTGTGGTTTGAAGACAGCCCAAGCAGGAAAGTCTGTGAGACTTATCTCCAATTTAAACATTTAAATAAATGAATGAATAAATAAATAAATAAAAGCTATAATTGGAGCTGTGGCTCAAGTGGTAGAGTTCTAGCCTTGAGCAAATAAACTCAAGATTCAGAGACAACACCCAGACCCTGAGTTCAAGCCAGGACCTGCACCCCCCCCCCCACACACACAAATCATGTATCTAGAGAGAAGTGGTCTAATGTATACCACACCCACAGGCCACAGGCATACAAAGGAGCATCTCAGCCTGGAGAAAGGGACACTGGGGCCTAGCATCATAGGTTGTTCCTTCCTCACTTTTGAGCAAACAAGTTGTGTTTAATCAGCTAGTTCTTAAAATACCCTACTGCCTTTACAGTCATCTGTTGTATGAAGCAAGAAGCCATCTGCTTGGAGGAAACAGGCAATTCCAGGTATTTCCACGTCACGTAGGCCGAGGACAAGTGTGATTAAGAGCTCCTGGCCAGCAGGAGAGGACGCTGACCTGAAAGAACACAGCTGAATCACAACATGTGGCCAAACATTGTTTCTTGTTTTTAAAATCAAATTTTGGTTCCAAGCGAGGCTTAGTGGGACCTACCTAGAATCCCAGCCCTCAGAAGGCTGAGACAGGAGGATCGTAAGTTCCCATGCAGCTTAGGCTACATAGAAATTCTGTTCCTAAAGAATGTTTTTTTTTTTCTTTCAAATCCATAGTCTACAAAAAGTTGATTAAAATTAAGACTCTTTATTTTTATCAGTTGTAGGGCTTGAACTCAGGGCCTAAGCACTGTCTTTGAACCTCTCTGTGCTCAAGGCTAGCACTCTACCACTTGAGCCACAGCGCCACTTCAGGTTTTGGAGATAAGAGTCTCATGGGAAACATAGGTCCCATGGTTTCCCTTATTTGCAATAACTAGTATATGTCTGAGACAAGCAGAAATGGTCAGATGAGTTGATGTTAGTCGAAATGAACCTCAAGATAAGGACTCAAATGGTTTTTCTTTCATGCAATTGTTTCTAACATATTTATAAGATGATTTCTTTGTTGCTTTGTATGTCCCTCCCCTATAGTATAACCCTTGTCTTCACTGTATTTGATGTTGGTATAATTTGGGGAGGGGAAGGGAAAAAGCAAATTGTTTAAATGGGGATACATGTGGACCCATTGCAACAATGAGACGTACAAGACATTATGTCGAAAAACAAACTTTACAACTTTGGCGCAGTAAGATTTTTGGGAGATGGGAAGGGATGGTAAGGGGAAACAAAGGAGGCGGCAACAATGCTTGATAAATATACTCATTACCTTGCTCATGTAATTGTAACCCCTCTGTATGGTATTTTCACAATTTAAAAAAAAAGAGTCTCATGGGGACTTTTCTGCCTGGGCTGGCTTTGAAAACCATGATCCTTAGATCTCAGCCTCCTGAGTAGCTAGGATTACAGGTGTGAGCCACCGGCTCCTGGCAAAATTAGGATTTCTGAAGAAAAACTGCTTCATTCTTTTCTTTGCTAAATGAAGGTTTTTATTTGTGTCTGTTTTTGTGTGTGCCAGTATTGGGGCTTGAACTCAAGAACTGCTCACTGTCCTTTAGTTTTTTTCACTTAAGGCTGGAGCTCTACCCCTTGCCCCACAGCACTAACTTCCAGCTTTCTGGTGGTTAATTGCAGATAAGAGTCTCATGGATTTTCCTATCTGGGCTGGCTTGGAACCTTGATCCTCCTAAGTAGCTAGGATTACATGAGTGAGCCACCAGCAGCTTATACATGAAGATTTTTAGTGGGAGCCTGGTTCATTATCAGAACAATAGCAGCTAGTTTTGCATTCTGACCTCACTGCAAGCAGGAGATGATGAGAATAGACTTCTGGTCTAGAGGCACCAACACAGGAACAGCAAGGGACACATGGATTAGGCATGCTGACTCCAGGAGAGGTTGAGCATTAGTAATCCCCAAACTCCAAAACTACAACACTCCTAAATCCAAAACATTGTGAGCACCCACATGACACAAGTTAGTAGAAAATTCCACATCTAGCCACTTAGAATGGTCACACTCAAAACCCAGGCTCCCTAAAAATAGTGTATAAATTCACCTTGAGGCAATGCATGTAAATGTTGCATATGAAATATCAATGAATTTCCTGTTTAGACCAGAGTCCTGTTTCCAGAGAAGTCATTGTGTTTATGCAAATATTGCAAGTGTCAGGGCAGAGCTAGTCCCAAACATTTCAGTCAGACGTTACACAATGTGCACTATTCTCTATTTAGCATTCTGTCATCCCAGAGCCCTGGAGAGTGATGGGTTGGATGGGGTCAGTGAGATGGATAGACTCCATAAAGAGCTTGGTCAGAGCCCTTATGAGCGCTTGCTATGACAAGTGCTTCCTAGGTTGTGTGCTGTGTCCAGTGTTGGATGGTTATACCTTGTGATGACAGAAACTATGTCTCACACCCCCTGAGATTTCTCACAGCACCTACCCACAGTGTTTTGCCTATAGCAGGTATGTCAGAGCCGCTCAGACATGGTGGAAGATGTGCCTTAGGTCATGATCCCTCCACTTGCCCATCTCTGCTCATCTGGTCCCATGATTTCCTTCAGCATTTCACTTTCAAGGCAGGTCATGTTCGAAGGCTAAAGCCAAAGGGTCTCCCAGGCCAAACTTCCTGGCTCACCTCTCATCAAAGGATCACAGCCTGAGAAGTTCACAGCCAATAGCTACTTCTCATCCTGGTTCTCCATCTCACCAAACCCAAAATGGACACATCTCTCAGTACCTGTTTGGGTATCTGTGAAGTGGGATTATAAACAGCATTTATGTAGGTTGTGTAAAGCTCAGATAAGATCATTAGCATCATCATCACCGTCACCATCATCACCATCACATTGTGATGATCCTGGAGCTTAAACTCAGAGCCTAGGCACTATCCATGAGCTTTTGTGCTCAAAGCTAGCACTATACCTACTCAAGCCATAGCTTCATTTTTGGCTTTTTAATGGCAATTAGAGACAAGAGTCTCCCAGACTTTCTTTCTTAGGCTGACTTCAACCTTGATCCTCAGTTCTTAGCCTCCTGAGTAGTTAGGATTACAGGTGTAAGCCACTAGCACCTGACTCCAAATAAGATTGTGAATAGGAAATGATATACAGTTAAGGTTAACAGTTATTCTTACCTATTTTTAGTAGCAAAGGTTTGATTCTTCACAATGAATGCTTTTTCTTCTAATAAGTGGGTGGTGGTTACCAATACATCTCATTGGGAAGTCCTCTGTTGCTAATCAGTCTCTCTGGTTACGTGAAGTTTTACATAATGAGATACTAATAAAAGGCCCACTCACTTTAACTTTTTTCACAACAAATAGAAAAACCTCTTGTTTCCATTTTCTGGAGTTCATTTCAATAAATGTTATTTTAAATGACCAGAGGCACACAGGCATTGCGCCTTTGTGTTCCTCTCCTAAGAATGTCCTCCTTTTGTCTCACTGTGTGTGAATGCCTAGAGTCCTGTATAATTGATCATTTCCCCATGTATTCTAGATCTAGCTTCTGTATAGGAGAGAAAACATGCATCTTTTGTCTCTGAGCATTTAAAAAGGGGAAGGCATGGAAACTCTTATTTGTAATCAATATCCATATGTTTTCTCAGTGATGCTTCACTTTAAGTCTTGTCTTGGGAAGTCTCTGAAAGTCGGACAGTATTAGAAATTACATTATCTAAGTTTAATAATCCTACTGCATGTGATATTTTTGCTTAATTTTGTCTGATTAGAGCCCTGCTTTCAGAAGTTCAGCCCTCAACTTTTTCTTCGAACACAAATTTGGAGTGAGACAAAAACTCTTTTACAACCATGATTTTCAAAAGCAGCTTGTATATAAATATAGTCGACACTTGAAATGCTGAAATAGTGAGAGGCTAGACTTCAAAAACTTTGAAATTCAATACGACATTTTGACTTAAAATTAGATAATATGCACAGTGCTGATGGTGCATGCCTATAATCCTTGCTGCTCAGGAGGCCGAGATAAGAGGATTGCAGTTTGAAACCAGCCCAGGGAAGAAAAGTCCTTCAGACTCTTATCTCCAATTAACCAGCAAAATGTTGGAAGTGGGGATGTGACCCAAATGGTACCAGATTTGTGTGAAAAAGCTAAACAAGAGTATGAGGCCCAGAACTCAAGCCCCATACATACACCAAAAAATTAGATATTATGACATTTCTTTTTTTTATTGTGAAAACACCATACAGAGGGGTTGCAGTTACATGGGCAAGGTAATGAGTGCATTTCTTATCAATAGTACTGATGCAACAAAAAATGAGGTAACCTCTTTACTTCCATGATACCATTTATTTATTGGAGTGATGCAATTGCGATTTTTATCCTAAAGAAACAAAACAAACTTCATAAGAACATTATACCCAGCTATTTTTAAGTAAAACAAGATGATAATATTAAGATATATGATTAAGATGCATGATTTGTGTGTATATGGACAAAGGAAATATTTTATACTTATGAAGGGCATACAGTGAGCCAGTATATTAGATTTATCCCTCAATTACAGGATTTTTTCCTTCTGGTAAATATATATATATATATATATATATATATATACATATATATATATGTATATATATATATGTATATATATATATATATATAGTGAAAATATATGTACAATAATTAGATAGGTAGGTAGGTAGGTAGATAGATAGATAGATAGATAGATAGATAGATAGATAGATAGATAGATAGATAGTAGATGATAGATGCACAACTATAGTTCCAACTTTAGGGTATAAAGTGACTTAGACTGATCCAACCTAAAAGTAAGTTGCTTCCTTAAAGATTATGTATACTTAGATTTGAGTATTCCCACACAATTTCTTTCCTATTCTGAGATAATGTTCTACATATGTATTTGCACTGACTATAAAAATATATACAGACATATATGCATACATATACTTTCATACACATACATATACACATGTATAAATACATACTTTTATATTTAGTCAGTTTACTTTAATGGTACATTTTGAGTACTTGTCATTGTATAAGTTAATATACTTTGAAGAAAGAACTGTTTGGGAAGAGATCAGCCATTCAGTTATTCAGCTACATAAGAAATGGCTATACTCTATATACTCTATATAAATGGCTCTAGTCTTTGCACTGGTTGCTCTCACTTGTAGTCTTAGCTATTCAGGAGGTTGAAATCTGAGAATCACAATGCAAAGCAAGCTAGAACAGAAAAGTCCATGAGACTCTTATCTGGAAGAGGAGCTATGGTGCAAATGATGTAGCACCAGTCTTGAGCAAGTGTGAAGCTCTGAGTTCAAGCCCTAGTGTGGACAGGACACACACACACACACACACACACACACACACACACACACACACACACACACATGAATTAGAGGAAAGTGCTGCCTAAAGCATGTTTAGCTTCACTATTTAACTATAATGCCTTCTTTTCTTTGCAATCCAGAAAAAAAGTGGATTTGGAAAGGAAGTTTGCAGGATGAAAATAAATGGATGGTCACTTTAGGTTATGTGAATGTAATACCTCTTGTTACAAAGATGGTTAGGGTATTTTCAGTGATAAGTTTAATTTTTTTTATTTTTCACCCTGAGTGGAGTTAAACCTTTTGTGTTGAATAATAGGATTTTAGCTCTATGTCTGACATCCCACTGGTTCAAAATGTATGGATGGAGGGAGTTCAGGATGCTGTATGATTATGTATGCGAACATCTACCCATAAATATATATGTGTCTGCATATATGTAACTGGCAGTACTGGGGTTTGAACTCAGAGCCTTGAACTTTCTAGGCAGGTACTCTACTAATTAAGCTAGGCCTCTAACTGGTATGTGTTTTTTGTTAGATCAGATACACTAAGGGTGTTCCTCAATTGTCAAGTAACCTCTTTCCTACCAAGACACTTAAGAAAGACTGAAGTCATCTTTGTGAATAATTGATACAGGATTGAGTGTCAGAATAACTGTTTTATTTATGGATAAGAAAGGTATGCTTGTTTTTAGATGTTACGTGTCCAAAGGTAAATGCAAGGCATACATGAGGAAACAACATCGTAACTGCCTTATCCTATGAAATGCTGAGCCTGGACTCAAGAATCTAACTATGAAGACCTGGATGTTCAGGGATCTGATTTTCCTGTCTAATGTATTACCAGAAGAGCCGAGCTCATGCTTCTCTGGGACTAGCATTTTAGCCTACACTTCTAATGGCAATCCTGACACCACATTACCCAGTATAGAAGCCCTAATTAGCCATGAACTATTTCCCTACAGGACAGTCCCAGAGCGTCAGTTGTCCTTTTCATCAGGATTTCTTTGTGTTGGGGTGTGGTTTACTCTGTGTAATGTATGCCTTTTCCTCACCCTCTGAAAACTACCCAGTGAGAAAGGGCAGTGAGTCATGTCCCTTTTCCAGTCTTGCAAAGTTCTCTGAACTCATATGTGAGTTAAGCTGGTGTTACTAACATACAGCACTGTTTCTCCAACCATTGCAAATCTGAATTCTACCGGAATATTTCAGGAAACACAAGCCCTGGCCCTGAAGATCGGAGTCTTGTCAGTTTAGGTGCAGCAGACATGTCTGATAAGTCGCTGGTCACTAGTGACTTAGGTGGAAAAGATCCTAAATGTCTAAATAATCCACCTTTCATGTTTGGAAAACAGGAGGCAACTATGCCTTGTAGACCTACACCATACCAGGCCCTTGCCACAAGAAAAGCCCAGCATGATCTCGGGCAGAAAGATAATTTATGTTTTCCCAAAAGGGCTCTGACTTGAGGTCTATCATGTACGAATCTCCCTGGCTCCAAGTCTTTTTTATTTTTTCTGGGCCTGAGGCTTAAACTCTGGGCTAGACATTGTCCCTGAGCTTTTACCACTCGAGCCACAGCTCCACTTCTGGCTTTTTTTTGTTGGTGGTAGTAGTTAACTGGAGATAAGAGTCTCATGAACTTTACTGCTTGGGCTGGCTTTGAACCTCATCCCTTCCCACTCTTAATAACTATACAAGTAGAAGACTGGAGCATAGTTCTGGGCCACCCATCTCAAGGTGTTTATCCTAACTCCTGAGTACAGCATTGGGATTCTGTGTGATTCTGTGTCTCTTGATCAAAAGCTAATACCACAAACAATGTTACAAAATATAGAAGCACTCAAGGAAGAAGTTAATATCATTTGCAACTGCCAGTCCTATGCAGAAACTGCATTTGCAGAGGCAAGATAAACAATACATACATAAGTTTCTGGTTATTAAATCATATGCATCCAAAATAAATAGCAGTCTGTGCAACTTCTAAAAATAGTATTTCTGCAACAAGGATGCTACAAATCAATGTATAATGATTTATATAAAAGACAAAATAACCTTGTAAGATGTGAGCATTGCAAAGCGATGGCTTGCACAGTGCTTTAATTTTTGCTAACTTAGAGCTTCTCTATGTCAAATATACCCAAATTCTTCAGGTCTTCCTCAACAAAAAACAGCTGAGTGAAAACTATGCCCACTCATGCTTAAGGTAACATTTACAGTAATGACAGAAGTGATTTCATTGGCAATAAATCACTTTCTGACTTCTTCAGGAAACACTCCCACATGCACAAACATAGACAGGAGGAAGGGAAATAGAAATTATTTCCTTCAGAAACAGCCTAGATCTGTGAAGAAAAAAAAAAACCATGTGCCATTTAGGGATGTGGAAGAAAGAGAAAATAAACCAACTAGAAATGTGTCAGCAGAGAGAACTTAGAGAAACAATAGGACTACAACAACATGGCACCTGCCCACTTCCATGAGCACCTCCCTCATAGGAAATCCATGATGAGGTGTTTTGTTTTGATAAGTTTGTTGACACAGAAAGGACAAGACAAACGATGGCCATGGAACTGGGTGAGATGCTTGGCCGTGGGAAATGCAAAGCCCCCTCACTGTCACCAAGATGGTTAGAGGAAAGGGAAGCAAGGGTAGAATTGCTGCTTATGTCGCATACATGTGAAAATGATGATGAAAGAATGAAATGAGACAGGAAGAATGGAAAATTTGTTTTAGCCGCCCTCTAAAACAACAAAAACAAACAATAGATCCAGAGCTCTCTGCTGTGGAGATTTTTATAAGGTAGTTAGAGTATGTAGGGAGGAAAAGACAATGAGAGGTTGAAGGCTGTGAATGTCTAAGGCTTCTCTGTGTTTCTCTCCTCTTTGGGTGGTCTCCACTTTCTCTGTCCAATGTAGGATCTAAAGCTGCCGCCACTGGGCAGCCGAGGTAGACATTATTAATATATGCTGCAACTTTGGTGTTCAGATGGAAGTCTCACTGCATATTGTAGTTATTATGTGTGGAAGGAGTGTAAGTAAGTATGTGGAAGGAGATAAGTTAGGAAATCCACCACTACTTTTCAGGAACTATACTGGTTGTACTTTTTTCAAATATACTTGAGTGTTGCATTTATGGTTGTACTTCTTTCAAATGTGGAAGTTTGGGATTAATCAATAATATAAAATAGACTCGAAGGTAAAAGGTACGCACAAAGTACACATTAATCTGTTTGATGGAGTTCTGCCCTTATCCTGAACCACCGTGTTTATACACCCTTAATCCCCTGTACTCTGTAATTACAATCTCAATGTGTCACATTGCTGCACTCTGCTTACTGCCGAATGGGCTGCTGTTTAAATGTTGTGTAATATAGCTATGGAATAGCTTTGGGCTTTATTTCTAAGTTATAAAAATCTGAAAATGCCAGGAATTTTGTCCAGAGTGGCAACATTTCTCTAGTATGCTTTTAAAAAAATATGCTAAAGAAGTATGCTTGCCTTCGTCTGTTTTCTGCTACTATAATTGAATGTCACAGACTAGATAAATTATATATGACAGGTCTTTATTTGGGTCACAGTTCTGGAGTCTGGGGAATCCCAGAGTATGGTACTGGCGTGTGGCAATGGCTTCTTGCTGTGTCCCATAGGCAGAAGGGCAAGGGAACTCACGCGAATGAGGAAGGGTCATGCTGACTTACCTCTTACTGGAAGCTGCTCTATTCATGAGGCTCTTAAGTGTCCCACCTTGTGTGTGTGTGTCTGTGGGGAGGGTTGATATTGTTTTATTTTGTTGCAAGACAGGATCTCACCATGAAATTCAAGCTACCTTGAACTTGTAAACCTTCTGCTTCAACCTCCAAAGTGCTGGATTATAGGCATGCACCACCACCACTCCACTTAATACCATCACAGAGGCAGTTAAATTTTATGATAAGATTTAGAGGGGATATACAAACCATAGCAATACTCCACTCCCGGATTATTATAATTTAAGTTCGGGAAAATTACACGCTTGGGAAAAAGACCTGTGAGTTCCGTAGCCTTGTATCTTGCCCAGTGAGTCTGTCATCACCTATTCCACCAATGAAAAGGCATCTGGGAAATCATATGACATTTCCTCAAAAGTTTCACTCCGATTATTCTTCCTGGTTATTATTGTTATAAACAAGCCTTTGAGTTTGGGAGGCTCACTTTTTTTTTTACATGGATTTAACTGCAAGAAGTGTTTGGTGGTTGTGTTGAGGCATGCACACAAGGAAAAATATCCACCTGGCAGTGAGCACACTGGAGAATCTAGAAATAGATGAATTGTGGATCTGAAAGAAATCATCACATTAAATTCAGTGTGCTCAGTTGATAGATGAATAAATGCAGACTGACCAGAGAGCTTTCATGGATGGTCTCCTGACTCCTGCACTAGTCTATGATGTCATCCTTCATGAGATTATTGCAGAAATCCAGGTCATCTCTGGGTCATCTTAGTGAGGAGAAAATGACACCCACACCTTCCTTTCTGTTCCAAAGAATTATGGTTAGCAACCTAGACACTAACCTATGTTTACAAACACCCACATGGCCATCATTGTGATACAGGCACTAGGGTGGACAAGGAATGGGGGGGAGGAAGTGGAGGGTGGAAGTTTTAAAAAGCACATATCCATGATGAGACACCTATGAGGAGGGATTCAATCTAGTCTACAGATCAAGGCTTCAACAGATCTCTGTCCTTAAGAGGGAAAATCTGGGGCAGGAGACACGGCTCATTTGGTAGAGTACTAGCAAATGGCTTGAAAGTGTTAGGAACTGAGTTCAAGTTCCAGTCTTGGACCAAAAAAGAAAGAAAAAATAGGACAAATTTGTTTCTTTGTTGGAAATGGTCATCACACCAAAGAGAAGGGGTTTTAGTTCATGGTAATTTGAGTTGAAGAAAACCTGATTCTCTTCACAGATAGGATTCAGGAGGTTACTAGGCTCCTCGGTAACCTTTTTCTTGTAGGGAAATGGAGTAAGGGTGTGTTCCTTTTGAAAGGGAAGAGTCTACTTCATGTTAATGGCTTCAAAGTCAGAGAGACATTCTATTCCCATGTCTTACTGGGGAAGTGGGCATATGCAAAATGATACAGTAAATGCTAAGAACAAGTTCGAGACAGGGCAAGAATTGCAACTTTTTAGTTTTATGTTTACCTTCACACTAATTATTCTTTAAAGAATTTTTTCCTGTTCTTTTGTTCAAATAGATAACTAAAATCAGTGTTACAACAATATACTTTAGTAATTAAATTAATAAGGGATCATATTTTTACACATAGATCACAACCAAATTCCTAATGACTAACCAGTTAATACACCTCTTGATTAAAAAAGCAATGAAGGAAGGTGGAAAATTTGGTCTAAATATGGGTTGGAGCAGCTAGGGGGCTGCATCTGTCATTGAGCAGTGAGCACTTTCCTCATTTGAGAGAAATAAATTCATTTTATGCATTGTCAAGGTTCAATTTTAGCCCTTGATAAGGATAGCACCCAGCTGGGTGCCAGTGGCTCATACCTGTAATCCTAGCTACTCAGGAGGCTGAGATCTGAGGATTGCAGTTCAAAGCCAGGGCAGGAATGTTTGTGAGACTCTTATCTCCAAGAAACCATGAGAAAACTGGAAGTGGCGCTGTGGCTCAAGTGGTAGAGTGCTAGCCTTGAGCTGAAGAGCTGAGGGACAGCACCCAGGCCCAGAGTTCAAGTCCCACAACCGAGAAAAAAAAAAAGGCACCCAAGGCCAGATACTGGTATCTTATGCCTATAATTCTAGGTACTGAAGAGCTAAGATATGAGAATAGAGGTTCAGAGCCAACTTGGGCAGTAAAGTCTATGAGATCCTTATCTCCTATTAACTAGCAAAAGAAAAGATGAAAGTAGCACTGTGTCTTAAGTCATAGAGTGCCAACTTTAAGCAAAAAAAAAAAAAAAAAAACAGAAACAAAAACAAAAAAAAAAGTGTGGAGACCCCAAGTTCAAGCTCCAGTACCAGTACCAATGAAGAAAACAAAAAAGGTGGAAGGATTTTGCATGGCTTTTAGTTTGAAAAGATCTCCAACAGAAAGCTCTATGATGAGACAGAGATGTAACAAATAGTCATTGCTAAGGGAAAAGCCTTTAAAAAGAGCACCAAAGCAAATTTCAAAAACAAATACATACCTAATTTCCCAAAGTACAGTCAGTAATTTGTTGTTGTTTTTTGTTTGTTTTTCTGCCATTTCTGGGGCTTGAACTCAGGGCCTAGGCTTAGTCCGTGAGCTTTTTTGCTTATAGGATTATAGGCATGAGCCCCCTGCACCCCGCTTCAAAGTATAATAATTTGAAGAGAGCTTGTGCTGTGATTCAAATATTAGTGCAATTGCAGAAACAGACAAACAGACAGGCACACACACACACACACACACACACACATGGGTACTTGTTTCAGACTTTAAGTCTTGCTATTCCTGTTTTGTTCTTTGGGACTCTTAATGGGTTTTATTCATTATCGCTTCTGTTCAATATTTATCTGTTTTTCTCAAGTAAAACTCAACCATAAAAAGTGTCTAAGAAGTGGTACTGTGGCTCAAGTGGTAGAGCAGCAGCCTTGAGCTGAAGAGCTCGGGCATAGCACCCAACCCCAGAGTTCAAGCCCCACGACTGACCACAAAAAAAAAAAAAATTACACAAACTTTAAGGTGGGCACCAATGGCTCACACCTATAATCCTAGCTAAGATCTGAGGATTGCGATTCAAAGCCAGCCTGGGCAGGAAAGTCCGTGAGACTCTTATCTCCTATTAACCACCAGAAAACCGGAAGTGGCACTGTGGCTCAAGTGGTAGAGTGCTAGCCTTGAGCTGAAGAGCTCAGGGACAGCACCCAGACCCAGAGTTCAAACCCCACGACCAACAAGAAAAAAAGTAACTATATGCAGTGGAACCCAGGATTAAGATGCTTGTGTAGTAGAAACAGCTCTGATGTAATGGCAGTCCTTCCTGTTTGTATTTTGTTTATCCTTTTGGTTTTGACTTTTTTTTGAGAGTCTAGCTATACCTTACTAGAGCCCATGAGCCTCCTGCAACTGCTTCTAAGCACAAGGATTACAGCCATGCATCACTGCACAGGGCTGGATGTCTCTGTCCTTGAAAAGCTTTCTCAACCACTCCCCCATTTGCGATTTCTCGATACTTGTTCTATTGGTGTTCTTTAACGTCTGTCCCTCTTGGTGGGTTTTTCATCTTTTTCTTATATTTTCTGTCTTTTTCTAATTCCCTCCTCCTATAGTGTCCTTAGAATTTCATCTCTTCCCCTTCTGCTGTATTGGGCAATTCTGTTCTTTCCTGTTCTGACTTAAAGCTCTTTTTCAAAGCAGTTATTGCACATCCATAACTAATAGAGGTGCTTGTCAAAATGCAAAGGCCAGCTAACACTATGTCCTTTAAGTTTGTGGTCATCCTAAGAGTACATGAGAAGCATCTGCAAATCTCTTTTTCGTTGTGTTTCGTTGTCATTTTAGTTTTTTGCTTTAGTCTTGTTTTTTTTTTTACTAGGGTCTCACTATATAGCCTGTGCTGGCTTCAGACACCCTGTGTAATCTAGGCTGGCCTTGAATTCATGATCGTCTGCTTTGAGTGCCGATATTACAGGCAGCTTTCACCATACCTGGCTTGTAAGATAAATCTTGTTAAAAATTCAAATACTGAGCCACCTGTAATCCTAGTAACTCAGCAGGTTGAGATACAAGGATCACAATTCAAAGCCAGCTTGGCCAGGCAAGTCTGTGAGACTTATCTCCAATTAACCAGCAAAAGGCTGCAATTGGTGCTGTGGCACAAGTGGTAGAGTGCTAGCCTTGAAAGATAAAGCTAAAAGGCAGTGCCCAGATGCTGAGTTCAAGCCCAGTATCTCACCCCCACCCCCACCACCACACACACACATACAAATACTGGTTGCTAAGGTTTGGGGTTGGTTTAGGAATATGTACTTTTAATATTGACCATGTAGTTCTGTTAAAGGGAATCTTCATTCACTGGAAAGCTTTATAGTCTAACAAGATTTTCCTGTGCTGGAGCAATTGGAACTTAGGGCATTTCCCCCTTCTTTGTATATGCAGTAAAGCTGGTTCTTAGCCAGCCCTGGAAAGTCTGCATCATGACTAGGGATCAACCAAACCCCATATTCTGTTACCTGGACCATCTTGCTCACCAAAGATCACACCCTTGTTGGAAGCTGTCTGGTAAAACTTCAGTTCACTCATTATTAAGGGATAAGACTCAAATTTCTCCCATCTTGAGAGGATTTCCCTTGTTAGATGCCTGGCAGTGTTTCATTGAAGAGGCTCAGTGAACCATTTAGCTAAGGCCCAGGGAGGATGAAACTTGTTCTGGGTCAGTCCAGGAAGCTTAGGTCATAATCAACTCGTGAATGCAACTGAGCATAGTCTCAGAGTACCTTGGAGATGAACAGAGAGTGCTATTTTCTATTTTCAGGATTCATTGTAGTTTGTGGTAAGTTCACATCAAAACTACTCAATGAGAGTGTTGGGGTTTTTTCCAACTCAAATTATAGGATACCTGTGTTCCCTTTGCAAGGTAACTTAGGTATAAAGAAAATCAGAAACTGAAAAAAACATTTAAATACATATCTAAGGGTTCATTTCCCTAACATCACATTATCTGACCTTTTCCGCTTGACTCATACATATACTAGATATTGCAAATAAGGGAAACCATGGGACCTATGTTTCTTTGGGCCTGGCTTACTTCACTTAATATAATTTTTTCCAAGTTTTTCCATTTCCTAACAAATTGGGCAGTGTCATTATTTCTGATGGAGGCATAGAATTCCATTGTGTATATATACCACATTTTCTTGATCCATTCATCTACTGAGGGGCATCTGGGTTGGAAAATGAACCCTTAGATATGTATTTCAATGTTGTTTCTTTCATGCATTTGTTTCTAACGCATTTATAAGATTATTTCTTTGTTGCTTTGTATGTCCCTCCCCCACAGTATAACCCCTGCTTTCACTATATTTGATGTCAGTATAACTTATGGAGGAGATGGGGTAAAACAAGTCGTTTAAGGATACAGGTGGACCTATTGCAACAATGAGAAGTACAAGTTGTCATGTCGAAAACGAGCTTTACAACGTTGGGGGGGGAGGAGAGAGGATTGTGGGGGAGAGGCTGAGAAGGGATGTGAAGGGTAAACAAAGGAGGAGGCTGCAATGCTTGATAAGAAATGTACGCACTATCCTGCCCATGTAATTGTAACCCCTCTGTACAGTATGTTCACCAAAAAAATAAATAAATAAAATAAAAATTAAAAAAAAGAAAAAAAATCAGAAACTGATTAGAAGTTTATTGTTAAGTATATAAACTATTTACAGCATGAATTTATAAATTGTATATAGTGCATTTGAAGTAATATGTTAATATGTTTCACAAAAGGGTGAGGTAGACTTTCAGAAAAAGGTCAACTTGATTGTGTATATATATATATATATATATATATATATATATATATATATATATATATACACACATATATATACATATATACATATACATACATACATACATATACATAGTCCTTGTGTGCATAAATACATATAGACACATATATGAATGCACACATACAAATATACACATACAATGCATGCAATATGTAAACATGCATGTCATGTACATGTGCATATGTTCATATGCATATATTTTCATTGCATATATATACATATACATATATGTTCACATACATACACATACATATATGTATATACATTCACAAATAGATGTGCATACATTCCTATTGTGCATATATGCATGCAAGCACATATACATTATATACTATATATACATGTACATATTTATATACTATGTATACACACATACATATACATTACTTTTGTAAATACATACACATGAAAATACATGCATATACATATATATGTTTGTATGCATATATACTATATACATGTATACATAATAGGTTTCTTTTGTACATATATTCATATATATTCCTTGTGTACATATATACACATATACATCTTTATATACACATTTATACATATATGTGTGTCATGCTTCTGTAATAATCCTACTTTAAATCATAGTTTTTTTGAGTGGAGAAGATGTTTTCTACTGTTTGATCTTTCAGAGACCGAGTCATTTCTATCCATCATGAGTGCTCAGCTGGGGTAAAAATAGTAGGTGATTACAGGAATTAACCTCCAAAAAGTCGGGCACCATATCCCTGAAGTAGGTCTCTCAGCTACCCAGATTCATCTATTAAATATGGGATATTTTGTAACGTTCTGCCATTTTCTTTTGGGTCATGTCTCTCTCATAAAGCCCCTTTGCTTTAGAATCAAGCCCACATTCTTAAATGAGGCATGAAAGACCCAAGAACCTTCTAGCCTGGCCCCTTGCACAGATCAAAGGCTTGTGTCTCTGCTCCCAGTCCTTCCCTGAATGGTGCACCAGCCACACTGGCTTCTCTTAAACCTACAGTCCTTCCTCAGACTGTCTCAAATACTAATTTTGCTTTTCTCTGGTTCATATTCAATTTCAAGATCAAGCTCCACAGTCACCGTATGTGTCAAACTGTCTCTTACATTCCCACCCCTAGATCATTTACTTGAATTCTACTGTTTATTTCATACATAGATCTTTGAACACTGTTCTCTTATGATATTTAATTCTGTACATATTCTTGGTGTCAGAACTCTCAACTCAGGCACCAACCCATTTGAGGGCAGAATTCATTTATCATGTGAGTGGGTAGATGAACAAACAAATGACTGAATGAATACTTTGCTTGTCTCTCTCTTAGCCATCGGTAATATGCACAGAGCTGTCATTTTGTTTTTAAATGACAGGAGTCTTCCTTTGGTTCATTTTCTGTTATAATAGTTTCCTCTCTTCTCTCCAAATCCCTTATCACTTGCATTCCTCTTATTTTGCTCTGGCTTTAATATACCTCTGCTGAACAGTAACTTTGCAGTATGTTGTGACTTTAAGTCTTGTTCAGATTTATGTAACTGATAAATGGAACATAATACTCTCCAAATAGCATCTAAGCCAAATGAAATCTTTTCCCATCAAAGACAGTATTACTTTTTCTTTCCCCACCCCCAACCCTGGACAAAGCAGATGTCAGTTCTTCACTCATGTGTCAAGTTGCTTAACATTTTTGAGTCAGTACACTTTACTAATTTATCTGGTTCCCATGTATAACTGTCTACTTGGAAATTTCTTTTTTTGGCTTACACAAAATTACAAAATCAAACTCTCTCTCTCTATCTATCTCTCTGTTGCTAGTGGGGCTTTTTGTTTGCCCAGATGTTTTCTTAACGGGTGCTTTACCATATGAACCATACCCCCAGCCCTGCTTTTTGTTAGTTATTTTGAAAATGAAGCTTCTTGAACTTTTCTGTCCAAACCGACCTCAAACATTGATCCTCCAGATCTCAGCCTCCTGATTTGCTAAAATACAAGCATGAGCCACCATTGCCTAGTGGAAACTAAAGTTTTCTAGTGCACTCCCTCTTTACTCATATCTTGATGGGTATTGCTATTCAGAGTTGTGTTTTTAGGCAGGAACCCAGAAGAGCGATATGAAAAGATGAACATAGACTAGGCAGAGAGATAACCTGAAACTCCTCAGAGAATAAAATTGAATTTCCTAAAGTTAATATGGTGAAGAGTATACACAGATTCAGCCTTGAACAATCAGTTGTAAATTCTCAGTCTTAAGAAAGCTTATTTGAATTGATAATTCTTTAATATACGGAGTGAATTGTTTGTCTACTGAAGCAGCACAGCAGATCCCTCCAGAAGAACCTGCTTTCCAGCAGACAGCAAACCCCTGAGGGTAAGGACTTTATATGTTTGGCACAATTATACCCATTGTGCATTGGTGCTATTTAAATATTTAATCACAGTTCCTCCCACACCTATTCCTGGCAGGTCTGGCCTTCCTGACTTGTCATGTCCATAATCAAATATGCAGTTGTACATTAATCATTTGAGGTGTGGTGCCACTTTTAAGCCCAAGTTAGGTAAAAGATATATCTTGTCTAAGTCTGGCATCTGCTTCTGGTGACAGCAATATAGATAATTACCTATGATTATCAATCAGTGTTCTTTTTTTTCTTTTTTAAAATATTTATTTATTTATTATGTGCCAGTACTGGGGCTTGAACTCAGGGCGTGGGTGCTGACTTTAAGATTTTGTTTTTGTTTTTTTCTTTTTTGTTTTACTTAAGATTAACCCTCTACCGCTTAAGTCACATGTTCATTTCTGGCTGTTTTCTTGCCTGGGGTGGCTTCTAACAGTGATCCTCTGATCTCAGACTCCTAGGGTTATAGGTATGAGCCACAGGTGCCTGTCTCCTTTTCCCCTTCCTCCTCCTCCTCCTCCTCCTCCTCCTCCTCCTCCTCCTCTTCCTCCTCCTCTTCCTTCTCCTCCTTCTCTTTTTCTTCTTGTTCATCTCCTCCTCTTCTTCTTAAAAAAATCACCTAAATTAGCCAGGAGCTGGTGGCTCAAACTTGTAATCCTAGGTACTCAGGAGGCTGAGATCTGAGAATTGCAGTTCTAAGTCAGCCTGGGCAGGAAAGTTCATGAGACACTTATCTCCAATTAACAGCCAGAAAACCAAAAATAGAGCTGTCGCTCAAATGCACTAGCCTTGAGCAAAGGAGCTCAAGAACAGTGCCCAGGCCCTGAGTTCAAGCCCTGTGACTGTCAAAAAAAGTCACCTAAGTTTGAGAGCTAGATCACTTACAGAATGAGCTGCATTTCTGTCTAGATAAAAGAGTTACTGCTGGGCGCTGCAGGCTCACGCCTGCAATCCTAGCTACTCAGGAGGCTGAGATCTGAACGAGGTTCAAAGCCAGCCCAGGCAGGAAAGACTGTGAGACTCCTATCTCCAATAAACCACTAGAAAACCAGAAGTGGCGCTGTAGCTCAAGTGGTAGAGTACTCGCCTTGAGCCGAAGAGCTCAGGGACAGTGCCCAGGCCCAGAGTTCAAACCCTATGACTGACCAAAAAAAATAAACAAACAAAAAAAAAAAAAACAGTTACTATTTTGTTTTTGTTTGGTTTTATTTTCCGGTCATGGGACCTGAACTCTGGGCCTGGGCGCTGTCCCTCAGCTCTTCAGCTCAAGGCTAGCGCTCTACCACTTGAGCTACAGTGTCACTTCTGTCTTTTTTTGCTTATGTGGTGCTGAGGAATCAAACCCAGGGCCCCATGCATGTGAGGCAAGCACTCTACCACTGAGCCACTTCCCAGCCCCAACAGTTACTATTTTGGAAGGTAGCCTAGGACCTGGACTCCATCCTCCAGGCTTCCATCAGTGGTGATGTGACTTTGGGCAGCCCATATTTCCTCTCTGGAGGTCAGTTTTCATATCAGCAAAAAGATCCTTGCAGAGGAATCACAGTTGCGGATGCTTCCCTTGGAAAGTTGGAAGCTACTAGTCTGGTCTGGTGTTTCACGTTTTCTGACAGGAGTACCTCATCTGCATGGGCTCACATCCTCTGCCATCCTCTTGTGACTTTTGCCTGTTTCCTGGTATCTGGCCATGTTTGGACTCCCATTTTTTATCATTTTGTATGAGCATTACTAATCACTCCACAGAAGGATTGAATCTGCTGTTTGTTTCCATCCAAAGTACTTCCCAAAGGTTCAAATTCCCAAAGCTTCTGCTCAACATAAAATTGTTAAGGCCCCACGAGAAGGCTGTGACAAGTCTTTTAACTTTGCTCACCTGGCTTCCTCTCTTTTCTTGGAGGTCTCAGTCTCCAGTTTTGTTTGTGCATGCTGAGATTTCCAAGGGTGACTCAGATGAACTGCAAACGTTTGTTTTTGGTGCAAGCCAACATCAGGCTCATTTTTGCCAGTGGCTGCTTTCCCTTTCAGGGAGTGAAACTGGGAAGTGAGCCTCTCTTATGTTTTTCTGCAGGAACCATCAGACTCTGCTCTCACTCTGTCCTCGGCTAGGTAACCTACAACATCTAAAAGCAGACTGCTCAGCTTCCCTGCTGTGCTTTATGCTGTGTTTACTTTTCACATTCAAATTATTAATATATATATCAATGCATGGGCACACTCAGGAGCATGTATACCATGTACACATTTTTTAGGTACCATATGTCTTAGTTATCCTTTTGAACCCCTTTAGAAATGCATTATTATTCCAAGAAGTTCTAAATACTAATCATGACCTTTCCTTCATTGACTAAGATTAACTTGCCTAATCCAATCTTTTTCTGCTAATAGTGATTATAATTTTATTGTTATGATCATTTATCTTTGTTCTTTTTTCTGTCTTTTTTTTCATCAGACTCCATTATTTCAAAGGATAATTTTAAATTTCACTAATTCCTATGTCTGTGCACATGCGCATGCATGCGTGTGCATGCTGGTACTGGGGCATGAAATCAGAACCTGCGTACTGTCCCTTAGCCTTTTTGCTCAGGACTGGTGCCACTTGATCCATAGTTCCACTTCTGGCTTTTTGCTGGTTAACTGGAGATAAGAGTCTCATGAACTTTCCTGCCTGGGTTGGCATAGAACCGCGATCCGCAGGTCTCAGCCTCCTGAGTAGCTGCAGAACCACCTGCATCTGGCTGTTTTTTTCTTCTGCATATTCAAAACTGCCTCTACTGAGTTTTTCCTGTTGTTGTTGTTGTTTTGTGAGACAGTCTCACCATGTAGCCCAAGCTGGCCTCAAACTCATGTTCCTCCTCCCTCAGCCTGACTTTGCAGGAGAAGACTTGTCATAATACCACCAAGGGGCTCTCAGACTTTCTCTTGGGATGTATCTTCCCTGAGCCCTTGTGCATCATTTTACCCAATCCCCCCATCACCCTACTCCTCATATGGATGAATGCCTTTTATGTGCCCTCTCTTAAGCGTCTCAGCCTTGCTTCTTTGCTTCTTCTTGCTTCTTCTGCCCATGACCTCTGGTTCTCACAAGCACAGTCTCCCTGTGCTTCTCCCAACCCACTGCACCTGCCTCTCGTTCCTACCACCGCCAACCTGGGATCCAAATCATGCTTCCATTCTGTCTAGTACTGCTCATCAGGCGAGACAGAAACCAGTCCTTGGTGCAGCAGCCAGATCAGCGAGACCATGGCGATCAGCTTCAGCTCTCCCCCTCTGTCCTGCAGGAGGAAACTGGGACTGGGCAGCCCAAACACAGAGCAGAGGAGGGACGTGTACAGGCAGGGCCAGCAGAAGAGTCATGAAATAGCTTTTGGTTTAGAGGGCAGCTTTTTCTTTGGTGATGCATTCACTCACTTGCTGCAACTTTAAATATATATATATATATATATATATATATATATATATATATATAGTATTTTCATTATCATTATCATTAATTTCAGTTCATGGTGTCAGTTTATGAGTACAATGCATCTTGATCTATGTCAGCCCTTCCATCATTCTTCCCCATCTCTCTCAGCTCTCCCCATCCCTCAGATAACCTGGTTCTTCTTTCACATATATACATTTATATTTATAGTCTCCATTTATCCGCCCTTCCTCCCCTTGCACTCCCCCCCCCCCATCCTGACAACATATTTCATCTTCCTGGTATTCAGAGATAAGAGTCTCATAGACTTTCATGCCTGGTCTCACTTCAAAGTGAGATCCTTACATCTCAAGCCTCCTGAATAGCTAGGATGAGCTACTGGTGCCTGGCTGAATGACAGGTCTTATTAAGGTTTCTAAAGCTTATGTTTTTAGGCTTTCTGAATCTTACTTTTCTCAACTGAAATAGGACAGTTATCAAGACTGAACAAGATAACACTTGCACACATTTGCCTGTAGATAGCAGGCAACTGGATAAAGTTAGTTTCTTAACTTCCATACACTCTCCCTCACAAAGGTGTCTGGATCATGCAGCTCAGTGGTGGATGGTGATGCTACTAACTAGGTGCTAATAGAGGGAAAGTGAGACAGTCTTTGGGTTTGTTTTCACTTTGAACTCTCATGCTTTGCTAATGATATATATTACATAGGCAATGTAGAAGGAAGTATTTGCATCTATGCTTATCTTTTTCAAACACATTGACTGAAGTATCCTCAAAATATTATTGGAAGCTGGGCACCAGTGTCTCATGCCTAGAATTGTAGCTACTCAGGAGGCTGAGATCTGAGGATCAAGGATGAAAGCCAGACACAAAAGTCTTTGAGACTTTTATCTCAGATTAACCAGTAAGAAGCCAGAAGTGGAGATGTGGTTTAAGTGTTAGAGATCTAGTCTTGAGCAAAAAAGCTATAAGGACAGGGCCCAAACCCTGAGTTCAAGCTCCAAAACTGGCACCAACATACAAAATTAAATAATTCCCCAAGTACTGGCAGGGTACAAGGTCACTTTTAGCATACTGGCTGGCTTCAAGTTATTGGCTAATTTGGAGCAAAGTTATACACATAATTTCTGTCTTCTGAGACAATGCCATGTTATCAACTCATTCCTTTTAAGCATTCTATGACAGTGTTCTCCAAAAGGCTCTAATTTGACAAGTTTACAGCCAGGTTAATGCCACATGTGGATTTATAATGGCATTTTAGGTGTTTTCTTTAGAGATTGTGAAAAGAGAAATTGAAAAAAGAATTTCAGAAGCCCCTACTCTGCTATGGCACTGACCTTTGAATAACATTATGTTTCCATTGGCTAAGATCCAAATTTCCACCTGTACAAGACAGATAGCATAGGTATAAAAGGTATACAACATTGTAGCTCTCAAAGAATGAAAAAGATTCTTTTCATAATTTTTGTTGTGTTTGTATGTGTTGGTACTGGGCTTAAACTCAGGGTCTGGGTGCTATCCCTTGGCATTTTTGCTTAAGGCTAGGGCTCTTCCATTTGAGTTTTTTGCTGGTTAATTAAGAGTCTCACAGGTATTCCTACCCAGGCTGCCTTCAAATTGTGATACTTAGATCTCAGCTTCCTGAGTAGATAGACTTAGAGGTATATGTGACTAGTGCCTGGCTGTTCACATGCTGTTTTAAAAATAACCAGGAAAAGCTGGGTGCCAGTGGCTCACACCTGTAATCCTAACTATTCAGGAGGCTGAGATCTGAGGATCATGGTACATTTTTAATACAAAAAATAACAAAGCAAGGGTGGAATTTGCATGATTCTTTCTTCTTTTGTACAGAGAGATATTTCTGTGTAGCAAAGTCCTCAGTAACTACAGAGACTCAACTGTTGCGACTACTGACATCTCAGTCCATTGCCACATGTCACATTATGTTATTTGGATCACAAGGCTGTGGTTGTAAGCAGGGACATGGGACATACGTTTACCTAGGAAACCTTTATCTCCTAGAAGGCCTGGCTTAGATGATAAGCTTTGTACCAGAAAACCAAAAGTGGAGCTGTGGCTCAAGCGGTAGAGCTGTAGCCTTGCGCTGAGGAGCTGAGGGGCAGCACCCAGTCCCCAAGTTCAAGACCCACAACCAAAAAAAAAAAAAAACACAGGAAAATTGGGTTAGCACTTGATGAAGGACAGTTCCAACCTATGCATCAGATTTTAATAGGTGGTAGTGGATACCTCCAGATAGTTTGTTCCAGTAGGAGAATTATCTGTTGACACATATACTGTGCAAGTTCAGAGGTTGGGGTAATGCAGGCTTCTAGCTGGAGTAGATGGGCTTCTAGGCTCCCACCTGGGCTCCAACTTCCAAGCTATACCCCTCCTCCCACAACCACCCAACATGGAACTTTCCTGAGTCTTGCACTGCATCTATCATATTATCTATTCTGAATTGTTTTCAAGAAAAGCAAAAGATAAAAATATCAAATAGCAGCATTTTCTTTTCTCCTTATCCTGATGATGTGATGATACATTTCCTGCCTCATGTCTCATCTCATAAAGTCACCAAATATGTCAACTAAATGTCACCTCCCATAGCGAAGTAACAAGTACATTTTTAATACAAAAAATAACAAAGCAAGGGTGGAATTTGCATGATTCTTTCTCCTTTAGTACAGAGAGATATTTCTGTGTAGCAAAGTCCTCAGTAACTACAGAGACCCAACTGTTGCGACTACTGACATCTCAGTCCATTGCCACATGTCACATTATGTTATTTGGATCACAAGGCTGTGGTTGTAAGCAGGGACATGGGACATACGTTTACCTAGGAAATCTTTATCTCCTAGAAGGCCTGGCTTAGATGATAAGCTTGCCTCATGAGTCTGCTGGATTCCCAGGCTCCTCTGCATTCCAGAATGAGCTCTGAGCAGCTCATGTAGATCAGCTCACCCTGTCCTTCACCATCTGTGGCTCCTACGTGGTCATTCAGTACCTGCTCTCACTTCTGTGCTATGCCAAGTGACTGGCATAGACTTCCTCCCTCCCTGGTCCACCGGTGTCCCCCTTGTCTGTACAAATTTCAAGGCTCTTTGAGGACTCAGCTTAGAGGTAAACCCTTCTGGAAGTTACCTTGACTTCCAAAAATGTGTTGATTTCTTTCTCCACATTTCTTTGCTTTTTTTTTTTTTTTGGTCAGTTGTGGGGCTTGAACTCAGGGCCTGGGCACTGTCCCTGAGCGTACATGTATTCATATGACAGGACCATAAAATACTGCACTATACAGAAAATGCCAGAGACCCTTAAACACAAAAATGAAAAACAAATACAACTAATACAACAGCCCTATGCTGATCTGCTCATACAGATTGTGTTCTTATTCTGCTGTTATTTCAAAATCAAGATTACCCACAATGCTGAGCCTCCTGTAGAGTATTTCTTGTGACATTCCAACAGCACCTTCGAGTTTACAAAGTCAAAACACTGATTAGAATAGCCATGTGGCCCTCCATATTCTCCTCATCCATTCAGGATATAGCTTCCTTTGTTCTCTCCAAATTAATTGTGCCTTTTCCTGAAACCCTAAGATATGATTTCCTTGATTTATTTGTGTTCATATAGGATAAGGGTTTGGACTCCTCTGTGTGTGTGTGTGTGTGTGTGTGTGTGTGTGTGTGTGTGTGTGTGTGTGTGTGTGTGTGTGTGTGTGTGTGTGTATGCCTATAATATGAGCTTGAACTCAGGTTCTAGATGTTGTTCCTTACCTTTTTTGCTCAAGAATGGCACCCTACCACTTGAGCCACAGCTCCACTTCTAGCCTTTTGCTGGTTAATTGGAGGTAAGGAGTCTCATGGAACTTCTGACCCTCAATAGCTTCAAACTGTAATCCTCAGATCTCAGGTTCCCGAGTATCTAGCATTACAGGTATTAACTACCAGCACCCAGCTAGATTGAAAGTTTTTTCATTTAAATTATAAAGTACCATGCAAAAAGAAAGCTTTTCCCTCTCCCTTAAAAGATACTAATGTTTAAGAACTCAAACCTCATATAACAGCTAAATTTCCATCCTTTCCCTCATTCTTTCCTCCTAAGAGATAACTATAGAATACTGACATTGGTACTCTCCCTTCCTTTGGAGTGTTTTTGTATTTGTATATTATATGTGTATATTCAAAAATCATATAGTTTTGTTATTGTCCCAACACCCTATTCTTGCTTCCCAGTACTGGTTCACACACACCAAAGATTCTGTGGGTTGTGAACTAAGATATAACCTAAGATAATGATATACATTTAGGACCAGACAAAGGTTTTACTATACTTTACCTATCAGCACAATAGCATAATCTTACAGCAATTTTATGATTAAAAAAAGGTATTTCATTCCCCCTTTAAAAATATACTTCCTCAAACTGGCTATACATATTTTTTAAAAGACGTGATCATGAAGTATAAAACTATTTAATAAGAGAACAAGTTGGTTTTAGCAATTTTACATTCTTTTTCTTAATAGTGGATATTTTGTGTTTCTTTACTAACAAAGCTTACTTTTAGTCAAGGTCAAAATAACATGTTTTTAATTATAAGTAATTTTTTATGTATTTGAGGGAGTTGAGCCTGACAGACTACTAGAAGGACGAAACAACAAATTTTAGTGAAGAAGTTTCACCAAAACATTCTGTTCTGACAGAGTTCTTTTGCCTTTAAGAAAATCTGGCATGAGACTCCGATCCCTGGGCCAAATGACATCTATGTCTTCCAATGTCCCTGATGCTTTACTGCAACTTGTATGTTGTTTGCTGAAAGGCTTGAGATGTCCAGGAACTTTTAGCCAAAATGAAGAATAAAATTGAATAATTCAAACTTATCTCTGATTAAATGTGCATTGGGAGATTTGGGGGAAAGAACATGATTCTGGATCTCTGCCACCCATCACCATACACAAATACACAGCCACAACACTGTCAGAATCAGGGCAGCCTACTCTAGCAGTTCCATAATAGAGGTTTTCCATGGCCAAAGCTCTGAAAACCCAGGAAAAGGAAGCCTCTTCCAAGTTTTCCTGTCCTAGTAACAGAAATCAGCATTCAACTTCAAACCATGACTGTACTCTAAAAACAAAACAAAACAATAATTCCAGACAGTTTCTCCATTAGGAAAAAACTATGAAACACATCTTTTATTCACTTTGGGGATGACAACAAACCAGAAAACTAATTCTGGTGGAAAATAAAGGGCCTATGAAAAGGGACCCATGGTAGGATGATCTGGCAAAGGATTCTAGAAGATTTAGAAGATGTGTATGGGGGCAGAAAGCCTGGAGGGAAACAAAAGTCTGTAAGTTTCTTATCAAGCACCAGTAATTGGACTTCCCCTTTGGAAAACAGATAAAGAATTGAAATTCGGCCAGTGCTTGTGGCTCACACCTGTAATCCTAACTATTCAGGAGGTAGAGAACTGAGGATTGCTGTTCAAGCCTGAACAGGAAAATCCATGAGACTATGAGACTCTCATCTCCAATTAACCACCAATGGAACTGTGGCTGAAGTGGTAGAGAGCTAACCTTGAGTGAAAAAGCTAAGGGACAACACCCAGGTCCCAAGTTCAAGCCTTCCCCTCCAAGAAAAAGAATTGATACAGGTAACTTGGCTTCTAATCTTGACTTGGCTTCAGAATATCTATATCACATAGGGAGGATATAGTCTGTGTGGTCCAGAGTTTTCTTCCACTGGACATTAGGTGGGAAGACATGGTAAGTTGTTGCACATTTAATGTGCATATATATTTTGGATACCTCTCAAACACAAATGATTTAAATTGCTTCCACCTCATGGCCAATCACTGAGCCTTAGATGCTCCCTGGAGCCATATTGTCTCCTACAGCTCCATTTCTTCATGTCTTTATAATAGTTCATTGTTGACATTGACTTGTGGTTTTGTTTTTTTGTTTGTTTGTGGTACTGGCAGTTGAATTCAGGGACTCACACTTGCTAGGCAGACACTCTCTCATTTCAGCCACACCCATAACAATTCTCATCTAACTTAATTGCTCAGGACATCACAGCCATTGCCAGTGTTCCAGTCTCCCCTCCATTCCATTGATTTGCTCCTAAATAAAGTTATTTATTCATTCAACCAACATTAACTACCTCCAGTGTACCAAGTCTTCCATGAAGTTGGAATTTGGTATACAAACTGGCCAAAGAACACAGACCCTTAGGAGAGGATTCCAAAGGTGTAACTATCTTCAGCAATTAACTTATAGTTTAATAACAAAATGATTATGAAGATGCTGAAACTTGTGATAGTTGGGTAACATAATGGGGAGGGGTACACAAATGGCAGAAGAAGGGTGAAAGAATGCAGGCATGATATTCAAGTATATTTGTGAAAATGGAGTTAGGAAATTTGAGAAGATGGATGTGGTTAGGAAAGATGGGGGAGAAAGATGGAAGGGGAGACACTGATCAAGATGCATTGTACTCATACAACTGACACGTTGACTTGAAACCTCTCTGAACTGCTTAAAGATAATTTTTTCTTTAAAAAAAAAGAACACATTCCCTAGGCGCACACACACGTGAAATGTTTCAGGAAAGGTCATGAAGGTGACATGGACCACACAGGAGGCAGCTCTCTGCCCTATTTTGTATCTGAAATCAAAGATCTTGAGCCTTCTGGCCTTTCTATTCACTGTTAGCCAATGAGCCCCATTCCCCATCTTAACTCTTCATTTGTTTCCATATAATGGAATAGCTCCATTCTTCCTTATGGTCCACTTCCTATTGAAATGTAGTCACTTTCTTCTCCATCCTTTGTCAACGTCCTAGAGTATGTGGTAGTTAGATGGGGTAGGGGGCTTAAGTGGTGTAGCACTTAGAGAATGATGCCCTGAGTTCAAACTCTAGCACCGCCTAGACAATGATACCTACATTTATTTCTCTTTCCTCAAATGAATATCATGAGGAAAAATGTCACAAAAATGAGCTATGTTTGGAAAACAGGCCACACAAAAATTAGTTAGACTTTGTATTCACTTGTAAACCCATGCAAATTACAGATAAGATTTTAATTTTTAAGATTTGCATTCAGAATTTGTCTTCATGTGTCTATGGATATGTGTTCTAAATAACCTACTTTCGAGGTATTTTAATCCTGATCCGGTAATTTCCGTGATAGGAAACTTGCTTACAGTAGCTAGATGTAAATAGGAAAAGCAGGAAAAAAAAGAGATCTGAATGGAAACATGGTAATTAAAAGCTGTTTTCTGTAGACTCTCTTTAGTTTTAACTGTAAAAAAATATAGGGCAGTCTGAGCAAGCCAATGTCTGGTGAAAGAGAGTCACTGAAGGCTAACAGTTTAACCAATCTGAAAGTGAAAGAGAAGTTTAAGATTGAAAATAGAGTACTCAGGGCTGAAGACACAGCTCAAGTAGTAAAGTGCTTATCTAGCGCAAGCTAAGGCTGTGAGTTTGAATTCTAGTACTCCCTAGAAAGAAATAAAAAATGAAAAAGAAGGGCTGAGGGAGTGGCTCAAGTGGTAGAGCACCTGCCTTGCAAAGGATAGGTCTTGATTCTAAACCTCAGTACTAACTACCAAATAAAATAATAAAGGATGAAAAAAAAAAGAGAAGAGAGACAGAAAAATAAAGGAAGGAGGGAAAGGAGGAAGGGAGGAAGGAAGGAAGGAAGGAAGGAAGAAATGAAAGGAAGGAAGCAAGCAAGGAAGGAAAGAAGGAAGCAAGCAAGCAAGCAAGCAAGCAAGGAAGGAAGCAAGCAAGCAAGCAAGGAAGGAAAGAAGGAAGCAAGCAAGCAAGCAAGCAAGCAAGCAAGCAAGGAAGGAAGGAAAGAAGGAAGCAAGCAAGCAAGGAAGGAAGGAAGCAAGCAAGCAAGCAAGCAAGGAAGGAAGGAAAGAAGGAAGCAAGCAAGCAAGGAAGCAAGGAAGGAAGGAAAAGAAAGGAGACAAAAGAGACAGAAGACAGAAGGACAGGGGAAGAGAAGACTCAGCTCTTTGTTTCACCCCAAGAACGGCCTCCATAATTGTTAAATGGTTCTTCAACCTCGTTTGAAATGTTCACTGTCAAGGAGCTTCCTTCAACAAGTATACAACTCTTGTGAGAACCTTTTCTTCATCCTATAACCTATCTCCCCTACCTGTACCATCTACTGAATTCTACACTCTGAAGCCACATGGAGTAAATCTTGTCTTTCTTCTCCTGGACAACTCTGTAAATGCTTTAAGAAAGTGGTTGTGTTTTTTTTCTAAGTTCACCTTTTTAACTGAAAGTCCTCCCCCCTTTTTTTCTTTTCTTTTCTTCTTCTTTTTTTTTCTTTTTTGGTTGGTTGTTAGGCTTAAACTCAGTGCTTGGGCACTGTCCCTGAGCTTCTTTTGTTCAAGGCTATCACCCTTCTACTTTGAACTACAGCTCCACTTCCTGTTTTCTGGTGGTTAATTGAAGAGAAGAATCTCAAGGACTTTCCTGCCCAGACTGAACCACAATCCTCAGACCTCTGCCTCCTGAGTAGTATAATAGCTAAGATTATAGGCTAGAGCCACCCGTGCCTGGCCTAAAATCATTCTTTGTAAGAGCTTGTCTCCATAGCTGTTAATGTCTTTGTCCTCAGTCTGTTAAGATCCCTTTACAGTGGGGTACTAACCACAGTGGATGAGCACTGCCTATCTGGCTCAACATTCTATTTCCTTTGGAGGGTGAGGTCTGTTAAATTCATGTCTCTGAAGAGACATTAGTACTTCCTTCTCAACCTCTCTGAGCTTTGGATATATCTATTCAGTGTAGTTTTGTTTCTATATAATTCATAATCTCTAAAGAGCACTATGTTAGTTCCGGCTCAGTGTTGGGCCCTAGGGATTTAAGGTAAATGTAACATATCAAAACTAATTACAATATGCTGCTTGGTACCAATTTAAAATCAGTGCCCCCAAAGCATAGGATTCAGCATGAACTGCCTAGGGAAACTAGTAATGGTCAATCATTCATTCATAAATAGATACATTTATATCCACAATCTCCCATGTGCAAAGTACATAATACACATCATTTTTTGCTTATGAATCCCCCAAGTAATAGATCTGTGATTTGCAAGATTATCGTTGACCTTAAAGAAATATTTTTGTGAATTTCCATGCTACATTTGCGTGATATTTAAACCTAGCAGTTCTACAAGGATATGAGAAGAGGTAATTATGGTGCACAATTATGAGTTCCTAATAGCTGATTTCGAAGTGCCTAAAAACTATTTGTCTTAATGTTCCTCTGGGATGAATCCAGCCAGCTACTGATGGCTCATACCTGTAATTCTAAATACTCAGGAGGCTAAAATCTGAGGTTCAAAATTCAAAGCCGGTCCTGGCAAGAAACCTTTGTGAGATTCTAGTCTCCAGTTGACTGCAAAAGTGGAGCTATGGGGCAAGTAATAGAGTGTTAGCCCTGAGCAAAAGAACTCAGGGACAGTACACAGAACTCAAATTCAAGCCCTAGTACTGGTACACAAACACACACACACACACACACACACACACACACACACACACACACACAATTGAATACATATTATAATGTCTGTTTTAAAATTGTACATTTTTTCTTCCTTTTGGAATTTATCACTTCTTTCTTTGTTATAATTGGCCAAGACCAACAGCAGCAGCATTTTTGTGATCACATTTACAGGGTTTTTGCTGTTGTTGTTCGATTTTGTTTTGTTGTTGTTGTTTTAACAATTGCTCCTTAGTGATTTTTGAAGACTTTAGCTCTAGTTGGCACTGTATTCTTTTACTATCTCTTAACTTATACTTGGTTTCATCTCATTTATGCTGGTTTGTGATTTAAAAATAAAGTTCAAACTAGATGCCAATAGCACACACCTGTAATCCTAGTTACTCAAGAGGCTGAGATCTGAGGATCAAGGTTCAAAACTAAACTGGGCAGAAAAGTCCATGAGCCACTTATCTATAGTAAACTACCAGAAAGATACAAGTAGGGTTGTGACAGAAGTAGAGGAGTGGTTGATCAACCAGCTCTAGGATCATAGGCATGAGCCACTGACACCCAACATGGTAGGTGTTTTGAATTATACATGATCAGGACTCGGTAGCCACATGAGACTTTGGTACCATATTGGATATACAGGTCTAGATTAAAATTCAACTGGTCCTCTAAACTATGTCTTCTGTCCTTAGCACAAAATATGCCTGGCATGTAGTAAGTATTCAATAAATGTGGGAGACAAAAAGTGAAGGGAGAAATCTATACTCATATATATATAAACATATATAAAACGGGGTTCATCTTCATTAGGCAGCCTTTCTATTTTGCATTTTTACATATTAAATCTCTTCCTAGTTTATAAAGAGCACCTTTGTTTTGAGAGGGTTATGTTTGTTACAGTATAAATGCAAAACATAAAAAGGAATGTAGTAGTTAGATTATCTAGAATTATCAAATGTTTGGATTTAAGAAATTAGATTAAAATTGCGTATAGATCATATACAACCTAATTTGTAACTGGAATTTAGCACATTGAACCCAAATATTTCATAAAATATCTGAAAATACATATCACAAAGAAATTCATATTTTGTTTTACACTGTTCAGAGAAAATTGAGTTCAAGACTCAGTACCAGAATTGATTGATAGATGTTTTATAAATAAAAGAAAAAAATTAAAAACATTAAATTTTATATTTCGTATATTTCTTCATGTACTTACTGTGCTGCCTCTGAGGCTTGAGCTCAGAGCCTGGACAATGTCCTTGAGCTTTTTTCACTCAAAGCTAGTACAGTACCACTTGAGCCACACCCCACTTCTGGCTTTTTTGAGTCTTAAGAACTTTCCTGCCTGAGCTGACTTTGACCTTGATCCTCAGATCTCAGCCTCCAAGTAGCTAGGATTCCAGACTAAGCCATTTGATTTTTTAATTATAAATTTTAATAACAGTGGATTCTTCCTTCATGTTTGTGGTTGTGTGTGTGTGTGTGTGTGTGTGTGTGTGTGTGTGTGTGTGTGTGTGTATGTGTGTGTATACAAGTCCTAGGGCTTGAGATCAGGGCCTGGGAGCTGTCCCAGAGCTTTTTTGCTCAAAGCTAGTGCTCTGCCACTTGAGCCACAGCTCTACTTCAGCCTCTGTGTTTTTATTGGAGATAAGCATCTCACAGACTTTCCTGCATGGGCTAGCTTCAAACTGCCATCCTTACATCTTTGCCCCCTGAGTATCTAAGATTACAAGTGTGAGCTGAGGGTGCCAGGCTCTTCCTGCACTTTGATCTTTTGATGGGTTCTAAACTCTGAAAGAATGCTGTCTATCATATGCGAATGGTATGGCTGGATGGGAGGAGGGGAGGATTGGGCATTATGGAGTGAAGACAAAGGCTGGCTTGTTGCTTTTGTTACTAAAAAGGAACATTGTGGCCAGGTGGGGTTCACAGAATGAAGGAGAACACCTGAGCAAACATGTGTTGAATTCAGAGAATGCCTGCAAGTCTGTACAGGGCTGCATTTCCAAGGCTCCCAGTCCTGCCAGGCCCCTTCTCCAAAGCCAGCATCTCTCCATGTCTGCATGAGATGCTTCTAGAAGTCACCAAATCCAGTGGTTTTTGTTTTTTTTGTTTGTGTTTTTCCTACACACTTCATTGCACAGTTCTAAGCTTGTTAATTATATTCAGTGAATAATTTGGGATGGTGAAATGAAGCTAGCATTTCCCCCAAATCATGCCAATAGTTGTGGGTAAAGGAAATAAAAACTTGCAATGTACCTACATCTGAGAAACTGGACTCAGCCTCTCCATTCTGATGGCCCCTAGTGGGAAAACAAGTCCAAGGTGAATTAGAAGTAGTAATGTGAGAATACCATCAGTGAAATAAGAAACGGAACACCTTATCTAAATTCCCGATTGACGCTTAGCCTTTTAAATCATACATGGGGAAGCTTTGGCACTTGGCATCGCCTTCTGGAAAGTGCCACCTGTAGCCTCTTCACATTGCCATCTTATTTTGCATTGATAGAATGTAGAGAACATCCTGAGTGACACAAGAGCTTAACACACTGTTAGCCTGCAATGCAGGTGGGCCTTGGCATACACACTGGATGCCTATTGCATGGCAAATGGAGGTCGCCATCTTTCCCCACTGTGTGTGATTTCCCCTTATGCATTTCTATCCACTCAAACACCTGCATTCCCCATACTCTGGGTCACGATGCTCTCAAGAAATCAACTGGTAATTGTACAGAAAAGAAGCAGAGCAAGCTTTCTCCTCCAAGGCTTCACTCAAGAGTATTACGGGTTTCTGTAGCATATATACAAACATACATATATATATATACATATATATATATATATACACACACACACAAATATATACATATATATATATATATATATACATGAGCTGATTTCTCAGGGGACAAGGAGTCTGTCTGTCTGTCCTGCTCTCTGACCTTTTCATGGGGATAAAGAGGATGGATTAACTCGAGAGGAAGAATTATGACTTGCCATGGACAATGAGCTATTCTTTCTAAGAAGTAAACTGGAGTGGATTTGGGGACTTGGAGCCTCTCTCCTGGCTTGGTTTTCTTCTTTATGAGCTTCCCATTGAAACAGAGTCCAGTGTTGGGTTTGCGCACAGGATGGGGTGGGGATAAATGGAAAGCAGAGAGGTTCACTGTGGATCTTCTCAGGCAGGAAGGGGACCCAGCTGCAGGACTGGAAGAGAAGGAGCCCAAGAACTTGTGGATGCCGCCTGTGAGACAGGTCCCTGGGAGGGATGGGGCTTGGGCTCCTGTAGGCAGCCATGAGGCCTGTTCTTCAGAAGGCTCAGCAAGGCTGGCTTCACATAAACAAGGGGAGTTACTATGGGGAAATTCACATCAGAACTTCCCACTGTGCAAGGCATGAAGGGAATCATGTTCCATGTAGAAGAGCCATTTCAGAGCCCCCAGGGGCCCTGTGCCAAACTGCAGAACTCTGGGGCCGTGATGAGTTCAGAACTAACTTGTGATAAAAGTTGACCACTTTATGATGGTTAATTTTTAGGTATATGAATTCCACATCACTTTAACAAACAAAACAAAGCTTTATCTGTGAGGGTTCAACTCTGCTCAAGAATCAGAAGCCTGGCAAGCCATTTTTTGAACTCAAAAGCCACGGAAGCTTCTAGAATACTCCAAAGGTAGGAACGGAAATGCCCGAGCTCAGGAAGCATCAGTGAGAGCAAGAGCAGGTATCGGCTTTGATTTCACTGGAGAAGAAATGGTGTGATATTTATTTCACCCTCAGTGTTCTGGCACGATGTACATCTTCAAACTTCTAACAACTTGGGTGGCTCCCCAACCCCACAAAAAGTCTCAGACTACTTCAGCAGCATTGTAGCTCCGCTACATGAAGCTCCAAGTCTTTCCCCAGTCTTACTTCCTGCCATTTTATCAAACCATTGATCATTTTTGTCATTTCTTAACCCGATATGCTTTTCATTTGCCCAGCAATCATTCAACAAATCCAGCAAGGAATGTGCTGGGTTCTAGAGATACAAAGATATGGTCCCATGAAAGTCATGCAACCCTGAAGGAAATCAAGAGAATCAGTCCCCTAAGAAGGAAATTTACCTGGAACGTGAAACTTTTCATCCCTAATGGAAACTTTGTGGGGAACTACTGTGAACTATATGCATATGTCTGTGAAAAATGTATATGTTGGAGTTTAATCTTGAATGTGATAGTAGTTGAACTTGGGGCCATTGAGAGATGATTAGGTGTGGAAGGCAGAATCCTCATGAATGATATTTGTGCCCTTCTGAAAGGGGCCTTGGAGAACTCTCTTATTAGTTCTGTCTTTTGAAGACATTGGAAAAAGACTAGATGTTTATGAACCAGAAGCCAAACCTTTATCAGACACTGAATCTACCAATCCCTTGATGATGAAATTTCCAACCCCAGAATGTGGAAATGAATTTCTATTGTTCAAAGCCACTTGGTCTATGATAATCTTGTTATAGCAGCCCAGATGGACTAAGAGACAACAAATTCAAGATGCCAAACACCAGTGGCTCACTCCTTCAATTCTAGTTACTCAGGAGAATGAGATCTGAGAATGTTGATTTGAAGCCAGTATGAAACAAGAAAGTCCATGAGACCAACCAGAAGTGCAGCTGTGGCTCCAGTGGTAAAAGGCCAGTTTTAAACAAAAGAGCCTTGAGCCCTTGAGTAAAAAAGGAGAGAGAGAGAGGCCCTGAGCTCAAGCCCTAGTAGTGACTCAAAACAAAAGAAAAAGAAAGAATACGAATGACATAAAAATAGTGAAGATCTGTTTATGTTTACCTTATTGACACAATATTATTCAGTGAAATGATTGAGTCTTTCAAAATAATTCCAAGTCAGCTGTTTGGTGCCTTCTTCTTTTTTGTAGACACAGTGATTAACAGGCCACCGTCTGAAGTACAGTCATTCCCTTCCTCTTTCCAGCCTGTTGTATTTCTGCTAATCCAGTGCTCAGCGTAGTGCCTGACATCCAGTCAGCAAGTGGTGGTAGGAGTGATGTGGCCATAATAGGAGACCAAGGGCATGCAGGTGATAACTGGAGAGAATCCGGATGGAACCAGGAACACAAGTTCCTTTTAGGTGCCAAAGGAAGGACGAACAATGCCTTGGACTCTATCCAATTGGAATAAACATTATATGAGAAAAAAAAACAAAGACCAGAACTTTGATTTCCTGTAAAGATAAAAACCTGAGTGGTAGAGGTGACTGTGTCTGCTAAAGGGCAGACATCACTTGGGGAGATGTCAAATACTTCTCAAATTAATTTCTCTAGTTCTATACAAGTATTTTCCTGTGGAGTAGAGTCTATTGGTAGTTATTTATTGTGAAAAACAGAAGCACAATAAAATATCCTTAATTCTGTGTGTGTGTGTGTGTGTGTGTGTGTGTGTGTGTGTGTGTGTGTGTGTGTGTGTGTGTGTGTGTGTGTGTGTGTGTGTGTGTGTGTGTGTGTGTGTGTGTGTGTGTGTGTGTGTGTCCTGGGGTTTTATCTCAGGGCCTAGGCATTGTGCCTAAGCTTTCTTTGTGCATAGATAGCTAACACTCTACCACTTGAGCCACAACTCTACTTCTGGCTTTTTGGTAGTGAACTGGAGATAAACATCTCAGGAACTTTCCTTCCTGGACTGGCTTTGAACCTTGAGCTGCCAATCAGCCTCTGGAATTGCGAGGATTAGAGGTATGAGCCACTGGTGCCCAACTACTCTCCTATTCTTAAGAATGGTCTTTGTCTCAGCTCTTCCACCTCTTTTCTTGAAGACTTCCATCACTAGTATTCTTTGGGGAAAAAATAATAATTGAAGCAAACAGGCTGGGCCCACTCTGGGTCTGGGTTATTCTAGGACAGGGAGAATATCAGCATTTAGCCTGTGCCTCGTTTTGATCCATTCCACTTTAAAAAATAATACTTTTATCCTAAAGTACTCCATCTTGAGGGTTAAGTGCCAGCATGGGATGAGTTTGATGTTGTTTATGCAAGTCAACAATTACCATCTGTCGGCACATCGTGAGACACAGAACTGGTAAGCCATTTATTTATGCCGAAAAATAATTACATCAGGAAACATATCAAAACATATCAGAAACACCAGGTATGAACATCCCAGACCCAGTAATTTAGGGAGTTCCCTCATCTGAATTATATAAAAGGAGAGATTCCTGGCCCTGAGGTGACCTGACACCAGACCATCTGACTCCTCTCAATGTCCTTCTGAACACCACTCACTCACATTGTTGTCCCTTCAGATCTGAAAAGACTGGATTCAACTCTACTTAAAATCATCTCTTCAATTCAACTAGCACTGCTCCTTGAAGTAACTCTACATCTTGACACTGCCAAACCTCAACACCTCTGTGACTACTCTTTGAATTCTTACTAGTATCTACTGGCTCTCTGCTCTGATCTTTGGCCAGGCCTCTTTAAACCCAGCCACTACTTGAACTCTTTCTTAATCTTTCTGTAATCTCTCTCTTGTGAAGGGTACTGTGTGATCTGAGTGTTAATATTAGGAATTAAGATTAGAGCCAGATACTAGTGGCTCATGCCTATCATCTTCAGGAAGCTGGATCTGAGGATGATAATTCAAAGCCAGCTTAGGCTGGAAAGTCCATGAGATTCTTATCACCAACTAACCACCTGAAAGTAAAGGTAGGGCTCAAGTGGTAGAGCACTAGCTTTGAGCAAAAAGAGCTCAGGGGCAGTGCCCAGGCCCTGAGTTCAAACCTTAGCACTGGTACCCCACACAGGCACCAAAAAAAAAAAAGATTGGAATAAAAGAACCATTGTTGCCAACCAACTAGCCTATTGAGTGATCTCTGTAGTACTTGGCAAGTTAATACTAACAAAATGGATGTATCTTGTGATTTGTTGTTACTCAATAAATTCTGACACTGTGGAAAGACACAGCTGGCTGGCACAGTTGCGCAATCATGTTTGAACCTCTAAGATATAATATTTCTGTTCGGTCTTTTCTCTTTGCATACCTAGCAACCACCTTGTATCCGGGTACTTTCTGAGGGTCTTTTTTCCATCTCTTCCGCAGCATGAATTCTTTCTGCTTATAATTCAGTTTCATTGGCAAGCTCAGTGGGAAGAATGCTCAAGTAATATGTCAAAATGTCATTTCTAGTCTTCTAGAACTGTAATGAAATTTTGTGTTCACATTTCTTTTCTGCTCTCTTCCTTGTCTCTTAATCTCATTCACATGCTCTTTTCTCTGTGTCGCATTCTGGATTATAGCTTCACGTATATCTTCCATGCCATCGACTCTTCAAGCACTGTCAAATTTGTTCTTAAATCTGTTCATTGATTTCTGACTTCAATCAGTAACTCTTACTTCTAGAAGTTCCTTTTTCTAATATATTTTGATTTTTAAAATCACAGTTTCATACAGTTTCAAACCTGTCATTACTGATACATAGTAAATAGAGGTATTTGGTATGGTCTGTATCGAAAAAGTCCCATTATGTAATATCTTGGAGGAATCCATTTCTGCTGTTGTTTATGCAAATTGTTGTTCATCATTCCTGTTTCTTTAAAATATGACTTTTTTGTGCTCACTGTCTATTTTCCTTGGAATTTTATGTATGAGAATCCTTGAAACTTTGGGAAAAGAGAGTAAGACTAGACATATAGTCATACTGGTCACTGTACATATGTGAAAATTGTCCCGACCCGCAGGATGTCAATGAGGGCGATGAACCTAAGCGAGAAGGAATGAAGGGACAAGAGACACGAAGAATGACAGCAAGACAGGGATTCTGATCAAGCTGCAAATTTTTATTTTTCACACGGGTATTTATAGGCTTGGAATAAGGAAGCTTTTTCATTGGCTGTTAAGGAAGCTTTTTCATTGGCCGTAGCAGCTGGGGGATGTTTGCGTAGGGCAGGGTGAAAGGGTGGTCATTAGCAGGTGCAGGATGTTTGCGTAGGGCAGGGTGAGGGTCGGATTCCTGAGAGTGGTTCTGTAAACTCAGCCTCAAGATGTTCCGGTGAGATAGTCAAGCCTATAGACTCCCTTTTGGCTCCCGACAAAAATGGAACCAGGTAACCTGAGGGGATGTGTAGGATTGGGAGAGATGGAGCAGAACCATGAGAGGGATGACATTGAACATAAATGCATTGTGCTTGCTGGCTCCTACCTGTGATCCTAGCTGTTACTTAGGAGGCTGAGACCTGAGGATCATGGTTTGAAGCTAGTTTGGGCAGAAGTCTGTGAGACACTTATCTCCAATTAACCATTCCAAAGCCAGAAATGGAGGTGTGACTCAAGTGGTAGAATGCCAGCCTTGAGCAAAAAAGCGAAGAGACGTTTCTCAGGCCCTGTGTTCAAGCCCCAGTACACACACACACACACACACACACACACACGTTAGTATGAATTTGGGCTTCAAACTAGTGTAAAGACCAGCTTGTAAGTCCAGGTACCTTCTCCTTTTTTCTCTACTCAGTAGAGCTGAAACTCTAGGAGCACACACCCCTATAGGGTAGAAAGTAGGTGTCATTTTCCATTCATTTACCCCAGGGGCCTTTGCCTTCACAGTTTGGCTTGAATGCTGGAGAGAAACTATTATTAGCCATACTCCATCCCAGGGTTATCTCTAGGTTTTTTGCCTGCACTCTGTGGGATCATAAAAAAGCAAAACTGAGTAAAGTTCATGCAGTTTAACAAGTACCCCAGAAAAAAAGTCAACCACAGGTTTTCAATAAATTCCGAGTTCTTTTATTTAGGTTTTAGGTCCAGGAGTTATTTCCTATCCTGCTACTTCATCAGTGCACTTCAGATGTTTTCAGTGTTTTATCCAGAATTTACAAGCAGTATCCAGTACAGTGGGTCCAGATATATAATATAGAGATAACATATTTTATATATATATATATATATATTCCATTTTATCCCCCATATTTTTTGTCAGTTCTAGCTTTTCTTGCAAACTTTGTAGTACTGTCACCTTATAAAAAGAAACAATCCAATAAAAAATAAGAAATGTGAGTAAGCAAAGAACTTGTTACACCTTTTAAAATTTTATTCCACGGGGCTGGGAAGGTGGCTCAATGGTAGAGTGCTTTCCCCGCATGCATGAGGCCCTGAGTTCGATTCCTCAGCACCACATAAACAGAAAAAACTGAAAGTGGTGCTATGGCTCCAGTGGTAGAGCGCTAACCTGGAGCTGAAGAGCTGAGGGACAGTGCCCAGGCCTAGAGTTCAACCCCCTAGACCGACAAAAGAAAAAATGTATTCCTCCTGTGCACCTGAGCTAACTCTATAATTGCTGTATGAAAATGAGACACCCACACTGCCTTTGCTAAGGCTGATGCCCTATAGATTCACATTGCTCAGTCGCCAGTGTTCTAAGAGGTCTGAAAGCCTCCGCCTCTGGCGTGGTGGTGCCCAGAACTGCACAGAACTGCTCAAGGACTTTTCCCCCAACCAGGGCAGAGGGTGTATAAGAATAAGAATAGAATTGTTGGGCAAAGTGAAAGTTATTCAAGTTCTAAGATTAAAGGTCCAGCAGATACCTTCCTCAGAAAGCAGAGCCTGAACCAGGCATTATTGGCTCATACCTGATTCCTTGCTACTCAGGAGACTGAGATCTGAGGATCCTGGTTCAAAGCTAGCCCGGTCAGACAAATCTGAGAGACTCTTATCTCCACTTAACTACCAAAAATCTGGGAGTAGAGGTATAGCTTAAGTGTTAGAGTGCCGGCCTTGACTGAAGAAAAGCTAAGGGACAGTGCCTAGGCCCTGAGTACCAACACCAGTAGCAGTCCCAAAAAAGAAAAAGAAAAGAAAAATGAGTCTGCCATAATCAAGCTAATTAAGCCCCTTAATAGCTTGCTAGTGCTTTTTTTTTTTTCTTCAGTACTCAAAATCTACCACTTGAGCCCCACCAGAATTCTTTTGCTTTTTTGAGTTTCAAATAGAGTCTTGTACTTTTGCCTGGGCTAGCTTTGGACCATGACCCTTCCACCTCTGTATCCCAAGTGGCCAGGATTCCAGATGTGCACCACCCTGCCTGGCTCCCTGCTGCTTTCCACTGGAGATCTTCTCCCCTTGATCCTCTGCTTCCAAACAGCGACTTTCACCCTGTCTTGACAAGGCTTTATCTACTCAGCCCTCTGTTCTGCCTCTGCTCTGCTTCCCTAGCCCACCATCATTTATCAAGCAGAAAAATCTCCCTCTATAAATAGGCACGCAGATCTTCCTCTGTGGAGAAACTTTCATAACCTTCAGAGCAAAAGACACAGACATATTTGGAGTATGAGGTTAAGGCAGTAGTTCCAAGGTTTAGAAAAAAAATCTGGATTGGTTGCATGGTTAGAAAATGATTAGCACAATTATAAGAGTGTATTTACCTTTTAGTTTTCTCAACAGGAACATTTTTTAAAAATCAGAGGTGATTTAAAACATTCCATGCTTTTCTTGTTTAGGCCTGCTCACCTGGGGCTGAGTGGTTTTCACTCTCGGGTCCTGGACCATTGGTGCGTGCAGTGAGGAGGGTGAGGTCTGCCCGTACTCTCAAGAGGCCTACCCTGGCCTGTTCCTGCGGTGGTCAAAGGGTCCCCTGTAGGGCCTTCGCTAATGTCACAGTGGCCAGAGCAAGGCACCAAGACCAGCCCAGATTCCAAGCATAGATAGATTGTCCATCCTGATGGAGGAATTTCCAAGTCACATTGCATAGAGTGTATATGTGGATGAATTTGGGACCATTTGTGTTGCCATCTGTTACAACCAAAATCATCATTTCATAGAAAAACATCACGTTTCAGAAAAAAGGATACAAACTTTCTCCAAATGTATCTAGTTTTCAGGGGGTGGGGGGGGAGAGGGAAATAATATCACCACATTGCTTTTTTGTCTCTTCTTTTCTCTTCTCTTCTCTTCCCCCTTCCTTTTCCACTTTCCCTTCCCATTCATCTTCCCTTCCCCTTTCCCTTTTTTCCCCTTTCCCTCCCCTCTCCTCTCCTTTCCTCCCCTTCTCTCCTCTCCTGTCTGTCTTCTTTTAGGGGGTGGTACTGGGGGATTAACCTCAGCACCTCCTGCTTGCTTTGCAAGTGCTCTACCACTTGAGCCACTCCCCAGCCCCTTTTGCTTTCATTCTTTTTCAGATTGGCTCTCTTGCTTTTTGCCCAGCCAGCCTTGAACTTCAGTCCACCTGTCTGTGCTTCCCTTATCACTGGGATTATAGGCATGTGCTACATTCATCTTCTTTTTAAAACAGCTCATACCTGGATCAATGCAAGCTTCATCCCTATCAGCATTTTTCTAGAGAACAATATTTAGAAAAAATGACATGAAAAAACTGAATCTAAGGCAGGAGCTGGTGGTTCATGCTAGCTACTCAGGAGGCTGAGATCTGAGGATTGCTGTACAAAGCCAGCCCAAGCAGATAAGTCCATGAGACTCCTAGTTCCAGTTAATCACCAGAATACTGGAAATGGAGCTGTGGCTCCCAAGTGGTGGAATGCCAGCCTTGAGCAGAAGAGCTCAGGGATAGCACTCAGGCCCTGAGTTCAAGCCACAAGAACACACACACACACACACACACACACACACACACACACACACACACACACACACACACACACAAATAAAAGACTGAATCTGACAGCATTGTGCCTAGGATTAGGGGAAAAGGTAGGGACTCCAGAGAAGTCTAGATAAGAATCCACTTGAAAGATAAGGACAAGGTACAAAGTAGGTAAGTGAGCATGGGGACTGAGTAGGTGGGGGAACTATACCTTAGAAAACAGAGTTTAGTACCAGGACATGCTGTGTGTGTGTGTGTGTGTGTGTGTGTGTGTGTGTGTGTGTGTGTGTGTGTGTGTGTGTGTGTGTACATTAGAATATTAATTCTAGAACCTCTACTTGAAAATAACTCCAAAATTTGATAACCAGAATTAGAGGTAGGGTTCAAATGGTAGAGAACTAGCCTAGAACAGGAAAAAAAAGTGAGAATGGGAAGCTTTGAGTTCAAGCCCCAGTACTAGCACCCAAAAAGAAAAAGAAAAAAGAAAAAATTTGATAACCATCTACAATGATTTTCTATTATTATGTGACAAGTTGCTACTAACATAATTTTAAAAGGCACTCCGTATCTCAGAGTTACCATGGGTAATGACTCCAAGCATAGACTGTAGCCTGATCTTCTTTCTGCTCGAGCTCCCTCAAGGCCAAATACAAGATCTCAGCTATGCAGGGATCTTACCTGGAGACTCTTCTCCAGAGCAGAATCTGTTTCTGTAGTCCTAACTACTCAGAAGGCTGACAGAAGTCAGCTAAGACAGAATCCATGAGACTAGCAAAAAGCTGGAATTGGAGGTGTGGCTTAGGTCATAGAGTACCTGCCTTGAGTGAAAATACTAAGACACAGGGCCTAGGCCCTGAATTCAAGCTGTAGTACCAGTGTGTGTGTATACACACACACACACACACACACACACACACACACACACACGAGAGAGAGAGAGAGAGAGAGAGAGAGAAAATATATATTAAGAAGATTCTTTCATGAAAAAAATTCCTTTTTACAGTTGTGTCACCTTCTTATAGGATTATTGAAAAATGTGAATGACTAAGTCTAAGAAAAGGCATTGCACATGGAGAGCCCTTTAGGCCCCACACCACTCACAGTGAGCAGAAGAGAAGGACAGCTGTACTGGAGTTTGAGATTCACTCCACTACAGGCTGAATGGCTGCAAACATCCCTCTTTTCCTCTTTTATTAGTTGTCACCACTAGAGGTCACTTAAACACCTGGAAGAAAGATAAACGTTCCCAAGCCAGTTTCCTCTGCTGTAGAGACTAATTTGGGGGAGACCTGGGCTGCTCCCGAGTTGTGGATTTCAGAATGGGCCTCTCATTCCTGGGAGAATTCAGAGCCTGGCATGAGCTGCACAGTTGCCTTGGGAAGGTGCTTATGCAGCGAGATGCAGGTGATTTGCCCTCCTTCACCTTGATTCTGTGGTCCAGGTCAGAGCTGTGAAGTATGTTCCCTCTCTACCAGCTTCAGTGGGAAGGTTTGGCAACCTTGAGATAGGAGTGGATGGAACAAGGCCAAGGTGAAAAGCTAAATGCAAGCCAGGCACTGGTTGTAGTCCTAGTTGCTCAGGAGACTGATTTGGGAATCATGGTTCAAAACCAACCAGAAAAGGGCAGAAAAGTCCGAGAGACTCTAGCAAAAAGCTGAAAGTAAGCTGGGTACCGGTGGCTCACGCTTGTAATCCTAGCTACTCAGGAGGCTGAGATCTGAGGATTATGGTTCAAAGCCAGCCTGGGCAGGAAAGTCGGTGAGACTCTTATCTCCAATAAACCACTAGAAAACCAGACATGGCGCTGTGGCTCAAGCGGTAGAGCACTTGCCTTGAGCTGAAGAGCTCAGGGACAGTGGCCCAGCCCAGCCCAGAGTTCAAGCTCCATGACCAACCAAAAAAAAAAAAAAATAGCTGAAAGTAGAGCTGTAGCTCCAGTGGTAGACCACCTGCCTTTAGAGGAAAAAAGCGAAGTTAGAGTCTGAGGCTGCAAGTTTAAGCCCTGCTACTCACACACACACATACACACACACTCATGAAATGATAGCTTTCTTCCCATGATTTAAAATAGAGCTGGTCTTGTGAATTATTCCTAGAAGCAGAGGTCTGCAGCTTTTTGTGTCTGCTTTTGGTGGTGCTGAGCATCAAACCTAGTCCTCAGATGTGCTAGATCTACCACCACCACCACGCCCCACCCTGATCCCCTGCATCTTTTTTATTACTGTCTCAAGATACTTTATTACTTTCTCAAGAGCATTAGAATATGAGGACATGGGAAATAGCAGGAAAACAAAATGTTATTTGTGTTAAATCTCTGCCCAAGGAGCTAATGCAGCCACTAAATCAAAGCATGAAGGGCTGAGGAAGGCCTGCAGTCAGCTGCACCTGTACCTCAGCCTCCTGAAGAATCCACAAACCCTCCAGCCCCTGAAGCCTGACCTTTCTCTGGGCTGACCCACCTGCATGCTGGTAAATACCTGTTTCTCTATTTACTTGTGACCAGAACATTAGTAACAAGTACGTTCATCATCGCTCCCTTTCTATGAACAGAATTTATCATTTTACCCTGTCCTCAGACCTGTCTACTCAACCATGGCAGGCCACAGTGAGTCAATTAATTGTATTTGGTGAATGAGAGCTGTCCAGAGTTTGCAAAGGAATACTAGTGACTTGTGGCTATTCTTAGGGAAGTCACTAACATTTCAGCTATATGGAGGAACTGCTCATCTTTGTACTTTTCTTCAACTCCCCATTTCAAAGGCAGTACTGGTGTTGCAAAGCCTGAGCTTTCTACCTGGTAAATGACTCTTTTTCCTGCTTAAGGACTATATCAAACCTAGAAAGTCATCATACACAGACATGAGTATAATACATCATTTGTGTATGTGCATATGTGTGTGTGTGTGTGTATGTGCGCGCGTGCCTCTGTGTGTGTGTGTGTGTGCCTGTGTGCCTGTACTAGACCTTGAACTTCTTAGGGTCTTATAGCTGATGCTCTACCACTTGAGCCATACCACCAATTCCAGCTTTTTGCTGGTTAATTGGAGATATTAATTTCTCAGATTTTTGTCTGCCCAGACTGGCTTTGAACCTCAATTCTCAGATTTCAACCTACTGAGTAGCTAGGATTATCTGTGAGCCACAGATGCCTGACTACATTATGTTGTATCCAATATTATCATTAATATGATTATAGTTTAGAATTCAGCCTTAATAAATTGATGAAGCCTAAATTCCATTTTTCCTTGTAATTATCATGTGATTATTTCTGATACAGAATTCATTTTAGAGTTTCTATAAATATTGTGTTGTCTTCCTGGCAGAGATTTTCTGAGTTTTGTGTTTCCCGTGGAGAGAGAATTGGAATGGTGCTTTCCTTGTCATCTCTAAGATGGCATCTCTGGGAATATTTCAAGATAAATTCTTAATCATGTGAAATTAATTCTTGCAAGAGCAGAGGCCAGGAGAAAAATGTTTCCTGGCCTTAAGGGAGTGCCTTATTTGTACATGATAATAGCACTTGTGTTTTGTTGTTGGTTGTTTTTTTTTTTTTAATCCTCCCAGATAGTTTGAGAGTGTGGGTTACCGGGTTGAGTTATAAGAACACATTGAGAACACAATAAATCAAATCTCCTCACTTGTGCATCCTTGAGTGTCTCCTTAGCTCAGGGTCTAGCTCAGGTCTAGTTGCATAGCTTGAGCCTGCTAGACAGCGACAGCCTCAGTGTCACTTCAGAGATAGACAATGGGCCAGGATGTTCTCCATCCAGATTTAAAAGGGCCAGCAATGAAGGTGGATCACCCTCCTGATTCTCAGTACGAACTTTGGTTTTTCTTTCTTTTAAAAGAAGAAATGAAGAATTGTATTGGTCTCACCAAAAAAAGGAGACTTTTTTCTTCTCCCCAGTTAGAGTTCAATCTGTGTATAAAACACTTCTATAGCTAATGACACATCAAGAAGCCATTTTTGTTGGCTAGCATTATCTTTTTCTTTCCAATAAAATAAATTTTCAGCTGAAACTTTTGTTCAGATTACTAACTTGTCATGTTTTTCTAGCTTAGCCAGGATATTTTTTTATTTGGCCTTGGTATAGTGCCATGATTTTTAATATGCCTCAATTCCCACTGAAACTTCCCTAACTTAATATTTTACACTAATGCTAAAAGTTCAAAATCCTCAATATAATCAACATGCATTGACACTTATTTAAAGCAAAGGTTTTCTTCTTTCAAATACTTAGGATCTCATTTCTACTTAATATAAAATTTCTTTAAAAAGCCTGTAATTGTGGCTACCCAGGAGGTTGTGTTCTGAGGATAGCAGTTAGAAGCTAGTTTGGGCAGGAAACTCCATGAGACTTTAATACCAATTAGCTAGCAAAAAGCCGGAAATGGAGCTGTGACTCAAGTGGTAGAGCACTAGCTTTGAGCAAAGAAACAAAACAAAAAAAAACACTCAATGCCAATACCCAGGCCCCAAGTTCAAATCTTAGTTCTCCCTCTCTGTCTCTCTGTCCCTCTGTCCCTCTCTCTCTCTCTCTCTCTCTCTCTTTTTTGCTGGTCCTAGCACTCTACCACTTGAGCCACAGTACCACTTCCAGCTTTTCTTTCTCTGTTTATGTGATACTAAGGAATCGAACCCAGGGCTTCATGCATACTAGGCAAGCACTCTACCACTGAGCCACATTCCCAGTCCCAGTGTTGCTCTTGCTCTTGCCCTGTCATCTGATTCCTCCTGTATTGCATCTCAGGACGAACCATCTGTCTACCAGGGGCCAATCAGCAGAATCAGTCCTGGGAACCCTGTTTTTATAGGGTTTTTACAGTCTTCTCCATCAAATTCAGTTTACTAAATGTCAGGATCCTCCTTGTTTGCAAGGAACTGTATATAGTATTTTCATATTTAGTTTCATATTTAGCTCTAGGAGACAGGGATGTACCTTACAGTTTTTTGAGTTTCCATTGTTTAATAAACATATCTTAATGGCATAAATTACAGTATCTTCATACACTGTGACACCTTGTTTGACTGAAGGTTTTTATTCCTATCTGACTATACTAGTTTCTTCTTCTTTGTCATTAAGTTACTTTGAAGGGCCCAGAATTAAAGGTTTTCAACCTTTAGTTGTATCCAATGTTGTATCCTATCTCATTTACTATGCTGACATCAATTTTTTTCTTCTTTCTTTTCTCTTTCTCTCTCTATTCTCTTCCTTTCTCTCTTTCTCTCTTTTTCCCATCCTTCCTTCTTCCCTTCCTTCCTTCCTTTCTTTTTTGGCAGTAATGGAGCTTGAACTCAGGTCTTGAATTTACTAGGCAGATGCTCTACCACTTGAGCCATACCCAGCAGGTTACTACCTGAAAATTAAATGCCAAGAAAATTAAACAACCCTAGGCATATAACTTTTGTTTGTTCTTGCTATATAGACCAGGCTCCCTTAAAACTTGCAATCTTTTCCTCAGCCTCCAAAGTGATAGATTTATAGGTGTACCATCTTTCCCAGTTCATAACTAAAAAAACAAACAAACAAACTGCTGGGAGCCAGAGGCTCATGTCTGTGGTCCTAGCTTCTTGGGAGGCTGAAATATGAGGATCACGGTTCAAAGCCAGCCTGGGCAGAAAAGTCCCCATGAAACTCAAATCTAATCACTCAAAAACAGAAGTGAAGCCTTGAGCAAAAAAGCTCAGGGACAGCACCAGGTCCTGAATTCAAGCCCCCCAAAAAAGACTGGAAGAAAAGAACCAGTGTCGCCAACAGGCTAGACTATCAAGTGGCCTTGGTAATACTTGTCAAATTCATACTAAAAAACTTATGCCTTGCCACTAGACTATAGGCCTGTTGAAGGAAGTGGCGCTGTGGCTCAAGTGGTAGAGTGCTAGCCTTGAGGTGAGGAGCTGAGGGACAGCACTCAGGCCCAGAGTTCAAGTCCCATGATGTCCCCCCTCCACACACACACACATACACACAAATCTATTCTACTCTGGCAGAGTCCAGATAGTCCAATGTCATATCAGGCAGTTGGTACTCACTAGCTGTTAAATAAATAAAACCTTGCCAATATTTTCAGGTGAATTCATACTATTTTCATTAATAATAAGTACATTTTTAAAAGCTCCATTATTAAAGTGTTACTGTTATGCTGTTCAATGCTGAATTGTACAAGTGTAGAAAAATAGCAAAATAGCTGAGCAGAGCTTAGTTGCAGAAGTTCTTGGGTAACTATTTTATTATTATTATCATGCAAGAAAACAGATACTAGCAACATATATACAGTGAATTTTTCCTTTTAAAAAAGATTTCTCTTCCACTGTTATATAAAACTATTGAGAACGTCTTGGCTAGAACAGTTATGTAGTGAAAAGCCATATACATAGGCTCTTTCCCCAAGGATGATGTTATCCATTTAGAGAGGTGAACTGTACATCTAGAGTCATTAAGCTAATAACCAAGTGCCACATGGATAAATGATGTACATAAACATAGCAAAACATGCGGGAAGAAGTCAGAAGTCATCAGGATAGTCAGAAGGTTTCTGGAATGTAGGACTTGGCTACCATCTAAATGGTAGATAGAATTTTAATAAACTGATATTAAAAAATCTTAGGCAAAAGAGGATGCAACAGGGATTTATAGAGGTAGTTGGTATGGTAGGTGTGGAAGAGAGACACCAGACAGTGGCCAGGGAGGATTGTGGGTGGGAGGACAAATGTGCCTGATGGGGGAAAATGTGAAGACGGTTGGTTGCTTGAATCCTTATTCATTCTGCCTTGTTTCATTTGGGCCAAATTACTTTGAAAGATTTGATGTTAATTGCTTGCTGTATTTAAAAAAAAATCTTCAAAGGATTATTTGCTTGTTTTAAAATGTACGTGTGTCAGTAGAAATGAGAGGTTCATGGTTAGATTTTGGAATGAATGTGAACTAGTGCACACTAAGCAAATGTCCTTAGGCAAAAAATAAGCTACAAGAAAAATGTTAGCCTCAGATCTCTGCCTCTGGAGCAGCTAGGACTACAGATGTGAGCTACTAGTGCCCAGCTTTGATCTCCTTTTTAAAGTAATGAAGAGCTGACTGGCTTTTAAGAAAACAATTTACACCAAATGTCACTTAAAATTTATGTATTTATTTTTGAGTTAAGAGGTACCATGAGTGGATAATATACTCAGGTTTAAGAATGTAAATATTCAGTGTATGGAACTGATTTTTTTTTTTCTTTTTCGTGTGTGTCCCTATGACAAACTGAGGATTGAACTCAGGGCCCCACATTTTTACTTGGCTCACTGGTGGCTCACGCTTGTAATCCTTGCTACTCAGGAGGCAGAGATCTGAAGCCAGGCAAGAGTAAGATGCCTTGAGCTCAAACCTTAATACAAGCCCCAAACAGAAAACAAAACAAAAGTTATCTTGTTGTTATTTTATGATTATATCTTTTTACTCTAATACTTTATGGTTAGTATTGCCTTCGTTCAGTTCACTATGATAAAAACAGACAGGAAAGCTAGATGATAAGTGAAGCTTGAGTTGGAATCAAAAGTCATTTATGGCTCTGTTACTTTAGTTAATAACTTGACTGTGATGAACTTTGTTTTCTTGTCCTTAAAGGGAACATAATACTTCATTCATGAACACAAATATGGGTCTTTGGATTAAGGGCAAAAGCAAGTATTAAACAGCTCATGATGTGACATGTGACCCTCAGGCACAAAGTCCTCTCCCCTCCCTTCAATTCCCCTTCCCTTTCCTTCCCTTTTTACATGCCAGTACAGGGACTTGAACTTGAGTTCTTGCTTGGCTTGTTTGCTCAAGGCTGGCACTCTACATTTGAGCCACACCTTCACCTTCACTTCTGGCTTCTTGCTGGTGAATTAGAGATAATGAGTCTCATGAATTTCCTACCTGGGCTGGCTTCAAACCTCCATCCTCGGATCTCAGCTTCCTGAGTATGATTACAGGTGTGAGCCACCAGTGCCTGACTTATCTCCTGTTTCTCTTCATTGTCAGATCAGCAGCTCTAGGTGAGACTATACTTAGATTGAGGCTCTGGTTCTCAAGCAGTGTTTATATTCTGCCCACGGATTTCTAAACTGCATATGAGTCAACTTTTAAGGGGGAATTTGTAGGAAAGTCTTATACTGCAACAGCCCTTCATAGAGTTCCCTACTAGCCACCGAAGAGAAATCAAATACAGCCATTGAGTCTAGAAACTCCCTCTTGTTTTCTGTGCATGTCTCACAGCCTTCATGACTGCCCTGTAAGTGATGGAATGTGGGTGGAAAATTTGACTGCTACAATGTATCCCAACATATCTACCTTTTAGTATTGATAACTCTTCCCTGTAATTATAAACATGTTTGATTTATTGCCATCTATTTTCAGCCGACTTTTAAAATCTGATTGCCAACTAATATTAAAACTGTTTCTAGCCAAGAGCTCATGGTTCATGCCTATAATCCTTGCTACTCAGGAGGCTGAGATCTGAGGATCACAGTTCAAAGCCAGTCCAGGCAGTAAAGTCTATGAGACTCTCATCTCCTCCAACTAACCAGAAAAAAGCTGGATGTGGAGCCGTGGCTCAAGTGGTAAAGCATCTGTCTTGAATAAACAAGCTAAGTGAGAATGCAGGATCCTGAGTTCAAGTCCCAGTACTGGTACCCGCTTGTCTTCCCAGAAATAGTGTCTCTGGTATCAATGAGAGGGATAACATTCTATGATGATACATAGCTAAAGAAGGAGGAAAGTTTATTGCTAAAGTTGCTGCCCTAGAGTCATGTATAAGATTCCCCTGGACACACAGCAGAGCTTTAGCAAGTTGGAAAGAATGGAAACAGGCAAATGTTAAACATGCACCAAAGTGAATTATGAAACTATATATATATATATATATATATATATATATATATATATATATATGGAAAATGTTTGTACTTTTTCAATTACCTAAACGTTGTCCTTCTCTGTATTCTGAGCCCTGTGTCTTGACATTGCCATTAAACTTATGCTCTCCCATGGAATAGGGTGAGGGACTCCTGTCCTCCTTACTCTCTTGTTTTCAATGACAAGGCCTATTTTTTTCCCCAAAGCTCTCTAAGGTCATCTGCTAACTTTTGTTTTTAAATGCTGAATTGCTGGGAGAAAGTATACAAGCTCATCTGCTGGCTCAGAGTCTGTGCCAAATGAACCTTTGGAACAACAACAGCAAAATTCATGAGATTCCTGTGCGTTTCACTCTGTTATGTGAATGCTGGCTTCTTTTAAGATCTATGGGCAGCCACAGACAGGCACAGCAAGAACTGGCCACTGCCAGAATCTACCATCTGCTGTTCCTCTTGAGATATAAGGAAATGATGATAATTTGTAATATTATTAATTATTCATCACTAGATAGTTATTAAGTCTCCACAGTCTTCTGGTCTTCTTGGAGCTCAGGATCTAAATTAAACAGGCATAGAGAACTAAGGAGATTGAATAGAGGGATCAGCTTGTGAAGGATAAAAAGAATAATGAAAAGGGTGATACCATTCATGGTGCATTTACTCATAAATTGACAAAAGGAGCCAAACTGGAACCAGAAGTGTTGATCTCTTTTTTTAATCTTTTCTGCCTGAACTGGGGCTTGAATTCAGAGCCTGGGCGTTGTCCTTGAGCCTCTTTGTGCTCAAGGCTAATACTCTACCACTTGAGCCACAGTGCCACTTCTGGCTTTCTCTGAATAGTTTATAGACTGACTTTGAACAATGATCCTCAGACCTGAATGTATTGAGTAGCTAGGATTATAGATTATAGCACCAAGCTTTGATCTCCTTTTTAAAGGAATGAAATGCTGACTGGCTTTTAAGAAAACAATTTACACCAAATGTTGCTTAAAGTTATATGTTTATTTTTGGGTTAGGAGGTACCATGGGTGGATAATATACCAGGTTGAAGAATGTAAATGTTAAGTATACGGTGCTGATTTTTTTTCTTTCCATGTGTGTGCCTATGCTAGAACTGGGGGTTGAACTCCAGTCCCCACATTCTTACTTGGCTCAAAGCTAATGCTCTACCACTTGAGCAATACCCTCCACTTCTGGTTCTGTGTGTGTGTGTGTGTGTGTGTGTGTGTGTGTGTGTGTGTGTGTGTGTGTGTGTGTGTGTGTGTGTGTGTGTGTGTGTGTGTGTGTGTGTGTGTGTCTTAGGGCTTTGATTCAGAGCCTAAGCACTGTCCCTGAGCTTTTTTGCTCAAAGATAGCATTCTACTACCTTGAGCCACAGCTCCACTTTGAGCTTTTGGGTGGTTACTTGGAGAAAAGAGTTTCATGGACTTTTCTGCATAGGCTGACTTCAAACCATGATCCTTATCTCAGCATACCATATAGCTAGCATTACAGGTGTAAGCCATCATCACCTGGCTGGTGCTTAAATCTTGACTAGAGTACTTAGATGAGGACCACGTTTTAATGTACATATTTGTGATGGGGAATGGTGTTCATTCATCAGTTCAAGTCTGGGCAGAAGAATAAAATGTCAGCTTTGAAAAGGACCAACCCACTTTCATCACTCCTGCACACCTACAGTGTGCCTGATTGTATGGGGCTTATGTCTAGCCAGAAGAGTCAGACAATCAGCCATAAATCCAGTAAGTAATACGTAGATCCTAATACCTTGGGGGTTATTCCATTTTCAGGTGTCTCTTTCTACCAAAAAGTTTCCTCTTTTATTTTCTCCCATTAGGATGATTGTTTTGTTAATTAGCACCAATTAGTTGTGTACAAGGAGTTCATGTTGACATATCCATGTATGTGTATAAAGGATGACTTGGAGGTGCAAACATAAAAGGGATCCAAATAGGGAAAGATGAAGTAAAACTCTCCCACTTTGCAGATGACATGATCTTGTATTTAAAGAAACCCACGGACTCCATTCCCAAATTACTTAAGCTGATTCACAACTTTGGCAAAGTAGCAGGGTATAAAATCAACCCTCAAAAATCAATGGCTTTTCTGTATGCCAACAATGAGAAAAGCATAGCTGAAATCAGGAAAGCAACTCCATTCGTAATAGCCCCACAAAAAATAAAATACCTAGGAATTAACTTAACCAACGAAGTGAAGGACCTCTATGATGAAAACTTTAAAAACCTGAAAAAGGAAATCCAAACAGAACTTACAAAGTGGAAAAACCTCCCATGATCCTGGATTGGAAGGATCAACATTGTGAAAATGGCAATAGTTCCCACGGCTATCTACAAACTCAATGCGATACCTATCAATATTCCAACCTCATTCTTCAAGGAAATAGAGAGGGCAATCCAAAAATTTATATGGAACAAGAAAAGACCCGAATAGCAAAAACAATCCTTAACAGAAAGAACAATGCTGGAGGAATATCAATACCAAATTTCAAACTCTACTACAAAGCCATCGTAATCAAAACAGCTTCTTACTGGGCACAAGAACAGACCCCAGGACCAATGGAATAGAATTGAAAACCCAGAAATGAACCCACAGACCTATAGCCATCTACTCTTCAATAAGGGAGCTAAAAAGATAGAATGGAAGAAAGACAGCCTCTTCAGTAAATGGTGCTGGCAAAATTGGTTAATCACTTGTAGAAAACTAAAGCTAGATCCTTATATATCACCCTGCACCAGAATCAATTCCAAATGGATTAAAGACCTTGGAGTCAAAGCAGACACTCTGAAAACATTACAGGATGGAATAGGAGAAACCCTAGGTCTCCTTTGCATAGGCCGAAATTTTCTGAATAGACTCCCAGAAACACAACAAATCAAAGAAAGGTTGGACAAATGGGATTGCATGAAGTTGCAGAGCTTCTGCATGGCAAAGGACATAGCTAGCAAGATCAATAGAAAGCCCACTCATTGGGAGAAGATCTTCACTAGCCATACAACAGACAAGGGTCTCATATCTAAAATATATCTGGAACTTAAAAAATTAAATCCCCCAAAAACAAATCTTCAAAGAAACAACTGCTCAATAACTAAGTGGACTAAAGACTTAAAGAGAAACTTCTCTGAAGAGGAAATAAGAATGGCCAATAGACACATGAAGAAATGTTCAACCTCCCTAGAAGAAATGCAAATCAAAACAACATTGAGATACCACCTCACCCCAGTTAGAATGGCTATAATCAAGAACTCTAATAACAACAGATGCTGGAGGGGATGTAGACAGTAGGAAACCTTACTGCATTGTTGGTGGGAGTGTAAACTTGTTCAACCACTTTGGAAAGTAGTATGGAGGTTTCTCAAAAGACTCCACATAGAGCTCTACTATGACCCAGCAATCTCACTTTAGGGCAAACAATACCATACTAAAGCTACCAGCATGACTATGTTTATTGCAGCATTATTTACCACAGCATGACTATGTTTATTGCAGCATTATTTACCATAGCTAAGCTATGGAACCAACCCAGATGCCCCTCAGTAGATGAATGGATCAAGAAAATGTGGTATATATACACAATGGAATTCTATGCCTCCATCAGAAAGAATGACATTGCCCCATTTGTTAGGAAATGGAAAGACTTGGAAAAAACTATATTAAGTAAAGTAAGCCAGGCCCAAAGAAACATAGGTCCCGTGGTTTCCCTTATTTGCAATAATTAGTATATGTCTGAGACAAGTAGAAACAGTCAGATAAGTTGATGTTAGGCGAAAGAACCCCAAGATAAGGATTCAAATGTTTTTTCTTTCTTGCGATTGTTTTTAACATATTTATAAGATTATTTCTTTGTTGCTTTGTATGTCCCTCCCCCACAGTATAACCCCTGCTTTCACTGTATTTGATGTTGGTATAATTTGTGGAGGGGAAGGGAAAAAAACAAATTGTTTAAATAGGGATACAGGTGGGGCTGGGAAGGTGGCTCATTGGTAGAGCGCTTGCCTTGCATGCATGATGCCCTGGGTTCGTTTCCCCAGCACCACATAAGCAAAAAGGAAAAAAAGCCGGAAGTGGTGCTATGGCTCAAGTGGTAGAGTGCTAGCCTTGAGCTGAAGAGCTGAGGGACAGCGCCCAGGCCCAGAGTTCAGGCCCCACGACCGGACTCCCCCTAAAAAATAGGGATACAGGTGGACCCATTGCAACAGTGAGATGTACAAGATGTTAGGTCGAAAAACGAACTTTACAACTTTGGCCTGGGGGGAGGGGGGGTTGGGATGGGAAGGGATGGGAAGGGGAAACAGAAACAAAGGAGGAAGAAACAATGCTTAATAAGAAATGCACTCATTACCTTGCCCATGTAATTGTAACCCCTCTGTAAGGTATTTTCATAATAAAAATTTTTTTAAAAGAGTATGACTTGGATGCTTAAAGAAATGATGATGTCCTCTCAACCTCACTTTCAAGCTGTGAACTCCCAGTTGGCTTTAGGCAATTACTCATGTGTACTCATTTTCTAAAGATGTTGAAACACAGTACTACAAGCTGGACTAGACATTGATATGGTTCAGCTCTGGAGGCTGGCAGTCCAAGAACAAAGTGCTTGCTGGTAGGGTTGGCTCCTCCTCTAGCTTGGAGGTGGCTGCCTTTTCTCTGTGACCACACAGGATGGTCTCCCTGTAATTGTGTATGTCCTCATTGCTTGATCCTGGAAGTCACTATTTTTAGTATCTCCTCCCTTTTGCTTTATTCCTCAGTGTAGTAAGAACACCACCTCTGAATTCATCCCCATCATGAATAAAAACTTCAAACAGCTCAGAACAGTACCATCGTGACAGAATTAACACTAGTCACACTAGTTTCACATAGCTAGAGGTTTAACCGTGGCTTATTAGGGGGAACACTCATTAGAAATATTAACAAGATTAAAGCTGCCCTCAGCTAAGGTTGTTTTTTTTTCCTATTTCACTACCTGAGTCTTAAATGTCCTTCTGGCTGTGTCACATCTATAACCAAAAGCCTTTCAAGTTGTCTGCCTAATGATTATTAAAAGGTCAGATCCGTTTAGTGTTTTACTCTTTGTGTCTGGGAATGAAAGTTGTGTTAAATCTAGCCAGAAAGGATACCATTGCAAAAAAGAATGCCTACATTTTTTTTTAAATCACAAGACCCAAAGGTGATGTCTACCAACTCCCTTCCAGTGGGCTTAGTGTGCTCACCTAGAACCCCTGCAGAAACCTGAGGAGGGCCCACATTTCCCTGGACCAGGGCCACAGTGCTTTCTCTCTCCCCATTCTGGGCAGAACCACCAGTTCTGCACAGATTGCCTTGGTTCAACCTGCATGATCAGCCCCACCTGTGTTTCCTGCCATTGTACCCAAAGGTTTAGGGGAAAGACATCCTGCATCTCCCACCTGCCAGTCCATTTTGAATGACTCTTTTTAGTTAGGATAGGAGGAGAGGGTGAGAGTTCACCAAAATCAGAAGCAGATCATCGGAGCAGTCTCTTCAACCTCGACTGCGAAAGGATGACTGATGCAGATGCTTCTATCGGGATAGAAGTGACAAGAGGAAAGGTGTGTGGAGGTAGCTGAACCTGGACTTTACTTTAGTATAGCCCATAGACTGTTGCAGTATATAAGCAGCGAGGTACTGTCCCAAGCGTGTATTTCTGTAGCTATCATGTGACATTTGTCTACATGCTGATTTGGCATATTACATTAAGCACACAGTAGATTGCAACGAACTTCATTTCTTTGTCATTCATTCATTCACTGTCTCTCTAGCACCACTCATACTCCAGGTGTTGTCCTGGGTACTAGAATTTTAACAGAAAATGAGACCGCATCCCTGTTTTCACAAATCGTATAGTCTAGGGGTAGGAGAGAGACTATGAACGTGTAAAATATGGGTTGATCTGAGAATACAGATGTTTTGAATAAAATAAAGCAAGGGAAGGAGGTTGCAGTGACAGGCTAATGACATCTTTATGTCTAATTAACTGGGAAGACCTTGTTGATAGGCAGGAATCCAAAGAAAGACAGAGAACAAGTCATGTGGATATCTGGGGACAGAGAGAGTGAGTTCAGGTAGAAGAGGAACAAGTGCGAAGACCCTGAGTTCAAGCCCAAGTGTTGGCACCAAAAATGTGTCTCTAATGAGAGTGACAACAATTCTGTGAAAATATCTATTTTTGTGTACAGTTAACATAGGAAGGTACTTTCTGTATTCAAGCCTCCTCATGTTATATTGTCTTAGAGTCATATGCAGGATTCCATTGGACACATGGCAGAGTTCTTAGCAAGTTGGAAATGACATTTATGTGTGGACTTATGCTCTGACTATAACTGCTTTGATTTCTCTGTGAAATTTATAGACATTGTGAACCTTGAGGTGCATCAGGTGTATTAATTAAATGCCTTTTTGGAAAGGAAAGCATCCTGGAAATATGTCATTGTCTTCCTTGTTTGAGCTGCTGCTTTGGGACTAATCAGTAAATGTGGTCCAGAAACATGAAGCCTTGCTACTGACACTTGTGGGAGAAAATTATATAATGTCATAGGCGACAGCCTGCATCTGCCTCTTGGTTTTCTAATGGTCCAAACGTGGTACTTAAATAAATTTGTATCTCTTGGTTGGATATTTGAATACAAACAAGATATTCTAGATTGTCATGATTTTAGCTTTTGGTCTGTATGAAACAACTAGTTGTTCTCCTTTTGTTTTTGTAGATTTCTACTTTTAAAAAAATCATGTGAGCCAGGCACTGGTGGCTCATGCTTACATCCTAGCTACTCAGGAGGCTGAGATCTGAAGATCATGGTTTGAAGTCAGCCCAGGCAGGAAGGTCCATGGGACTCATCTCCAATAAACCACTCAGAAAAAAGCCAGAAGTGGGACTGTGGTTCAAGTGGTAGAATGCTATCCTTGAGGACAAAGAGGCTCAGAGACAGTGCCCAGGCCCTAATTCAAGCCACAGGACCAGCAAAAAATAAATAAATCAAGTGACAGATGCCCACCAAAAAAAATACATTAAGGAGGGGTGTGAGAAGGTGTATGAATGCACGCATGCCTATATTGAGGCTTGAACTTAGGATTTAGGTGATTTTTTTTTTTTTTTTTTTTTGCTCAAGGCTGCTATTCTTACCACTTGATCCACAGCTGGCTTTTTGGTAGTTAATTGGAGATAGGAGTCTCTCAGATTTCTCTTTCCTGGGCTGGCTTTACATTTCAATCCTCCAACCTCAGCCTCCTGTATTGCTAGGATTAGTGGCACCCAGCTGAAAACAGTAGAACGAATACTCTGCTTTGAATTGCATAGCTATGAGATGACTCCAATAGGGGGGAAATCTCTCCCTTAATTTGCTAGAAGTTACAGGATGGCCATCCTAGATTCCTTGTAATTGGCATTTGGCGGCATGCAAAAGGGCACTAGGTGCTTGACCTGAGGAGTCTCTTCCAGCCTAGCCTTGAGATTCTCACCCTCCTCTCCTGTGAATTTGATGTGGTGATTCCTGAGGGCTTCCCTTCCCAGGTCTACTTGATGTGGATCCCATCTTCAGCCTGTATGTTTTCTCTTTCTCTAAACCTCCCACGCTTGGCCTCTCTTCTCCCTCCATAGCACTTGTAGATTCCTGGTACGTGGGGTTGAACTCAGGTCCCAGTGCTTGCTAGCAAAATGCTCTACCACTGGAGCCACATCTCCAAGCCCTGTCTTGCTTTTAAGATGAGAAGTTTTGAATATGTGTCTCTAGAACCTGAAAAGGTCAAGATGCCAGAGACCGCCGGGAGGGAGGGATGTGGGGAGGAGGGAGACATGGGGTCAGAAGAAGGAGAGAAGATGGCTGTGGTGGCAAAGACTAGCAATGGCTATCTGGTGCCATGGAGCAGGCAAAGCCATTTCTGAGAGCTGCATGGATGGAGAAGCAGGAAGAGTGCAAAGAAGAGAATAACAGACAAGTCCTTCAGAGGGAAGGATGTTTGCTGACTCCAGAAAGGTCTGCTGGGGAGCTTGATTTCCTGTCCCTGCCCCATGGAACCCCTTCCCCCTCACCCCCCAAGTATAAAAAAACCTCCTTTTATGTGTGGTTCTGCATTCCTAATTTTCAGTTATGTACCGTTCCCATTACCTACAGTCAACCGTGGTCCAAAAGTACTACATAGAAAAGTCTAGAAATAAATCATTCATGAGTTTTAAGTGGCATGGTGTTCTAAATCATTTGCAGAAACCTCATGCCATGCTGTGTGTCCCACCTGGGATATGAATCATCCTTTTGTCCAGTGCACCCAGGCCATATGGGTGAACTGTCCATTAGTCACTTAGTTACTGTTGACATTATTGGAGAGATTATCACCATATTCAAGTGCTTCTGTTTGATAGTAGATAAGGTTCAATAAATATTCTTGGTTTGAAGGGAGTCTTGATGTCAGGCACTGGTAGGTTATACCTGAAATCCTAGCTACTTAGGAGGCTGAGCCCAGAGGATCACAAATTTAAAGCCAGCCAAGGCAGACAAAACTGAGACACTCTTATCTCCAGCTAAGTAGCAAAATGTAGAGATGTGGCTCAAGTGGTAGAACCCCAGCCTTGAACAAAAAAGCCAAGGGAGAGTGGGAAGTCTTCAGTTCAAGCCCCAGTGCTGCCACAAAACCAAACAATACATAAAACATAAAGAGAATCTTGGAACAGATCCTTCAAAGATATGGGGGCACCACTGGGATATATGTTTACTATCTTGATTTTATTTCCTGTCCCTTTTTCAATGCCAAATTGTACAACCTTCTAGGAGTTCCTATAGATTCTAACATGAGAACAATACTTTCTGCTTTGGTAATTGTACTGTCTATTGCAAATTAATTTCATGACTCTTTCTTCCATGCTTATTGCTTTTTGAATTGCTTGTGCTCTTTGGGCCCCATCATATGAAAATCTCTTGGTTTTATGTTTGTCTGTTCTGTAAGGAACCTATCACAATTCAGTCTGCCATCCATCCCAGTTTTATGGAACATGTCATAAAGTCAGAATATTTCCTGTAAACCCACTTGTAAATATATCCAAATGCATTGCCTTGTGTATGTTCATCTTAGCCTCTCCCTCCCTCTCCCTCCCTCTCACCACCTCTCTCACTCTCCCTCTCCTCTCCATCTCTCCTTCTCTCTTTCTCCCTCTCCTCTCCCTCTTCCTCTCCCTCTCCCTCTCCTCTTCCCCCCCACCTGTCTTGAAGTTGAAGTCAAGGCCTCTTGCTTGCTAGGCCAAAATTCTTAATAGCTGATCCCCTCCCCCCTCTCCCATTCCTCTTCCCCTCTTTTACCTGCAGGCAGCAGGCTTGGGCAATACTAGCTCTTCCTTTTCTTTCTCTCATCCCAATCCTGCTGGGCACCTGCTGTTCACTTAGGCTCTGCTGCTTTCATCTCTTGGCCTTATATTACATTGCATTTCTGTCCTGGGCTCAGTGCTTGTGCTTTCTGTTCTTCCAAGAATCACTCCAGATCCCTGCCACTTTGCTCCGGGAACCCACAGTCATTGTCTTTCTACCAAGAGCAGAAGAACTCTTGGAGGACTGTTTTAAGATTTGATAAGTCCTTTCCACATATCTTTAGAAATCCAGAAGAGGCTGGTGCATTGGATATATGGATATATATATATATGTATGTATGTATGTATATATATACAGAAAGGAGGCCATCCAAGGCTAGCCTCAGGCAAAAGTGCAAAAACCAGTCTGAAAACTAAAGCAAAAGAGATCTGGAAAGGCATAGAGTACTGTCTTGCAAGTACAAGACCCTGAATTCAAACTCCAGGACCGCCAATAATAAAAATAAAAAGGAAACAATCTCAGAGAAATTCAGTCACAGAGCCCATTCCTGTAATCTCATCTGTTCAGGAGGAAAAGATTAGGAGAATCACTGGGGCCTGCCTGGGCAAGTGAGACCCAAACAATAATCCTTGCATGGTGGTGCATGTCTGTGACATGGAAGACATAGATGGGATTGCAACCTGAGGCCAGCTTGTGCAAAACCTAGAGAGATGAAAAATAAAAGCAAAACAAGAAAGAACAACACACACACACACACACACACACACACACACACACACATCTCTTACATACAAAACATAGGTCCATCGCATGGCTCAAGTGGGAGAGTATCTGTTTAGCAAATGAGAAGCTCTGACCTCAAACTTCAGTACCACCAAAAGAAAGAAAGAGAAAAGAAAAGGAAAATTTAGAAGAGCAGTGATGAAAATAATTAGTATTTTGGGAGAATCTTGCCATATTAGGTGCATTTATCATCTATCTTTTTACGATATATTTTTATTGCTATTATAAAGATGATGTACCAAGGCATTACAGTTAAAGTGCAGTTAAGTACATTTCTTCGTGGACAATGTCACCTCTTCCCTTGTTCTCTCCTAAGTTTTTCCCTCCCATCCCCATGCACAAGTTATATAGTTAATTTTCCACATCATATCCGGTGAGCATCACACTGCATTTGGACCTTTGGTCCCTCCATTTCTCAGCTCTCTTTCATTAATCTTACAGCAAAAGAGGGGATTGTTCCCACTTTATTAGTGGCTTAAGCCAACTCCCCAAAGTTTTCAGTGACTTGCGAGAAATCTTTCAGGCCTGGGACTGCAACTCATCTTTTGGTTGCTGTTGTTGTTGTTGTTGTTGTTGTTAATTCCTGGCAAAAGATGGAAGTGGCTGATAGTTGTGCTTGTGCAGACATTTTACCTGAGGTGTGGGCACTGTCTCTATGTCAGGGAAGGGAACAGCCTAGTGTCCTGGTGGGCAGTCATCCTTAATCCTGGAGCCCCTGGAGGAAATGTTTCACCACTAGATGGGGATGGAGCAGCACATCAAGGGGACACAGTGCAAATGGAGACCCAGACATAAGCCTTCCAGAAGAAAATGGTGAGCTGAGTGCTGGTGGCTCACCTCGGTCATCCTAGCTACTTGGGCGGCTAAGCTTGGGAGGATCATGGCTCAAGGCCAGCACAAGCAGTTTGTGAGACCCATGCTCAATAGAGAACTGGACATGGTATGGCGTCTGCCTATTATACTAGCTATGGCTAGAAGTCTAACATGCATGTATCCCTCCCAGGCACCTGAGTGAGAGCATCAAACTTTGAGTTGAAAGCGTTAGTACTAGCATGCGTGCACGCACCTGTGTGTGCATGAGCATTCATGTGTACGCCTGCACACACACAAGTTAGTGGAGAGAGTAATGTGTACTTATTGCAGGTTCAACCTTTTAGCCAACAGATTTCTCCAAAGGCCTGCCATCGTCTCTTTCTCCCAAAAGTGTAGCAAAAGGCCATTGTCCTTGTACTTACTTTCCTGCCACCCGTTGTTGTAATAAACACACACATCAACTATGTGTGTAAAGAGTAAGATTCAAAGATAATGAATTCTTACATTTATAGACCAACAATTTCTAAAAATAGTTCCAAAGGATAAGGAAAAGAGAAACTTGCCTCGGGGAGCAAAGAAGGTGGAAAAAAAAAAAAAAAGGCTTGAGGTAGGGTGGAGTATTTCTCCGAATACAGTTTCCACCCATCCTGTATTTATCCAGAGACCAGAGTGGCATTTGGATAAGACCCAGGCAAACCACCAACACATTCCTGGAGTGGGTGACTGCTACTTACAAAGCAACACCCCTAGCTTGTCCCTAACCCCAAAACAAAACATTGAGCAGGCTAGAACAATGACCAAGAAGGTGCTAGTGTTTTCTTTAGAATGAAGAGATGAGGAGGGGCCAACCACCCTCTTATTTATCTTGCTCTTGTCCATGGATCCCTACACATCCAATAGTAGCACTCTGGAAATACAAAGGCCTTCCATCCTGAGATGGAACTTTATGTAAAAGGCAGACAGGTCACAGAACTAGGTGGATCACTGTCACCAGCACCTAGGAGAGTAGGGGATGACGCTCCCATAAGCTTGGATTTCTCCACTGCTAATACTTGAGGGAGAAATATTTAGACCCTCCATCTCCATCTCCACCTCCATTTCCCAGGGCCTCTCATAGTGACCTCATGCAACCTTGCCTGTCTGCAAAGCTCATTACTCACACGTCCCCTCTGACTCCTTCCTACTCTGAGCTGGGCATTTGGAGCTGCTCTCTCTCCCAGCAGCCTCCTCTGAGAAGGAGCCCCTCCCTCCTACACAAAGCTCTGCCTGTCTGCTCCAGCAGCTTGGTGATTTCCCACCCTTTCTAAAAACACGCCTTGCTAGACTGTCTGCAGACTCCACTTGCCCCTTCTCCTTTCTCGGTTACATTTGCTAATGCTTCTGACAAGGGGGGGGGGGGGGAGGAGATGTTCTTATATCTGGGCCCTGCTGTCCTCAGGCAAACACTAGAGTCTTCCAAAAGGCAGGGACGACTGGGTCTGCACCAGGAGGCGCTAAGAACAGATGGCCATTTGGAAGACTTGGAAGGTGAAATCCTTGCTGTTCAGGGAAGCCCGCACTTCTTTTTAGAGTGGACACTGCAAAGGAATGATGCTGCCCATACCTTCCGTTCTTCAGTGCTGCTGCCCTTCCTCTCAGAGATGGAACTGGGCTTTCAGCTTCTTTAGCTTCTGCTTGCTTCTTAGCTTTTAGCTTCTGACCCTCCCTTCTCCCACTCCTGTTAACAAGGACTTGCTCAGTATATCTATTCTATCCATTTCCTCGAAGCCCAACACACTACCTTGAAACAGCCTCAGTAATTTCATAGTAGATGCCTTGGTCATTTGCATATTATCTCTTTCTCATGCCCAGTAGTTTTTTTTAATTTATTTTCTTGCAAAGATGATGTACAGAGAGGTTACAGTTACGTCAGTAAGGTAATGAGTACATTTCTTGTCAAGCATTGTCACCCCCTCCTTTGTTTTTCTCCTACCATTCCTCCCCTCCCCAGAGTTGTTTCCAGCTAGTGTCTTGTGAGTATCAATTTTGCAATGGGTCATCCTGTGTCCTTTTTGGGGGGATCCTCAGTCATCTTCTCCTTTGAGTCACCCCATATGTGTATCTTCAGGGGGTACCCTTGACATTTCTTTATAAAAACACAGAGGCTCATGCTTATCATCCTAATTACTCAGGAGGCTGAGTATTATAGTTTGAAACCACCTTGAACAGACAAGTCCATGAGGTTTTTACTTCCAGTAAAAACAAAAACAAAAGTAGAGCTGTAGCACAAGTAGGAGGGCAAAAAAGCCAAAGGAGAGCAAAAAGACCTGAGTTCAAGCCCTAGTACTGGGGGAGGGGGAGAGATCAGAAGGCAAATCCATTGTCCCCAAATTAAATAATATATGCCAAACATTTACAGAAAAAAGTTATTATCTATTATTCTACTTCTCATGTGCTAGAGAGTTTCTACTCAAAGTATAGAAGAGGTTGGTTTTCCCAACCTCTTGATGAGATGAAGTATTCTACATTATATAGAAAAGCTTCCTTTTCTTTAATCGTTCCTTACTTTAAAAGTTCCTTCCTTTAATATTTTTTTACATGAAATCAAGAGTACTGGTGATTTTTTAAAAAGGAATATTTGCTCATAGTCCTAAAAGGATTTATTTTTTTATCAATGAATCCTAGAAATAGTGATCATTTAATCATTTGAATGCAACTAAATATTCATTCATGCAGGAAAGAACTGTTAGTCTTTGGGAAAGGGTGGTTATGGATATAAATAAATTGTTCTATTAAGCATTGGTTATCTGTGTACTTTCATTAAATATCAATATGCAAATCACGCACTGTCTTCTGTTGTGTCAGAAAGACCTAATCCCTTTTTGTTTCGTTTTTTGGTACCAGTATGGGGCCTTGACCGAGGCCTCTACCTCTCACTTGGCTTCTTTGCTTAAGGCCACTGCTCTACCACTCGAGTCACAACTCTACTTCTAGCTTTTGGTGGTTAGTTGAACATGAGAGTCTTCAAACTTTGGTCCTCAGAGCTTAGCTTCCTGTGTAGTAGGATTACAGGTGTGAACCTCCTGGCTCAAAACTTAATCTTTTATAACTACGTATTTACAGTCGGTATCCTTTGCTGATAGCTATGTTAAACCTGTTTGCATCTGAGTGTAAATAACTTCTCTGGTTGTTGCTGGTGTTTGCGGATAAGATATAAAGTTGTCAGTAATCTGGTGATAGGGGTGTTGGGAAAAACTTTTCCTGTATTTTCTCTCTGCATATATGTCCATAAATATAGTATTACATGTTGAGTATGCTGTAACTCAACTCTATAGATCTTTGAGGTCAACTCTTGGTATGGGCAAAATATATGTGAAAGATAGTCTTTCCTGGTTTTAACAATGGATTGATAATAGTCAAAGACACAGATAAAGTCTAAATTAGGTGGTATGTCTGTATATGTGTGTGTGTGTGTGTGTGTGTGTGTGTGTGTGTGTGTGTGTGTCTGTGTGTCTGTGTGTCTGTCTGTCTGTCTGTCTGTCTGTCTGTCTGTGTGACTGACTGTCTGGGTATATATTAAGCTAGAACTCAGGGCCTGGGCACTGACCTTTAACTTTTTTGCTCAAGTTTGGCATTCGTATCACTTGAGTCACACCCACACTCCCTGCTTTCCTGCTGGTTAATTGGAGACAAGAGTCTCATGTACTTTTTGCCCAGGCTGGCTTTGAACCATACTCCTCAGATCTAAGACTACCTGAGTAGTTAGGATTACAAGTGTGAGCCATCGATGCCTGGCTTAAATCAGGTTAATTTTGAGATGAATCTAAACTATCCAGAACCTCCACTCAGAGAGAGGTGAACACTGGGACCTCAGTTGCATATATATATAAATATATATATATATATATTTATATATATACTAAATATATGTATATATCATTTACCTTCAACTTTATTGGCAAGTCCATCTTACCTTTGTAGCCATCAGGGGTGACCGGGGATGGGGGATCCCTCTATAGTAGCAGCGTCCCTTTCTCTCTCTCTTCCTAAACTGACTATGGACTTAAGGGGACATTTTGTGCTATGTACTCTGGCTCCACTACTGCTAAGTGTGTATCATCTATCTGCACATTGGCTTAATCTTCAAAATGGACGCGATGAACACTAGTTACAGATGCTTGAAAACTGTGTTAGAGCAAAGACTCAGCTTTGATACACAATGTCACTCCCCTCCTAACAGCTTTTGAGTATTTGCCCTTGAAGTCACTATTCTGCTGCATGGAGCAGAGTACAGGAAGTGGTCTGATTTTCTTTTCCCAGGGCAGAGGCTTGGGATCACAAGCCTTGATGTCACAGTTCTGCTTCATTCCCATGAGGTCATAATGCCAGGTTTAGAAAGATGCCCAGCAAGTGTGCCCTTTCGTGCAGCCTTGTCCTCTGAGAGACAGCCGAGGCCTCAACAAAGAACTTACAAAATGTCAGTCTTTGCCTTGAGTGACAATGGTTTATGGGAGAGGGGCCCTCCATGCACCGAACACCAGTGGGTGATTCCAGCCTTTTCCCTTGCCCCATGTTGCCTCTTTGTTGTGGCCACCAGCTCCTTATAAAACTCCTTTGCAGAAGAGCTGAGTAGGGAATTAGAAAGGTAACAACAGCTGAGTATCAGTGACTCAAGCCTGTAAATTTTAGCTACTCAGAAAGCTGATATCTGAAGATCATGGCTCCAAGCCAGCCAGAACAGGAAAGTCCATGAGACTCATATCTCCAATCAACTACTAAAACAGTTCAAGTAGAGGAGTGGCTCAAGTGGTAGAGCACCAGCCTTGAACAAAAAAGGCAAGGGACAATGCCCGTGCCCTGAATTCAAGCACCAGTACTGACAAAAAATAAAGACAAAAATATCTGGGTTCTGCTGCTATTGTTTTTTGTTTTTGTTTTTAATGCAAACTATTTTAGGGAACATGAGTTCTTGTTTCTTTCTATGCAGAAACAGACTGCATCAATGAAATTCTGTGGTATTCAAAAAATTTAAATGTGCTCCATTGAAAAAGTTATTTGCAGTGGATAGTAATGAAGTAAATGTTTTCAAGACCTACAGATCTATTTTTGTGATGTCTGTATCTGTGTGTTGGATATTGTAAAGGAATGGTTATTGCATTTTTAGGCAGGGCTATGTGAGCACCGTGAGCATCATTTTTTTTTTCTCTACTGTTTCATAGAATGTGAGCGATCAGCCCAAACTGTGCATTTAAAGTAGGTCAAAAGAGAAATCTGTTACTTATTTTAACACATTGTTCTTCAGGTGATCTCTGCAAGGCCTCTTGTTCATTCTAGAACTCAAAGAAATATGAAATCCTTTCTCCGTATTTGTCACCAAATGATGTCTGCTGCTTTCATTTTAAACTCTCTAGGGGCTGCTTATTTTGATTGGAAACAATCCTTATGCAACAATGTATAATTGTACGACTCTCATATACTTAATTCTTTTTTAAATGTGAAATTGCTGATTGGATATTACTAATGCATATATATATATATATGGCTATTTTTTCTTCTAGTGATTTTTCTTTGTTGCTTGTGAGGCACATCTCTGTTATATGTATATGAATGTGGGTGTCACTCCATGACAAGGATTATACATGTGCACCCCTCCACTGGGAAAGGGGGCAGACTCCAACCCTAACCCAACAACTGGCTCTGTAGGTGGGCAAGCTTCCATTCTGCCTAGCTTTTGTTTCACTTTTTTCTTAACACTATGCATTTTAGCTTGAAAAAAAAAAGAATTCCAAGGTGCTAGGAAAGCTGAAATGAATCATGAATCAAAACACAAACCAGCCAGGCACCAGAAGCTCCCACTTGTAATTTTAGCTACTCAGGAGGCTGAGATATAGATATATATAGTGTGAAGCCAGCTACAGTAGAAAAATCTGTGAGACTCTTATCTCCAATTAATCTGCAAAAAGCTACAAGTTGAACTGTGGATCAAGTGGTTGAGAACAAAGCTTGAACCAAAAAGCTAACGGACTGCACCCAAACTTTGTGTTCAAGTCCCACTGCAGATACCAAATACAAAAACAACATATGCAAAAAAGAAAGAAAGAAAGAAAAGAAACCACAAACAGATTGCATTTCTTTTATTTTATTGTTTTTATTGTTATTTTAAAGGTGATATACAGACAGGATACAGTTATATAAGTCAGGTAATGAATAAATTTCTGTTTGGACAATGTCATCTCTTCCCTCACTCCCAGTTTTCCCTACCTGTCCCCACCCACAAGCTGTATAGTTCAGTTTCCACATAGTGTCTAGTGAGTACCACTGCTGCATTTGTTTACCCTTTATGCCTCCATTTGTGTTCCTCCCCTTACCCTCCCAAAGACAGATAAACCAACAAGACAAAAGGGAAAGAAAACAAAAACAGCAACAAACACAAAAAAGCTCTTGTTTTCATTTCCCGGAGTTCATTCCGATAAATATTATTTTACATGACCAGAAGCACATAGTCATTGTGTCTTTGTGTTCCTCTCCTAAGAACGTTCTTCTTTGGTCTCACTCTGCATGAATGCCTAGAGTCCTGTATATTTTTCATGTCAGATTGCACTTCTGTTGCATATCTTTCTCCCACAGGCTGCAGATAATCTTAGACAGGCATGGTCTGCCTGGTCCCTCACTCAATGAACATGTTTATTGCATGAGGACTTATTATGTGTGGCAAGCAGAGGGGATTACAAAATGGAGGAGACCCAGGTCCACTGGAAAGAGGAAAGGACTAGGAAGCATGGCAGGAGGGGGACAAATGACACCGATTGTGAAATATGGCCTCTTTTCCTCTTCTATGCTGTCACCCAGCAAGCTGAGGCATAGGGGATGTTGGTCATTATCTTCACTGTAGTCTCTTGCTCTTCTACCCTCTCTAGCCTGTTTGCCATCCTATACAGCATCCACATCACCATATAGGCTACCCTCCCTCTACATAGAGTCTTGAGCTTATGCAGTCTTGCATTAGTGTTCAGAGCCAATCCTCACCTATGACTACTTTGAGAGCTGAGCTCAGGCCCCATTTCTCACGGTGTCCCTGAACTTCTGTACTCTGGGTTAAGTATCCCTATAGGGACCAAAACCTGTATAATGAACCAAATTATTATGGAGAGAAAAGGAACTCTTCTCCCATTTCCTTCAAAAGACTACAGCCCCGGGGATCCATTTTTTTTTACCCTGGTAAAAGCTAGGCTGGAGGGAGGAGAGGAGTCTAGTAGAACAGATAGAACCTAAAGTCTCTTCATCAGTGATAATAGAAGGTCTTGACATCTCTTTCTGAAATTCTCTTAAGAAATTGATTCTCAACTTTCTTGTGATTCAAAAGTACTGCTATGACATCCATTGATGATGATGATGATGATGATTGGTAATGATGATAATGTTGGGGGGGGGGGAAAGTGACTCTAAATTGGCTAGACCTAGCATTTACCAGCCATATACTTTGACCTTATTTAATGCTTCTTTAAGCCTCAGTTTCCTTGTCTGTAAAATGGGATAGTAGTAAAATGTATCTCATAAGTTTCAAGTAAAGATTAAATATGATTTAGCCCAGCATTTGTGTTCAATGAATATAGATGGTATCATTGATCATTATGACTCAATATCTTCTTTCTACCTTGATGCCATTTCCTTACCCTTCTTCTGTTATCTTTCCCTCAGCTCCAATTTCTCAGCCTAATTTCCTGCTTAATGATACGTGGTAGGTTCACCCAAGATTTTAAAGGTAGGATCACTTGTTTTACAGGAATGAAAGCTCAAATAGCTTTAGGTCATTTTGAATGACTTCTGAAGTCAGGAAACAAGCCGGGGACAGATTCCTGAAATAAACCAGGATCTTTATTGTGTTTTAAAGTACCTTGGTCCAGGTGCTCCTACCAACCACATTATTTTAAATAAGTTCCCCCAGAGAAAGAGAGGGTCTATGCTTTCTTCTAGCTCATTGCAGGTGTCATTCTCTTTGATTTGCAGACCTTTCAACAGAACAAAGGCCTTTTCTGGTTGTCTTTTCCTTCCTTCCTTCCTTCCTTCCTTCCTTCCTTCCTTCCTTCCTTCCTTCCTTCCTTCCTTCCTTGTTCCTCCTCCTCCTCCTCCTCCTCCTCCTCCTCCTCCTTCTCCTCCTTCTCCTCCTCCTCCTCCTCCTCCTCCTACTCCTCCTTCCCTCTCAGAAAGTACTTGAATGAGAAAAAAAGTAGAGAAGCTTTGGGGATTGACAGACAGAAATCCATCTCCCAGCTGCTGAAACAGGCTTCACAGGAAGACCTAGATGCCATTAAAGACATTCCCTTCTAAATAGTATTTAAAATTTTATGATAGTTTCCTTTGAATTTATGTATGATTGGCCTTCTCTGCAAGTTAGTAAATTTATAGTAGTATCAAAAGCTTTAAAAAAAAAAAAAAAAAGCTAGTTCAGATCTCTTTTTATGAACACTTAGAGAATCTCTGTATGTTTTAGTCATGAGATGGAAGAGCTTGTGTGCTTACAGCAGTTGAGTTTACATGTCTCCACCTGCCATCCCAAATAGTTATTGTTGGTATTCCTGTATAAATGGTTTTTTAAAAAGTATTTTACTAGCCGGACATCAGTGGCACACGCCTATAATCCTAGCTACTCAAGAGGCTGAGATCTGAGGATTGAGGTTCAAAGCCAGCCTGGGCAGGAAAGTCCATGAAACTCTTATCTCCAATTAACCACCAGAAAACCTAACGTGGTGATGTGGCTCAAGTGGTAGAGCACTAGCCTTGAGCCAAAGAGCTGAGGGACAGCGCCCAGGCCCAGAGTTCAAGCCCCATGACCAAAAAAAAAAAAAAAAAAAGTATTTTACTTTGACTGGGAAGGTGGCTCAGTGGTAGAGCGCTTGCCTTGCATACATGAGGCCCTGGGTTCAATTCCTTAGCACCACATGAGTAGAAAAAAGCCAGAAGTGGTGCTATGGCTCAAGTAATAGAGCGCTAGCCTTGAGCTGAAGAACTGAGGGACAGCACCCAGTCCCAGAAGAGTTCAGGCCCCATGACTGACCCTCCCTCCTCCCCCTAAAAAAAGAGTATTTTACTTTAAAACAAAACAGGTTGGTAGGGATAAAAGTGGTGGACAGAACACGTGACAGATAACATGTGACTCAACATGATGCTCTAGTTCCCTAGAGGCCTTGGGCTCCTGCTCAAATGTTTCTTCTTCCCATAATGCTTTGAGTTCCTGTTCAAACATTTCTTCCCATAATGACGTTGGTGCCCACACAACCAATGAAAAGCACCAGGGCAGAACATGGACAGGACATCAAGCAATCATCACAAAGCATGGGGAGAGGAAATATGGGAGGAGCTCACACTATCATAAACTGCTTTCCAGGAGGAGTACACTGGCCTCCCCTTTTGGGGCTCCTCTCTTTGCATAGTCTTTTGATACTCTCCTTTCCTTGTCAAATATACTTGTTTAATCTGCTTTTTTAAAAAAAATTATATTCTTGCTAGGCCTGGGTAGCTCACGCCTGTAACCTTAGCTATTCCGAAGGCTGAGATCTGAGCATTACAGTTTGAAACCAGCATGAACAAGAAAGTCTGTGAGACTCTTGTCTCCAGTAAACTACTCAGAAAAAGCTAGAAGTATCTGTGTAGCTCAGGTGGTAGAGCACTAGCCTTGAGAAAGAGAATTTCAGGGACAAAGCCTAAGCCATGAGTTCAAGCTCCAGGATAGCAGGGGCATGTGCATACACACATGTGCACGCACACACACACACACACACACATACTATATATATATGTATATACACACATATAGATGTGCATATATATTCTTGAGTACTTAGGAATTCCTAATATGAATGAGCAGGAATAATAATAAAGTTTAATAATAAGGAATAGAATAGGATGGCATGTTTATATCAAATGGTAGCATCCATCCTGAGGGCTTTCCATACATAATGTCACTTACTCTTTAGGACAACTGTAGAAAGTGGGTCCAGAGATGCTAATTTCCAAGTGAAAGAAACAAAGCCTAGTAGCCAGGTTAGTAGCTTTCCTTAGGGCTAAAAGATAGGAAGGGCTGATGCCTGATGGGAACCTGGGGCCTTTCCTTGAGGGCCAAAGCACTGTGCCTCCTCTTTCATTGCCACTTAAAATAGGACAGACAGCAGCTAAGGGAGGAGGTTACACAAGTATTAAGGAGTTGAGATAGATGGGAACAGAAAATGATGTAAGGGGGTGACATTGATTGAGATATGTTATTCTCATAAATTGACATGAAATCCCTTCATAAATAAATATTTCAATTCATGAATGAGGGAAATTTCAGTTCATCAATTTGAATTGAAGCCTTTTTGTACTACCACTTAAAAGAAAGATCAAAAATTTGTTTTCAGATGGAGTGATAGTTTTGAAGTAAAACCTTTGGACCTTCTTTTACTTAGAATCCATAGGAAGTCCAGGAGATAAAAGAAAAGGAGTTCATCAACCTTAGCATGCATATGAATTAGAAAGAAGTCTATAGCCAGGCACTGTTACAGCCTGTCTATAATCCTAACTACACTGGAGGCTGAGATCTGAGAATGTTTGTTTATCATTAAACTTTATTTTAATGAGCCTCAAAATTCTTTTGACAGCTGTGTGTGCGTGTGTGTGTGTGTGTGTGTGTGTGTGAGCAGATTTTGATCTTTAAAGCCAGTAAGGGCAGAAAACTCCAAAAGACTTTTATTTCCAGTTAACTAACAAAAAGCTGGAAGTGGAGGTGTGGCTTATGTGGTAAAACATCAACCCTGAATGAAAAAGCCAACCCAGAACCTGAGGTCCTGAGGTCAAGCCCCCAAAGTTAGAAAGAAGAAATTAGAAAGAAAATTAGAAAGCAAGCAGGAAGAAGGAAGGAAGGAGGGAGGGAGGGAGGGAGGGAGGGAGGGAGGGGAGAGAGGAATGGAAGAACGAATCCACAAGGAATCAATCTGCTGAGAGATTTCATGAGAATAAAATGCTGTGAGCAGAGTCTGGAGGCAGAGTGGTCCAGCGCTTGCCTTTGTTTAAATGGAAAGAGTTTGGAAAGTGCATTTTCCTAATAAACTGGGACATTTCAGAACATAGCTCTAGAAATGCTATTTAGTATTCAATTGTTGAACCTGTTTTATCTTAAAAGCACCTTGGCAAGGTGCACTGTATTAATAAACCAACATGTTGAATTAAAACCCCTTTCTGGGGCTGGGAAGGTGGCTCAGTGGTAGAGCGCTTGCCTTGCATGCATGAGGCCCCGGGTTTGATTCCTCTGCACCACATAAGCAAAAAGAAAAAATAAATAAATAAAACCCCTTTCTGCAGATACTTAAAGATTTTTTAATTAAAAAAGTAAAAGTATATTCATTTTCCTTCCATTTCTTAAGATAACTGTGAATCTAGGAAGGTGTGTGGCGGGGAGGGTTGCCTAACATGTGTTATGTTAAATAATTTTCACATAGTCTTATTCTTTTAGAAAAGGTTAATATAAATGTCCCCATGGGATGGGGAGGGGGGGAGTTGAGATTCGCTAGGCCAAATATCACCTGCTCAAGCCTCAGCCTGTCATTCTTAAAATACACCAGTTTTCTCTAATACCCCAGTACAGCTGAATGATCATGTGAAACAAAGCTCACACTGAAATCAGAACACTTGATATCGAGAATTCATGAAGTTAAAAAAAAAAAGCCTTTGTACACCGAATGCTTTGGCTTGCTTCTCTTTTTACTACATATAACATCAGCTTCATGGGGCAGCAGGATTCTTAGAAATTGCGAGGATTGAGAAATAGGTCCGCGATGGAATCCCTGGCATTCCGTAAACAAGCAGGGTGCACATGTCAGGGCTTGGGGGGGCCTCCTTGGAAAAAGCCTCGCATTCTGGGAGTGAGCAAGCGAAGGCACACACCACCTGTGTGTGTGTGTGTGTGTGTGCGTGCGTGCGTGCGTGTGTGTGTGTGTGTGTGTGTGTGTGTGTGTGTGTGTGTGTGTAGCTTTTCCATCACCAAAGGAGGCTGCGACCAGATGCGATTGTGCAGCCTGGCTTACCGCAGCGTGCCGCAGTTGTGTAGATTTCAGAGACAGACAGCAGGGGAAGTAGCAGGCGGATCCTCTGCCCGGCCCGGCTTGGGCCCTGGAAGCTCAGAACGGCCCTGCTGAAGCCGGCAGATTTCCTCCTCCTCCTTCCTGCAGCCCAGGTTGGAGGCCGAGTGAGAGCGCGGTGGCCCCAAGTGGAGACCCTCACTGGGCAGGGGCAGGGACAGAGAGGGCAAGGGGCGGAGTTCCTGGGCCTGTCCCTCAAGCCTGGGTGTCTACGGTGTGTGGGCAGGGAGGAGGCTGGCCAAGAAACCCTCCCTCCCCTCCTCCCCCTCCTTCCCCCCCACAGAAAGCGGATCACGGTTCAGGTGGGGACTTCCTCGCTGCTACCCTACCTGGGTTGGAGCAGAGTCTGTGGGCGGACCCGCAGCAGGCATTTCTGGTTATGGTAGCCCAGAAATGAACACAGAGCCTGCCTTCTGGGAGGACTGCAAGGAGATAGATCAGCACTCGGCAAGCAAGAAGCCCGTCCTGGCCCCAGAAGAGGAGGAGGAGGAGGAGGAGGGGGAGGAAGAAGAAGAGGAGTGGGAGGAGCAGTGGCTGAGCATCCCTCTTAGGCTCAGCGATGGGCTTTAAATGAGGGCTCCCTGCCCGCGCTGGAGGTGGATCTGCAGAGCCTCCCTCCCCGCTCTGACCCGTCGCTTACATCACTAACCCGTGTGACAGGCGCCTCTCCACGCCTGGTACCTGCTCCTTCAGCAGCCTCCCGTCCGTCCGTCCCTCTTTGTATGCTGCAAACATGGCCAGCCAGCAAGATTCCGGCTTCTTTGAGATCAGTATCAAATATTTGCTGAAATCTTGGAGTAATAGTGAGTACTACAAAATAACCTTTGTTTGTGTGTGTGTTTGTTTGCTGGATGTTGCGTAAGGTTAGAGAAATCAGATCTGCACCACTGTTAACACATATCTGTGTGGGCCCAGGAAGTTTTATTTAATTATTTATTTATTTGCTTCCATCTGCTGTGGGGGGAAAAAATCCAAATGTCAGGGGCTCAACTAGCTTTGCTTAAGTGCTTGGGAGCTGCAGTGGAATGACAGACGATCTTGTTTGCTTAATTTTCAAGTGGCTATGTGGCCCTTCTGACTGGCGAGTGTACGTTCGGGCTTCGAGGGCTGCAGTTTCCTGGCTCGGTGTTTATTTGATTTGCTTAGAGCATTATCTAAATATTTTGTGAAGTGCAGTTTAATCAAAGGGGTGTGGCAGGGTTTCTGAATACTTTGTAATTGTTTTATTAGGGTATTGTCTGAAGAAAAAACACTCCTTACTAGCCCAAAACCTGAAGGCTTATCTTTTTATATTATTATCATTATTATCATTATTATTAATATACCCAGAGGCAGTTACATATGTTTTGTTTTAGAATGCCATTTAATACTAGCATTACAAAAATCTTCATGTTTCTTCTAGTCCAAATAAAGTGCATTTTTGTGAAATATAAACAAATGAGACTTGGCCCCAATCATTCATTCATTAGGCTATTCAGAGAATATTATGGCTTCTGAAGTTCTATTTCTGACCTACATATAGATTTTAGCAATACAATTTCAAGAAGGCAACCTCTAACCCATTCCTAATACAGGGTCAGACAAGAAAGAAAAGAAAGAAAAGAAAGAAAGAAGGAAAGAAAGAAAGAAAGAAAGAACTGAGGCCTTCAGGTGATCAGTGATGTCTTGTATTTCTCTGAACAGTTTAAAAACAAAGTCTTCTGTGTTTAACCAACAGTCTTTGTACATGCTTCAGATGAAAAGATTGGTTGGCATTATAGATTTTGAATTGCTTTGCATTAAATTTTTCCCCAAGAAAAATTTGAGTTTTATTTGGTATATACTAATTAGCCTACCTGAATCGAAAGAGGTGTCAATTAATGATCTCTACAAATGACCTGGGGCCAAGGTTGTTCTTAAGTAAACAAAACCCTAGTCTGGAGAAAACCTGGGTTTATAAATGGCTTAGAGAAAATGATGACAGTACCTTCATCCTGAAAGTATGGGATTATGAGGTTCTCAATGATATCCATAGAAACCATTTTTCCCAGGGCTTTTTCACACTCTTGTATACATTATGGAGCTTGTGTGCAGCTGTTTTTCTACAAATGGGAAGCCATTTGGGAGGCATAAGGTTGCCCAAACACCACTCTCTTATTGGTTAAAACCATAATCATTTAACTTGAATTCATTATGTGTATACTTCATGCTCAAGAATGAATCTTCCTTTGTCTACTCTTTGATTAATGAAAAGAATCTGATATACTAGATACCTTATAGCGCATTTTTTTACTGAAAAAAAAACTTAAGAGTTTGACAGTAGTGTGTGATCTTTAATCACCATTTAATTATTTCTGACTATTTTTTCCCCCATCAGTCTTTGTCATTGCCTAATTCAATCTTAAAACATCACGATATGACAATACTGAGTCTGGTGGGATTTCTTTTCAAATCACAGCCCTGATCTATTATCAAATGACTCTAGACAAAGCATAAGTTCTTTCCTAAACTCTTTTCCTTCTCCCAGCACACATATCCCAACAATGATTAAGAAGGACTGTTCAAGTCTCCTTCTAAAGTACCTGTATAGTTTCAAATTCTCCCAATTGCATCAGCCAAACATTTAGCTACAAGAGGTGGCTAAGGTACAACCCCAGAACTCTGTATCTTAATTCCTTTATCAAGCAAGACTGCCCTTTGGTGAATCTCCAGTGTTCTTGGGGGAGAGGAGGCCAGAATGTTTTTTTAGTCTTTTCTTGAAAGAAAAAAAATATATGGTCCATGTTTATCTTCTTAGAGCTTGTTACAACACTTGCCTGATTACAGCCTAACATAGTTTTCATTGCTAAGTTTCACATAGTTTCAGTAGCAAGAAGAAAAAGGCATTTGTGCTGAAGGCAAAGTAGGAAACAGCAACCTTAGGGCTCAACCTCCTCCTAACTTTGCCTGGAGGAGGCACTGGATGAGGCACTAATTATGCCTGCCCATGCTTGTCTACCAGCCGAGGTTGGAGAGGTAAAGGTGCCCGCCCACATACCTGAATGAAGAACCTTCCCCCTAATTGTATGATGTGATTATTTACAAAAGCACAGCAATTAAAAAGCAATAAAAACAACAGGGCACCAGTGCCTCACACCTGTTATCCAACTACTCAAAAGGCAGAGATCTGAGGATCACCATTGGAGAACTCCAGGAAATGCTTCTCTCCAGTTAACTATGAAAAAGCCAGAAATGAAGATATAGTACAAGTGGTAGAATGCTAGCCTTGAGCAAAAAAGATAAAGGACAGTGGCCAGCCCTTGAGTCAATCTCCAGTGTAAGCACCCCAAAAAAAAAACCCCAAAAAATACAGTGAAACAAGCTCAGTTGCTATGGCTGCTTGCTTTGCTAGATGATAGTAAGAGGAAAGATGATTTCCTAAGCATTTTCTGGTTAAAGTTTCCATTTAAAAAAAAATGTCATATTGTAGAGAAAATGTAATTTTATGTACCCGTGTCTCCTTGGAAGAATTAGCAAGCCAATTAAGTAAATCAGTCGTTCCTTGGCAAGTTGTAGAAGCTTTTTATTCAGTATTCAGTTTGACGTTCTCCTCTTCCTTGCCACGCCCATCCTGTCCGGCTGCCCTTTAAGTTTGAATGGGCAGAGCTGGAAATCAAATGCTTTGATGTCTGGAAAACGTGTCCTGTACACACCTCACTGAAGCACCTCCTTACGCCCTGGACACCTGGCTTGTTGCTCTTTCTTTCCTTTCCCCCCTCTTCCCCTTCCCCTTCCCTTTTCCCCTTCCTTCCCTCCCTCCCTCCCTCCTTCCCTGCCTCCCTGCCTTCTTCCCTCTCTCTCTCTCTCTCTTTCTTTCTTCTTTCTTTCTTTCTTTCTCTCTCTTTCTCCTCTTCTTTTCTTTTCTTTCAATACTGCTCTTGTCTAGCAGTCTACCACTTAAGCCATTAACTCCATTTCTAGCGTTTGGGCATTTAACTGGACATAAGAGTCACACCAGCCTTTCTTGCTCAAGCTGGCTTCCAGTCATATCCTCCAATCTCAGCCTCCTAAGTAGCTAGGATTACAGGCATGAGCCCCCAACACCTGCTTTCCTTCCTAACTCTTTTTTTTTTTTTTGGGTCCTGTCATGGGGCCTGAACTCTGGGCCTGGGCGCTGTCCCTCAACTCTTCAGCTCAAGGCTAGCGCTCTACCACTTGAGCCATAGCGCCACTTCCGGCTTTTTTCTTTTTGCTTATGTGGTGCTGAGGAATCGAACCCAGTACCTCAGGCATGCAAGGCAAGCGCTCTACCACTGAGCCACCTTCCCAGCCCCTCCTTCCTAACTCTTGTCCCAATCTTCCTCCTTGCAGAGCAGTACCCAAGCTAGTGCCCCTTGCTATCTGTGGCCACAACCACCCTTCTCAGTTTAATCTGGACTACTTAGTTGTGTCTTGATAAATGAAAGGCCCCTCTTCCACTGAGTGTCAGTGGCCAGCATTCAGGACCCTCTTTCAGCTCTAGGCATTCTTTTGTCTTCCTTTTGTCTTCTTCTCTGTCTTCCACCCACTGATTTGCTCCCACGTTCATTCCTGTGCACGTGTCAGCCCCTGATCTTCCACATCCTCACCAAGAGCACATAAGGTACACTGCCAGATGGGCTTGTTTCTGCTCCCCAGCTCCTGTACTTGTGTGGCCTTGGAGAGTTTATTCATGATTCCATGTCTGTTTCTGCATCTGTGAAGTGGAAGAAAAAAAGGGGGAGGGTGCTCCAGCAGAGCCAGTGAGGTGTGAAGATAGCACTTGGCATACTATCTAGCACACTGTAAATGCTCAATAAATGTTACAATAATACTTGTGTGTTCAAATGCTTTCTTCTCTGCTAAACTCACTGAAAAATTGGGCTTGGGCCATTCTTCCCTTAGCCTTGGCATCCTCAGTGGGTTATTTTATGAGTAGTCAGTTCTGGCTACACCACTGGAGAAGGGAGCTACGTGAAGAGATGCCAGTAAGTTATTTGCTTTGGGTGATTTTTTTCCCCCCTCAAGATCTACTTTTTAAAATCTCCCACCATTTTACTTTATTTTTAATTGATGATGATGATAATGATGATGATGTAGTTGCCCAAAAGCGTTATGAGGACAATGCTTCTTAGTTAATGTCACCCCTTTCTTCATTCTCCCCCATGTTCCCCTTTTCATCCCTGCCCATGAGTTATCTAGTTCATTTTTCATTCGATTTTATTATTTTCCTTTCGTGATACAGAGGACCAAACTCGGGGCTCTACTCTTTCTCAGCTACTATCAGAATATTCCTACATCCCCTAAGTACGTACCTTCTAGCAGCATAGGAGTTGGCCCAGGAATTTCTCAGTAGCAGAAAAATCACCTTGGGCTTTTAGGTTTACTACAGAGTGAAAAGTTCCAAGCTTTTTTTTTTTTTTCACAGGGAGGGATGGCTTTCCTGGCATTGCTGCACAGAGCTGGTGTGTGGGCTCTTGCAGTAGTCTGAAAGCTCTAAATGGCTTCCTTGTGTTTGTAACTCCCCTGCCACCCCAGGATGCCCAGTGAACACTGGCCCAATGAGTGAAGGTACATTAAGATCCATTCAACACCTTGTTTTTTCCACAGGGTAGTCTCCACCCTTCCTATAATATTTGACAAACCTTGCTACACCATGGTGGAAATCTTTTGCATGCACATTAACCTCTTTCAGGTTTGTAGAAGCCATTCACAAATAGTCGTGTGATGGGGGTAGAACTGAATCATCTTGGCAGTAGGCAGAGGTCGGTGTGCATTGTAGTAGGTCCAGCGTTGCTCTAGAAATACTTGCATCCATTCATTGAAGACTCAGATGCAGTGTTCTTCAGGTACGTTGCAGTAAGGGCATTTGTATTTGTGTTGGTAAAGAGATTCTGTAGCATAGAAATGTTGGTTTGTGTGGTGTTGAGTTTGCTCTGGAACCAAAGAGAAATTGTGGGCAAGTATGGATGTAATGCATCTTGAACTGGTGACAAAGCAGTGGTTTGGTTTTCTTTTTGTTTGTTTGTTCATTTTTTGTTGTTTTTGTTAGACCTGCAGCTTGAACTCAGGGCCTGGGCACTGTCCCTGAGCTACAGCACCAATTCTGGCTTTTTCTGTTTATGTGGTACTGAGAAATCGAACCCAGGACTTCATGCACTCTACCACTGAACCACATTCCCTGTCCCAAAGCCGTGCTTTTAATGCCTGGTTGTATGATGGCAGAACTCCAAGAATCCTATGAGAAAAACTTAAGAAAAAGTTAAAGACTAATGTTAGGTTTTTGTCATTTTGTTTTGGTTTTGATGTTGGTACTGGGGCTTGAATTGAGAACCTGGACCTTTGACCCTTAGCTTTTGTGCCCAAGGCTTATGCTCTACCACTTAAGCCACAGCTCCACTTCTGGCTTTTTGGCAGTTAACTGAAGATAAAAGTCTCATAGACTTTCCTGCCTAGGCTAGTTTCCAAATGTGATCCTCAGATCTCAGCCTGCTGAGTAGCTAGGATTACTAGCCTGAGCCACCTTACTCTAACGTTAGTTTTACTCTAACAATGAAACCTACTTCAAACATACTTTACAAGTTTGTTTTGTTTTATTTTGTTTTAAAGAAGGGGATAACTAAGAAGATTCAAAGAGTTGCCTAAATCCAGTTAGGTGGTATAGCTCCTGCTCTAGCAAGCACACATTACATCCTTTTGTGTGAGTGTTTTTGTGTGTACATGCTGCTCTTGTTGTTTTATTTTTTGTTTACTCTGGTTTGCCTTGGGTTTGTGGAAGTTTGTCATTTGTTTATTTGTTTTTGGCAGTGCAAGTTATGGGATAGAATGCCTCACCCATACTAGGCAAGTGCTCTACCACTGAATTATGTCCCCTGCTCACTTAGTCCTTTTTATTATTATTATTATTATTATTGGTGCTGGTACTGGACCTTGATCTCAGGGTTTTGTACTCTCACTTTTTTTTTTTTTCACTCAAAGCTGGGGCCCTACCACTTGAGCCACACTTCGACTTCTGACATTTTACTGGGTAATTGGAGATAATTATCTCTTGGATTTGTTTGTCCCAACTGTCTTTGAACCGTGATCCTTTGATCTCAGCCTCTTGAGTGGCTGGGATTATAAGGGTAAGCCTTCAATGCCAGGCCCACTTAGCTCTTTTCACAGAGGAAAGATCTAGCACTGTTCGGGCAGGGGAGTGGTTAGTGTCCCTGCAGCTTACAAGGTTGACTCAGTGGTTTCACTCAGTCTCCAGGACTGTTAGGTCTCTTCTCCTAGAGTAGCTTGCAGATCTTATGAGAAGTAAAATCCCATATCAGCGCTTACACTTTCCAAATGGAAAGGGGTTTATATCTCTGGGCTATGGTCAGGACAAATCAGAGATATTTGATTTCATATCAATGCATGAATAGCCCTAGAATAACAGTAACTGCCATCCTGTGTCAACTCTCATGCTTGGGACTCAGATATAGGGCAACCACATAATTATTCATTCAATCTGGGACAGTTGAAAGTGAAAGTTAATGATTATGCTGGAATATGGGATGTCATCTGCCACTGCCCTGGGAAAAAGGGACCATCTGACCTCTCTGCTTGTTGTCTTTGTTTTCTTCTATACAATGAGATTTTATTGTTAGCTACATTGAATGAGGGGTGGGAGGGTGGGGGGAGTGAAGGGGGGTAGAAGGGGTGGAGACAGGACTTAGGAAAATTATTTTCTCAAAACCAAGGGATCTTAAGTACCATGGACTCCCCCCTCTCCAGTTTCTCTCTCAATACAACAAATAATTTCACTGTTTTTGTCACCAAAGGGGAGAAGATCAAGAACACTGTTGGAAACTGTAGGTATTTACATTTTCATTGGCAATACCCCTCAGGCCCCTGAACGGTCTGTCTCTTCCCCTTATTATAAACACTCAAAAGTCTTCCTGTCCCTGTAATCTTTTCATTAAACACGTGTACACTCTCACAAAATAGTATTATAGTAACATGGTGTGCTTTTGTTAAAAAAAATTTTTTTTTGGTGCCTGCCCTGGACCTCAAACTTGGGTCTGTCCCTGAACCCTCTTTTTGGTCATGGCTAACACTATGGTATTTGAACCTCATGGACCCAGTACACTGCCTTTTTGGTGATTCATTGGATAAGAATCTCTGGCTGAGCTGAATCTGCCTGAGCTGGCTTTGAACCATGATCTCAGCCTCCTGAGTAGCTAGGACTGTAGGCATGGGCCACCCAGGCTCCTGGCTCTATTAAAAATATTTTATGTTGATTTTTAACAGGTGTACATGAATGTATAATTCAGATGGCTCCAGAACTGGGGTGGGCACCCATGGTGACTTACTTTGTCCATATGAGGCCCTGGCTTTGATCATCAGCCCTAATAAACAATAATAAAAAAAATTATGTGTTTGTGTATGTGTGTGTCCACTCACACGCGCATACATGTGCCATGAATACATTCAGGTCTTTATGTTTGCCTGCAATAAATGGCTAGAAGAACTAAACAAACAAACATCTGTATGGCTGGGTACCAGTTTCTCATGCCAGCTGAGATCTGAGGATCATGGTTTGAAGCCAGCCTGGTCAGGAAAGTACACAAGACTCTTATCTCCAGTAAATGACCAAAAAAGCCAAAAGTAGAGATGCGGCTGAAGTGATAGCGTTCTAGCCTCAAGCAAAAGAGGGTCAGGAACAGCACCTAGACCCCGAGTTCAAACCCCAGGACTAGCAAAAAAAAAGATGTTTTTTTAAAATTTTTGTTTCTTTTGATGCTAGTTTCCTTACATTGTTACATTGTTGAGATTTCTCTAATGGCTTATATTTCAGTTTAGGAAACAGTAGCAAACTTACTTTACCTGCTAGATATGGCCTGTTCCTCCCTAAATCCATCTACAAGACTGGCAGCACAAAAGGATTGAATTTCACCTTCTTTGCCCTCTTTTGCATGCTGCTTAGTAAAGTTGCCAACAAGAATTGAAATACTTCAGGGCACAAGGCAAAGAGCAGTAGGAGATGACCTGCATAACTTGACAATCTGGGAGAAAGTTGCCAGTATTTTCATGTTTCAGTGGATACAAATATTCTCTTTATGTAAAAGACATCTGTTTCAAAACTCATTTATTTACACATTTTAGAAAAGTGTCTTGTGTGTTGCAATGAAACCCAGGCCCTTGGGCATGCTAGACAAGTGCTCTACTACTAAACTAAGGCTCCAATCAGTACAGTTCAAGGACTTGAACTAATTGGCTAATATACAGATTGTCTTATGATGAATGGCTTCTGCATTTTCAAGTCTCAGGTGATTTTCAGAATGAGCTGAGCTCTGATGTACATTTGGGCCCATGAGGAATGACTATTCTGTAAACTGACAGCCCCATCCATGAGTTTTCTCTTTGTGCAGATATCTTATGGGTATTGAGCCTTACATTTATTTAGCTCCTGGTGGTAGGCTCAGTTGCTTCAAGCACCTCACCTCATTTGATGAGTGAGATGCACTGATTGTGACTAAGCCAGCTTCTTAAAGGTACCCAGTGAATGAAGGTAAGATTTGAGTCTTCTTAAGTAGAGTTTCTATGGTAAAAGATATTCGCATGGTGTATATTTCATGAAGTGTATAAATAAAATGTTCTTGGTCCACAACTTTTGTTTTGTTTTTTGTTTGTTTTTTTGGTACTGAGGTTCGAACTCAGAGCATCATACTTGCTAGGCAGGCACTCTACTACTGAGCCATGCCTCCAGCTCTTTTTTGTACTAGTTGCTTTCTTTCTAGGTACTTGCCTAGACCATGATCCTCCTATTTTTCACTTGATCCTTCTATTTTTCACTTCACACTGTAGCTGGACATGTACCACCATGTCTAGCTTCTTCCACTGAGATAGACTCTGTGGATTTTTCTGCTTATGCTGGCCTAAAAATGAAATCCTCCTTATGTAAGCCTCCCAAGGATTACCAGCATGGAATACCACAGTTTTAACCTTTGAATGAAACTTTATAAAATACAGTAAGGTTTGTATTCATCACTTCAGTTGTTAAGAAGTGAATCTATCTCTTAAGATATGTATTAAGTTTTTTTTTTTCTGGATTTATTAGCTTCTTTTTGTTAGAGGAGAGGGGAATCAACTCCAGGTCTTCCTGCATGCTAGTCAGGTACTCTACCACAGAGTTACACCCCAGACTCTAGCTTTCTTTTCCAAATATTTAATGGAGAGAGGAACAGAAGATGATTACATGCATAATGTTCAGATATTCACACTCATTGTATGTATATAAAAATGGAACTAGGTAATTTGAGAATATAGGACTGGGATAGGTGGGTAATAAGAGAATGATGCAAGGGGTAACACTGATCAAGATGCATTATATTCATAAATTGATAGGTTGAATTGAAGCCAATTTTGTACAGTTTTTAAAGATTAGAAAAAAGGTAAATTAAGCAAAAGACTTTCCACAATGTGGTATCTTCTGGGAGCCACCACTAAGAGCAAACTACCCCAATACAGAAGGCAAGAAGTTGTGGAACAAGATAGTACACAACTTAGCTGGCATTGGTGGCTCACACCTGTATCCCAGCTACTCAGGAAGCTGAAATATGAGGACTGTGGTTCAAAGCCAATCTGGGCAAGAAAGTCCATGGGACTCTTATCTCCAATTAATCAGCAAAAAAAGGTCAGAAATGGAGCTGTGGCTCAATAGGTGGTGCCCAGCCTTGAGCAGAAATAGCTAAGGGACAATGCTCAGGCCCTGAGTTCAAGCCCCCATACTGGCATGTGCACATGTGTACCCCCTCCATTCCTCCCCTACACAAATAGTACATAACTTCACTTCTTTCTTACTGATCTCTCCCTTGCTAGAAGCTATTCATTATGGTCATTTCAACAGTGCTCCATCTCAGAGCTGTAGGACACATGATAAGACAGCAATAGGATGGAAGGTTGCATATCCCTGGTGTGGAATAGCAATGGGGAATAGCCTTAGTCTATAAGAGCATCTTTTACCTACTTTCAGTGGTGGCATACACTACAAAACTTCTACCTGAACTTAAGTTTATGCTGGTTATTATGCCTGCCTGTTTTGCTATTCAGCAGTGTCTCAGGAGCACTTTAGTATCTGTTTACTACTGAGCTTCAACTATGGAGAAGACACATTCTGAGAGCTATACAGATGCACCATACTCAGATGCTATGCCGAGGCCCATGGACCCTCTTGTCCATCCTTGTTAGATTGGGAATTCAGGTCTTTTAATACAGAGGGACCCAGGCCTTTCAGAACTCTGGGGTGGAATAATCAAGTCATATTCCAGAGCCAATACAGATTCTGGAGGATTGTAGTTGAGAGGTTATGTTTGACTTTGACACTGACTTTACAGATTTGTACTTCTCCCACATCAGAGAAGAATCAGAAGGAAGCCTAATGCTGGCAAGCTGAGTTTTATAAAAGTGCTAAAATATTTCTCCTAGCAAGATGGCTAAAGAAGACATGTAAAACCATATTTCAGAATATGAGGCAGCAGGCATTTCAGAGAGACATTTTGTACATTAGAAAAATGTGAAGAGTTGCCATGTTTTTGTTTTGCCATCCTGTTGGGATCAGGATATTCCCAGGTTATTCAGACTGATCTCTTGACTAGTGGGCACTAGAAATCCTTCTACCTAGACCTTTAGAGAGCCAGGAATCCAGATATACCCAGAAAGTTTCCATGCATACCAAAATTTTGCACATGGGACAAACGTAAAGACTATTATCTATCATTCTGATTGGTTTTCTTTCTCTTACCTATATTTGGGAAGTTAAACAGGGAGGGGGTGAAGAGAAGGGGGTGAAGGAGAGAGGGAGACAGCTCCTTTCCTTCCTTCCTTCCTTCCTTTCTTCCTTCCTTCCTTCCTTCCTTCCTTCCTTGCTTCCTTGCTTCCTTCCTTCCTTCCTTCCTTTCTTTCTTTCTTTCTTTCTTCCCTCCTTCCTTCCTTCCTTCCTTCCTTCCTTCCTTCCTTTCTTCCTTCCTTTCTTTTTTTCTTTCTTTCTTTCTTTCTTTCTTTCTTTCTCGATTCCTTCCTTCCTTTCTTTCTTGATTCCTTCCTTCCTTCCCTCCTTCCCTTCTTTCCTCCCCTTTCCTCCCTTCCTTCCTTTTGTGTTAATACCAGGATTTGAATTCAGAGACTGGGTACTGTCCCTTAGTTTGTATTTTTTTTTCTTTTCTTCAAGGCTGGTGCTCTACCACTTAAACTACACCTACCTCTATGTCTGGATTTTTTGTTTGGAGATTAGAGTCTATGGGATTTGTCTGTCTGGGCTGGATTCCAACCTCAATCCTCAAATCTCAGTCTCCTAAGTAGGAGTACTGGCCTGTGCCACTTGTGCCAGGTTTGAATTATATATTTCTGCACATCAATTTTAATGATTATATATCTCACCCATAGTCCTACAAACATTTTCTCTTTTTTTTCAAGGAACATATAAGCACGTGTTAGTCACCCAAAATTCCAGATGCTAAGAAGTGGAAGTTTATATTCTGCCAGCATATCAGACTCTGTAATGAGTCTGATTTGTTTTAATTCCTTTCTACTGTTTAGTCATTTGATGAGCTGCAGATGGAAATTTAAGCCAAAGCCGTAACATTTCAGCTAATACTTTTTATACTGCTGTAAGGATTTGTTGTTGTGTCAATTTAAGGAAGTTGAAAATTTTTTTTGAGGAGGCATTCAAATCTACATTAAGTGCTTTTATCAACCCTAATTTGGTTGATAACTCTGACTGTTTCTGTGGTTCTTAATCAATTGCAAAGTACGAAGTAGTTCCGAAGTAGAAGACAGCTTTGAAATTCTAGGATTTCTCAGCTAACAGCACAAGTGCAGTATTATGGAACTATACAATTAAATTTTCATTACTTTTTCCCACTCTCTGAGCTTAAGAAACCTTTACTGGGGACCAGTGGCTCACACCTGTAATCCTAGCTACTCAGGAAGCTGAGATCTGAGGATCCAGGTTCCAAGCCAGCCTAGGCAGGAAAGTCCATGAGATTCTATCTACAATTAACCAGCAAATAGCCTGAAGTAATGTTGGGGTTCTAGTGGTAGAGCTCCAAGCTTGAGTGAAAAAGCTAAGGGACAGTGATCAGATTTCTGAGTTCAAGCCCCAGTACTGCCACCAAAAAAAAAAAAAAGAAAGAAAAAAAGAAAAGAAACTCTAAGGTGATTGGATTAGCCTTAAATAGTGAAATATGTACTTTGGTTACTATGAAAAGAATAGTGTATTAAAATTCCATTTGAATGTTATATTTATGCATACAAAACTGGACCAATTGATAAAATGGCTTGTTACCTAAGAGTCAAATCAATAAAAATACTGCAACTGTGCAAATAAGGATTGGGTGTTCTTCCTGATCTTTGGTTATCTTTTTCTATTTATGACCTTGGTCTTGTCCTGTCATTTCCAAATGAGAAAAGAATAAACCTGACCCTTCTCTTGCTGATGAACAGGAAGGGTTTTGAACTCCTCCACTGAGAAAATGTGGTATATGTAAACATCTTACTGGTGTGTGTTTATGTATGTATAATGGTAATGGGGCTTAAACACGGGGCCTAGGCACCATCCCTTAATATTTTCGTTCTACCACTTGATCTATGCTTATGCTTTTTGGCTTTTTGTTGGTTAATAGGAGATAAAAATCTCACAGACTTTCCTGCTTAGACTGGCCTTGAACTGCAATCCTAAAATTTCAGCCTCCAGAGTTACTAGGATTACAAACTTAAGCCACCAGTGCCCACCTGTAAACATCCTGTTTGCCATTTATTTATCCCATACCATTAAAGCCAGACCAAAGGAGACTGAGTCATACATTGTTGAACATGACTGACATATTGAGGCTGACTCTCAGACCTGGCTTTTCTAAGCTTGGTCTGCTTCTTAGACTAGTTTGCTTTTCAGTAGTCCAAACAAGTAAAAGTTGTCACCCTGTGCGGCGTTATCATACTCTTCCTGTTGTCATTTTTTTTTACAGCAAAGTGATTATGTATCTATTGTGGTAAATTGGAACACTCCAGTCTGAAGTGGCAGCGTTCTTGGTTCAGAGATACATGATTTGTTTCCTATGAACCTGCTAGCATTTTTGGAAATTGCTGGCAACCCAAGTTTTAAGATGAATAATGATACAGCTGAAGATATTCTTTTTTATATTTTTAATTTTATCTTTTTTATATATGTTTTTATTGTAAAAATACTGTACAGAGGGGTTAGAGTTACATGAGTAAGGTAATGAGTACATTTCCTATGGAGCATTGTTACTTCCTCCTTTGATTTTCCCCTTCCTTCCATCCCTACCTCCCTAACTCCTCCCCCCCCCCCCCAAGTTGTAAGTTTTGTTTTCAACATAGTGTCTTGTACATCTCATTGTTACAATGGGTCAACCTATATTCTTATTTCAGCATTTTGTTATTTCCCTTCTTCTCCCCAAATTAGAAAAATGTATATACAAGATGCAGGGCACTGATATCAAATACAATAATTTTTTTATTTCTTAACTTTTCTTTTTTTCTCCATAGCAATTGACTCTCCTAGCCTTATTTGAAAGGCATCTCAATGGTGCTATCTGCTATAGTTTATTTTTATTTTTAATATATATTTTTATTGTAAAGATACTGTACAGAGGGGTTACAGTTACATGAGTAAGGTAATGAGTTCATTTCCTATCCAGCATTGTTACCCCCTCCTTTGTTTTTCCCCTATCATCCCTTTCCTCCCCTCTACAACTCTTTCTCCCGCCCCCCACCCCCATGCATCTGAAGTTGTAAAGTTTGTCTTCAACATAGTGTCTTGTACATGTCGTTGTTACAATGCGTCAACCTGTATCCCTATTTAAGCATTTTGTTTTTTCCTTTCCCCTCCCCAAATTAGAAAAATGTATATACAAGATGCAGGGCACCGGAATCAAATAAAGTGAAAATGGGGCTTATAGTGTGAGGGAGGAACATACCAAAGGGAAAAAAACCCACATGGTACATTCTAAATACATTAAAAACAATAGCAAGAAAGAAAAACACTTGTGTCCCTATCTTGGGGTTCATTTTGCTTAACATCATCTTGTATAGTCTTATATACATAGCTTTTGACCTTTTCTGCTTGTCCTAGACATATACTAGTTATTGCAAATAAGGGAAACCATGGGACCTGTGCTTATTTGGGCCTGGCCTACTTCACTTAATATAATTTTTTGAAGATTATTCTTCTAAGTCTTTGTAGATGCCACTGTGCCAGTTTGACCCTGTTAAAATTCAAGAAAGCTTCTGGAGACTATTTTTAAAAATTGGAAACATTGTTATTATCATTGTTTCATGTCTACAACAAAGCAGAAAGTTCAGTAGCTGTTTTAAAGAATTTTAAAACGAAAAATTGTTGTATTAGGTGAATATATTGCCTATGAACTCAGTGAATTATATGGTTATTTTAATATTTACAAGTAAGAGCCACCAGCTATATGACAGTGAGTGGGAGCATGTTGCAAAACACTTATCTCCAAAAAAACAGCAAAAGCCAGAAGTGGACCTATGGTTCAAGTGGTAGAATGCTAGCCAAGCATAAAAGCTCAAGGACAGAGCTCAGCCCTGAGTTTAAGCTCCAGTACTGGCAGAAAACAAACCTGGTCGCTCATGTAACTGTAACCCCTCTGTATAGTATTTTTACAATAAAAAAAGTACCAAAAAAACAAACAAACCTGTATCTTATCCCCAGTTTCAAAAGAAGGAACACTTCTTGATGTCTGTCTGCCTTTCCTTCCTTCCTTCCTTCCTGCCTCACTCCCTTCTTCCTTCCTCCTTCCCTTCTTCCCTCCCTTCCCTTTCCTTTCTTTCCTTCCCTTTTCTCCCTGCCTCCTTCCCTGCCTCCCTCCCTTCCCCTCCAACCTTCCTCCTTCCCTCCCTCCTTCTTTCCTTTCTTCCTTGCTTTCCTTCTTTCCTTCTTTCTTTCCTTTTCCTTCTTTTGTTCAAATCTGGTGCTCTATCACTCATGCCACAGCTCCCTTACAGCTTCTGGGTGCTTAATTAGAGATAAGGATCTCAAGGACTTTCCTGCCCTGGCTGACTTTGAACCATAATCTCAGATTCAGCCTGCTAAGTGGCTAGGATTACAGGTATGAGCCACCAGTCCTCACCTTGATCCTTTCTTTCTTCTACCCACTCAAAAAACAAACAACAAAAAAAAAAGGTGCTCTTTAGGTGCAGCTCAAGTGGTTGAATGCCTACCCATCAAGTGTGAGGCCCTGAATTCAAACCTCTTCTGCCTCAACACAGAAAAAAACGTAAACTGTTTGGCAGACTGTTATTCATTTAGAAACTAAAAACTTTTAAGATTGTATCAAATTCTCAACTGGAAGAGACGAAAAACAAAGGAATATATTAGATCTACTGAAATCAGCACTTCTTGTAGAGGGTCATTATGATAGAAAATGAACTGTTATTAGTGATTCCTTTTTTTACTAAAAGGACAAAATATTTTCTTTTTTTTTGGGTCCGGTTGTGGGGCCGGAACTCTGGGACTGGGCACTGTCCCTCAGCTCTTCAGCTCAAGGCTAGCACTCTACCACTTGAGCCACAGTGCCACTTCCGACTTTTTTCTTATGTGGTGCTGAGGAATCGAACCCAGGGCCTCGAGCATGCAAGGCAAGTGCTCTACCACTGAGCCACCTTCCCAGCCCCGACAAAATATTTTCTTGCTTTCAGATATTGTCATTTTGTCTGGAAGTGTCAATATTTTCCAGTGGAGTTTAAATTTTAATCTTAATTGTTCAGACATAGTTATTAAGTTATAAAAGGTGTTATCATTCTGCCTTTTCCTCTCTAAGCTAGTTCTTGAAATGATTTAATAAGGAGACATTAGTAGCCTTATTGAAGGACTAGTATACTTCAGCCACAGTGCTAAACAATGTGCATTTGAACTTCACCAAATCCTACTGAAGTACGATTTTTCACAAATGAAAAACAAAAAGCTAATACTCTTTCTTTCTTTTTGGTGCCAGTATTGGGAGTTGAACTCACGGCTGACTATTGTCCTTTAGCTTTTTCTCTCAAGGCTGGCACTCTATCTCTTGAATCACAGCTCTTTCCCCAGATTTTTTAGTGGTTAATTGGAGATAAGACTCTAAGGGACTTTCTGCCTCAGCTGGCTTTGTACTAGAATCTTAAGATCTCGCCTCTTGAATAGCTAGAATTACAAGCAGGAGCCACCAGCACCTGGCCAAAACTAATATTCTTGTAATCAACTAAAGAAGAGCCTTCCCACTTTTCCTCTCCTTATTTCCCATCAGTACACCTGAATGATCCAGATGTTCAATTCCTTAGTCTACCATGCAAGATTGCAACTGAAATTCAGTTGCTGGAGAAACTTCTGGGGAGGATTTTTTTTCTGAAAATTAAAAAAAAAACATTCTGGTTGACTTGTTGCTTTCAGCTTTTGGAATATTTGTGTAGGCAGCAAATAAAATAAACTTGAATACTCAGATAGTTTAATATTGAACATAAACCAAGTTCTTGACCTTTAGAATATTGAATAAAAAAAAGATTGTGATGGTTAATCTTGATGGTCAACTTGATTTGATAGAGAACAGTCTAGGAGGTTACTAAAGCATACTTCTGGGTATGTCTTTGAAGTTGTTTCCAGAGACAGGATTAACTAAGGGGATAAGACTACCTTGAAAGGAACTCCCCTGGAAGAAGCATATTCTCTCTCTCTCTCTCTCTCTCTCTCTCTCTCTCTCTCTCTCTCTCTCTCTCTCTCTCTCTCTCTCTCTCACACACACACACACACACACACACACACTTTCCTCTCCTCTCCCTCTTTCCCTCTCTCCCTCTCTCCCCCTCTCCCCATCTCTCTCCCTCCCTGTCTGTCCTTCTCCCTCTCTCCCTCTCTCCCTCTTCTCTCCTTTCTCCCTTCCTCTATCTGCCTCTCCCTCTCCCTGCCCTTCTCTCTCTACCCACTCCCTCTCCTTCCCCTCTTCTATGTTCTCCCCAGTATGATACCCTGAAAAACCTAAAATCTTGCCCTCTTTTAGGTTGTTTATGTCTATTTTTTGTCACAGAGAAAAGCAAGCTACCTAATCCAAAGATCTACATAAATCAACAATTATGAACGATGAGCAGTCATCAACCCTATGAAATGTGAATGGTGTAGGGTATAAGAGACAAGTGTTTATAAATGAATATAACTTGGTCCACAGTTTCCCTGATATTTCCCTGTATTGTTCATTTATGTCAGCAGTGATGAGAAGCTATGACTTGGTTTCCCTTCCTCAGGTCCCTTATGGTGATAAATGTTGCATTTCACTATTAGAAACTGGAGCACCTTTCAACCTTGCATCCTTGGTTCATCCAGATCACTGCTAAACCCTGGTCATGTTTTCCATCTCAAATGACATTTCCCACATCTGGGTCTTTGTCTACATCACCTCAGCCAAGGCCTGGTTCCAGATCTTCATCACTTCCCATCCTGAGTTCTCACAACCCCTTGCCAACTTCCTGCCACCATTGCCATTCTGGGTGGGTCTAGTCTTTCCCATAGCTTTGAGTAGTGACCTTCACCTTTTCTCTTTTAATTATGTATCAGCTTCCACTGGCTAGGATTGCATGACTGATGCTTTTGATGTTGACACACCCAGTAACTACAATGTCATTCGGAGCCAGTCACCAATGGATCATGCCTATAATCATCGTTGAGATGTGAAACTCTCAGTTCAAAGCTAGCTCTGGCAGACAAATCCAAAAAAAACTCTTTATCTCCAATTAACCAGCATTTTGCTGGAAGTGGAGATGTGGCCACGTAATAGAGCACCAGCCTTGCTCAGAAAAATTTAAGAGAGACCTTGAGCCATGCCCTGAGTTGAAGATTCAGGATTAACATGTACACAGAAAATATATCATTAGGAGCTGCCAGTCATCTGAATTTATTATGGTTGTTGTTATTATTGTTATTATTATTTTGTAGTTGTAAAAAGAGGTTTCAATTTCCTAAGTCAGGTGATAAGTACAATGCATCTTGATCAATGTCACCCCTTCCCTCATTCTCCACCATTTCCCCTCTCCCATACCTGCCATGAAGTTTAGTAGCTCACCTTTTACATAATGTACTTTGAATGTAATGAGCACACTTACTCATCCTTGCTCCATTCCTGTGCTTGCTCTTTACCCACCCCTCAAAACATAATTCTGCTTCCTGGTATTCATTTTGTTAGCGAATTGTTAATTGTTTAGAGGAGCTGTACCATTAGACTCTTCCTCTAAATATGCTATCCTTTAGTCAGTTTGTTTTTGTGTATATACATAAAACCCCATATATGTTATCCTGCATGTTTATATTTTAGATAAATTCCACATGAGAGAAAACATGCACCATTTGTTTCTGTGATCCTGACTTACTTACCATAATCTTTTCTAGGTTTATCCATTTTCCTTCTAATGACATAATATTATTCTTTCTAGTGGATGAGTAAAATTCTATATGTACACGTACAACAGTTTCTTGATCTACGTAGGGTATCTGGGCTGTTTCCCTAACTTGCCTGCTGTGACTATTACAGCAATGAACATTGGAAGCGCAAGTGTCTTTATAGTATCCAGGCTTGTGATGTGCTGGTGGATGCTCAAGATGACAAGGTAGTTCTGTGTTCAGTTTTTTTTGAATCTCCACACTGCCTTCCAGAGTGGTTGTACAAGTGTACATTTCCACCACTAATGTAATAGGGTTTTCCCAGCATCCCACCAGCATTTGTTATTGTTTGTATTTCTCTTGTATTTTCCATGCTGGCTACTGGCTAGTCTTATCCCAATGTTGTTATGATTTACATTCATTTTTTATCCTAAGTATTCAAACCATTTGTTTGATATTCAGATGTACAGATTGAGGAGTTATGTGGGGCACAAAGGAAAGCTCAATCCCTAACTCATAACCTGTCATCCAAGTACTGATGTTAGCCAAAGAGTGTCAGTCATGGTGGTTGACCAGGACAGTGTAGGAATATGAATGAAATGCTGCAAACACAGTTTAGGGTTAAAAGAGGGGGGGAAAGCTACTACTACATATTTTTATGCTGGCAAGATGTAAAGTGCTTCAATTTTAAGTGGCATGGAGCAAACTAAGTAAAGGGCCAAAGGCTCTAAATAGAATTCTCTGTTTAATGTATGAAATGAGCTCGGGCAGAGGCCAGAACTGCTCATGAAGCGTACACACTCCAGTGATGGAAGGCCCACTCAACCAGACTGAAGTGTCCCTCATACACAGAATAGCAGCCATCATACTGATCCAGTGAGCTAACTAAATGTCATATTGTTCTGCCAGACAAGGCTTTTGTTTTAGGGAGTGACTAAGAGACTGTCTTCATCCAGGAGAATGAAAATACTCTTAGGGCTCTGGGAAAGGATAAATTGTTGATCCTGTTCCTAGAACAGTCCCTCCACATTTTCATATGCGATTGGGCTGTGTTTTACACTGGAAGATGACTGTGCAGCCCACTTAGTCAGCTGTGGGAATATTTATCTGTTTTTCTGTGCTGGTGCTGGTGCTGGTACTGAATCCAGAGCCTGGGTGTTGACCCTGAGCATTTGTGCTCAAGCCTGGCCCTTACCAGTTGAGCCACATCTCCATTTCTGGCTTTTTGTTGGTTAGTTAGATATCAGAGCCCCTTGGATTTGTCTGTGATCTGCCTATCTCAGCTTGCTAGGAAGCTAAGATTACAGGCATGTGTCACCAGCTACCCTCTTGGTCAGCTATGTTTTCATGAGGTACTTGCTATTGACCCAAACAAAGAAAAGAACTTTAGGATTTTCTTTATGGACAGTGTTAAATTGATGGTGCCTGGCAAAGTACTGTGAGCTTGGGGCTTGAGTCCAAGCCTCTGTAGCCTCTACTCAAAGTAGAAAGTTAAGACTCTGGAAGAGTCAGCCAGGAGTATCATCGCATTTGGGTTCTTTGCCTTTATTCTCTCTTGCTGAAAACAGAAGTGAATCACAAGATTCATTGAGCGTCTGCAGAGGGAAATGATGCAACTCAGGTCACATGACACAAAGAAGAAAGGCCCATTATACCAACCCGGCTCTTTATTGTGTGCTAGTGTAAGGAGAGGTTCTGTGCCCATACTGGGAAGCCATACACAGTTGTAGTCCTACCTTTTCAGGGCTGAGGAGTAAACCCAGGGCCTTGTGCATGTAAAGCATTTACTCTACCACTCACAGCTACATCCTAATCTGAACCTGGGATCTTTGTACATGAAGAAGGTATAAGAGTTCACTTATTTCCATCATTCTTTTAGTTTTTCTGACCTTGTAACCATTAGATCCATTATTTTTTTTCTCCTCCTCCTCCCCCTCCCCTTCCTTCTCCCCCTCCCCCTCCCCCTCCCCCTCCTCTTCCCCCTCCCCCTCCTCCTCCTCCTTCTTCCTGTCAGTTCAAAATGTGAAAAGAATTGAGCTAGGCTTATTTACCCTAGTTTTGCTAAGTAATCTGAAACAGGTGAAAAACTGTGCTTTGCCTCAGCCACAAGTGACCTTAAATTCTAATAAAAGCTCCTAAGATGAAGAGGCTATATATGATGGGTGTATTGTATTATATGTATGTGACATTTATATACCTACCCACAAATCCATAATATTTAAATGAGTTAATCTTTATGATGTGTTTGTTGTAATTGCTTAATAAATGATAGCCATTATTAATTTTCTTAGTACTTAAGGGAATTAATACTAATATCTCTAAAGAGTTAATGGCCCGTTGCCAAGACAATAGGACCCGGAACAGAAGAGTCCTGGATTGTCTTTGTGACATCGTCCTGGCTTGGTGTTCTGAACCTTACCGCTCCCTAGGGAGTACATTAGGTACCAAGGAATGTTTCTGGCATCTTAGGAAATCAACCATCTGAAGATGTTCAAGATGGAATATCTTTTCTCCATATCCACAGCTGGGCCTAGTGATTAAAAAGTAGCAAGGCAAGAAGAGTCTCTGCTATATTTGCAGCATTTTCTGTGAGAGTCACATGAATTAGACCTGAACAATGAGCCCTTCAGATCTGTACCAAACCCCTGTCTTATATGTGAGTTCAAGTGTCACTTTTGGGGTGCAGTCTTCTGACAGGACATATTTCTCCTACAGTTTCTAGGTACCTCTCTTGTAGCAATGAAGACATTGTTATGTAACTGTGTTTTATGTAAGCTCCTCTTGGACTAAGAACCAACTGTCATTTCATTTTTTATGCTCTCCGGGATACTCTAGAGCATATTGGCTCTTGTTAATAATGATAATAGTAATCTGCTCAATGTTAACTGAGTGGTAGAATCATCCGAATGAATGTGGTAAGTTTATGGACAAGATTAACTAGGATTTTATCTCTGGGGTTCTTTTTTACTCCAAGCACAAACTCATCATTGAATCACTATCAGCTGTGAAGTTTCCTACCTCTTCTTTCCCTCTCCTGATTTCTTGTCATGGATTCAACAAGCTAAACTTCAACGTTGTTCTCACAGAGAACCTGGCACTCAGAAAAAAAGTTGGAGTGAAACCATTCTTATGTGGGTGTTGATCAGCCAACTTGAGAGAGTATTTCTGAGATAATTTTTTGTTTGTTTTGTAATCAGTTGGTGCAGTCATGGATTGCGCTCTGTAAAAATATTAACTTCATCTTACATGTCATTTAAATTACATGGATTTAATTTACTTTCAAACCTTCCAGCCACTTTTGCCAAATTGGAAGGAAACTGTGCTCGGTGAAATCCACTGAGTTAATTTAATCCTTTACTGACTGATCAGTGTCTTTTTTTTCCACATGAAGGATGCTGCCATTTCATATTAATTTGGAGAAAAAAATGCCTTATTAGGAAAAATGAAAAGAAGGCCTGAAATCAAAGATTTTTATCACACTGAATAAGATGTCCAAACTCCACTCAAGCTGGACATGCCCAAATAAGCATTAGAAAATGCCTGAGAATGAATTACAGTTCTCCCTTTCCTTTCTTATCAAAGAAATAAATGTATATGATGTATATATAATGGTAATGATATATAATAATTATATAAAGAGAGGGAAAGGGGAAGAGAATACTGATACTGGGGCTTGAACTCAGAGCTTCTTGCTCTCCCTTAGCTTTTTCACTCATGGGTGGTGACTTAACTACTTGAGCCACAGCTCCACTTGTGGTCTTTTTGGTAGATTTTTGGGGATAAGAGTTTCACAGGCTTTCCTGCCCCGGCTGGCTTCCAATTCTGATCCTCAGATCTCAGCCTCCTGAGTAGTTAGGATTACAGGTGTGAGCTACTGGCACCCAGTTCCTCTTATTAATCCTTAATGCAAGACACTGTCGTAGACGGATTCTGTGGTGAATGGGCAGACCCAGCCTTGTATGGGGCTTTGTATTCAGGCAGTTTAACTCAATCTAGAGGAGATAAAGATGAGTTTAGATAAAACAGAAATGTTGATTAAATGGTTATTGTATCTGTGCCAGGTGTTTATGCTAGGACCCAGGGATACTGACCTAAATGAGCCTTCTGAAAAGGAAATAATTCATCATTTTAACTGTGGAGTCCTGGAGGCTGTGGCATTTGAACTTGAAGACAACCACAGAGCAGAGGAGAAAGGCAGAGGGAAGTGTGTGTGCCCTGCAGGGAGGAGAGAGAGAATGCCTCAGTGTTTCAGGGAGAGGACACGGGACCTCAGTGTCCCTGAGGGGGAGTGACAGATGGTATGCCCAGACAAGCTGGGTTATATGACTATGAGCACTGAAGGTCCTGCCAAGGGGTCCTGGCTTTATCCGGAAACACCGGACAACCTGCAGGTTTTAAAGAAAGGAACAGTGCAGTCACATTCCATTTTAGTCTGGAAGGCTTAACTGGAATGGAGGTGGGAGAATCTCTACCAAAGTGGCCAGAAGAGAAATAAGAAGGAATCTCAGTAACGGGATTCATAGAACAGGAGGTGAGAACTGGAGGAAAAGGCACATATTGAAGTTCTGGTCTCAGGTGGAATTGTCAGGGTTTCTTATGTGCCCTGGTTCCAACCTGTGTTTTATCTTAATGTGTGATTTTTAAAAAATATATGATTGTGTATATCATTGCTTTTAAAAAGTAAGAAAAGCCAGGCACTGGTGGCTCATCCCTGTAATCCTAGCTAGCTACTCAGGAAGCTGAGATCTGAGGGTCACAAGAAGAAGGAGGAGAAGGGGAAGGAGAAGAAGAGGAGGAGGAAGAAGAGGAGGAGGAGAAGGAGGAAGAGGGAGGGGAGGAGGGGGAGGAGGAAGAAGGGGAGGAGGAGGGAAAGCAAGAAAGAAGCTGGGTACCAGTGGCTCATACCTGTAATCCTAGCTTCTCAAGAGGGTGAGATCTGAGGATCCCAGATCAAAGCCAGCCCAAGCCAAATCAGTGAGATTCTTATCTCCAAATAGCTAGCACAAAGCCCAAAGTGGAGTTGTGGCTCAAGCAAAGAACCAGCCTTGAGCAAAAAAGCTAAGGGACAGCACTCTGGTCCAGAGTTCAAGCCCCAAAGCCCCAATTCTGGCATGCACACGTGCACGCGCGCGCACACACACACACACACACACACACACCATCATCATCATCATCATCTTAGACGTATCGGTGTGACATGTCAGCACATCAACTGAAAACACTCCTTAATTAGTATCTTTCATTCAAGTAAGCAAACCTATAGAGACTGAAGTATTAAGCAGAGGTTTGCATTCACATAGAAACATATTTAATGCTTTCCACCTCCTCTGACTCAGGAGCTCAAAATTATTTCATCTTAGGATGTTGTTGGGTGGAGAAAGTAACGTTTCCATTTTATTTGTTTAAGGGTGGTTTTGTGGGATATTTAAAGGTCTTTGAAGGAGAAGATAGGTTGGCAGGATGGAGGGAAAAGATATGTCAAGCAAAAAACAAAAAAAAAAACGTGTGTTTGAGAGTGGAAGAAGCTGAGGAAGGGAGTGGTGAGGTGGCTGGCAGGAGCAGATGGAAGGGAATTACTGAACTACTCACCGGATTGAGAAAGGAACCAAGGGAACGTTTGCCAGCTTGGCTTTCCTCTTGGGTCCTGGGCCTGTTTTCCCCAGCACTCACATTGGCCCTGGGCTTTCAGATGGACAATGACTCTGGACCACTAAAATTTCCTTGTACTTGTCATCAAAAATTATACTGTGGTAGTGGTGAGAGTCAAAATACTGAATGTGCCTGCTTGGGAAGTTTGTATTAGCAATTCAGTTCTTCAGTCCAGTTTTGCTAGCTTGACTTCCTATGTTGATATGTTTCTTTTTTTAATAAATAAATGACAGAGGCTTGGGGGTGGGTCAGGGAGTGTAATTTGTTAGTAAAGCTTGTGCTTAGCATGGGCCAAGCTGTGGATTCAATTCCAAGCACAAAAGAAAAAGAAAAAGACTAAAAATCACAGATTTAGCTGGGCACCAGTGACTCGTCCCTGTAATTCCGGCTACTTAGGATGCTGAGTGAGACCTGGAAGATTACATTTCCCAGCCAGCTAGGCAGAGAAGTCTTTAATTAGTCAGCCAAAAGCTAGACTGGAGGTGTGACTCAAGCGATAGACCACCAGCTGTGAACAAGAAAGCTGAGCAACAGCCCACAGTCCTGAGTTCAGAAACCGGTACTAACAACAACAAAAAAAAAATACTCATTGCAGACTCACTGTTGTGCATGCACTGTAGTAGTAGCCAGGTCAATTGTCAAGAAGTGGCAACTATTCTCAAAGAAGCAGCAAGGTTGAAATATAGACTTTAAAAATGTATGCATATAATTTATGTTACTTATATTTATATTCTTTATATATTATTATATATTATGTATTATATGTATGTAGTGTATAATATAAATATATAAATAAAAAATATAATCCAAGTGCTAGTAGTTCATGTGTATAATCCTGGCTCCTCAGGAGGTTGAGATCTGAGCATCGAGGTTTGAAGTCAGCTCAGGCAGACAAATTTGAGAGACTTCTTTTCTCCAACTAACCATCAAAAAGCCAGAAGTGGAGCTGTGGCTTACATGGTAGAACACAAGCCTTGAGTGAAGAAAGCCAAGCCCCAGTACTGGCACAAAAATAAATAAAAATAGATATGTATATATTAATAATATTTTATCACATGTTTGTGAATACTCATGATTGTATATGTTAACTTATTCATCAAAACACAGTCCTGTGGCATTTTCATAATGCTTTCCATATTTTCCCATGAAAATTCTTCCTCAATTGTCTTGACTTTATAAAGCAGCAATTGTTCTACAATAGTACATTCAATTGAAATATTATTTATGTATATATGTAAGTTTTACTGTCCACATTAAACAATGCTTAAATATTTTAACAACTTATTTTATCTACTTCAGTAGATCTAAAATATTGTTAACTAACACAAAAATGTTTTACAGTCCTCCTTGGAGGAAATAATTCTTCAGAATCCAATTTGTATTTTATCATATTGACCCACCTGAGTTTGAACACCAAATTTATCCAACACACTTGATCTGCATTTCAATTTTCTTAAAGATTTACAGTTGAGAAAGTAGTTTCACATATATAAATCGTGCTAGGCACACTAACCAGTTTTCAATCACTGAGCAGATGTTAATTTTTAATTTTAACTTAATTACAATGAAAATTAAAAATTCATTATGTTGGCTGTACTAGTGACATTTCCAGTGCTTAATAGCTACACCTATGACTATTAGTGCAGATCGAATTATTATGAATTGTCAGCTCTAGGACCTTTAGGTATCAGACCCATGTCATAATATAAAGTAATGGCATTCGCAATCTGCATTTCATTTTGAGAGCTGCCTTTGGTTGATGATGCTTAGTGGTTGATGTCTCTAACCCAGAGGTTCAAGAGACTGGAGTTATGGCTTCAGTGGTAGAGCACCAGCCATGAACAAGAAAATTAAACAAGAGGGGCTAAGAAGATGGCTTAGTGGTAGGATGCTTGCCTTTATGCATGAGGCCCTGAGTTCGAGTCCTCAGCACCACATAAATAGAAAAAGCCAGAAATGGCGCTGTGGCTCAAGTGGTAGAGCACTAAGCTTGAGCTGAAGAGCTGAGGGACAGCACCCAGGCCCAGAGTTCAAGCCCCAGCCCCCCCCCCCAAAAAAAAAACTAAGCAAGAGTCCAATGCCCTCAGTAGATCAAGCCCCAGTTTCAAGCACCCCAAAAGTTAACAAAGAGAAAAAAGTACCGAAGTCAGCACAAGCAACACCCAAGTTTATTTTATTTTTCAATTCCTTATTACAGTATATGTGAGGTTATCAGCTAGATAACTCTGTTTAAGAAGGGAACTGCATTTCATTTATCTAGGCAGTACTGGGGTTTGAACTCAGGGCTTTGTGCCTGCTAGGTTCACATTCTACTATTTGAGCCACTGAAGATGGAAACTGTTCTGTACCCTCCCATGCATCCCTTCACCTGAGGAAATGATTCTATAGGTTTCTCTGTAACTACTGTGCTCTGGAATCTACATTTTTTAAAAGCTTCTCAGCCTTGTAAGGCAATGATGTGTCACTGTGACAAAATGCCTGGGGTAATCAGTTTCTTCTCTCTTTTCTCTGTTCTGTTCCTTTCCTTCCTTCCTTCCTTCTTTCTTTCCTTTCTTCCTTCCTTTCTTCCTTCCCGTCCCTTCCCTTCCCTTCTCTCCCCCCTCCCTCCCTCCTTCCTTCCCTTCCTCTCACCCTTCTTTCCTTCTTTGTTTCTTTCTTTGTTTCTTTCTTTCCTTCTTCCTTCCTTCCTTCCTTCCTTCCTTCCTTCCTCCCTTTTTGATGCCAGTACTGGAGATTGATCTCAGGACCTTGTGCTCTCACTTGGCTTTTCTCCTCAAGGCTGGTGAGCCACACTTCCTCCACTTTATGATAGCTAAATGCAGATTATAGTCTCAGTATTGTTTCTGCCTGAACTGGCTTCCAACCATGATCGTCAGATTTCAGACTCTTGAGTAGCTAGGAGTCTGAAATAGGGGTGAGCCATTGGTGCCAGGCTAATTTGTACTTTTTTATAGAGCTCCCCAGCCATGTTAGGGAACACTGTAACAAAATTCACGAGAGAATCAATTTTTTAAGTAGGAAACATTTACTTTGGCTCCCAGTATAGAGGTTTCTGTCTGTGGTAGTTTGCACACATGGCTCTGGGTTTGTGGCAAGGTCATGTCAGGGAGCACTTAATGAAGTTCAGGTCATAAGGGCCAGAAAACAAAGTGATAGGGAAAGGAAAGGACCAGGGACAAAATACATCCCTCAAGGGTATGTCCTCAATAATTGCCCTCCGCCAACGGAGCCTCACCTTGTAGTTTTCACAGAGTCCCTTTAGACCTTTAAGCCATACATCTAAACATGGATCAATCCATTGATAAAGACAAAGCCTTTGTGATTCAGTCACCTCCCCTAAGGTCCCACTCTGGGCACAGCTGCGCTGGAGAGACATACGAGTTTTTCGGGGACATTTAAGATCCAAATCATGTTACCAGCTTTGGGTAAACTTTGGGCTTTTGTCAGGACCCTCTGTGGGAAAAGTGGAGTTGTAGCCAAGAAATGGCCTCTGTGCAATGGTAGAATAATGAGATTAAGAGTGAGAAGGGAGGGGGATATAAAGTTAAAAATGAACATATAGAAGCCAGGTGCCAGTGGCTCATGCCTGTAATCCTAGCTACTCAGGATGCTTGAATCTAAGCATCACTGGCTCTATGAGACTCCTATCTCCAGTTAACCACCAAAAATTTTGATGTGATGTGCCTCAAGTGGTAGAGCACTAGCCTGAAGAGAAGAAGCCAAGAGATAGTACTCAGGCTCTGAGTCCAAGCCCTAGTACAAACACACACACACACACACACACACACACACACACACACAAACTCACCTATGGGACAGCTTTGGGAGGTCTATAAGCTGATAAATGAAAATCATCAGGGAAAAATCTTTGGAGAAAAAGCATTTAGAAAACATTAGAAAAAAGCATTAGAAAAAGCATTTCTAGATGCTAAGTGCATTCACTTGTGTGTGTGTGTGTGTGTGTGTGTGTGTGTGTGAGTTGTGGGGCTTGAACTCAGGGCTTGGGCACTGTTCCTGAGCTTTTGTGCTCAGGGCTTAGTGTACTACAACTTGGAGTCACAACTTTACTTGTGGTTTTTGAATAGTTAATTGAAGAGAAGTGTCTCATGGATTTTCCTGTCCAGACTGGTTTTGAACCACAGTCCTCAGATTTCAGCCTCTTAAGTAGCTAGGATTATAGGCGTGAGCCACCAGCACCTGGCTTATTCATTTTATAATATAGAATTTCCCTGTGAATCTAGGATAATGGGGCCTGGTAATTTCCTGTAGGATTTGTGGCTCTTGAAGAGTTAACATGAGCTTCTATACAGAATTGGACCATCTGTACCTAACTGGTGTGGTGCAGTCATTGGAGAGAATACAGAATACTGTATAACCAGTGACTTGCTTCCAGAGGCCAAAACAAACTAGTATTTCCTAGAGGCTATCCTGGTAAACATTTTCCAGGTGCATGTGTTTGCCACATAGGTCTTTAGGTAAGGACATGCTTGCCAAATGCTACCTGCAACTAGAAGCTTGTTGGAAAGTCAGTATCTGCCTGCATGCACAATGTCCCATTGTCTTTTAGGGGCTGGCAGCTTTTATTCTTTTCCCTGGGGCAGAGCTAGGCTGCAGGTGATGTTTGCCCATGCCATGGCCCCCTTCCTTAAGGCAGCCTCAGAAGTACCTTGGCTCTGAAAGATTTCTTAACTCTAGAAAAATTGCAAAAAAGATATAATCTAGGCTATGGTATCAATTATTTTTGTTTTTGTTTTTTGGAGGGGGTGTTTTTGGTGTATGTGTGTGCTGGTATGTGTGTGGCTTGAACACACTTCCAGAGCACTCTGCCATAGCTTTTATCATTCTAGGATAGTTCTTGACCACTTGAGCCATACCTCCATGCCAGCTTTTTGCTGGTTAATTGACATAGAGTCTCTCCGACTTATCTGCCCCAGCTGGCTTCCAACTTTCACCCTCACATCTCAGGTTACTGAATAGCTAGGATTATAGGCATGAGCTACCAGCACTTGGCCTATTATTAATTGCCATATTTCCATGATAACACTTTAACACTGTCAACCAAGATTCTAGGAAAATTAATGTGTCTAAAATTAATGTACATATATATATATACAAATAAACACAAACATTATTGTTTGAAATATTTGAAATATTTTATAGTTGAAATATTTCATCAAGCATCCTGCAGAGTGGTTCTAACACCTGAGTTTAGAAATAAGTGTTGGGTTTATAAGAGCAATAATAAGGAAATAATAAGAATCATCACCTCCTAACATTTCTTCTCACTTTCGGGTTCTGAATATATAGGTAATGTTACAATGTCATCATTTTGAATATTGACTTCTCCATGAGTTTTTGTGTAAGCAGTGTTTCTTGTTTCCTACAATAGAATAGGGTGAGTAGACATTACCTGAAGGTAGGGTGGTAGAATTCAGTGGGTTACAATGAAGTAAAGAGAGAAGTTGTATAGAATACAGAGTAGGTAAGCATGATCAGCTTTAGGCTTCTAAGTAGTTTTGTTGGAGAGTATCCTTACAACACTGCTTCCAGAAAGAATGAGATAAACTAGACACATTAACAAACTTACTTGGGGCATTTAAGCCCTTGGTACTGGAGACTTGGGGTTTTTGGCTTTCACCTGTACTTAATTTGCTACCAGGCCACAAAGAGAAAGGAGATTTATTTATAAATAATTTGATAACTGTTAAAAGAAATGAACTTTAAATTTATTTGTTCCATGACCACTAAAGAGTTTTATGGGACTGTCAATTAAACATGCCAACAATCCACTTTATTTATTTTGTGTGTTGGTTAATGGGGCTTGAACTTACTCAGGGCCTAGGCACTATTCCTTAGCTTTTTTGTGCTCAAGGTTAGCAGTATACCACTTGAACCACAGCCCTGCTTCTGGCTTTTTGCTGGCTAACTGAAGTCTTACGGACTTTACTACCTGAGCTGATTTTGAACCTCAATCCTCACATCTCAATCTCTTAAATAGGATTACAGGCGTTAGATACTAGCATCACTTTCTTGTTTTGTGGGATTTTGTTTTGTTTTGTTTATTATTATTGTTAAATAGAGATCTCAGTATAGTTTAAAATACATAACATGTATTTAGAATCAGTAGGGAATAAGCGATCTATGGGCAAATCTCAATTTAACAATTTGGAAGAGAGTCTTTTCTGAACTTCATTTTGCTATTCTCTTTACCTATAATATCAAATGTATTATTAATTCTCATGTTTAAATGAATTTGGGTCATCAAGAACTGTGTTAATTCTGTAATATATTGCTACCTTCAGACTTCTTGAAATGGGAAGATCTGTCCTCTCCTATTCTAAAATATCTGGGGCTGGGAAGGTGGCTCAGTGGTAGAGTGATGCCTTGCATGCATGGGGCCCTGAGTTCGATTCCTCAGCACCACATAAGCAAAAAGAAAAAGCCGGAAGTGGCGCTGTGGCTCAAGTGGTAAAGTGCTAGCCTTGAGCTGAAGGAGCTGAGGGACAGCGCCCAGGCCCAGAGTTCAGGCCCCACGACCGGACCCAAAAATAAATAAATAAAATATCTATAGGCCCCTATCTGATGTAAGTTTTAAGTTCTCATTTTGTTGTTATTTTCTGATTTCATTGTCCAATTTGGCCATCAGCTGACAGTTGTCTCTGTATACTGTCAGTGAGCTTGACTTTAGGAACATTTGCACCATCCATGATTTGTTACTTTTAGTCTAATGTACAATGGGGTTGGGAGATGAGATTAGAATTATGTCTAGTGTAGGAGAAAATAAGCTCTAAACGAGGATACACTGGGAGAAGTGGAGAGCAAGAAAGAAGTGACTGTCTGGAAGTCAGCTAGACCTCTGGTACGCGAAATTACACTTTTATTGTTTTTGTTTTTGTTTTAATGAGCCTGATGCTGGGGTCTCACACCTGTAATCCTACCTACAATTAGTCAGGAGGCTGAAATCTGAGGATCTATGTATGTAATCAACCTAGTCAGAAAAGTGTGTACAAGACTCTGATTAACTAGCAAAAGGCTGGAAGTGGAGCTATGTCTTAAATGGTAAGGCGCCATCCTTGAGCAAAAAAAGAAAAAAAAAAAGATAAGCTACAGCATGAGACCTTGAAGTCCCAGTAATATTTTTTTAAAAATAAAAAGATGAAAAGAAAGAAAATATGTGAGGGTAACTTTTAAATGCATACCGGCAAAAATCTCTCAGGCTACCATTATTTAGAAGTTCAACTCATATTAAGAAAAATTCTAGAATAAATATGAAGAAATGTAGAGGCACTGAAGTCAGATTTGAATGACCTTCAGAAGTTTTCTTTTTATTCCTTTTCAACTCCAGTATGGATGCTGATGTCTACTTAAGGTTGATGAGAATGTCTGAATCTAGTTCTGTGCCCCTATAAAGATTAGTTCATTTTTCTCCTTTTTTTTTTTCATTTCATTTCCCTTAAATGTTTGGTAATTATGATCTGTAAATACATTAAAAAATAAGATGATAAATCCTTTCATTTATATGTCTGTGAGACATATAAACATTAAGCAATATTCTTCTATTAGTTGAGTGACAGTCTCATCATTGGCTCCTCCAAAAATAGCACCACAGAAGAGACTAACAAAGGGCAAATTTGTACTTGGTTCTCAATTCCAAATTAATTGAAAGAACAAGATTGGGCTGGGCACTGGTGGCTCATGCCTGTAATCGTAGCTACTCAGAAAGCTGAGATATGAGAATTGAAGTTCAAAACCAGCCTGGGCAGGTGTATCAGCAAGACTCTTATCCCTGGTGAACCACTAAAAAACTGGAAGTGGACCTGTGGCACAAGTAGTAGAACACCAGCCTTGTGAGAAAAAGCCAAGGGACAGCTCCCAGGCCCCAAGTTCAAGCCACAGTATTTAGAGAGAGAGAGAGACAGAGACAGAGATAGACAAAGAAAGCAAAAGAGGAGAGGGAAGGAGAGGAGAAGAGAGAGGATAGGAACTTTTACTCTCCCCAGAACAGACACCTCCCTGCAGACAATGTTGTCTTTGCATTGCTGTGAATCCTTTAGTAAATGCCACATGACCACCACAATCAGCACTTAAAAATATAATCTGAGCCTCAAATGTGAGGGTACAGCAGGCCAGGGAGCAACTTTGCTAATGTTTAGTTCACCAAAATCCCTTCAAGTGTTCATTGTAGTAATTTGGACATTTTTCCCCTTCCTGTGAAATGTTTCAGTTCATCAGTCAATTCTCCTACCATGCTGTTTTATAATTTCAACCTACATTGCTAAAGAAAAACCTTCAATTACCTCGAGTCAATTGAGAATAGAAAATTACTCATGTTTCCTGCTCCTCACAACTGTGGTAGTGAAGAAATAGATTTTGATTGACCCTGGAAGGATTCTAGTCAGATATATTGCCACTGAAAGATCAATTCGTTACACGCTTTAATTTTGTTAAGTAACTTTGCATTTTCCTTCCCAGTTTCTTCACTTAGCTTACACCTGTTTTCTTTTGAAGATGGCAAATTTTACTTGACTAATATTGCTTCTTTTTGGTTTCCTACATTAAGCTTTTCTATCAAGCCAGTTTAGGCCATGTCTTCAGATAATATCATTGGAGACTTCAATCCAATCACTGTTCTTTACAAGTTCTGCCAACAGATGTTGAGTGTTTCATTTTTCTTAAGGGTGTGTGGTTTCTCACTGACTCTTGGCTTCAAATAGGAATTCTCTGCTGTTGGTTTTGTCTGGAAGAATAAGAAGCTGTTTAAAGCTGTCTGGACTCATGGCTAAGGGCCTTGAGTTCCCAAAGCAACAGTATGTCACCCACCTGATCACTCTTTGCCCTGAGATTTAGGCAGCCCTGGAACCCAACACCAGCCAGTGAAATCGCTGGGGTAGCACGTGTGTTCGGTATGTGTGGACTGTTTATGAGACTGTTTGAGTCGGGCTCATGTTCCTGGAGTGCTTTGAGCAGCTTTGCTAATCAGTCAGCATAGTATGTTCTTGTGGATAAATATAGACATACGGGTACTCTGCAAGTTGTAAGTCACTGTCTTACTGTGCAGCTAAAAATTGTCCCATTGGTATGAACTGTCTGCTCCGGACGGAAGGCCTGTTTTTAGTTTGCCTTCTACTGTAGTCTTTTTGCACCTGACTAAAAATACACCTTGGACTAAAAATATAATAGCCCTACCTTGTGGCTGAGACACTTTATGGTGGCATGAGCAACAGGATCATGGAGCCCGTCATTATGCTTTTTTGCTTTGGAACATAGTCTCTGTAGCCTGTCCAGACTGCTAGTTTGGATTTCTTCTCAAGCTCATGGAGATTACAACAGCTTGTTGGAGACGATCCTGTGTGATCAGCCTCATCAAAGGGCTGGGTAGGTATGAACTACTGGTGTGTGTGTGTGTGTGTGTGTGTGTGTGTGTGTGTGTGTGTGTGTGTGTGTGTGTGTGTGTGTATGTGTGTGTGTGAGAAGGCTGACTGGGTTATCAAATGCTGAGTGTTGGAGGACTACTCTTCTAAAGGTTTCAATGGGCGGAGGTGAGGAGCCTGGAGCCTGGTCTTTGGGGTTATAATATCTCAGGGGAAAGATTTCATCTTTTTTGTATATGAGTCTGTGAACAGACAGCTGGGATGTAATGGATTTTTCTGTGCACTCAACTTTCACTAAAAGATTTTGTATTCCTGGGCTGAGAAACTGCTGACCTATAAAAACAGCTATATGTATTTAGAAAATAGTTCATACAATTGAGTTTAATATTGGGGCTTACGCTTGATGTCTTAGAAATATTAATATAATTCTTCTTCCTTGTTTTGTTTTTAACATGGCAATCGGCCTAAATTTAGCATTTTTCCCTTTGCTACTGGCTTAGCCTTCCCCATCATTAAAAAAATAAAATAAAATGCTTTTCTTTGTTGATAAATTTAAATACGGGGCACCATGTGTTAATTCTTCAGTGAGGCTAAATTGCCTGCCACCACTTTCCTTTAGCAGAGAAGTTGAGATAATCTCAGCTAACATTTGAAGCTGCGTTATACAGCAGTTCCAAAAGATTAATGAAAAGAAATACCACAATGTGATTCCATGGGAAAGTTGATTCGTATGTGCTAAAGGCTCCACACATTGCTCTAAATATTTTGTTTATTATAATAATGTCATAATATATAATATAATAAACATTTTGATTATTAAAGATTTAGGAGATTGAATTACTGATTCATTATTCTATCATGGATCTCTAACAAAACTGTGAGATACTTACAGAGGATGGAATGCTGTTTCCATTACTTATGTGGTTTGTATAACTTAGGGAACTATTTTCTCCCTCTTAAAAAAGTTTAATGTACAAGAAGCAGTTGTTTAAATGATAAATCTTATGATTGCAGGAATTTGGAGGAAAAATACTGCAACGTAATAGGACATGCATGAAATGATTACTCTCTGTTTCTAGCATGAGGTTTTCTTCAGGGACTCTTTTGTGTTCCAGCTGAATAGAGTTCTTCCAGGGTCTCACCACTTTATCGTTCCGCACTTGCCTTGTCTTTGTCTTTTGATTGTTGCCGTTGGTTGATGACGTTTTGTTTTGGTGTTTTGGTGTTTTGGTGGTGTGTGTGTGTGTGTGTGTGTGTGTGTGTGTGTGTGTGTGTGTGTGTGTGTGTGATAGTGATGGCTTTTCATTTTTCTGTTTTTGATGTTTTTAAGACGGGGTTTTGCTCTGTAGCCCTGAGTAGCCTTGAACTCCACTCTCCCTGCCTCAGCCCTTCAAGTGCTTGAGTGCTAAGATTACAGGTGTGTATCACCACACCTGTTCCCTCATTGCCTCTGTGTGTGTGTGTGTGTGTGTGTGTGTGTGTGTGTGTGAGTGATGTGTGAGTGGTGTGTATGGGGCTTACCTCAGGGCCTGGGTGCTGTCCCTGAGCTTCTTTGGCTCAAGACTAGCACTCCACCTCTTTAGCCACAGTTTATTGGAATTTTCCTGCCTGAACTGGCTTCCAACTGGGATCCTCAGATCTTAGCCTCCTGAGTAGCTAGATTTACAGACATGAGCCACAGGCACATGGCACACTCATTGCCTTTCTTGTTCAGAATATATAAACATTACTTTTAGAAAGGATTATTAAAAACAAGTATGTTTCAGTGGCTTGGTAAATTTTTCACTATCTTACATTAAAAACTTCTGATAGGCATGTATTAAATGAATTCAATATAGGCATTCTATATTTGTATAACTATTTAAGAAAATAACCTAAAATATTTTTATTAAAGGGGATAGGTTTTTTTTTTCTTCCTTTTTTCTCAGTCATGGGGCTTGAACTCTGGGCCTGCATGCTGTCCCTGAGCTCTTCAGCTCAAGGCAAGCATTCTACCCCTTGAGCCACAGCGCCACTTCCAGTTTTCTGGTGGTTTAGTGGAGACAAGAGTTTCATGGACTTTCCTGCCTGGGCTGGCTTTGAAGTGCAATCCTAGGATTACAGACATGAGCCACTGGCTTCCAGCTAAGTTTTTTTTCTATTGCTAAAAAAAATATATATATGAAACAGTAAATGGTGAAATGTGTAGTGTTGATAAAAGCACATTTGAACCACAATTTTTTAAAAGACTTCATTTACTCAGTTAATACATTTAACAGAAGTTTATGAAGCTCAGTTAATATATTAAACAAATGTTTATTAGTCCTGGAAACCCTTCATATGCTATAGAAATGTACATTGTGACCCAGGTGCTGGTAGCTCACATCTGTAATCCTACTCCTCTGGAGGCTGAGATCTGAGGACTGAATTTCAAATCAAGTCTGGGCAGAGACTCATCTCCAGTGAACCAGCAAAAAGCCAGAAGTAGATCTGTGACTCAAGTGGTAGAGTGCCAGCCTTGAGTGAAAAATCTAAGCAAGATCACAAGGCCCTAAGTTCAAGTACATACATGCATACACACACACACACACACACACACACACACACACACACACACTGTGTGTGTGTGTGTGTGTATGTGTGTACTTATATGATGCATATCCATCTCTATTACATGTACATATGTGTATGTTACTTACATATGTGCTGGTATATGTGTTATTGTAATGTATACTCTGTGTGTAATTTTAGAGTACAGCCTGTTTTTTAACAAAGACATGTGACAGGCTAGACTCACCTTCAAATTACTCCTCACATGATGTAATCCACACAGGGGTCCTCGAGGAGAGAGCTATAGCATTGGTTTACAGACTTTCTTTGTCAGAATGTGGCGGCTGCTGGCCCGGTCCTTGTGCCAGCTTCCTGCTCACCCAGCCTGCAGTCTTCACTGGCCTTTCATGTTGCTCTCTGTGGAATGTGCCTTCCAAGTTTTTCTGTACACTGTCACATTGGGCTTATCCCTTGCCCTTGAAGCTTGACTTTCAGTATACATCTAATAAAAATAACTCAAGAAGACAGATTAAGAGAATTGTACGAATGTCTGCTGTCCCTCAGTTTGCACAGCCTTTTGACCTTGATGTATAGTAGGAAACACATTCCTCACTAACATGCAGAGCACACATGTATGTGTCCCCACACTCTCGCACATGAGCACACACATGCCTATAGAAACAGACAGAGACTGAAGACAGAGGCTTTATGAAACAGGGCCTACCTTCTCTAGATAGGATGCTATCTTTTGCTACGTTCTCTTCTCCTGTCCTCTGTTCTATTTCAAGAAATTTAGCTTAAACTAAGTTGGTTTCATTATCTAGAAATGGACTACAAACTGTACTTTGCCAAACTTAGCTTTTAATATTATATAAGTTGGGCTGGGCACAGTGGCTCATGCCTATCATCTCAGCTACTCAGGAGGTATAAACAGGAGGATCATATTCCAGGCCAGGAATCCCATCCAAAAAAAATAACTAAAGCAGCAAGGTCTGGGAGCAAGGCTCAACTGGTAGAGCAACTGCCTGGCAAGTGTCAGACCCTAAGATCAAACCCCAGCCCCATCAAAACAAGAGATTCCAATAGCCAGGCAGTTCCAATGCACTATGAGTCATCTTCTCAGCTGAAATGATCTGCTCTTGTCTTTAATGTGATGTTCTAATCCCGGAGCTAATGGTGCTTTATTTATCAGAAAGTGTTGCTTGTTTACAGAAAGAGCTCTCCGGTTCATCCTGATGTGAATGTAAGGTTGAATGTAAGATTTCCAAGCTGGAGACAAGTCTTGTTCTTGCTAATAGTTCCTTATTCCTTAGTGCAACATATATTTGTTGAGTGTTGAGTATTAAGCCTAGGATGGTGCTGGAAGGTGAAGATACAAAGGCATCAGATTCCTTGCCCTTTTTGCATTGAAGTATCACTGTGGAGATGGAAAGCACATATAGAATGTGTTATGGTGTATCGGGAGGCTTGCAGCCCTCTGGAGTGATATAACAGTGAAGCAAACAATGAGCAAGAAGTAGGAAGGAGTCATTGGCCATCATAGCCTCTCATAAAACTGGAAGGGAGCAAGCAGGTGAGCTATTAATATGTAGTTTTTTTTTCCTCATATAATTCCTCAAGCTGTCTGTATTCTGCCCTGAAGCCTTCCCTCATTGATCTGTCATCTGTTATTTCTAGGTGTCCACATCAGTGTCACCAACTGAGAAAATCCTGCCCTCATGATGACAGACATGTGTCTATAATCTGTGTCTGTTTCTATGTCCTGGCAACACCCTACATTATGGTTAGGTCTGTGTATCTGGGATGAGGTACCTATGTCCCTATACAGCCCCTGAGATGTATGAGGGCAGGAGTCAGGTTTGGTTTGTACCCTGCAGATATCACAAGGACTCAAAAGGAGAGTGGCCTTCAGTAGACAGTCATGACTGAATAAGTCAACAGGGGAAGTGAGGAAGGATGGAAGGGCTGGAGGGAGCTGGGGAGGGAATACATATTGACTAGCCATTTAACCTGACTATACTGCTTTTGTCTGTTCAAGCTTGCAGCATCCTGTAGTGGGATGTGTAAAATTTTAAGTCTTTCCAACTGTCTTTTTAAAGATCTCTTCTGATATTCCTCCACAGCACTTCTTGGATTGCCTTGTCCATACTAGGCCTCAATCAGAGTGTGTTGTTTAATTAATTGATTAGCTAATTTCATTCATGGCCTTCTGAGATAAACTTTATTTCTGAAAAGGTCCAACACATAACATCACATGAGCATGATCAAGCCTGTCTGTGCCTTTAAGCTTAGCAGGTGTGGTGTGAATGCCTCAAGATCACACTTCTCAGTCCAGTCTTAAGTTATGCAGTAGTAGGATCCAAATGAATCCTAAGGAACACTCTTGAACTTTCAACCTATGTGATCAAATCTGGGTTACAGATAGGGTCCCATATTTTATATAATAATTCAGTTTTATCAAATCAAGTTTCTAAAATAGCATTCCTTCACTGCTGTCATTATAAGGTTTAGAAAACATTTTAATAAATGAATCTTAATTTATTTAAGGTGTGTGTGTGTGTGTGTGTGTGTGTGTGTGTGTTGATATTGGAGCTTGAAATCAGATTTTTCATTCCACTTTCTTACTGATACTGAACCACCACTTGAATGATACCTCCAGCTCAGCTTTTTTTCTGGTTAATTGAACATGGAGTCTATCAGGCTTTTCTGCCTGAGCTGCCTTTTGAACTTCGATCCTCCAGGTCTCAGCTTCCGGAGGAGCTAGGATTACAGGCGTGAGCTACCAGATCATGCCTATTTTAGTGTTTTTGTTTTTGTTTTGAGATGGGGTCTTGCTGTATAGCCCAAGTAGCTTGGAACTCACTATGTAATCCAGCCTGGCCTCAAACTGGTGGTATTCCTGCTTCAGCCAACCAAGTTTGGAATTACAGGCATATGCCACTATAGCTGGCTCATGTTTGTTTGTTTTAACAAGGCATTTGATTATGAAATGTTTCAAACGAACACAAAAAAATATAAACACAGTGTATTTTCATCACTCAGATTCAACAGTTGTCAGATTTAGTCACATTTGATTTATCTAGACCTTTTAAAATATATTAAAGTATTTTGGATCAAGTATAGGTATTGCTTCAAGCATCTCTAATATATAGTCTCAAAAGAATGCTTACAGTATAATTAACATACCTAACAAAACTTGATCATAACACCTAAGTATAACTGAGGATCAGGATTCAGAGAATGTTACAGGTTACATCTGGTTGTTGTATACCCCTTCATAGTTTATTCTTTCATCATCCATCTCTTCATCAATACCATTCACTTGTAGACATTACTGCCCTTGTGTTACAGAATGAACCTGGTTCAGCATTGTCTTGTTGGCTTCCTTATGGTGACGTTTAACTTGAACCTGTATCCTTGCTATTTCTCCTGCCATGGACATCATCTCTAATATTGAAATCTTGAAAATCATGGAAAGAGCACAATGCCCAATTCCTTCTCTGCCATAATGCCTGCCCTTTCTGTTGTATCACTGAGAGGCTGAAGATTGGGCTGTCATTCCCAGGTAGACATAGCCAATAATTTTCAGTGTTTGGGTACAAGAACTCTGACCAATATCCTGCCACAGGTAGTGAGTTTTAAGACAGTGTTATGAGTCATTATTCTAAAAAAGCTTCTTAAACCCTCAATCATCATAACATCTCAGCTGGAAACAAATCTTGCCTGTTTCTCTCTCTTGCGCTCTCTCTCTCTCTCTCTCTCTCTCTCTCTCTCTCTCTCTCTCTCTCTCTCTCTCACACACACACACACACACACACACACACAGAGTGGGCAAGGATTGTATAACAGAATTCCAGATCCATTTGACATTCTAGATTCTAACCTTCATTACCTTTGTGGTAGATGGCCCCCCTCCCCCCCTCCTCTCTCTCCCCCTCATGAAACCCACTACATTGCAGCCAGACACAAGAGGAAGCCTTGGCTTTATTTCTGGTTGTTACCTCAAGGCTCAATTGAACATTTTTAAACACATATTATGTGGTAGGTATCTGTGTTTCCCAAACTCAGGGTTAGACCTGCCTCACCTCTGTATACCCAGATCTCAAAGTCCACATAGGGTTCTGAAGCATGGCGCTGGGAAAGAGGCAGCTGGAGTGGAGGGAGAGCGTGGAAGGTATGTGGGGACATCTCTCCATTCCCTCCCCCTACTCACCTTGTCTCAGCATGCATGCACAGCCTTTGTCTTCAACTAGGGACTCTAGAGTCCTGGGGACAGGACCAGGCGGTGTTTTCCTCCCCAGCACTTGGCACAGGGCTTGGCATACTCAGTTGAATAATGGTGCTTACTTAATATTCTTGGATGCAAACATATCCAATTCTATAATGCAATATTTATGTGATGCAACTTAAAACATGGACACAAAATAAACCCTAAGTCCTAAAAAAGTGTAGGGTTTAGAGTTGGGAGCATGGCTCACGTGGTTGTCTGCCAGCCTAGCAAGTGTGAGGTTCTGAGTTAAATTCCCAGTACAGCCTACAACAACAACAACAGCAGCAACAAATGTAGGTTTTAAACTTATCCTACCACTAGAATTAAAGTCTTGAATAGTAAGAAAATGAGTATGGATTTATTTGGGGGGGGGGGGCAGGGGGGGTGGGGGCAGAGGAGATGGAAGTCAGTAGGCTTTCAGGATGAATGGTGATCTGGTGTTGCTATGTAGGATGGGGTAGTAAAGGGCTATTTGAGGGACAGCACAGATTTTAGAAATGAGGTAAGAGGGGAAACAAAGGAGGAGGTAACAATGCTTGATAAGAAATGTACTCATTATCTTGCCCATGTAATTGTAACCCTTCTGTACGGTATTTTCACAATTTAAAAAAAAAAAGAAAAGAAATGAGGTGAGGCAGGAATGGGAGGGGGAACTGGGAGAAAGTGAAGGAAAAAGAAAAAAAAGAAAAAAGAAACATACTTATTACCTGACTTGTGAAATGGTTCAGTGTGCTTATCAGTATTTTTTGCCTAAAAGCACTAACTTCATTAGTTACACAGTGTGTCAACTGAAAGCAACTTTGTTAACTGGATTGATTGTTCTCCCTAGCTTTCCTATTGATTTACCTCTAGTGTTCAGAGTGTGTGATCACTGGCCCGTGCCAGGTTCTGGTTAGAAATGCCGACTCTTAAGCCAGGCACATGGCTGCCTCAGAGGCAGAGGCAGGAGGAACTGAAGTTCCAGGCCAGCCTGTACTCCATAGGAAGACCCACTCAGTCTGAAACAAAAGCAAAAAGAAAAGGAAAAGCAAACTCTTCCAGCACCACCCCACACCCTGACACTGAATCAGAAGCCTGGGCTTCTTGGTGAACCCAATGTGATAAAGATTCTGAGCAAAAGCTGGAAGCCAGTGCCTTACATATGTAATCCTAAAAGTGAAGATCTGAAGATCACAGTTCAAGAAAAATCTGTGAGATTCTTATCTCCAGTTAATCAGCAAAAAGCCAGAAGTAGAAGTATGACAAGTGGTAGAGCATCAGCCTTGAATGGAAAAAGCTAAAGGACAACACCCAGGCCCCAAGTCCAAGCCCAAGTATTACCACCAATAAATAAATAAACACATAAATAAATAATAATTCTGATAAAAAAGGATTGTGATAAGTGTGCAAGTCTTTTTTTTTGGGGGGGGGGGGGGTGGTCCGGTCACAAGGCCTGAACTCTAGGCCTGGGCACTATCCCTTGAGCTCTTCAGCTCAAGGCTAGCACTCTACCACTTGAACCACAGCGCCACTTCCGGCTTTTTTCTTTTTGCTTATGTGGTGCTGAGAAATCGAACCCAGGGCCTCAGGCATGCAAGGCAAGCGCTCTACCACTGAGCCACCTTCCCAGCCCTGTGCAAATCTTTTTTAAACTTAATATCAGAACATTCAAAATCTTGTCCAAGTATGACAAAGTTTGAATGCATGCAGTTCAAATTAGTGAGGTTTTGCTGTGTAATGTGAGCAACCAGGGGAAGCAAATAGAAAGGAGAAGAAAATGAGAGAAGGGCAGGCAGGAGGGCCAAGGAGTCAGGTCCCTTGAGGAGATGGAGGAAGTGGAAAATCAGGATTATCCTGCCTCTAGCAAGTTATTCGATCTCCTTTTGTAGAGAAAGGACCTTGAAATGTCACTGTAACCTCATCTTCCTTTGCTGGCAGGTCTTGGCAGACACTCTTTCAGGCTCTGATGACAGTACCTACTTTGAAAATTGGGGGGAAGTCCATGTAATTGCATCTTAGCAGGTGACAGACATTTATAAAAAGAAGTCACTGAAGTGTTGCTGTCATTTCTCTAAGATAAAATACTGGAAGGCTCAGGAAGACAGAAGAAGAAAAAAACAGGCAGTGACTTGATGCCAACCTTCCCTTTGTTCAACGGCTTCCTTCACTCTGCAGTTCTTGGGGAGACTAAAACAGGGACACAGGAGGAAGGAAGCAAATACCTGTTCTTTTAACTACTCGTGTCCCTAGTCTGAACAAGAGGCACTGAGAGGCTCTTATCACCAGTGTTCTCTAGGCAAGAATACCAATGACTGTTGTGAGGTACGTCATTGGTCAGATGTCAGTTATTTTCCTGTATCTGCAATGTTTCACTCATTCACTCATTCCTTGTGCTGTACTAGGGCTTAAACTCAGGGTCCTGTACTCTGGCTCACTTATTTTTGCTCACAGCTAGTGCTTTACCACTTGAGCCATACCTCCAGTCAGGCATTTCCCTTACTGGTTAATTGGAGATAAGAATCTCTCTGACTTTCCTGCCCAGACTAACCTGGAACCCAGATCCTCAAATCTCAGCCTTTTGAGTAGCTATGATTACTGGCCCAAAGCCAGGGAAACCTGGCTTGATCCTTTTTTTATTTTTTTTGTACTACACATTGCTGTTCCTCAGTGAATGAATGCCTTTAGTTGGAAATCTGATAACATGGTAGGAGGGGCCCCTAAGGCCCAATAGAAGTCCATGGAAAATCTCATTCCCCAAATCACAACATGGATGTTTTATTCATCCTCCTCAGAAGTTCCAACAGTAGGGTAGCCGTGCCACCTCATTTAATCGTCATAACATACAGATAGTCTTCCTGAATTTGAGCATTCTTTTTCTACTCTGTATTATTGGGAAAGCACTCATCTTGGGAGCAGGTAGAACCGTTTCTTTAGGGGCAGTGAATAGAGAAAGGCAACTTGATCTCTTATCTGCACTTTCTTCCCATGAAGGTTAGGGTCTAGATTTATTTTTTATTGTAAAGATACTGTACGAAGGGGTTACAGTTACATGAACAAGGTAATGAGTCCATTTCCTATCAAGCATTGTTACCACCTCCTTTATATTTCCCTTACCATCCCTTTCCTCTCCCCCAACTCTCCTCTCCCCACCCCTGCAAAGTTGTAAAGTTCTTTTTCAACATAGTGTCTTGTACATCTTATTGTTACAATGGGTCATCCTGTATCCTTATTTCAGCATTTTGTTATTTCCCTTTCCCTCCCCAAATTAGAAAAATGTATATACAAGATGCAGGACACCGGAATCAAGTACAGTAAAAACAGAGCTTGTGTCATGGGGGAAGAACATACAAAAGAAACAAAAAAAATCACATAATACATTATAAGTACATTAAGAAGATCAGCAACAAAGATAAAACCTCTTGTGCCCTATCTTGGGGTTCATTTCACTTAGCATCAGGTTATGTGGTCTAGATTTTTACTAGGTTTTTTACTGGGGGTTGAATGCATGAATGACATCACTAGAGTTTTTCATGAGAAGGGGAAGAGTTTCCAAAGGGCAGGGTGCTACTTCTTATCTTCCCTAATTAAACCATGCTTGGATCTGTCCATGGCACCAATGGGTATGCTTACCATTGTAAGGAGATTATACCGAGCCCAAGAGTACCCAGAGTGCCAACCTGGTATTGGGGCCATATTGAATTGTCTGGGGAGCTCTCTCTCTCACCATAGAGTTTGGGAATCTGTGACAATTTCATGGGGGACAGCTGAGGGCATGGTATTCTCAACAGCCAGACTTGAATTTTTACAAGGAAGCCACATAGAAGACCGAGTAAAATGGGGAAGTTTACAAGATATACAACAGACCAACATAGACTCAGAGAATGAGTTAAGTTCTCTGTGACATTGGACAAATCACTGAACCTCTGTCCCTGCATGATCTTATTAATAAAAAGCAGATTTTTGGCCTTTCGGGATTATGTTGAGGATTAAATATACCAATCATTCTGGAGCTGTCTCGTGGACTCTGAAAAGGAACATACCATGAGAGAACTGAGAGAATGGAGGGATGTGTTTCATCCACAAAAATGAGAGAAATGTTTCACATCATTAGAATTTCATAGAAATTACTAAACAGAACTGAATGTGCCAGTATAAATACTTGTCAAAATTTGTTTCCGGGTATTGTTTTTACCCAATAATCTTTACTTACCTTGGAGTATGCAAATTATTTATGAATAATCCAGTATACTTAAAAACATCTGACTTGTTGAAGCAGTGGTGGTTTTTTTGGTACTCAAACTGATTTTCTTTTTTTTTATTAATACTTTTTTTTATTGTGAAAATACCATACAGAGGGGTTACAATTACATAAGCAGGTAATGAGTACATTTTTTATCAAGCATTGTTGCCTCCTCCTTTGTTTCCCCTTCCCATGCCTTCCCATCTCCCCCCATGTATCCCCCCGCACCCCCAAAGTTGTAAAGTTCATTTTTCTTTTTTTTTTTTTTTTTTGGGTGTGGGGCTTGAACTCTGGGCCTGGGCGCTGTCCCTCAGCTCTTCAGCTCAAGGCGAGCGTTCTGCCACTTGAGCTACAGCGCCACTTCCTGTTTTCTGGTGGTTTATTGGAGATAGGAGTCTCACGATCTTTCCTGCCCTGGCTGGCTTTGAACCGCGATCCTCAGATCTCAGCCTCCTGAGTAGCTAGGATTACAGGCGTGAGCCACCAGCGCCCAGCGTAAAGTTCATTTTTCGACACAGCATTTTGTACATCTCATTGTTGCAATGGGTCCACCTGTATCCCTATTTAAACAATTCGTTTTTTTCTTTCCCCTCCCCAAATTATACCAACATCAAATACAGTGAAAACAGGGGTTATACCATGGGGGAGAGACATACAAAGCATCAAAAAAATCACCTTATAAATATGTTAGAAACAATAGCAAGAAAAAAAACCATTTGAGTCCTAACCTTGGGGTTCATTTCACCTAACATCAACTTATCTGACTTTTTCTACTTGTCTCAGACATATACTAGTTATTACAAATAAGGGAAACCATGGAGCCTATGTTTCTTTGGGCCTGGCTTACTTCACTTAATATAATTGTTTCCAAGTCTTTCCATTTCCTAACAAATGGGGCAATGTCATTCTTTCTGATGGAGGCATAGAATTCCATTGTGTATATATACCACATTTTCTTGATCTATTCATCTACTGAGGGGCATCTGGGTTGGTTCCATATCTTAGCTATGGTAAATAATGCTGCAGTAAACATAGTTGTGCTGGTAGCTTTAGTATGGTCTTGTTTGTGATCATTTGGGTAAATGCCCAAAAGTGGGATTACTGGGTCATAGGGAGCTCTATGTGGAGTCTTTTGAGGAACCTCCATACTGCTTTCCAAATTGGCTGAACACGTTTATACTCCCACCTACAATGCAGTAGGGTTCCCTTCTGTCCACATCCTCTCCAGCATCTGTTGTTGTTAGAGTTCTTGATGATAGCCATTCTAACTGGGGTGAGGTGGAATCTCAGTGTTGTTTTGATTTGCATTTCTTTTATAGCTAGAGAGGTTGAGCATTTTCTTTACTCTTCAGAGAAGTTTCTCTGTAGTTCTTCAGCCCACTTATTTATTGGGCAGTTGTTTCTTTGAGGATTTGTTGTTGGGGGGTTTAATTTTTTGAGTTCCAGGTATATTCTAGATATGAGACCCTTGTCCAAATGGTGCTGGCAAAATTGGTTAATCACTTGTAGAAAACTAAAGCTATATGTCACCCTGCACCAGAATTAACTCCAAATGGATCAAAGATCTCAAAGTCAAAGTAGACACCTGAAAACATTACAGGAAGGAATAGGAGAAATCCTCGGTTTCCTTGGAAAAGACTGAAATTTTCTTAATAGATACCCAGAAACACAACAAATCAAAGAAAGGTTGGACAAATGGGATTGCATGAAATTGCAGAGCTTCTGCACGGCAAAGGACATAGCTAGCAAGATCAATAGAAAGCCCACAGATTGGGAGAAGATCTTCAAACTGATTTTCTTATCTCAACCTTTCCCCAATTTTTCTCTTCTTTCTCCTCTTTTTTTCGCTTCTCTTTCTTTTTTTTCTTCTCTCTTTCTCTTTCTTTTTTTATATCTTTTTAAATGATTTTTTAAGAAGTTGTACAAAGGAATTTCAATGCAATATTTCAGTTTATAACAATGCTCGATAGGAAATGGACTCATTACCTTGCTCATGTAACCATAATCCCTCTGTACAGTATCTTTACAATAAAAAAATATATATTTAAAATTAAAAAAAGAATAATGTATCTTGAGCGATGTTACCCCTTCTACCATTCCATCATTCTCCTCACATTTCTTTTTCTTTCTTTCTAATTTTTTTTGAGGTACTGAGGTTTGAAATCTTGCTTCTACTAAATCTAGCCCAGACCTCCATTTCTTAATATTACTCTTTAGAGGAAAATAATTCATTTTATGTGTGGAGGGTTTTATGTTTTCCTTTTCTCAACTTACTTTACCTAACTTCCAGTCTCTGTAATTTTGAGAATTTACAGTATGTTTTAGCATGGTATTTCTAAGCACCCTCATAAATACATTAGTAGACAATTTATTAGCACTCTGTACACAGTATGACATGTTCTCACGGTAGCTGCGTCATCCTTGGTGATGATTTACGAAACACTCCTGTCATGGAAGTAAACAAAGACAGCCTTATGGGAGCAGAGGAGGGTTGAGGGTGCAGGGTAGCATGTTTCTAAAGAACAAGTTCTCGGTAACTCACAAGTGGACTCTCAGCACCTATCAAACCAACAAGATGCTGAAAATCATTTTTACTCAACTGTGACCAATGGCATCTTATCAATCTCCCCCGCCAGGTGAAAGATAAGGTTACACTCATCTCTAGAACAAAACTTGTTTAATCAGACCCCACTTTGAACATGATTGATACTGCACATTATATCCAGAATGCATTTTAATTTATTTTATCTTTTGTGTCTGCTCTGGGGCTTAAACTCAGGGTCAAGGCCCTCTCCTTTATCTTTTTCCACTCAAAGCTGGTGCTCTACCACTTGAGCCACACCTCCACTTCTGGCTTTTTGCTGCTTTAATTGAAAATAAGGGTCTTCTGACTTTCCTGCTTGGGCTGGATTTGAAACTCAATCCTCAAATCTCAGTCTTCTGAATAGCTAGGATTTATAGTCATGAGCCACCAGGGCCTGGCTTTTCAGCAAAAAAAAAAACAAAAAAACAAAAAAAAAACCTAGTTTTTAGGTTGTTGTTTTTTTGGTTGGTCATGGGGCTTGAACTCTGGGCCTGGGCGCTGTCCCTCAGCTCTTCAGCTCAAGGCTAGCACTCTACCACTAGAGCCACAGCACTACTTCCAGCTTTTTCTGCTTATGTGGTGCTGAGGAATGGAACCAAGGGCCTCATGCATGCAAGGCAAGCACTCTACCACTGAGCCACCTTCCCAACCCAGAAACTAGTTTTTATTTCAAATGTTTGGAGTCAGATTCTAGGAATAGGAGAATCAGGAAAAAATAGTATTAAGTGTTTTAAAAATCTACTCTTGTGTTCCTCTGTCTATAGACTGGGGAGAAGCAGATTGGAAACAACCCTGTTGTGTGAGGGAGCTGGGGGAAAGTGCTTTGTGAAGGAAGCTCTTGCCCATCATGTTTCCACGCAAAATGGCACACAGATATGTTGTCAAAAGGACAGATAAGAAGAGCTAGTCCTGCTCCACCAAGCCTATTTGCATTACCCTTAGGTAATAAGGCCAAGAATGCTTCCAGATTCCATTTCTCTGTCTCTGTCTCTCTGTCTCTGTCTCTGTGTCTCTGTCTCTGTCTCTGTTTCTCTCTCTCTCGTTCTCTCTCTGTGGAAATCCACACTCCCAATGCCTTTGGGCGGGTATTACAAGAGCAGGTTTCCTACTCTTCTAAGTAAGAATCAGTCCCTCTGCTTAATTTTTCCTTTCTCTTTTACAACGGTCATGGGACGTACTGTGTATGCACGCATGCATGTGAAACTTCTGGTCACCTTAACCCAGGCTCAGTATCAAGGAAGAATCTTATTCCTCTTCACCATCTTCCTAGTGCCTAGAAGAACATAGCCTGGAATCTTGGCCCTCAATAAATACTGAATTAATGATGGAGGGAGGGATAGGTGACAGCTAATGAGATATAGAATTACTTCTCTGAAAATCTGTTGGAGAAAACCAGCTGCTTTCCTGTCACATAGCCTGCCACTGGTGTCTGCGAGCTGGTGTCTGAGGTCTCATAGGAGGGACATGCAATCTGGCATTTCCTTTCTCTGCAGTGGCACAATAAAATGTAGCAAAACAACTGATTGTGCAAGAATATTTATTTGTCTCCGCAGGTAGGTGGTTAGACATTCCTAGAAATGTTGGTAACTTAGAGATATTTTACTGAAAACCCAAGCCAGCTAAGAATAGCAGCCTACAAGTTAAGCCATTGAGTCAATGAAATTGGGGGAGTGGGGAGAGGTTAGATAATGTTTCAAACTCATGATCATCAGTTGTGATTATAAATAGGTAGCTCTAATAAAGAGAAAGTGAGTCCCAAAGCCTGAAACAGACTTTTAAGAAATATTTTTAAAATTTGTCATTATAAAGATAATTGAAATAGATATTTTACAAATTAAGGAATAGATCCAGTTTGATAAAAGATGGAAAACCATCTTCTGAAACAAGCCAGTAAGGCAGCAGGCACTTTGAAACTGCTGTTGATAAAAGTACTGGCTTGACTTGGACCTGCAAATGTCCTAAGCATAACTTCAAGGAGCTTAAATACTAGGCCTGTTGGCCTCCATTTCCCATCAGTCTCCTTGCTCTACGCCAGGCTTTCCTGCAGTCACTGGGTTCCAGGTACTACAGGACTGAGGGATAAACATCTTGTGACAAGAATCCTCTCTGGCCCCCAGGAACCAACCACTGTCTTATTATAACAAGCACTCATCTGATAATGGATAACATGATGACACCTTAGAACACAGCTTTGACTCCAACTACCTTACTGTGCAGACCTTCACCCGCCTGCCTCAGTGCTTCTCTATTCAAATCTAAAGTTCTAGTCAGTACTGAGGAAGGAGGGCTGAAGAGCTAGCTCGTTCTCTTTCTGGATTGCAGGATATGTTAATAAATCTCCTTTCTCTGCCCTTTCACCACTTCTTGTGTCTGTGATTTGTGTATTTGGAGCAAGTGTATTTGGAGCCCCTGAGGGAGGCCTCTGGCTTAGGACTCTGGGCACAGTAGATACAAAATTTAGAACAGCCAGGCACCTTTTGGCTTTATTTTTTAATCACAAATAAGTTTCAGTCAAAAAACTCAGGCCTAAGAAGAAATAGACTGATGGTTGAGAACTAGATTCTGTGGAGTGATAACTGACTCTTAAGTATTTTTAGGTTTTTTTTTTTTTTTTTCTCTACTTTTCGGTGCAGGAACTGGACATTGTCACCCATTTTGAACATTAATTATATCATCAGGCAGGATAGAGTGAGAGTTTATCCCAGCATTTTGGTCTGTCCCACTGTCAGGCCAGCTGCATTTCTAAGTTCTGGTGGCTTCCTGGGTTCCGCTTGTTTTCTTTTACATCCTCGTCCTGATTGGTTGCATGGAATTTATCTTACTCCCTCATAATTTTCTGTTTCCAAACTATCATGGAATTAAAAACTAGACAAATTGGCTTAGTTTTGTCAAATTAAGGAAGTGTCTAATGATTTTCTTCCTTTCTCTTTTCTTTCTTTTTTCTTACTTGTTTTTTTGGTCTTGTCCTTTTGGGAAATGGGGATCAAACCCAGGATGTTGCACTTGTTAGGCAAGTCACTGAGCTACCTCCCAGACCTTCTGTCATTTTCTTTTGTATGTGTTTGTGCCCACTTGTGATGGTACTGAGTAAGTACCAATTGGTACTAAGTAAAGTGCTTAGAAGCCCATGAATTTAGCGCCTTCAGCTCTTGCTCAAGTTTGTTTCCCCACCTGGTGGTACTCTACTGCTTGAGCCATGCCTCCAGTATAGATTTTTGCTGTTGATTGTAGATGGATGCTCACCATCAGTTCTGTTCAACTGGCTTCAAATCACATCTCCATGTCTCGCCTCCTGAGTGGCTAGGATTATAGGGCTGAGCTATCTATTCTAATGGTAATGCTTGGGCGAGGGTGGACTTTGTGGCTCAGTTTTGTGGTTAAAAAACATGAATTCCTTGGCTTCCAAATATATAGTCCCCAAACAATTGATGAACTAAAAGGGGCTATGTCACCTGGGTGCTGGTGGCACATGCTTGTAATCTTAGGAGGCTGAGATCTGAGGATCAAGGTTTGAAACCAGCTTGGGCCAGAAAGTCCCGGAGTCTTATCTTTCATTAACTACCCAAAAGCCAGAAGTGGAGCTGTGGGTCATGTGGTAAAGTGCTAGCCTTGAGCAAAGAAGCTCAGGGATAGCACCAAGAACCCAACTTCAAGATCCAGGAGAGGCACAGAAAAAGAGGGGGTACTATATCATAATGTTCACTTTGGAAAATCATACTAACAAAAAGCTTGTTAGGAATTTATTATGGTATGATAAAAAGAAGTTACTGAAACTCAGGAGTGGAACCAATTCCAGAACATTCATCCTGTTAACACTTACTGTGTCTGTCTCCATCCTCCCAGGCTGATGCGAGTGACACTTAGGGTGATGGGTGTTGTCCTCTAATTCCTCCCTGCTCTAAAGTTCCAGCTCACTCCTGCTGTTCACACAGACTGTGATACAAAATCTTCATGTCACAAAGGCTTTGCAGTACAAGTGCATTGTGTGCGCGTGCACACACATGCATGCGTGCACGCATGCGCTAGTTTGAATTTTAGGTCTTGCTCCCTTGACTGGCTTTTTCTGGATCCACCACTTGAGCTACAACTCCACTTCCAGCTTTTTGATGGTTAATTAGAGATGAATCTCACAGACTTTTCTGCCTGGGCTGGCTTTGAGCATTGATCTTCAGATAACAGTGAATTTGTACTTTGACGGTGTAAATGGAAGATGTGTCTGACAGCTCTGGTTCAAGTGCAGCTTTGCAGGGAGACTGATAAGGATCACTTTCCTGGACATCTCTCACTGGAGTATTTAATGGTAACCCCTAGAGTCTTGTGATTATGGATATGGCCTTGAGACTGTATTTTATATCAACTCAATATACTTGCCATCCAGAAATGGATTCAACCTTATGAAAAACCATAGATCAGAAAGAGTGGTGGCCTAAGAGGTTTTAAGTTTCTATTCCAAAGGCATGATGCCCTTGATAAGAAGATAGCTTGTGGAGATACATGGTCTTTTGTGAGTTGCAATGGTAGATAACCTGCTCCAACAAGGTGTTTTCACTGGAGAGATGAAGAGGAGGTAAAGTTGAGGCAGGAGGCATTTCATTGTAGTTCCTTGACCTGGAGCTTACCCTATTAGAATGAATAATCTCTTTGAGAAAGCTGCGTAAGTGACAACTCCTTTGGGGGTGTTTCTGACTGGCCTAGGGCTTGAACTCAGGGACTGTGCTCTTGCTTAGCTTTTTTCTCAAGGCTGGTGCCCTACCACTTGAGCCACAACTCCAGATTTTTGTTGGTTTGTGCTAGAAATTGATCATTTTTCTTAAGACACGGGGTCTCATTATGGTACCTAGGCTGACCTTGAACTCCTGAGCTCAAGTGGCTGTCCTGACTGAGCTTCCTGAGTAGATGGGTCAGTACACCACCAAACCCAGCTATATGCTAGCATGTCAAACAAAGTAACATTAACTGTAGAGAAATGTAAAATTTACACTTAGGGTCCAAAGAAATTGAAACAGTTGTATTCTGAATGGAGGCCACTACCTGGAGTCCTGGTAGCTGCCTCTGTTAAAGATCTAATCCAAGTGGGACTTAATAATAATGATATATTTTTAAAGATTTATATGAGCTACAACTAAAAAAATGGCATTGTAACTTGACCTAAAAGTGGTAAAAGTGAAAAACTAAAACCATACTTTAGACAGTACAAACAGGGGACATCCTCAGACTTTTTCTTTCCAGCTAAGATTTGAAAAATTGGCTCTTAGAGACTTGTTGAAGAGATGACCCCAGAATCTTGACCTCACAATCTTTTTCAATGTTTCATTGAAACACAGAAGACAGAGAGTTCTTATTGTCAGGAAAATCTAGACAAGATGTCTCTTTTTTCAATATTCTCTTACTCTATTTGCCTGGAACATGAAATAGAAGCCCAAACATCTTAATATTTATAGGGTTTATCAGCTATATCAATGTGATAGAAAAATTTTGACATTATCAAATGTGATATAATGCAAACACAACATAAAGAAAATAATAACATTCCAACATGATTTCTTTTCTTTTTTCTTTTTTGTCATTTTGGGATTTGAACTCAAAGCGCTGTGATTTCTAAGTATGTATTCTTACCACTGAGTCACAGCTCCAGCCCTCAAACACGATTTCTTAAAGTTTCACATAATTTGTCTGAATATTTATGATGTTTATCCTCAGCCAGTAAGAAATTTTCATTGTTTTTCAGCATCTCCAGTCGGCAACGGTTATATCAAGCCTCCAGTTCCCCCTGCTTCCGGCACACACAGGGAGAAGGGGCCACCAACCATGTTACCTATCAATGTGGACCCAGACAGCAAACCAGGAGAGTATGTCCTCAAGAGTTTATTTGTCAACTTCACCACTCAGGCTGAACGCAAGATCCGCATCATTATGGCTGAACCATTGGTGAGTATGGGTCATGACATCTGCTTAAGTTCATCTCTACACTGCAGTCAGTCTCCTTATCTGTGGGCTCTCCTGGTAGGGATTGAACCAACCTTGGATTGGATTGATAACATTTGCAAAAAACAAAAAAGGAGAATTGCATTTGTGCAAAAAATGTACATTTTTGTGTCATTATATCTCAAACAGTATTTTATAGCAGAGGGATGCCAGTAATCTTAGCTATTTAGGAGGCTGAGATTTGAGGATCACAATTCAAAGGTAGCACAGACAGGAAAGTCCATGAGACTTTTAGCTCTAGTTAACCAACAGAGAGCCAAAAGAGGTGGTATGGCTCAAGGAGTAGGGTGCCACCCCCAAACCAAAAAGCAAAAGGACAATGCCCAGATCATGAATTCAAGCCCCAGTATTGGCAAGAAAAAAAGTCAGCTCCTGTAGAATTACACCTGTAATTCTAGCTACTCAAGAGACTGAGATCTGAGGTTCAAAGCCAGCCCAGGCAGTAAAGGCCTTAAGACTCTTATCTCTAATTAATCATCAAAAAACAAGAAGTAGAGCTATAGCTCAAGTTGTAGAGTGCTAGACTCGACTGAAAAGGCTCATAGACAGTACGCAGGCCCTGAATTCAAGCCCCAGCACAAAACCAGCACAAGACCAGCACAAAAACAAAAAAAGAAAAAAAATACATTTTAACATTGTTTACATAGCATTTATATTATTTACATAGCATTTACATTATGAATTATCTAGAAGTAATTTCATGTTCAAGAGTATGTGCACTGGAAACAGGAAAATATTGTGCTGTAAGGAACTTATCCATCTGCAGAATTGATGTACAAAAACAAATGTTCTGGAATTGGCCCTGACTATCCCGGGACTGTATGCTATCTTCATGTAAAGGATGGGTTACTATTCCCCTAATTTGCAAAGATGTTTTTTTCTTAATATCATAGGTGATTTTATTAAAGATTATATGGAAGTTTACTAATTTAAAGGGAAAAAGTTGAATGTTAGGAACTTTAATAAAACAAATCTTCAGCAATAACAATTTAATAACATGGTGAAACTCTGCATTAAGAACTAATAAAACAATTTAACCAGAATTAGCATTAAATAATGGAAAACTGTATTTAGAGTCTTTGCTATGTGTATAGGTTTTTGTTTTTTGTTTTGTTTTTGTGAAGTGCTAGAGCTTGAACTCAGGGTCTCAAGCCTCTTACTGGCATTTTCTGCTCAAGGCCAACATTCTACCACCTGAGCCACAGCTTCACTTACAGCTTTTTGCTGGTTGCTTGGAGAAGAGAGTCTTGTGAATTTGTCTACCCTGACTAGATTTGAACTGTGATCTTCAAATCTTAGTTTCTTAAGTAACTAAGATTGCAGGCATGAGCCACTGATGCCAGGCCTATATATGCTTTAAGAAAAATCTTTTATCTGATTTTTAAAGCAGCGTTTTTCAAGTGGCCATCACACTTTTACAGTGAGAACATGTGGTACAGGAAATGTTTATGTGAGGCATTCAGAAACCCCACTTCAGCCTCTGCAAATCAGAAGTAAATACTTGGCTCCCAGACATTTCTATCTTTTCTTACATGGAGGGTGCCCTTGGACTTCACTGTCTTCCTTTGCAGATGCTTCTGCTAGACATCAGGCGTCATGATCTTTATGGTAATGGCTTTACCAGGGCTCTGGGAGCACTGAGTCCTAAGGACAGTGAGGAAGGAAGAAAGTACAATGGGTAGAACCAGATGGCTTGTGTTTGACCTTGATGGGGGCTACATACAATACAAGAAAAGAAAAGGAATTCAGAGAGAAGTAGCTATTACTAGGTATGTGGCTTTCTACCTCCTGTGAAGAGACTGGAGTAGTAAGGAGATCACCCAGAATCTGCTTTGAGAACTATAGCTTCAAACACCTACAGACAATGTCATTGAACCCACCAAACAGATCTCTGAAAATGTGTATCAACAGACACATCATCTACTCAAAATGACCTTTATAAAAATTACTATTTTAAATTTGAGAATTCTAATTCCAGAGTTTGGTACATGCGTATCTGAAAGCTATAAACTTTGTATTTTTATTATTCAATCAGTGAAGGCTATCTTTATATATTCTGCTTATAACATTCTATTCAATAGCTAACTTTCTATAATTACAGAAAAAAAAATTTCTTGTTTAAGTCACTTACATTTAAACCAGGTGTTGGTGACTCAGACCTGTAATCCTAGCTACTCAGGAGAATGAGATCTGAGGACCACAGTTCGAAGCCAGCTGTCACAGACAAATCCCAGAGCTTATCTACAAATAACCAGAAAAAAAAAAGCTGGAAATGGAGGCATGGCTCCAGTGGTAGAGTGCCAGCCTTGAGCAAAAAGGCTAAAGGACAGCGTCTGAGTTCAATCTCTGAAATGGGCAATCAATCAATAACTCAGTATAATGCCTTTTCCTTAATATAGTGTCCTTTCCCCATTGACTCATGTTTCTGTGTTTCTTCTATTTGTGTTTTGAATAGCTAATGCCTACAGAGTACTTAGTGTCTGCCAGAGATGGTGCTTAGTTTATTACTTTTTCAATAACCTTAGCTCATCTCCCACTTATAGGTGGGCAAAGTTGGCACAGGGAGAGTTAAGTAATTGCTTAAGATTTAATGTGGACTCAGACTGGGTTACACCAGAATCCTCCTCTGGTCCACAGTAACTATACTCTATTTTCAGTCATTGCATGGCCCTCGTTACATAAACAATTTACACTCACTTTTTGTGTGTACATGTATGTTGGTCTAGGGACTTGAACTCAGAGCTTGGACACTGCCCCTGAACATTTTATGCTCAGAGCTAGTGCTCTACTACATGATCTTCAGCTCCACTTCCAGGTTTTTACTGATTAATTGGAGTCTTACAGACTTTCCTGCCCAAGCTGGCTTCAAACCATGATCCTCAGATCTTAGCCTCTTTAGGATCACAGGCATGAACCATCAGTGCCAGGCAAGCCCAGTATTTTGCTGGTTGTTTTAGAGAGGTATTCTTGTGGGTTTTCTGTCCAGGTTACCTTGAACCATGATCCTTTAGGTTTCAGCCTCTTGAGTAACTAGGTTTACAGGCAGGGATCACCAGTGTGTAGCACACACTCAGCTTTTACACCAACATAGGACTGTGTAGCAATTTGAGTCAGCCAAGACAAGTTCCCAAAACATTGCCTAAAGCAGTGTCGGTCTTTGCTCAAGGGAAGGAAGTTGCTTTGAGGTCAAGGACATGTCAGGGAGAGAGGTCTAGAGAACAGAAAGTGGTAAGATGAAGTGAAAGTTCATTTTACTCCTTTACCCGAGAAGGCAAAAAAAAAAAAAAAAAGTGGGAATTTGGACTTAATTTTTTCATCTTTACTCAGTTTACAGTTTGTTACTGTGGTCATTTTTGTTTGTTTGTCTGTTTGGCTTTTTTTGCCTCTACTGGAGATTGAACTCAGGGACTGGTCACTTTTTCACTAAAGGATGATGCTCTACCACTTAAGCCACAGCTCCACTGCCAGCTTTGCTGATTAATGGACATAAAAGTCTCATGTATTTTCCTGCTATGAACGGTGATCTTTACATCTCGGCCTCAGTAGCTAGGATTGCGGATATGAGCCACCAGCACACAGCTTTTTTTTTCTTTTTTTTCCTTTTTTAAGTAGAACTAGGTCTAAGCAGCTTACATGTACCACAGCCACCTTCTAATTAGAGGGAGACATTGTATGTTTCTATGACAAACCCTCAACCTTCTCCTTTACCCCATTTTTAATAAGTTTTTTATTGTGAAAATACTGTACAGAGGAGGGGTTACAGTTACATGAGCAAGGTAATGAGTATACTTCTTATCCAGCATTGTTGCCTCCTCTTTTGTTTTTCCCCTACCATCCCTTCCTTCTCATCTCCTCAACTACCCCCTTACCCCCCACCCCCGACCTAAATTGCAGCATTTGTTTTTCGACAGTGTCTTTTTTTTCATTTTTTAATTAATAATTTTTAATTGTGGAAATACCATACAGAGAGGTTACAATTACATGAGCAAAGTAATGAGTACATTTCTTATCAAGCATTATTGCCTCCTCCTATTTAAACAATGTTTTTTCCCTTCCCCTCCACAAATTATACCAACATCAAATACAGTGAAAACAGGGGTTATACCGTGGGGGAGGGACATACAAAGTAACAAAAAAAATCATCTTATAAATATGTTAGAAACAATAGCAAGAAAGAAAAACCATTTGAGTCCTTCTCTTGAGATTCATTTCACCTAACATCAACTTATCTGAACATTTCTACTTGTCTCAGACATATACTAGTTATTGCAAATAAGGGAAACCATGGGACCTATGTTTCTTTGGGCTTGGTTTACTTCACTTAATACAATTTTTTCCAAGTCTTTCCATTTCCTAACAAATGGGACAATGTCATTCTTTCTGATGGAGGCATAGAATTCCATTGTGTATATATACCACATTTTCTTGATCCATTCATCTACTGAGGGGCATCTGGGTTGGTTCCATATCTTAGCTATGGTAAATAATGCTACAATAAACATAGTCATGCTGGTAGCTTTAGTGTGGTCTTGTTTGTAACCATTTGGTAAATGCCCAAAAGTGGGATTGCTGGGTCATAGGGGAGCTCTATGTGGAGTCTTTTGAGGAACCTCCATACTACTTTCCAAAGTGGTTGAACACTCCCACCAACAATGCAGTAAGGTTCCCTTCAGTCCACATCCCCTCCAGCATCTGTTGTTATTAGAGTTCTTGATTATAGCCATTCTAACTGGGGTGAGGTGGTATCTCAATGTTGTTTTGATTTGCATTTCTTTTATGGCTAGGGAGGTTGAGCATTTCTTCATGTGTCTATTGGCCATCCTTCTTTCCTCTTCAGAGAAGTTTCTCTTTAAGTCTTTAGCCCATTTATTTATTGGACAGTTGTTCCTTTGAGGATTTGTTGTTAGGAGATTTAAATTTTTGAGTTCCAAGTATATAGACCCCAAATTTTTAATGCATACATTTTTATCAGTAAATAATAGCTAGGTACTACTGCCCAAAAAATGAACTTGAAGTTATTTTCCTGAAGAAATGTACTTAAACCAAATTTTTTAAGTAACAGATTACTTATTTCCTGCATTTTTGGCAGAGATACACACTTCTGTGTCATAGCCATCTCATCTGCTGGAAAAAGCTTGGGAATATTTTTATCCTTACATTTGTTTACTTATAAGACAGGAACTATAAATGAATCTGTGTCTTGTTAGTTGACTCGAAAAGCATAAATGTGCCTTTGACATATTTGTCCTGTCACCATTACTAGAGGTGTTTTTGTCGTTACTGTGGTGGTGGCTTTGTTTTTGTTTTTTTGCTGAAGATGGGACCCCAGGGCCTTGTGTGTACTAAGCAAACATTTTACCACTAAGCTACAGCCATAGCCCAAAAGGTTTTGTTAGTTGGGGGTTTTGTTTGTTGTTTTTCATGTTGGTCCTGAGCCTATGCCATATCCTTCAGCTTTTGTGCTCAAGACTAGTGTTGTATCTCTTGAGCCACAGCTCTACTTCCAGAGTTTTGGTGGTAGATTGGATGTAAGAGTTTAATGGACCCCTCTGTTGTGGCTGGCTTCAAACCGTGAGCCTGGGATCTCACCTTCCTGAGCAGTTAGGATTGCGGGTACAAGCCATCCACAACTCTCAAGGTGTTATTTTAATGTGTGTGTGTGTGTGTGTGTGTGTGTGTGTGTGTGTGTGTGTGTGTGTGTGTGTTTGTGTGTATGTGTGTGTGTTTGTGTGTAGTACTTCTGAGGGAACTTTTAATAATTTTTTCCTGAGCAGTTAGGATTGCGGGTACAAGCCATCCACAACTCTCAAGGTGTTATTTTAATGTGTGTGTGTGTGTGTGTGTGTGTGTGTGTGTGTGTGTGTGTTTGTGTGTATGTGTGTGTGTTTGTGTGTAGTACTTCTGAGGGAACTTTTAATAATTTTTTCTGATTTAACCTCTTTTGGAAAGACTAAATCATTTAAAAACCTGAGTTACTAATTAAAGCCTAAGCAAGTTTGGGAGTTTTCTGTTGGTCATGGGGCTTGAACTCTGGGCCCGAGCACTGTCCTTGAGCTCTTCAGCTCAAGGCCGGTGTTCTACCACTTGAGCCACAGTGCCACTTCTGGTAAAAAACAAAAAAAAACAAAAAACAACCTGAGTTACATTTGCAAACAAATCACAAAAATTATATTCTGTGATCCTTAGTATGACTAAAACTTGAAGCAGTAAAAGTTACTTTCAAATATTTGGAAGTACAGATTTATTATTTGGTGGGCTATATAGAAATCAGGTGCTTTTTTTAGGTCTGTAAAGGATTGACTTTCAGCTGGGCACCAATGGCTCATGCCTGTAATCCTAGCTACTCAGGAGGCTGAGATATTAGGATTGAGGTTCAAAGCCAGTCTGGACAGGAAAGCCCATGAGACTCATCTCCAATAAACCACCAGAAAACTGGAAGTGGCGCTATGCCTCAAGTGGTACAGTGCTAGCCTTGAGCTGAGAGCTGAGGGACAGTGCCCAGGCCCAGAGTTCAAGCCTCTCAACTGACAAAAAAGGAAAGAAGGAAGGAAGGAGGGAAGGAAGGAAGGAAGAGAGCAAGGGAAGGAGGGAGGAAGAGCGTAAGGAAGAGAGGGAGGGAGGGAGGGAGGGAGGGAATAAGAGAGGAAGAAAGGAAGGAAGAAAGAAAGAATTGACTTTGAGAGCCGGGCGCTGGTGGCTAGCTACTCAGGAGGCTGAGATCTGAGGATCTCGGTTCAAAGCCAGGCCGGGCAGGAGAGACCGTGAGACTCCTATCTCCAATAAACCACCAGAAAACTGGGAGTGGCACTGTAGCTCAAGTGGTAGAGCACTTGCCTTGAGCTGAAGAGCACAGGGACAGCACCCAGGCCCAGAGTTCAAGCCCCCACGACCAACAAAAGAAAAAGAAAAAAGAATTGACTTTGAGAATGCGATACTTTTCCCAGACCCAGGTCTGAGCCAATCAGTTTTCAAATGCTGGCCAGAAAGAATCAAGTGTCTTCAAGGGCTGATATCTGGATAAGATAGAGGGGCTATCATCTTGGAGCCTCAATCTTGGGGCATTTAGGGATGCAAAAGGCAGGAAGGGCACATGCTAAGAAAGGTCTTCATCCATGGCAGGCATGGATGATTTATTTCTCTTGTTGGGGCTGGGTTCTATATTTTCTTCCATTTAAGGCAATCAACATGTTTTGTGTTCGTTGATACACAGAACTAAAGTACAAGGAGCAAAGTTATACTTTGAAGTTATCTGTAGGTTACCAGATAACAATATAAAGAATAATGGTTAACTGGATGCCAGTGGCTCAAGCCTGCAGTTTTAAGTACTCAGGATGTTGCAATTAGAGGTTTGTTGCTCAAAGCCAGCCTGAACAGGAAAGTCCATGAGACTCTAATCTCCAATTAACCAGCAAGAAATAAAAAAGTGGAGTTGTGGCCCAAGTGGTAGAGTGCTAGCATTTGACAAAAAAGCTCCAGGAACAGTCCTCAGGCCCTGAGTTCAAGTCCCAGAACTGGCATCACAAAAGAAAAATGTAAAGAAGGATGTTGTTGCTGCATATTGGTGGAATCTTAGATACTCAGGAAACTGAGATTTGAAGCCCGCCCAGGCAGAAAAGTCCATGAGATTTGTATTTTCAATTAACTAGCAAAATGCTGGAAGTGGAGCTGTGGCTCAATTGGTAGAACCCCAGCCTGGAGAGAAAAAGCAAAGTGAGTTCAGGAGGCCCTAAGTTCAAGCCCCAGCATAGACACAACAATGATAGCTTTTCAAACTTAATGGGTTCAAGGTAATCCCTACTTGGGAGTCGTTTCTATCTTACTGTTGCTGCAATTTGGCCAGTTTTATTGACAGACTTCCTCTACCTGACCTGTTAGCATCCTGACTCAAATGTGGAATATTACATGAACTGAGATATCTTATCACAGCACTGAACAAAATCACATGGACAAAAGATGATTGGTGTGGTATCATTAATTTAGAGGGTACCTGCTTGGTATCCTATCAGCTTGGTATCCTACAAAGGGTTCATACTAGAGGAACTAAAATATCAAAACGGCAACAATTAACATCATAGTTTATACATACTTAGTTGTATGGTGATCAGTAAAAGATCATGAGATAGATGTCACTTGATTGAATTTTGACTTAGGACACAGTTTTTCAAGTAGTCAAAAGATTGATATCAGTCAATAGTACACAAGAAATTCCTTTGATAAGTAATATTTTCTAAGTCACTTTTGGAATATACTTAAGAACTTCTGGCTAGTTTTGTTTCATTATAATAAACATGACCTAAGAAAAATCTGTAACAATCATTTAAATTGCAGCCAATCTAATCACGTTATTTTATTGTAAATTCTATCTATTTACCTATATTTGAAAACATACTCTCCTACCCTCTATTATCTACTTGAAGTTTCTGAGGTTTGTCTTAATTTTTTTAGTAACCTTACTCTTTCAGGATTTTTTCTTACACAAAAACATGAAACCTTTTCAAAGAATGTCTTTCTTCATATGTCTTCATCTCCTCTTCACTATCTTTTTCTTTAGTTTGTATTTTTAAGGCTTTATACTTTGTAAAGCTTGTATTTAAAAACTTTTGAACTCAGATAACAGTTATAAAGGAAATAAAATACTATATATCTAGAACAAAAAAAAAAACAATAACAACAAATGATTGTCTAACAGTTAACATCTTAATCATTTAGGTTCAGTTTCTCCTTAGAAGTTAGAAAGCGAGGCAAAAGGAATAGCTTGTAGTCTTTCAAAAGTATAAGGAGGGCCAGGCCCTCATCTATAATCCTAGCTACTCAGGAGGTTGAGTGAGATGGAGCATCTCAGTTTGAAACCAACCCAAGCAGGAAAGTATCTCATCACCAGTTATCCACCAGAAAACTGGAAGTAGTACTGTGCCTCCAAGTGGTAGAGCACCAGCCTTGAGCAAAAGAGCTGAGGGTTCAAGCCCCATGACTAACCAAAAAAAGTATAAGGAAAGGATTTAACCTTGCAGAAGGACAAAGGGAAAAGAATCCAAAGTAACTCTACCAAGTACAACTTTGTTGTATCAGTGCCTTAGATTGTGCATAATAGATTACATGCTATGTGTTAGTGTTTAAAATTTTATTTACAATGTTCCTATATCCAAATAGCCTAAAAGTATAGGAAATAAAATCATCATATAAAAAGCAGATTTTATATTCTTTATAAATATCTTTGTAATATCTTTCCCTTGGGCAACAGTATTGCTCTTTGTACCTAAAGATGCTCAAGTCATTAATATTTATGGATAAGTCAATAATTTTATTCTACTTTTATGGCTTCATGGGGACATTTGATAGCATTTGCTCTTGCTCAGTCTTGCCATTATTTTGCCTTTCCCAAGTGTCCTTAAACAAGTTAAATAGGGTCATTTCTCTTGTTTTTATATTTTTAATTCAGAACATAACACAGGAAGAACCAGTGGGTGGTAAATAATTCAGTCTTGTTCCTCTAGATGTCTTTATCTCCATCTCATTTATAGTTCATCTCCCAGTGGGATTCTGGGTTAACGTTCACGCTCCCTCTAGACATTAAAGCTGGTATTTCACTGTGGCAGCTCTATCATTGTTGTTGAAAAGTCTGTCATTTTTATTTCTTAGTGAATTTTTGCTTTTTAATTGTTTGCTTTTGTATTGTTTCTTTTTCTCTTTGCCATTTTGCCTTTTTTACTACAATATGTTTGGATGAATTGGTGGTGGTGGTGGTGGTGGTGGTGATGATGATGATGATGATGATGATGATGATGATGGTGATGATGATGATGATGGTTTTGTTTGAAACTCCTATGCTGCTGCTGCTGCTACTGCTTATTTGCAGGGGAAGGGTAGTTCAAGATTCAAAGTTTGAACTCAGCCTTTGCTTGGCTTGTTTGTCTGGCTGGTGGTCTATCAGCTGAGACATTCCTCTATCCCAGCATTTTGCTGATTAATTTGGAGATGGAGTAGCATGAATTTTTCTGCCCAGACTGGTTACCACTACCTGGCACCTTGTGCTTCTTGAATTGAGGATTTACACCTTTTATAAATTCTGGAAATTTTTTTGACATAATTATCTGAATGATTCCATCCGTCACTTTCTCTGTTCTCCTTTTCTGGAATTCCTATTCGATATTCCTTGTGCTTCTTCATGGCATACGGCATAGGTTTTTACTATCTTTTATTACTGGCATTACTGTGTCTCTTTCTACTGCATTCTGAATAATTCATTCAAATCTTCCAATTCTTTAACACTGCCTTGAGCTATATCCAACCTGTTGCTTAACCTTCTCATTAAGAATTTTAATTTTGATGATTATTTTTCATTCCCATAAGTGCTGTTTGGTTTTTGCTTTTAAGACCTATTTGCAGGTATGTTTTGTGTGTTCCTAAAATTCACAACTTTTAAAAAATGTATCCAAATATTTTTGATGTATTCAAGTATTTTTATTTTGTGGGATTTTTTTAATTTTATCTTCTTATCAGTCGTGGGCTTGAACTCAGAGCCTGGGATCTGTCCCTGAGTTCTTTCACTCAAGGATATTGCTATACTACTTTGAACAACAGCTCCACTCCAGGTTTCTGGTGGCTAATTGGAGATAAGAGTCTCATGGACTTTCCTAACTGGTGTGGCTTTGAACCATAATCCTTAGATCTCAACTTCCTGAGTAGCTAGGATTACAGGCATACGCCACTGATGCTCAGCTTCAAATGCATTGCATAAAGATGCATTTTCTGTCCTCTTTTTAATTATTTTTATATCAATATTTGAAGGCCTTTACTTTGGTTTGTTACATCTAACTTTCGGTCTGTGGTGTCTAACTTTTGCCACTGATAGATTACTTTTTATGTATTTTACAAATTTTCATTGTGAATTCTTTTTTTTCCCTTGTGATATATGTTATTCTGGATTGAACCCATGAGCCACATGAACACTTGGCATTTTGCTTTCTGAAATAGGGTCTCCCTAACTTTACCTCTGCTGGCCTCAAACTCAAGTACTCATTCATCTATCTCTACCTCCTAAGTAGCTAGGATTACATGCTCAGTTCATTTTGAGTTCTTTCAGGGGACTTATTTTCCTGTGCCTTCCTTGGCAGCTGTGATTCGTCAACAAAAGAAAGACTTTTGCTTTTTGCTTTTGCTTCTGTCTCTAGATTCTGAGTTGTTACTGAAGCCACATTTTTGGTTAGTTGCCTTCTTGGTTTGGGGAATTTCTATATTAGCAGGTGATATAATATTGTAAGATTTGGCCGTACATTCTTACATTGGTTACACATTCTTGATGATGCCCCTTTTTTTTTTGTTTCTTTGTTAATTGTTCTGCTTTTCCTAGCAGGTGGGCAGAAATCACTGTCATTACTTCTCATCTTCCAGTACTGGTGGATAGATTATTCCCCAGCTCATTGTTTCACTGTTTAGGACCAAACTTTGTATAAGGACATCTTATTTCCCATGCCCTTCACTTCAAAGCCCAAAGCTTTATTTGTAGTCTCCATGTAAACTACAAAAACATGTCTCCACAGTAAAGAAACAAACAACCCTCCTCCCTGGGCACCACCAAGTCTCCTCATACTCTCCTGCTGTTCCTTTCCATTTGCCTGTTTCATGAACTCATTCCTACATTTCTTAAGGCTGTATTCCATTCAGCAGCTTCAAATATTTATTGCATTTGGGGTTATCATAGTCCGTTATTCTCCCAGTCATGGAATTCTTGATTCTTCTATAGATAAATTCAAAGTATGCTTCTGTGCTGTGAGTAAGGCTCACCTGTAAGCAGAAGTTTGCACAGCAAGGTAGGATGTCCCGAGTGGTAAGTAAAAGGAAGACTATCACTAGTTCTTTCTTCCTTCTTAGATCCCATCCAATCAGTCTTCCCTTTGTGTGTGTGTGTGTGTGTGTGTGTGTGTGTGTGTGTGTGTATGCGTGTGCATGCGCGCGCGCGCGCGCACAAGTGCTGGTATGAAGGCTTGAACTCAGGGCCTAACACTTTCACTTGGCTTTCGTGCTTGTGGCTGACACTCTACCACTTGAGCCACATCTCCACTTCCAAGGTGGTTAATTGGAAATAAGAGCCTCTTGATCTACCCAGGCTGGCTTTGAACTGCTATCTTTAAGGCTCAGCCTACTGAGTGGCTAGGATTACATGTGTGAGCCATCAATGCCCGGTTTGGGCTGCTTCTTTTGGTCACCCTACTTCCTGTCACGTGGCTAATACACGAGACACTTGGCTTTGCATCTCAGTCTGCCACCAACATGTGTTTCTGGCAAAGGCACTTCCATGGGATCTATCATTATTTTTACTTGTGTAACATGGTAGCATCCGGGGAGTGTGTTTTAATGAAAATGCATGTAACACGAAAATGGAAGAATTAACTCTTGCATCTCTGACTTAAAATTCAGGACTGTTGACATCCATCTTGATCCAGTCTTCCTCCATTCCTCCAAAGCTAATTTGGGAACTGGACCAAAGAGTTCATTTTGATCCAGCATAAAATGTCAACATCCTGTTCCTAATCCACCAAAGAATTAGAAGGAAAGTAGTTGAATCTCTTTTGACTTTCTATCTTGTGGGGGAGGAGGGGAGGAGAGAAGGAGAAGATCTGTGCAATTTCAAAAGAAAACAACACATCTAACTTTTATCTTGTCCTTCAGCAAATACTAAGAGGTACAGAGGCAGAGTACACTTCTCTTTTCCTTTTTTCTTTTGTGGTGCCAGTCCTGAGGCTTGAACTCAGGGCCTGGGCACTATTCCAGCACTTTTGTGCTCAAGGCTAGTGCTCTACCACTTGAGCCACACCTCCACTTCTAGCTTTTCTGGTGGTGTTTTGAAAGTAAGAGTCTCTCAGACTTTACAGCCTGGACTGGCTTTGAACTGCAATATCTAGATCTCAACCTCCTGAGTAGCTAGGATTATAGGCATGATCCACCAGTGCCTGTCTAGAGTAGACTTTTCATTTTCCTCTGAGGATCTGGAATTGAGAAAAGACTTTCTTCTTTCTTTTTTTTAAATAAGTTTTTTATTGTGAAAATACTGTGCAAGGGGTTACAGTTACATGAGCAAGGTAATGAGTACATTTCTTATCTACCGTTGATGCCTCCTCCTTTGTTTTTCTCTTACCATCCCTTCCCTCCCATCTCCACAACTACACCCCCCACCCCCACCTAAATTGGAAAGTTCATTTTTCGGCATAGCATCTTGTATATCTCATTGTTGCAATGCGTCAAACTGTATTCCTATTTAAACATTTTACTTTTTCCCTTCTCCTCCCCAAATTATACCAACATCAAATACAGTGTAAACAGGGGTTATACCATGGGGGAGAGACATACAAAGCAACAAAAAAAATCACATGGTATACCCTATAAATACATTAGAAACAAGAGCAAGGAAGAAAAAAAAACACTTGTGTCCCTATCTTGGGGTTCATTTCACTTAACTCTTTCTTTCTTGCTTGCTTGCTTGCTTGCTTGCTTGGTCTTTCTTTCTTTCATTGATTCATTAATTCATTCATTTTTGCCAGTATTGGGATTGAACTGAGTGCCAAGGAGTTCTCCCTTACCTTTTTTGCTCAGTGCTGGTGCTCTGCCACTTGAGCAATGCCACCACTTCTGATTTTTGGTAGTTACTTGGAGATAAGTTTCATGGACCTTTCCGCCTAGACTGGCTTCAAACTATGATCTTCACATCTCAGCTCTGAATAGCTAGGATTACAAGAGTTAAGCCACTGGCATCCAACTCAAAAGACTTTTTTTTATAAGAAATTTTATGAAAATGGGATTTTCACTACTGAGTGTGCTAACGTCTGGAAATCCTTCACACATACATAATCTCTACTGCAGGCAGGGCTTTTCAGATACTGGCCCTATGCGTGTGGAGCACGGGTGTGGGCTGGTAGAAGTGGTGAGAATTCATAGGGATGCTAATTGTGTCATCCTGGAATGGAAGCATAAAAGTCACACAGCATGAAAGAAAAGATGAAGGGGATTTCTGTTCCATAATAAGATTTAATGAATCTATTTTCATCTGGTACAAAGTCTTTGCAGAATCCAGGATGGCAAACTGCACTGCAGCACCCAGCATGAACGTGCAATGAAATATGTCATGCCTTAAAGACCAAATGTGTAGGAACACCCGGTGTGGCCAGCTGGCACCAACACCTAGAGGCCAAGCAATTAGCTAATGACAGCATTACTGCATGTTAATATCGTTCCAGGTTCACGCAGTAATGTCTGCTGACATACCTGCTCTGCTCTCAGGCTTCAGCTCCTCCTGGGTTCTGATGGTGGAGCTGGCATAAAGACTAGTCTCCAGTTTACCCAACATGAGGCCAGAGGCATGGGGCTGGAAGAGTGTAACCCACAAGTCCACCACTCATCAGCCACATTGAACCAGAGGTTCAAGCAGTTCTGAGAATGTGTGGCTGTAAAGGAGCCCACGAGTGAGTGGAATACATTCATCCCAGCTTCCCCTACGACTTCAGTCTGATGAGAGGAACAGATTGAAATTGAGATGCTAGACCCTGTTTGAATATATTAAATCTTTATTACTGGAGAGGTGGAATACTTGCCTAACATGCACTAAACCCTGAGTTGAATCCTCAGCAGAAATGGAATAAAATGAAATAATGAAATGAAAAAAAAAAAAAAACAAAGCATATAAAAGAGCATTACTTCCCCACTCTGGCTCACATGAGATGAACATTCAACCATCATCTTGCAGTTCATCCCTCACGTGCCTCGTCTGCAGTCTTCCAGATATCAGAAAATATCAGATCTTTTCATCTGAAATCTCTTCTAATATTGAAGGAATTAGGAAAATGAGAAACCCTTCCATACTAATGGACACAATTACTGCCTCTAATTAACTTTGGATCTCCCCATGATGGACCTTCATGCAGTTGATCATAGTTAATCACATTTTCAGTCCTACAGCCTTACCAACATCCATCATGGCATAGTTCCTGTAATAGTTCATCACCCCTACGGTTGCAAAGGGTGATTTTTCTGCACCATTGAGCACGCCAATCTTTCTGGGCTAAGCAAATGCTACATGTCTGTTGACTAAGGATGTGTAAATAGTAGAAACACACCCTTCATGTCTCCATACTCTAGCCCCAAGTCAGACTTCCTGTAGGACAATCAACTCATTTTTCTGGTTAAACGTCTCACGAAGCAGAGGTGACTATTACTTCCACAAACCTAATAAGAGAAATATACAGAGTATAAAAATCATTGGTAAGTCTAGGTATAAGGATAGAAGCTGGGCTGGGAAGGTGGCTCAGTGGTAGAGTGCTTGCTTTGCATGCATGAGGACCTGGGTTCGATTCCTTAACACCACATAAGCAGAAAAAGCCAGAAGTGGTGCTATGGCTCAAGTGGTAGGGTGCTAGCTTTAAGCTAGCACTCAGGCACAAACTTCAGGCCCAACGACCAAAAAAAAAAGAAAAAAGAAAGAAAGAAAAAGGATAGAAGTCATGGAAGGCTTTCTAGAAAGGAGGCTAAGAATCAGTCCTGATCAGATAGGGAATATGTATATCTCATGACAAAGTACTAGCTCGTTTTTCAAGTTATAAAGCAATATGTAAATTCTGTGTGTGTGTTTGTGTGTGTGCGTGTATGTGTTTGCTAGTACTAGGGCTTTAACTCAGGGACTGGGCATTGTCCCTTAGCTTTTTCACTCATAGCTGGCACTCAGCCACTTACACAGCTCCACCTCTGCCTTTTTGCTGGTTAATTGGAGATAAAAATCTCATAGATGTTCCTGTGGATTTGAACCACATTTCTCAGATCTCAGACATGAGCCACCTAAGCCTAGCTTGTAAAAATACTTTGAAAAAGCTGTTTTGTAATAAGACATTGCCCGTCTTTTTCTTTCTTTCTTTTTCTTTTTTGGAAGGGTGCCAGTTTCTGAGCTTTTTTGCTCAGGGTAGTGTTCTACCACTTGTGCCACAGCTCCACTTCCAGCCTATTGATAGTTAATTGAAGACAAGTTTGACAAGAAATGTACTCACTACCTTACTTATATAACTGTAACCCCTCTGAACATCACCTTGATAATAAAATTATGAAAGGAAGGAAGTAGGAAGGAAGGAAGGAAGGAAGGAAGGAAGGAAGGAAGGAAGGAAGGAAGGAAGGAAGGTAAGAAGGAAGGAAGGAAGGAAGGTAGGAAGGAAGGAAGAAAATCTCACAGAGAGTTTCCTATCTGCACTGGCTCCAAATCGTGACCCTCAGATCTCAACCTCCTGAGTGACTAGGATTACAAGCGTAAACTACCTATGCCCAGTATCTACATTACTTAATTTTTTTTAATTTCAAGACTATAATTTGTTCAAAGAATGGATTTCATGATGGAAGATTATTTCATTTAGTAAAAATAATTGGAGAATAATGCACATTAAGTTACACAGTACAAAGTGAGCAAATAATATGGCAAAACCATATATTACTTAAATTCCAATATGTAAAGTAATATCGATCATATTGATGGAATTGTCAAATAAAAATTTTATTTCAAAACTGATACATAGAACAGTTGATACAGTTGAAAAAATAAAAGTACCCTTTACTTCCACATAGCACTTGATATTCGGTTTGTCATTGTACTTTAATCAGATATATCTAACAATGAAAAATTGTCTTATCTTTTCAATTTGTAGGTATTTGTACTTTAATCTTTTAGAATTCAATGATCACACAGTGATGATATAATCTTACTCAAAATTGGAAGGTATTTAAGACATCAATCTGATTCAGATGTGTAATTTGATGTTTCAAGATATGACAAATGAAATTGGCTTAAACATTGTTTTCTGTATCATAGTTCAAATTTTTCTAAAACTAATGAGTGCCAACAGAATGAGAGATAAAATAGATAATTCAGTTTGGTGTTTACAAGGTAAAAATACTTTTGGATTTATAGAAAAATAAGCACTACTGTAGAGTATCTTAAAATTCTCTTTTTCAGGTTTATGGATTTCACTAATGGAGAATGTTCTAAGCGGTCATTATCTTGAGAAAAATGTAATGAATATTCTTATTAATATAAATTTTATTAGTCGAAGTATACATATTGAAAAATACAAGGCCAGTTTATTATCTAGATGCTGTGTACTATATACTAGGTATTTTATAGTTCTTCCTTGCTTTTTATCTTTTTCTTGTAAATATAATCCTAACCAGTTTATAAAACATGCACAAACTTCTTCAACAATGCAAAAGTAGATTATACAAAAGCTTTATCAAACTTGATGTGTGTATCTATACTTAATCTATGTAACAACCTACTGAACTGCTTCTTTTTTTAATACTTTTTTATTGTAAAAATACTATACAGAGGGGTTACAATTACATGCGCAAGGTAATGAGTACTTCAAGTATTGTTACCTCCTCCTTTGTTTTTCCCCTACCCTCTCTTCCCTCCCACCTCCACAACTACACTCCCCTCTCCCCCTTCCCTCCCCCCATGGCCCCACCTTCACCTAAATTGTAAAGTTTGTTTTTCAACATGGTGTCTTGTACATCTCATTGTTACAATGGGTCAACCTGTATCCCTATTTAAGCATTTTGTTTTTCCCTTCCCCTCCTCAAATTAGAGAAGTGTATATACAAGATGCAGGGCACCGATATCAAATCAGTGAAAACAGGGGTTATACCATGGGGGAGGAACATACAAAGAAACAAAAAAATCTCATGGTACATTATAAATATGTTAGGAATAATAGCAAGAAAGAAAAAACCACTTGTGTCCCTATCTTAGGGTTCATTTCACTTAACATCATCTTATCTGGTCATATGTACACAGCTTTTGACCTTTTCTGCTTCTCCCAGACATATACTAGTTATTGCAAATAAGGGAAACCATATAGGACCTATGATTAGTTGGACCTGGCTTACTTCAATTAATATAGTTTTTTCCAAGTCTTTCCATTTCCTAACAAAGGGGGCAATGTTATTCTTTCTGATGGAGGCATAGAATTCCATTATACACACACACACACACACACACACACACACACACACACACCCCACAGAGCATCTGGGTTGGTTCCATATCTTAGCTATATGGTAAATAATGCTGCAAGAAACATAGTTGTGCTGGTACCTTTAGTATACCTTTGTTGGTGATCATTTGGGTAAATGCCCAAAAGTGGGATTGCTGGGTCATAGTGGAGCTCTATGTGGAGTCTTACGAGGAACCTCCATACTGCTTTCCAAAGTGGTTGAACATGCAGTAGGATTCCCTTCTGGCCACATCCCCTCCAGCATCTTCTGTTGTTAGAGTTTTTTATGATACCCATTCTAACTGGGGTGAGGTGGTATCTCAATGTTGTTTTGATTTGCATTTCTTTTATGGCTAGGGAGCTTGAGCATTTCTTCATGTGTCTATTGGCCATCCTTCTTTCCTCTTCAGAGAAGTTTCTCTTTAAGTCTTTAGCCCACTTATTTATTGGGCTGTTGTTTCTTTGAGGATTTGTTGTTAGGGGATTTAATTTTTTGAGTTCCAAGTATATTTTAGATATGAGACCCTTGTCCATTGTATGGCTAGTGAAGATCTTCTCCCAATCCGTGGGCTTTCTATTGATCTTGCTAGCTATGTCCTTTGTCATGCAGAAGCTCTGCAGTTTCATGCAATCCCATTTGTCCAACCTTTCTTTGATTTGTTGTGTTTCTGGGTCTCTTTTAAGAAAATTTTGGGCTGTGCCAAGGAGACCTAGGGTTTCTCCTATTCCTTCCTGTAATGTTTCCAGGGTATCTGCTTTGACTTTGAGGTCTTTGATCCATTTGGCGTTGATTCTGGTGCAGGACAATATATAAGGATCTAGCTTTAGTTTTCTACAGGTAGTTAACCAATTTTGCCAGCACCATTTACTAAAGAGGCTGTCCATTTTTTTAGCTCCTTTATCAAAGATTAGGTGGCTGTAGGTCTGTGGGTTCATTTCTGGGTTTTCAATCTTCTTCCATTGGTCCTCAGGTCTGTTCTTGTGCCTACCCTACTTAATTTATAAAGATATCATCAAGGGATCCAAACACTTGCCCCAAACCATAAACAAAGCATCATTAATGGTTCAAACTAAAGATAATCATTAAAAGTTCCACCTAATAGCTGAATCAGGTGTACTTCAGATGAGCTCAGTGACTATAATTAAATCTAAAGTTTATAGTTAGCCCATAATAAATTATTAAGAATAAAAGAATCCTGTAAATCAAAAACTGTTGTTCTATTACTTCTGAACATGATCTTCAGAATAAATTTTAATGTATACTACTATAGTTGCTTCATAGAGCTTGAACTCAGGGCCTGGATGCTGTCCCTGAGCTTCTTTTGTTCAAAGCTCTACCATTTGAGCCACAGCTCCTCTTCCAACTTTTTTTTTGGTAGTTTAGTGGAGATAAGAGTCTCATAGGCTTTCCTTCCTGGGCTGGCTTTGAACCATGATGCTCAGATTTTAGCCTCTTGATTAGCTAGGATTACTGGCTTCATCATTTTGCTAATATCCCTACATTTTTAGACAGCCTTATTGTTTATTGTAATAGTGTAGCATGTCTGACTAGCACAGGTCTTGATTTTTCATCCTGATTAGCCGTAATATGACTCAGGTTTTACTGGGTCTCATGTATGTAGCACATTCCAACCTTAAAGGTAGCACCTTTTGCTCATACCAGTAATCATAGCCATTCAAGAGGATCCTGATTTAAGGCCAGCTGGGCAAAAAGTTTCTGAGACAAAATTTCCACTAATAACTGGGCATGGTGCTGTGCGCTTGTCATCCTAGCTATGGCCAGAAGTATAAAAAGGAAGATCACAGCCCAGAACCTAGACCAAAAGTGATAGCCTACCTCAAGCCACCTAAGCAAAAAAAAAAGGATGGGGATCTGGTTTAAACAGTAGTTTGTCTACCAACACAAAGCCCTGAATTCAAACCCTGTCCCTGCCATGCCTAATTAATGATATTTCTTTATCCCTTTGGGATTTTCCACTCCATCTGTCAGCTGTAATCACACAGGTTGAAAGGAGATGGGCCCAGAATGTTCCAACCAGGAGGCTTTCACTAGCTGATGCAACCCTGGGGAATGTAAACACTGAAGGAGATAGAGGCCTCTGATGGCCACAGAGAAGGGATAGCTAAAGAAGCAAGATGAGAACAGGCAGGAGATGGGGTGATTGGAGTGGGAAGAAAGGAAGGATCACAACGTTTCATTGCAGCTGAAAATACAGAGAGAAAAGTCTTTATTATTATTATTATTACTTTGAAAATTCTGTACAGAGGGGTTACAATTACATGAGCAAGATAATGAGCACATTTCTTATCAAGCATTGTAGCCTCCTCCTCTGTTTCCCCTTCCCATCCTCCTTCCCCCCACCGAATCATCTCCACCCCCACCAAAGTTGTAAAGTTCGTTTTCGACATAACGACTTGTACATCTCATTGTTGTGATGGGTCCACCTGTATCTCTGTTTTAATTATTTGTTTTTTCCCTTCCCCTCCACAAATTATACCAACATCATATACAGTGAAAGCAGGGGTTATACCGTGGGAGAAGGACATACAAAGCAACAAAGAAATAATCTTATAAATGCGTTAGAAACAATTGCATGAAAGAAAAAAACATTTGAATACATATCTTAGGGTTCATTTCCCTAACATCACCCTATCTGACCTTTTCTGCTTGACTCAGACATATACTAGATATTGCAAATAAGGGAAACCATGGGACCTATGTTTCTTTGGGCCTGGCTTACTTCACTTAATATAATTGTTTCGACGTCTTTCCAGGGAGAAAAGTCTTGAAAAAAAATGGCCACCAGACTTGTGCCATTTGGAAAATTCCTGGGTTCTCTAGGGAGACTATTTTTAGTAGTGAGATAAAAGCCAGAGTGCACTGGTTGAGACAGAATAGAAGAGGAAGGGAAGGAGCAGTGGACCACATGTTGGAGAACTGAACATAAGGGCGTAGAAAGAGGAGGACGTGTGGTTGGGGAAGGTACAGAGATGAAATGGGCTCAACTTAGTGATATCTGCAAGAAGGCAGGATGTGCTGAAATGTACTGAGAGCCCATTCACTGAGCTCAGTATGTGTAGCGAGAGGAGCAAGTTGGGACCAAGAAATACTGTTGGGTGCTGGTGGCTCATGCCTGTTACTCAGAAGGCTGAAATCTGAATATCTTGGTTCAAAATCAGTCTAGGCAGGAAAGTTTATGAGACTTTTATCTCCAATTATCCAGGGAAAAAGCTAGATGTATAATTGTAGTTCAAATGGTAGAGTACCATCCCTATACCAAATAATTCAAGTGAGAGGGTGAGGCTCTGAGTTCAAGACTCAGTACACACACACACACACCACTTGAAAATATCAACAAAAGAAAGTAACCCAGAAACAAAATTGTAAATGTTGTATCATATTTGTTGGTAGCTATTATACTGTAAAAAAAAAAAGAAAAAGAAAAAAGAAAAAGAGAGAAGAGGAAGTGGAGGTGTACCTCAAGTGTTAGAGCACCCGTCTTGAGCAAAAAATCTAGCAAGATCTCAAGGCTCTGGTTTGAAGCCCTAGTACCAGTACAAGGGAAGGGAAGGATGGAAGGACTGAAGGATGGAAGGATGAAGGGAGGGAGGGAAGGAAGGAAGGAAGGAAGGAAGACAGGGAAGGAAGGAAGGAAGGAAGGAAGGAAGGAAGAATGGAAGGAGAGAGAAGGGAGGGAGAGACAGAGAAAGTGAATCGAAAGAAAGAAACAGAGATAGTTACTGTATTTGATTCTAGTACCCTGGTATTGTATATATGTTTATTGGAATTAGGGAAGGGAAGGAGAACAACAGAATGGTGAGACAAAGGACAAGGGGGGACCAATGCAACAGCGACATACACAGACAATATGTTGGAAACGATCTGTACAAACTGGGGGTTGGGGAAGGAAAGTAGGAGAACATTGAGGAAGGGATAACCTGGTTGGAAAGAAATGGACTCACTCCCTTACTTATATAACTGAAACCCCTCTGTATATCACCTTGACAATAAAAAAGAAACAGAGAAAAGGAAGATTAAGTAAATAAAAATGAGAAAGGAAATGGTGTCTGTGACCCTGTAAGAGCTACTCTTTATTTCAATTAAAATGAAGATTAACTTTGTAGCAGAATTTAATGGAAATTTCCCCTCTACTGTTCAAATAATGGATTTGTTCTTGGGTCTTTTAAATTTGGCTGAGAAATAAACTTTACCTAAGTGAACAGAGCCAGCTGCAAAAGGATTATTCTGAGTTTTCTTTTTTCTTTCTTTCTTTTTCTTTTTTTTTTAAGTACCAAAGTAGTCTAACAGCTTTGTATCTACCTTTACATTGTTTATGCAATCTGTACAGCATCTTACCTGCTGGTACCTGTAACTTCTTTGAGACAGTCTCTAGATGACTCTCAAGTGCTCTACACTTGAGTCACAACCCATCATTTTTCTTTTAGTTACCTTTTAAATGAGAGTCTCTAACTTTTGCCTGGGCTGGACTTGGACCTTGATCTTCTTACTTCCACCTCCTGAGTAGCTGGGATTACAGAAGTATACTAACACACCCAGACCTCTTAATCATACTTTTGACCTTGATTTTTTTTTCTCTCTCCACTGTTTTGGGTGAAAATCAGCAAATGTTGTTTTGCATTTGTGAACTCATTTTACTAAGTAAAAGAATGAAAGGAAACACATCGGTTTCTATACACACACCCTTCAACAAATCTCCAACGAATATTCATCAGTTCTTACCAGACACTACTTAAGGATGTCATAAAGTGGTGCTCATGTTTACTTGTGTGCAAACTGAGGCAGGCATCAACGGGGCTGTAGTCAGTGACTCATGCAAACAATAAATATAGCAGAAAATTTCTTGAAGATGATCCCCCATATTGAATTCCTAACTGCCCTTCACATTTGAGTCATTTGGGGTCAAAGGTCAGTGTTCAGAACTGTATGTCCCTAGTCTCACTCCTCAGATGTGTTTCCAAAGTCAAGTCAAAGCTGGCACAAATAAGATCTGAAGAGAAAAATACAATGACAAGTCATGAACCTGTTTTCTCCTCGGCTCAGACTGAAGGACGAGGATGCTTAATAGTTTGGGAAGAAATCCTTCAGTGGTGTTATAGCAGCTGGGTCCCCAGCCCTGGGTCTTTCAAGACACAATCACCGTGTCAACAGGGCTGCACCTCTTAAGCACCTGCCTGTGAAGAAGGGACCTTCTAATTGTGGGAGTTGAGTTCTGAACTTTTTTGCTAATTGCTCAGACCAAATATGAGTATTATCCATTTTTACTGCAGATGGTATTCATAGTCTTATTATTAATAACTATGTTTCTATCATTTAAAATGCAGTGCTATTCCTAGCTGGGCACTGGTGGCTCATACTTCAAAACCTAGCTACTCAGGAAGCTGAGATCTGAGGACTGAGGTTCAAAGCCAGCCCTGGCAGGAAAGTCCGTGAGACTCTTATCTCCAATTAAGCCAGAGGTAGAGTTGTGGCTCAAGCAACAGAGTGCTAACCTTGAAAAAGAGCTTAGGAACAGTGCCCAGGCCTTGAGTTCAAGCCACCAGTATAAAAAAAAAAGTAGGTTTCAGATTTGAGAAGCCTGGTGATTGGTTCTTTTGTTGATGTTATTCTTAATTTGTTTATTTCTAAAGCCACCCCACCATTCATTTCAGAGATTTTCTGTAAATTTCCTATTGAGAATTAAAATCATTATAATAATGTCAGCCTTTTTGTTTTCTATTAGCAAAGGGGCAATTATTCTTTTATTTAACAAATACAGGATGTATTTTTTCTTTTGCACTTGAATTTTTAATTAGCATACATTAATCTCACAAGCCAGGATGTCAATGTGGCATCTTCCTGCACACATGTATACAATGTATCCTTTTAACTGAAAGATAATAAATAGCATTTTGTGGAATGAGAAATCAAGCTAATTAACATTCATCACCCCATAGTTATTTGTTTGTTTGTGTGTGTGTGTGTGTGTGTGTGTGTGTGTGTGTGTGTGTGTGTGTGTGTGTGGTTGTATTAGTTGTGGGGCTTGAACTTGGTGATTGGGCACTGTACTTCAGCTTTTTCACTCAAGGCTGGTGCTCTACCATTTGAGCCACACCTCCACTTCCAGTTTTTGATGGTTAAATTGAGGTAAGAGGTTCTCAGATTTGTCTGCCCAGGCTGGCTTCAAACTGGATCCTCAGATCTCAAACTCCTGAGTAGCCAGGATTATAGGCATGAGCCACTGGTGCCTGGCCTGTAACATAAGGATTTTGAAGGACACATTTAGACCATACAGGAGTGAGGTACCTTTCTTCCACCAGGCACCATTTCGATTTTTATGGCATCATTCCAAGGCCATACAAAACTGTCAATACAGGCAGAGGGTCATGGGCAGAAGACAAGATGCACATGTGTTTGTCCTGTTATGTACCAAAAGATTTCAAGCATATGTTCATCCTCCAGCTGTGGATTTCCCACCTTTCAATATACTATTATTAACATAGTTACCACAGGACTTCAGAACTTATTCCTATGCTGTGACTAAAATCCTGGGCCTCTAACGAATCTCCCCCTACTTCCCCTATCCATTCCATTCTCTGCTTCGGAGCTCACCTCTTATTTCTCATGTGTAATGAGATTGTAGAGTATTTGGCTTTCTGCGTGCTGTCACTTAGCACAGTGTCCTCCAGTTTCATCCTTGTCTCAAGTGACAGAATCCCGTGTGTGTGTGTGTGTGTGTGTGTGTGTGTGTGTGTGTGTGTGTGTGTGTGTGTGTGTGTGTGTGTGTGTGTGTGTGTGTGTACTGAGGCTTGAATGCAGATTCTGGGCACTGCTTCTTAGCCTTTTCACTCATGGCTGGCACTTTACTACTTGATCTACACCGCTACTTCTGTTTTGTTGCTGGTTCATTGGAGAGAAGAGCCTCATGGACTTTCTTGCCCAACTTGGCTTTGAGCTATGATACTCAGATCTCAGCCTCCTGACTAAGTAGGATTTGCGATATGAGCCACCTGCCTTTGACTCTCTTCCTTTTTTCAAGGTTGTGTGTGTGTATGTGTATGTGTGCTCACTCCTCTGCCTGTGCCTATACCTGTGCCTGCCTATTACCCACCCACTGATAGACATTTAGGCTGGTCCCTTTTCTTGACTATTGTGACTAACTGTGACTCAGTAAACCTAGGCATCCAAATACTGGTTTCATTTCTTTTAAATCAGTGATCAAACACTGTAAGTTAAGATCACACTGGCTAAGGGAGACTTTCTTGCTTATTTAAGAATTGGCATCTCTATATTCTGAAAAGAGAGAAATGAATGAGAGAACTGTAGCCACTATAACATTTTGTTTACTATGTTTCAAAACATTTGATAGTTATTCTTGTATATGTTCTTTTTCTTTTGCAGGAAAAGCCATTGACAAAGTCTCTGCAGCGTGGAGAAGACCCCCAGTTTGATCAAGTATGTGCTATTATCTAAGTTATATGTTTTTTCTTTATTTCAAAATGTAAAAAGACAAAGCTCAATGCTCTGTATTGTACTCAGGGACTTCCACAGGAGCGTAGAGGTGTGTTGTTATAATAACTGTGTGCATGGTAGCACTTACAGTTGCCATTTCGAAATGTTTAGTAGTTATTGTGTGTGTGTGTGTGTGTGTGTGTGTGTGTGTGTGTGTGTGTGTGTGTGTGTGTGTGTGCTTTTCTTCAGGCTTGAATTCAGGGCCTGGGCATTATTCCTGAGATATTTTTGTTCAAGGTAGCATCCACCATTTAAGCCATAGCTCCACTTCTAACTGCTTGAGTGGTTAATTGGAGGTAAAAATCTCATAGACTTGGGGCTGGGAAGGTGGCTCAGTGGTAGAGCGCTTGCCTTGCATGCCTGAGGCCCTGGGTTCGATTCCTTAGCACCACATAAGCAAAAAGAAAAAAGCCGGAAGTGGCGCTATGGCTCAAGTGGTAGAGTGCTAGCCTTGAGCTGAAGAGCTGAGGGACAGCACCCAGGCCCAGAGTTCAGGCCCCACGACCGGACCAAAAAAAAAAAAAAAAAAAAAAAAAAAATCTCATAGATTTTCCTGTCCTGGTTGGTTTTGAATGGGGATGTTCAAATCTCAGCCTCCTTAGTAGCTAGGATTACAGGTAGGAGCCATGAGCTCCTGGCAGTAAATGTCTTTTAATTTCCATTAGAAAGAACTGGAGTGTATGGGAATAGTATGCATTCAATTCATTGTTTCCTAAATCTCCCATGCCAAAATTTAAAAACAAAATTCCACTGACAAACTTGAGATTCTTCTGAATAAACATTACTGTGTGATGATCATGATCCTGTGAGAGAGAAAAATGCCCAACAGTCATTATAAAAGTATAAGACTTTAGATCCTATTTGAAGTGATGATACCTACATGAAACAGTTTCAGACAGAATGGAATGTAAAGAGAGTCCTTTGTATCCCAACTGAAAACAAGATGTTATCAACATAATAGGTAAGTAGTAAGACTCAGAGATACTGGGTTTGGAACGTAGGGAACTTTGGGAGCATTTAAGAGCGATGAAGAGCAGGATGCTGGAGATGGGCTTGTGGTTTCCTGAATGTCTGCAGTAGAGGATGGGAGAACAGAGTGTCTTCAACAACCCCAGATGGTGCCAGTGTCCGAGGCAAACACAGCTGGATGTACTACAGCCTAGTTTCCCATGGGGCTTTTTATGGCTTAATGAAGAACGCACAGAGCGTACACTTTCTGTAGAGCTTTGAAATTGCCTGTAATGTGGAATGTGGAGGAAATAGCTCGGGCTGCACATGTCCCAACTTGGGTTCCAGAAACCTCATATAGCAGGGCAGAGACAGAGCTCTCTGTTTTCCTGGGTTAGGACTGTTTCCCAAGAGACAACCCCTCTGGCACAAACTCATTCCCTTCCCCCACTTACCACTCCCCCCCCCCCCCATCACACACCACCACCATGTGAACACAGCTCTGGGGTTTGCTATGTGACTGATAGAACTCACTGTTTTCTTGAATGTATGGGGAGATGGACCATGGTCCCTATTTCTCTCTGCTGTCATGCTGTCGTCCTAGTCTTATTTAGGTACCTAGTAGTTGCTGGTGTGGTCAGAAACCCGCAGTGAATAGATTTGTAATGATTGGTGTTAGCATTTTGGAAATGTGGCAGGTGTGGTGGCTCTTTTTGTTATCTAGAAGAGTGCTAATATTCATCCTCTATCCGTGTGTGTGTGTGTGTGTGTGTGTGTGTGTGTGTGTGTGTATACTGGGGCTTGAACTCAGGGCCTCACACTCACACTTGACATTTTTGCTCAAGGCTGGTGCTCTACCACTTGAGTCATACCTCCACTTCTGGATTTTTGTTGGTAACTTGGAGATATGACTCTCTCAGATTTCTCTGCCTGGGACTGGGTTCAAACTTGGATCCTCAGAGTTCAGCCTCCTGTGTAGTTAGGATTACAGATGTGAGCCACTGGTGTCTGGCTCATCCCCTTTTCGTATATATAAAAATTTTCACCTCAGAGTTTTGTCTTTCTATCATTGTTGCTGCCTTTGCCTCCAAATTTTTGTGTCGTTTTTTTCCAGCTTCATGTATCTCATATTTTATTCTCTGGAAATATAGTTGTAATGTTAACAATGCAGTTAATAGTTATTTCAAATAAGTAGGTTTATTCAGATTTCTTTTTGTCATTTTAACATTTTAACATGAGAGAGAGAGAGAGAGAGAGAGAGAGAGAGAGAGAGTTTCAGATAGTCCAGACCAGCCCAGAACTGGAGATCCTCCTGTCTCAGCCTTTTGAGTGTGGGAATTATAGGTATGCACTTCCAAGCCTAGCTAATTCCTTCTTTTATTTTTCTTTTAGCTGAATTGAAGGTTGAACTTGCTAAGCAAGGCATACTCTATCACTTGAGCCATGCTTCCTAGTTTCTGTTCTTGTAAGTTACCCAGAACTGGGTATTTTGGTGTAACATCACAAAATGGACAAAGCCAGGGCCTAACTGCTGTTTGCCAACACAATTTATAAGGCCCATGGTTGCACTGACAAGTCCATGACTGTATCAAAGTCTCTGAGTCTTTGGGAATTAAACATTCACATTAAGTGATTGCCCTCCTTCTGATTTCAAACTCTAGGATTTGAATCTGGATTCCCATAAAGATTTGTGGGTCAGCAGAAAGGTGCTTCACTGGTTAAACTCCACGACTAGAGACTAGCTTCATGTAATAATAAAACAGCATTTATATAGCACTTTCTAGTGATATATAAACAAAATGGTCCCTGTTGAGGGGATATTTGCATCAATTTCTTCCTTTTAAATGTCACTGGTGTGAATGACAGGTAGCTAAAGTTGAGTTATACTGTCTCAACCTTCAGGATCCTGTTCACTCCTTTGCATACCTAGCCATGATTAATTTTCTTCTTGCTAGAAATAGAAACTAAAAACAAATCATGTAATACTACTTTAGAGTTTATGAATGAAGTTCCTTCTCACATGCTCTCAAAATAAAATATCAGGAAGAGGAGGATACCATCATTATCATCACCATCACTATCATCATCATCTCCTCCTCCTCCTCCTCCTCCTCCTCTTCCTCCTCTTCCTTCTTCTCCACTTCCTCCCCACCTCCTCCTCCTCCTGCTTCTTCTTTCTTCTGTATAAGGCTACATTTAATGGAAATGAGTATCAAAGTAAAGCTGTCCAAGCTAGGTGCTGGTGACTCATTCCTATAATCCTAGCTACTCAGCAGGCTGATATCTAAGGACTGAGGATCAAAGGCAGCCTGGGCAGACAAACCCTGAGAGAGACTTATTTCCAATTAACCACCAAAAGCTGAAACTGGAGGTGTGACTCAAGTGGTAGAGTACCAGCCTTGAGCAAAAAAAGCCAAGGCCCTGAGTTCAAGCGCCAGTCCTGGTACCAAAAAAAAAAAGTCATTGCCTGATCTTATATTTTGCCTGAAACAGCCAACACTAGAATCCACGTGCTCTGATTATAAATCCTGTACCTTTTTTTCTATAAATTGTTTCTAAAAGAGACTTTGATGAGAATTCAGAGGGGAATTTTCAGCAGGCAAAGGATCTAAGATTCTATTTGAGTGCCAGGGGCAAAATGATAGTAGCTTGAACAAGACAGAAGTACATTTCTCTCCTGGGTTCAAGAACTAGAGGAAATCAATCCAGGATTTGTTTTTCTCATGTATTGCTTACAGCCCTAAGGACTGGTATAGCTGCTGGGGTTTAGGCATTATTTCTGTTTTAGGCTGCAAGAAGCAAAGAAAGATGAGAAGTACTTACAGAAAAAAAAAAAAGAAACAACTTAGAGCTCCCCAACTCTGCACTACCCATTTCTGCTTTTGTGCACTCAGCCAGATCTTAAGTGCATGGCTGCAAGTAGCTGTAAGAAAGATTAGAAGATTCACATTCCACAACACTGTGTCCCTCTAAATTTAGGGCATGTTATAACTGAGAAGGAAAAAGTGAAATTTTGGTAGTAACTACCCATTACTGCTGGATATTTTGCCAAAATGTCCAATGAGCCTAAAATAATTTGCACTTATGTGCCTCTATTTTTCACTCTAGAATTCTCAAATTTGCCAGGTTTTTTGTTTGGTTTTAGATATACGCATGTATGGAGAGACTAAAGCTTCATATTTTCTTTTATATATATTTTTTTCACATGAATCAAAAAATTTAATTGTTCTGCTTTTGCCTTAAAAGGGACTTAAATATCTTCTCATCCACTCCCAAGTGAATACCAGCATCCTTAGGAAGGGGTTGGGTTGTGTAAATCAACAAATTTGTTTTTTTTCTTTGGTGCCAGAACTAGGACTTGAACTCAAGGCCTTGCCTCTTGCTTGTCTTTTTCACTCTAGACTAGTGCCTTACCACTTAAGTCACAGCTCCACTTCCCTTCCCATTGATCCTTTTTTTTTTTTTTTGTCGGTCATGGGGCTTGAACTCTGGGCCTGGGCGCTGTCCCTCAGCTCTTCAGCTCAAGGCGAGCGCTCTACCACTTGAGCTACAGTGCCACTTCCGGTTTTCTGGTGGTTTTTATTGGAGATAGGAGTCTCACGGTCTCTCCTGCCCGGGCTGGCTTTGAACTGTGATCCTCAGATCTCAGCCTCCTGAGTAGCTAGGATTACAGGCGTGAGCCACCAGCGCCTGGCTCCCATTGATCCTTTTTTTAAAATATGTTTTTATTGTAATAATAGTGGACAGAGGGGTTACAGTCACATGAGTAAGGTAATGAGTACATTTCCTATCCAGCATTGTTACCTCCTCCTTTGTTTTTCCCCTACCATCCCTTCCCTCTCCACTTCCCCATCTCCTCCTTCCCTCCCCCCCCCACAAGTTGTAAAGTTCGTTTTCAACATAGCATCTTGTACATCTCACTGTTACAGTGGGTCAACCTGTATCCCTATTTAAGCATTTTGTTTTTTCTCTTCCCCTCCCCAAATTAGAAAAGTGTATGTACAAGATGCAGGGCATCAGAATCAAATACAGTGAAAACAGGGGTTATACCATGGGGGAAGAACATACAAAAGAACAAAAAAAATCACATAGTACATTATAAGTACATTAAAAACAATAGCAAGAAATATAAAAACATTTGTGTCCCAGTCTTGGGGTTCATTTCACTTAACATCATCTTATATGGTCATATATACATAGTTTTTGACCTTTTCTACTTGTCCTAGACTTATACTAGTTATTGCAAATAAGGGAAACCATGGGACCTATGTTTCTTTGGGCCTGGCTTACTTCACTTAATATAATTGTTTCCAAGTCTTTCCATTTCCTAACAAATGGGGCAATGTCATTCTTTCTAATGGAGGCATGGAATTCCATTGTGTATATATACCACATTTTCTTGATCCATTCATCTACTGAGGGACATCCATATCTTAGCTAAGGTAAATAATGCTATAATAAACATAGTTGTGCTGGTACCTTTAGTATACCTTTGTTTGTGTTCATTTGGGTAAATGCCCAAAAGTAGGATTGTTTGGACATGGAGGAACTCTATGTGGAGTTCTTTGAGGAACCTCCATACTGCTTTCCAAAGTGGTTGAACAAGTTTACACTCCCACCAACAATGGAGTAAGGTTCCCTTCTGTCCACATCCCCTCCAGCATCTGTTGTTATTAGAGTTCTCGATTATAGCCATTCTAACTGGGATGAGGTAGAATCTCAGTGTTGTTTTGATTTGCATTTCTTTTATGGCTAGAGAGGTTGAACATTTCTTCATGTGTCTATTGGCCATCCTTCTTTCCTCTTCAGAGAAGTTTCTCTTTAAGTCTTTAGCCCACTTATTTATTGGACAGTTGTTTCTTTGAGGTTTTGTTGTTGAGGAATTTAATTTTTTGAGGTCCAGGTATATTTTAGATATGAGACCCTTGTCTGTTGTATGGCTAGTGAAGATCTTCTCCCAATCTGTGGGCTTTCACTAGTTATATCGTTTGCCATGCAAAAGCTCTGCAGTTTCATGCAATCCCATTTGTCCAACTTTACTTTGATTTGTTGTGTTTCTGGGTCTCTATTAAGAAAATTTCGGCCTGAGCCAAGGAGACCTAGAGTTTCTCCTATTCCTCCCTGTAATGTTTTCAGGGTGTCTGCTTTGACTCTGAGGTCTTTGATCCATTTGGAGTTGATTCTGGTGCAGGGTGATATATAAGGATCTAGCTTTAGTTTTCTACAGGTGATTAACCAATTTTGCCAGCACCATTTACTGAAGAGACTGTCTTTCTTCAATTCTATTTTTTTAGCTCCCTTATCAAAGTTTAGGTGGCTATAGGTCTGTGGGTTCATTTCTGGGTCTTCAGTTCTATTCCATTGATCCTCAGGTCTGTTCTTGTGCCAGTACCAAGCTGTTTCTTTGTAGTAGAGTTTGAAATTTGGTATTGATATTTCTCCAGCAGTGTTCTTTCTGTTAAGGATCATTTTTGCTATTTGGGTTTTTTATTGTTCCATATGAATTTTTGGATTGCTTCTTTTATATTTTATACTGTTTTAGTCTGAAGTATTTTTCACTAGTTGCTTAATTCATCAGTTAATCTAATGGCAATCCACACCTACTAGGATATGCCTGAAGAAAAGACCTCGTTTCTTAATTAGATATCAATTAGGGGTGTGTGTGTGTGTGTGTGTGTGTGTGTGTGTGTGTGGTGTGTGTGTGTGTGTGTGTGTGTGTGGTGTGTGTGTGTGTGTGTGTGTGTGTGTGTGTGTGTGAGAGAGAGAGAGAGAGAGAGAGAGGCTTAAACTCAGGACCTGAGCACTATCCTTTAACTTTCTCACTCAAGGATGATATTCTACCATTTGAGCCACAATTCTACTTCCAGCTTTTTGCTTTTAATTGAAGATAAAAGTCATATGGGCTTTTCTACCTGGGCTGGCTTTGAACTGTCACCTTCAGATTTCAGCTCCTAAGTAGCTAGGATTATAGGCACTAGCACCTGGCTTGGTTTCTTTTACATAATTAACTATCAGGATTTTACAAGCAAAATGAATTTGGGGGGGAAAAAACAACTTGTCCTGGTATTGAAGTTCTCTTTTTAATTAGAATACATTAATTTTAAATGCATATGCATGTTTACGCAGGAAGCTCTATGTAGAAAAGAGAGCTATAAGAGCTGGTGCCCCTGGAGCCTAGATCCCCAGGGATAAGATCACATTCCAGAAACTTCTGATCCAGAAGCACCTGGGTCCATCTGTCTAACACATGCCATGTAAATGCTTCAGACCATGAATGTTTGAGATTTCAAATTCAGGTGTCCAGTAAAAAAAAAAATTGAAAACACTGAAACAGAACCTGAGTACTGGGAGCTCTCACACCTGTAATCCTTGTAACTCAAGAGGCTATCTAAAGACTGAAAATACAAGCATGGTAGGGCATAAAAATCCGTGAGATTCTTACCTCCAATTAACCACAAAAAAGTCAGAAGTTGAAGCATGAAAGAAAAAAGCCAAGTGAAAATGTAAGGCCCTGAGTTTAAGACCAGGTACTGGAAAAAAAACACAAAACACAAAAATCACCTCAATTTCTTGGGTGACTGAAACAACAGAAAAGTACATTAGAAGTTATTTTTGGGAACTGATAAACAGATCAATTTATTGGAAGCAAAAGCATTGTATTGTTATATCTTTAAAAACAGGCCAAGACCTGGCGTCAGTGGCTCACGCCTGTAATCCTAGCTACTCAGGAGGCTGAGGTCTGAGGATCATGGTTCAAAGCCAGCCCAGGCAGGAAAGGCTGTGACTCTTATCTCCTATAAACCACTCAGCAAACCACAAGTGTCACTATGGCTCAAGTGGTAGAGTGCTAGCCTTGAGCTGAAGAGTTGAGGGACAGTGCCCAGGCCCAGAGTTCAGGCCCCAGAATCAGCAAAAAAAAAGAAAGAAAGAAAGAGAAAAAGAAAAAAAAAGGCCGAATCATGACTCATACAGAAAAAAGGTATTTTAAAGACTTTATTTGACTTAGTATTAGTGAGGAATATTAGAACCAATTCCGGGGTGGGGGAAAAGATATCTAGAAAGCAGACACATTTCTGTACCTAGAACATTGAAATCAAAGCTCACTGAGAAGCAAAACCGGGGTTTTCCACGTGGAGGTGAGCAGTCAGTAAACCTGCATTGGACAGTTTTGTCACCATCTACAGACAAGGAGTCTTCACACTGCTCTCAGTTATCTACCATTCGAACAGTTTTAAAATAGCTCAAAGGCTTCGGAAGGTCCTCAGACTCAGATACCCCTGAGAGATTTAAAGTTTCCATTGAAACAGTTTTTCCTACAGTGTAGGGTATCAGGAAAAACAGGAGCCTACCTAGGCAAGGAAGGATTGTTCTCAAAAACCTTAATGCAAGCAGGATGAGACTTCATCCTTCACACAGCAGGACTGAGGCAATCCAGAAACACTTCGGTGTTGGCCCCAAGGAACAGTATTCATGGAGGAGCAAGGAGAGACCCTGAGCTGGAGGCATTGAAGGAGCTGGCCAGTGAATAACACTGAAGGCTTAAAGGGCCTGCGGTGGAACAGAGGCAGGGAAACTTGTAGGGAAGAACAATTATGAACTAAATAATACAGGCACAAGCCATGCACTGGTGGCTCACACCTGTAATCCTAGCTACTCAGAAGGCTGAGATCTGAGGATTATGACTCACAACCAGCCCGAGCAGGAAAAGTCTATAAAACTCTTCTCTCCAACCAACCACCCAAAAGCTGGAAGTGGAACTGTGGCTCAAGTGGTAGGGAGCCCAGCCTTAAGCAGAAAAAACAAAAGTAGAGCACCTAGGCACGAGTTCAAGTCCCAGGACTAGCACAAATAAAATTATAGAGGAAAAATTGGTAGTGATTAAGAGAAGGAGAAAGGCAAGTAACTAGTTTAAGCCCATGATTGGGAGTGGTGCTTGATCAAGTCTACCAACATTGAGTGTCTGCAACATGCTCACCTGGCACAGATAGGAATAAGACCAAATCTTGTCCTCTAGGTATTCTCAGTCCACAAATAATTCTGCCCGGGAAAGCCTAGGGATACATGTTAAAGATGCTGCAAGGCAGCCGGTAATGTTGCAAGGACAAGGGGGCAATCTGGCAGGAAGCAGCTGAGGAGTGGCATCGTGTTCACCCAGGGGAACACGACGGGCCAGACTGAACTGAAGTCAGTTGGACAAAGAGGGGGCAAAGGTAAAGAGAGCAGTGTGGAAGGATTGGGGCTGGCAGCACGAAGTCAGGGAGGTGGACTGCAGCTGTGGCAATGTTAAGGTGTGTGGACTGTAGTCTACAGATTAGGCTCCTGTCAAGCAGAGGGAGCAGGGTACGATGATGCGGGAATGGAAAATGGGGTGGGCTTTACCGTCGTTTTATGAGTACTGTATTTTCAAGGATAGGAGAAATGTCTTCCAGAAAGATTAAAGAAAGTAGAGCAAATGAATGGAGAATATCACAGGGAAATATTAAAAGTTTAAAATTCAAGCCTGGCATGTTGGAACACACTAGTACTCCCAGCAAGCAGGAGGCTGAAGCAGGAAGATTGTGAGTTTGAGACCAACCTACACTACATGGAGAGACCATATTTCAGAGAAGAGAGATAGAGGGGGCACAAAGAGCGGGAAAAAGAAAGAGAGAGAGAGAAATATGAGAGAAGGCTGGTAAAGAATAGAAGTGTAAGGAGTTAAAGAGAGGTTCTGATTCTGATGAGAACGTGTTCTAGGCCAAGGGTTAAGCTTGCAGCCATGACTGAAAAGAAAAGCCATACTATTCAAGTACCTACCGGGGTCACATCTAGACAAGAGCTGTTCAAGAAATGCCCTAGACCTGGCCCAGTGATCACATCACATAGGAACAGGAAGGTTCTGTGGATGGCAAGGCACTGATCAAGTGTGGCCCGTGAAAGAGAGAAAACAGTGTATTGTTGGAAGTGCAGAGGCCAACTTATGCAATACTGAGACAGAAAGAGAGAGAGAGACAGAGACACAGAGAGAGAGAGACAGAGACACAGAGAGAGACAAAGAGAGAGAGAGAAATATGGTGGCCACCATAAAAGTAGGCCATATATTCCCAGGGGAAGATGGATGCACAGATGGCCCAGTGTGGCAGCTGGTAAAGGAAAATCTAGAGGCTTGGCATCTAGGAGCTCGTGGAAAACCAGGTGTGGGGTAGTTCTTCATTACCATGTCCAGTGCATTTTCATAGTTGATAGGTTAATTACCTGAATGTAATTTTTGTTTAGAGTGGCAGGTCATGCTTGGCAACACTTGAATTAAGAATCAGGGAGCCCAAAGTGAGTCATGATGTACTGTCCTGTGAAGGAGAGGCCAGTCAGCTCGTCATTTTATTGCCCAGCATTCTTCTTCTGTGGTCAAATTTTATCAACTTTTGTTGTTGGTGGTGGTGATAGGGCTTGAACTCAGGGCCTGGGCATTGTCCCTGAGTTCTTTTGCTCAAGGCTCGTGCTCTACCTCCTTGAGCCACAGCACCACTTCTGGTTTTGGGGCGGGGGGGGGGGGTTGTCTTTGTTATTTTTTTTTGAGTGGTTAATTAGTCTCCTGAGGACTTTTCTGCCTGGGCTGGCTTCAAACAATAGTCCCCAGATCTCAACCTCCTGAGTAGCTAGGATTACTGGCATGAGCCACCAGTGCCCAGCTTAGACATTTTAAACTTTTTAAAAATTGTCATTATAAAAATGATGTACAGAGGTGTTACAGTTATGGAATTGGGGTAATGTCACTCCTTCCCTTGCTTCTATAGACCTTTTTTTTAAAAAAATGTATTTATTTTGTGGGTGATAATGCCAAGGTTTGAACTTGGGGCCTTTTGTTCTCACTTGGCTTTCTTGCTCACTGGGGCAAGAGCTGGGACTTTGCTACTGGAGCCACACGTTCAGTACAGCATTTTGGATGTTAATTGATGATAGAGTCTTTCAAACCCTTCTACTTGCTTCCAGCCTCAAATCTCAACCTCATGATTGGCTACTAATGCTGAGCTATCAGTATCCTTTGTAGTTGTCAGGCTGAGGCCTGTGATGTTGGTTCTTCCAGTGAAGCAATAACTATTTAGGATGAGGGTGGACCTGGATAGGTGATGGTCAGGTAAATCAACCCTATTTAAAAAGTGAAAAGCAAGCCAAGTACTGGTGGCTCACGCCTGTAATTTGAGCTACTCAGGAGGCTCAGGTCTGAGGATCACTGTGTAAAACTGGCTTTCAGGGCAGAAAAGTCTGTGAGACCCTTATCTCCAATTAATCACCAAAAAAAAAAACAAACCAGAAGTAGAGCTTTGGCTCAAGGGCCAGTAGGTAAAGTGCCAGTCTTGAGGGAAATAGCTATGGGACAGGGCTTAGACCTTGAATTCAAGCCCCAGAAGCAGCACACAGGGCTGGCAAAAAAAAAAAGAAAGAAAGAAAAATCTAATAATGAAGACCTTTCTCTAATTTTCAAGAGAAATACATTTGGTATAAATAGATTTTTTTATATTTTCAAAGTTTTGTACTAGATCATTTAATCTTTAGTGCCTCTGTTATCACTCACAAATATCTAACAATAATGTAGTATGTAATTGAATAAGAGTGAAATACATTTGCAAGTGCTCTATTGTGAAAATACTGTACAAAGGGGTTACAGTAACATGAGCAAGGTAATGAGTACATTTCTTATCAATCATTGTTGCCTCCTCCTTTGTTTTTCCCCTACTACCCCTTCCCTCTCACCTCCTCAGCTACACCCTGCAAGTGCTCTAATATATCAAGTATTTTCTGGTATTACACCATCAGTAGCCTGGCCACAAGGTTTCTTGGCCACCTGAACTTGAGAAATTATCACTAGAGTTTCTTTAAAATTATTCATACAATGCATCAATTGTGGCAAGCCTGCCCAACTGCTATAAACTATGAAATGACTCAACTAATTCTTCAACCATTTATCTGTGGAGTTTCTGTGTTTGCAGTTAGTGAGTAGATTAAAATGCTTATGAAAAAAAAAAACCAACCTATTGACTACAGCCTAACAGAACGGGAGTATCTCTTATAGCCTATTTCTACAGAAAAAACAAAGTCAACCTGAGATTTACAAAGTTTGTTTAGGAGGCCCCTCTGACCACCCCCCCCCCCCCAAAACAAACCTGCTAGGATGAAATATTTGAATGATCAGTGGGTGTACTCTGTGTCCTCCTGTGCCCAACGCCTACCTAGTACCTCCATGGAGAAAGAATGTGATCATTTAAATGCACAAGTACATCTTTGTCAAGGGCCTGCCCTCTCTCTGGCTCAGCACAGAGCTCAAATTCATCTGGTCATTGGCTCTGCTTCCCGTAAGTGAGGAGTTGAGTGAGCACCAAGCCAGCTAGACCTTCCTCCCTTCCTGAGCTTTGAGGGCCAGGTCTGTGTGTGCGGATTCCACCCTTCCTTCCTGAAAGGCGGCCTCCCCTGGGCAGTGCTGGAGATGGAAAACACATCCCCCACAACCGGCCTCCCACCCTTTCTGGGATGACCCAACCCCCCCCCCCCCCCTGGTGTTTGCTGGGGTAGGATACAGGGGAGATCTGCACAAAGAGGGACTTCCAGGTGAAACTTGGATGCATAAAGAAAAAATATCTTTTTAATTTTTTTTTTCTTGGTGTGGTTTTAAGAGCACTATGGATATTCTCTCTGGAGAATGTAGGTGACACCTAAGTGAACTAGCTGCAGAGTGTGGAAACAGACAGAAGTTTCTATCTTCTTCATGGGCCTAGAAAGGGAAAAAAATGAGGCTTATTAATGTGCATTCAGGTGTGTTTAATGAGCTTTGTTTTAGCATAGTTTAGAAAATACAGAGAATTGCCAGGATATTAGTGTCTGATGTTACCATAATATATGTCACAAATAGTACAAGCCCTTAAAAGCTAAGCCCTATACTCTATATTTGGTTAGTTTTTCTGTACTATTTTATTTTTCTATTCAACGCTACTATCTAGAATAAATACCATGTTATATTTAGTCTTCCTGTCTCCTTACACCCTCCAGATTTATCAAAGTATTTAAAACAATACTCAAATATAAGCTGGGATCTGGTGGCTCATGCCCATAATCCTATCTACTTAAAAGATTAAGAGCTGAGGACTGATGATTGGAATCCAGCTCAAAAAGAAAAGTTCTTGAGAATCTTATCTCCAATTAACCAGTAGAAAGCCGGAAGTAGAAATATGGCTCAAGTGGTACAGCACCAGCCTTAAGCAGAAAAGCTAAGGGACAGTACCCAAGTCCTGAGTTTAAACTCTATTACTGGCGCTATAAACACACACACACACACACACACACACACACACACAATTGAAATCTAATTGTCATTTGGAAATTTTATTATACATGTCACAATTAAGACCACAAACATAGAGTTAGAGGACTCTAAATTCTGAGTCCTTTTTTCTTCTGGAAACAAATCTCCATGTCCCAATTCAAAACACTCATTTTTTTAATTTGCTTATTTATTTTTGTAGTTTTAGGGGTTGAACACAGGGCCTTATAACTATATTCCTAACCCCAATTCAAAAACATTTTAGATGATGGTAACTTGGGGAAATATTCTTTCTTGCGCTAGAATATCTTTAGGAAGAATTAACTCCAGCATGGCTAAAATTGACCCCAGCTACATCCGTGAGCACAGCAGGAGAATAGAGTATGGCTGTGGATGTAAGCAGAGCAAGGGAGGAGGGTGATGTTAAGCAATTGTATTGTTTTTAATTTCTAACGAAAAGCTAATGGTGACTGTGTTCACAGGGCATCCTGGATGCAATGGATTATTAATTTTTAACTTCTACTGTTAACCTATGGCTAAAGATAATCTACAGTCTTGCCAATGTAGATATGATCATTTTATATGTATACACACATACGTGTATACAAGACAAAGAGGCTAAAATAGGATATCAAGCAATAGAACTTAGCCAGATGCTAGTGGCTCATGACTATAATCCTAGCTATTCAGGAGGCTGAGACCTGGAGGATCCCACTTGGAGGCCAGCTCAAGCAGAATAGTTTGCTGGATTCTATCTTCAAAATTAACCAGGGCTAGGGGATATAAAAGTGATAGAGTACCAGCCTAGCAAGCATTTGTCCCTGAGTTCAAATCCCAGTGCTACAGAAAGAAAGAAAGAAAGAAAGAGAGAGAGAGAGGGAAGGAGGGAGGGAGGGAGGGAGGGAGGGAAAACCTGAGGAAGAAAGCCTTGATTGTATTGCTCAAATTGTTCAGTGTTAAGAGCATCTTTTCAAGGTAGCAGTGGAAAAAAAGAGCCCGTTGACAAGAAACCCTTCTGCTCCACAAACTCTCGTTTCCTCTTAGGAGGAAAGAAGCCCAGACTGCTTAACTGAGCATGTAGGAGGTCTGCAAGTTTCTGTTTCTCCTACTGCTTTCTCCACCTGACAGACATCTTCACATGCCTGGAACCTCGCAGTACCTCCTGCAGATCCACCCCATCCCTGCTAGTTCAACCCTCCCAAATTCCTTTCTTTATGGGCTGAGTTCTTGGTTCAAAAGTCTGTAGGGGCTTCCCAGTTGTAGAGAAAATACTTTCAGTATTACCACCCTCCCTTCTGGCATACCAAACACCAAGTAATTCTTTTATGCCTTCATTACTATAAGCTTTTCTGTTCTGCATACTTGTCTCTTTAAAAAAACAAAAAAGTTTTGGTGCTGGTATGGAGCATCAGGACCTGGGCACTGTCCTGCCCCTGAGTTTTTTTTTTTTTTTTTGCTCAGGGCTAGCATTCTACCACTTGAACCATAACTCTACTTCTGGCTTTTTGGTGATTAATTGAAGATAAGAGTCTCATGAACTTTCCAGCTTGGGCTGGCTTCAAACCCTAGTCCTCAGATTTCAGTCTTCTGAGTATCTAGCTAGAATTATAGGTGTGAATACCAGCACTCAGTTTGTATGTATTCTTTCCTTTACTCTCAAATCTCTACTGTCTATTTTAAATCTCAGGTAAAATTTACCTTCATTTTTCTTAAATTCATACCTCCCCATACTGTCCAGTGCTCGCTCGCACGCTCCCCCCCTCCCCCCCCCCCCCCCTCTCTCTCTCTCTCTCTCTCTCTCTCTCTCTCTCTCTCTCTCTCTCTCTCTCTCTCTCTCTCTCGGAAACCCTGGTTTCAATGTGCTCTATATGTTGGTGAATTTGCATACTTACCAGACTGATTAAATGATTTTCCATTCTTTTCTTTTCTCACCTAACAAAAAAAGGTGTTTATCTCATGAACCATTTGGTGTCATAAATGGGTTTTTTTATTTGTTTGTTTGAGCTGATCCTGAGGCTTGAACTCAGGACCTGAGTTCTGTTCCTTAGCATTTTTGCTCAAGGCTAGCAATCTACCACTTGAACCGTACCACCACTTACGGGGTTTTTTGGTAGTTGATTAGAAATAAGAATCTCATGGGCTGGCTTCCAATGATAATCCTCAGATCTCAGCCTCCTGCATAGCTAGGATTATAGGTGTGAGCCAATGTTGCCCGGCTTTGGACCATCATATTTCTGAAACGTAATTTTTAATGATTTTTTAGATAGTTTTGTGTGCCAAATTCCACATTGTATTAAGGCATTTGTCTATACTTTTAGGTTGTTTCTGGGGATTTTAGTGTTGTTGTTTTTTGGTATTGGAACTTGAACTCAAGGTCTTCTGTTTGCTTAGGCTTACGTGCTCAGGTGGGACTTTACCACTTGAGACATGCCTCTAGCTCTGCTTTATTTTGTACCAGTCCTGGGGTTTGAACTCAGGGCCTGAGCACCATCCCTGAGCTTTTGTGTTCCAGGTTAGTAGTCTACTACTTGAACTACCACTCATCTTCTAATTGGAGATAAGAGTCTCTTGAAGTTGTCTACCTGACCTGTCTTTAAACTAGGATTCTCAGATCTTAGCCTCCAGAATAGCTAGGACTCCAGATGTGAGCCACTTGTGCCCAGCTTAGCCCTGCTTTTTGATAGTTCATTGAAGCTAAGAGTCTTATGGGAATTTTCTGCCCAGGCTGGTTTTGACAGATCTGAGACTCTTGAGTAGCTAGGATTACAGGCATGAGCCACCAGCATCAAGCTAAAAGTAATCTTGAGAACGCTTTTTCTTGGGTTATTAATATGTATTTCCACATTAATCTCCAAACATGAAATGCCAGTTTTTCTCTATTGGCAGTATATGAACCCATTATTATTGCTTACCAGTACAGGTTATTGCCATTTACTTATACTCTTTGTTAATTAAGTATTTAAAACATATTGTGGTTGTACATGTAATGGACACAAGACCTTTCTCAGACAGATGTTCTGTCTTTCCAGGGTTGGAGGTGTGGCTGAGCAGTATCACATCAGCTTAGCCGATAAGAGGCTCTCAGTTCAAAGCTCAGTAATATAAAAAAAAAAAAAATCCTCCAAGTCTCTAACATGCTTTATAACTTTCTTGACAGTATATCCTACAGTTAAAAGGTTTTCATTGTAATGATTTCCATGTATTAAATTTTGTATGACACTTTCCTTTTTGGAGTGGGCAGAAGAGTCCTGCCTGTAACCCAGACTCACAAAGAGTTGGGCTTCACTGACTCAACTTCAAGCCTATAATCCTAGTAATTCAAGAAACTGAGATTGGAGGATCTAGGTTTGAAGTCAGCAGGGTCAGGCATGTCCATGAAACTTTTTTTCCTATTTCCAGTTAACCAGCAAAAAGCCTGAAGTGGAACTGTGTCTCAAATGGTAGAGCACCTGCCTTGAGCAAATAAGCTAAGGGGCAGTGTACAAACCTGAGTTCAAGCCACAATGCTGGCATAAAAACAAATTAACAACAACAACAACCCCCCAAACTCACAGATTTTCTCTTCTGTTTTCTTCTGAAGTTTTATTATTTTTGGCTCTCTGCTTGGATTTATGACTCATTTTGAATTAATTTTGCAGACAGCATGAGATCTAAATAGAGGTTCATTTTTTTGTGCATGGTAATTAGTAAATGATCAAGAATCTTTCCAGATAAAAAGATTAGAATTAAAAGTCTATCAAAGGAAAGGATCTATAATGGGACCTACTCATTTCAGTCGACTCTAATTGCATCATACCTCAACTAAATGTTTACCAACAAAAAACAATAATTATTATCATCACATAGATTGTTTGGAGGATATCCATTGTTTATTTCACCTAAGTGATATGAGATAATTGCATTAGTAGATTTTTTAATACAATAAGCATTTTTTAAAATCTAACAACTACAAGGTACTTCTTATTCAAGGTACAAGTTAGATGCCTTGGGAAAATAATTTTTTGCGGGTTCCCTAATAACTTGATTGCAATTAACATCTGATTTCTAGAATGAAAGGGAGTCAAAGTAATTAACTTTCTTGAACCACAAAGTTATTACTATATGAAGAATGTCTGTCAGCACTTAAGAGACTTGGACTCCTGGGAGTGTACTAATTAAGATTATGAAAGAGCTGTCATAAATGAGAAAGTTTTGTAGTGAATGTTGCTTGGGGTAATTTGTGACATAGAAAGTTTCTCAGAGCTGGGAGCCTATGGCTCATGCCTATAATCTTAGCTGCTCATGAGGCTGAGATCTAAGGATCAAGATTTGAAGCCAGTCCAGGCAAGAAAATTCATAAGATTCTTCTTCAATTAACTACCAAAGTGGAACTGGGACTCAACTGGTAGAATGTCAGCCTTGAGCAAAAAAGCTAAGCAAGAGCAAAAAAATGCTAAGGAAGAGCATCCAGACCCTGACCTCCAGCCTCCATGCCAACACACACACACACACACACACACACACACACACACACACACACACACACACACACACACACACACACACACACACACACACACACACACACACACACACACACACACACACACACACACACACCAGTTTCTTAGTAATTAACAAGCCTGTTAATGGCCCACATCTTTCCCTGTAGGTCATCAGCTCCATGAGTTCCCTGTCTGAGTACTGCCTGCCTTCCATCCTGCGAACATTATTTGACTGGTATAAAAGGCAGAACGGCATTGAGGATGAATCACACGAATACAGACCAAGAACCAGCAATAAATCAAAAAGGTACATTTCTTTCATAGAAGATTCTGATTTTGTCATTGTTGTTGTTATTGTTAAGAAATATAAATACCAGGCACTGATGACTCACTGCTATAATCCTAGCTATTCAGGAAGCTGAGATCTGAGAATCCTGGTTTAAAATCCTGGTATACAGATCCAAGAGACCCTTATCTCCAATTACCAGCAAAAAGCAGGAGTAGAGGTGTGGCTCAGTTGGCAAAGCACCAGAGTTTAGCAAGTAAATTAAGCAAGAGCACTAGGCCCTGAGTTTAAGCCCTAGTGGAAGGAAGGAAGGAAGGGAAAAAAGAAGGAAGGAAAGGAAGAGAAAGAAAGAAAGAGAAAGAGCAAAAGAAAGAAAGAAGGAAAGAAAGAAAGAAAAAGAAAGAAAGAAAAGGGAGAGAAGAGAAGAGAGAGAAAGAAAGAAAGAGAAAAAGAAAGAAAGAAAAGAAAGAAAGAAACAAAGAGAAAGAAAGAAAGGAAGGAAGGAAAGAAAATGAATCCAAGTGCCAGTGGCTCATGCCTGTAATCCTAGCTACTAAGGAGGCTGAGATCTGAGGGTCATGGTTCAAAGCCAGCCTGGGCAGGAAAGTCCATAAGACTCTTATCTCCAATTACCCCCACACACCCTCCCACCCCCCTCATCCCCGACCCCCACCCAGAAAAAAAGTGGCACTGCACTGTGGCTAAGTGGTATAGCATTCACCTTGAGCTGAAGAGCTGAGAGACAGTTCCCAGGACCAGAGTTCAAGCCCACCACCAAGAAAGAAAGGAACAAGGGAAGGAGAGAGGAAAGGAAGGAAGGAAGGAAGGAGGGAGGGAGGGAAGGAGGGAAGGGAAGAAGGAAGGAGAGAGAGAAAGGGAAGAGAAGGAAGAAAGGGAGAGAGGGAGGGAAAGAGAAAGAGAGAAAAGAAAAGAATCCTAAATCAACCTGAGAGTTATATCTTATCTATGCTGTCCAGACTTTCCACAAGAATGCCTAGGGCCATCTGGTCTGGAGCTGATAACACCTTGGAGACCCAGGCTGAAATGACACCCAGCCTTAGTTTCACATTGGTGGGTCTGTAGAATCACCATCCTTCCCTCTTCTTTCCTCTGCTGTCCATCTCCCCTGTGGTCTATTCCAAAAGCAGAAGTCTGTCACAGGCCCCAGATGACAGGCTGAGATAGTTTAGTCCTGGTGCAAATAACCTTGAGAGCTCAGTGTAGCGCAGCGGGCAGGTGCTGGGTGTCAGGCTGGCAGGAATCCTGGGTTCAAGGGCAGTTCCCACCTCTTTGTCCCTTAGTCTGCTGGTGAGCAAAACAGAAGTTAGAGTCACGCCTCTGATTTCTCCGGCCAGATGAGAATTGTGTGCTCGCTCTGTGGTTCCCCCTTCCCTTGGTGGGTGTCTCAAAGGTGGAATTTCCAGCTCCACAAGTAGCCATGGAACTTGAGATTCTAAAATGATCAAATTAATGTCTGCTCCCTCCAACACACACACACACACACACACACACACACACACACACACACACACACACACACACACATTCACACACACTCAGAGCCCACATTTTAGGTAAATACATTTAATTGCATATGTATGTAATCAACTCACTATAGCATGTCATTAGATAGAAGAACGTTTAATGCACTTATTTTTTTTAAGAACCAAGAGGTTATTTTTAAAGCATATTTTTTTTCCTGCAGGAATTGATTATGCATTTTTAAATGCTTGTAAAACCAGAAAACAAATTAAATACTCAAGAGCAGACATTAACTATTTCTTCTGAGTAGTTTTATCCCTTTCATTTTTCTTACCAGTTCTCATCTTTTTAAAAAAAAATAGAGAACAGTTATAATGATATAGATATATATAGAAAATACAGAAATAAAATTATAGAAAATATGGAAGAAGAATGTTGAATAATCAATCACAAGTAATCACACATGTAATCATGGCTACTTGGAAGCGTGAGATTATGAAGCTCACGGTTCGAAGGCAGCACCACCAGGAAAGTTCACAAGACCCTTCTTGCCCCTGCTCAGCCTATAACTGGGTTCAGTGGTGTGTCCCTCTTGTCCCAGCTATTATGGGAAACCTAAAATAGGTGGACCTCAGTCCAGCTGTATACCTAGGCAGAATTCAGATCCCATAAATGTATGTATCACAAATATGTAAGTGAAGAATTTCCTTGAAATTGGAATTCCGTACTTTTATTGCACCTTTCATCCAAATTGGCAGTATAAACTTACACTCTGCTGGAGTTTATCCAAATTTCAATATTTATCATTTTGAAGAGATTGATAATGGTTTTTTCATACTGAGTAAAATTTTAGGTGAAGAGGGAAAGTTTTTAACAAGATGTAATTTTTTTTTAATCGGTTGTGACGCTTGAACTCTGGGCGTGGGTGGTGTCCCTCAGCTCTTCAGCTCAAGGGTAACGCTCTACCACTTCAGCCACAGCGCCACTTCCACAAGATGTTATTTGTATAGTAAAATCGTTCACTCTTTTAACAAGTTTACATTCATGCCGAGTGTCAGGTAGTTCACCCTTGTAATCGATCCCCATCTACTCAGGAGGCTGGATCTGAAGATCAAGGTTCAAAGGCAGCCTGGGCAGGAAAGTTTGTGACAGAAAAAACCAGAAGTGATGCTGTGGCTCAAGTGGTAGAGGGCTAGCCTTGAGCAAAAGGAACACCCAGGCCCAGAGTTCATGGCAAAAAAAAAACAAACAAACAAAAAACAAAAGTTGTATTTTCAGAACTGTACAACCATCATACCACTTAACTCCAGAACTTTTTATCACTCTCCAAAGAAACCCTATGCCCACATTAGCAGTCTCTCATCCATGACACATTTTGAAATTTATAAAAATTTGAAGGTAAAATGTCCATTCTGTGTGTGAAAATGGTCCATACTGTGGAATCAGTAAACAATTGCAGTCTTACATCTTAAGGTGTTTGGCAATCCTTCCCACATTACATGCTGGCTTGTGACAAGCCAGGCACTGGTGGCTCACGCCTGTAATCCTAGATACTCATGAGGCTGAGATCTGAGGATTGCAGTTCAAAGCCAGCCCAGGAAGGAAAGCCTGTGAGACTCTTATCTCCAATAAACCACTCAGAAAATCGGAGGAAGTGGCGCGTTGGCTCCAGTGGTAGAGCACTAACCTTGAGCCGAAGAGCTGAGGGACATCATCCAAGCCCAGAGTTCAAGCCCCACCACCACCAACAACAAAAAAAAATGATGGCTGGTGACTTCCCTCAGGGTGGGCAGTGCAGCAGTTTTTGTGAGTTGAATTCATTTTGTGTTGTTTCTCTGTTTTGCCATAATTTATTTACGGAAACTCGTTTTCACATGCATTTCTGTCTTGTTTTCTTCTTTCCCTTTCCTTTTCTTTCCTTTTCTTTCTTTTTTCTTTCTTTCTTTTTTTGATGCCAGTCCTGGAGCTTGAATTCAGGGCCTGGGCACTGTCCCTTAGCATGTTTACTCAAAGCTAGTGTTCTGCCACTTGAACCACAACTCCTTTCCCAGCTTTTTGGTAGTTCATTGTATATAAGAGTCTTACCATCTGTTGGCTTTGAACTACAATCCTCAGACATCAGCCTCCTGCGTAGCTATGATTACAGGCTTGAGCCATTTTTTTGATGGATTGAAAGTAGACTTTTTAATAATGCTACTAATTTGTGTATGTGTGTGTGAGAGAGAGAGAGAGAAACAGAAACAGAGAGAGATATCGGAGCAACTACTGAAACCACATGCCTACAGAATCAGGACACTAAAGTTCAACCCAGTAACACTTTAGTTACATTTGAATATTTAAAATGAGAAAATGGCCATGCCCCAGTGGGTCACACTAGTAATCCAACTCAGGAGGATGAGATCTGAGGATCATGATTGGAAGCCACCTCAGGCAGAGAAGTCCATAAGTCTTATTTCCAATAAACCTCCAAAATAAAGACTGGAAATGGAGCTGTGGCTCAGGTGGTAGAGCATTAGCCTTGAACAGAAAAGCACCGAGCCCCTGAGTCCAAGCCTCAGGACCCCAGAACTGGCACAAAGTAAAATAAAATAAGAAAATTTATGCCTGAGAAGCTGTGCACGGTGGTATATGCCTGTAGATACAGCATTTGGGAGGCTACCAACAGAGAATTTCAAGTTGAAAGTCAGTCTGAATTGTGCCACCAAATGCAAGTCTAGCCTCAATTACATAGTAAAATCCTGTCCAAAGAGAGGAGGAGGGGGAGAAGAGAAAAGAAGGGAGGGAGGGAGAGAGGGAGGAAGGGAGGAAGGAAGGGAGGGAGGGAGGGAGGGAGGGAGGGAGGGAGGGAGGGAAGGAGGGGAAGAAAGAAGAAAGAGAAAGAAGGAAAGAAAGAAAGAAGGAAAGAGGAAGGAAGGAAGGAAGGAAGGAAGGAAGGAAGGAAGGAAGGAAGGAAGGAAGGAAGGAAGGAAGGAAGGAAGGAAGGAAGGAAGGGTGGGAGGGAGAGAGGGAGGGAGGGAGGGAGGGAGGGAGAGAGGGAGGAAGAAAGAAAGTATATCTGGGAAAAAGCCAAAAGAACAAGGATTTCAAGAACAGAGCATGATATAGAAGAACTTTAGGGAGGAAGCTATGCCACTGAAGATAGTTGCGGGGAAGGGCTGGATACAGGGTGAGGATTTCTAAGATTAGTATAATATCAACAATTTGGCTGCCAAATAAATTTGTCAGATGCCTCTGGCTCCTGGCAAGTGAGAACACAAACCAGCAATAAGGTTGAATTTTCTATTAGAAAAATGCATGTCTTATTTTATTTGTAAGCACAACTTGATTTGTTAAATTACATAAAATTCGAAGTTTATTTATTTATTGCAAGTGTTGCTCCTTGCTCAAGGGTTCTCTGGCCACCTTTGAAGATCCCTAATGTCTTGTGACACACAAATGATGTCTGCTGTTGCTAAGGGTCGTTGCAAGCTCTGTTACTCTCAATTTCACCTTCCTGCTTCCTTCTCCCATGATGCACACACACAAGGCCTGACAAGCAAATATTCTTCTGCACAATCCATTCTGTACTGGAGTTTCTGTTTTCATGGCCAGTAGGAATATTTTCCTATTCTAATATTTGTTTTTGATGCCTATCCTGGGACTTGAACTCCTGGCTTAAGTGCTAGCTCTTAGCTTTTTAACTCAGAGTAGATACTCTACCAATTGAGCCACGGCTCCACTTCCAGCTTTTTGCTGTTTAATTAGAAAGAAGAATTTAATAAACTTTCTTGCCCAGACTGGCTCTGAACAAGGATCCTTTCATCTTTAACTCCTAAGTAGCTGGGGTTATAGTGTGAGCCACTAGCACCTGCACTACTAGGTCTTGAAGGACTTCTGAAGTGATCCTAAACGAGTCATTTCTGCCTCACAAATACATTTCTACTGGGGAGCTAAAACTATAGCTTTCCTTGTCAACTCATTCCTCATTCCTCTTTCTTAATCTGGCTCATCCAAGATTATAGAGCACCCCTAATCTCCGTGCTTTTTTCCTCATTCCCTCTGAAGACAAGAGTATATAAAATTCGGGCTGGGAAGGTGGCTCAGTGGTAGAGCACTTGCCTTGCATGCCTGAGGCCCTGGGTTCGATTCCTCAGCACCACATAAGCAAAATGAAAAAAGCCGGAAGTGGCGCTGTGGCTCAAGTGGTAGCACGCTAGCCTTGAGCTGAAGAGCTGAGGGACAGTGCCCAGGCCCAGAGTTCAGGCCCCACAACTGGACCCCCCCGCAAAAAAAAAGAGTATATAAAATTCAAAATCATGTTAAATCATAAAACATCTGCTTGACAAGCTCAAGTCTTGTCATCCTTCCTCAACAAGTAAGTAGTAAGCCATTCTGTGTTAAAGAAGTTATGCTAAAAACTTCACATGCTTTATCATCTCTAAACTTGAAGTAAGTACAGGGTGAGCATTCCTAACCCCAAAATCCAACATCTGAATTTTGGGGGACATCTACACGGTGTCATAGGTAGAAAATTCCATACCTGATCACAAGAGACAAATCATAGTCAAAACCTAAATACTCCACCAATCACTAGTGGCTCACACTTGCAGTTCTAGCTGTTCAAGACACTGAAATGTGAGAATCACAGTTTGAAGCCAGTCTGGTCAAGGAAGTTCATGACACTCTTATCTCCAATTAAACATCAAAAAGCCAGAAGTGGGGGCTGGGAAGGTGGCTCAGTGGTAGAGTGCTTACCTTGCATGCATGAGGCCCTGAGTTCCATTCCTCAGCACCACATAAGCAGAAAAAGCCAGAAGTGGTGCTGTGCTCAAGTGGTAGAGCCCTAGCCTTGAGCTGAAGAGCTGCGAGACAGCTCCCAGACCCAGAGTTCATGCCCACATCTGGGGGGAGAAAGAGCCAGAAGAATGGAGCTGTGGTACAGTGGTAAAGAGCTAGCCTTAAGCGAAAAAGCTAAAGTACAATGCCCAGGCTCAGAGTTCCAGTCCCAATACTACCCAGATACTGTAACATCGCCTTTTGGATGTGTAACAAAAGTATGTATGTGATACAAATGAACTTCCTGTTTAGGCTTGGGTCCCATCCCCAAGATAGGTCATTATGTCTGTGCTGAAATCTGAAGAAGTCTGAAATGTAGAACAGTTCCAACATCAAGCATTTTGAGTAAGCAGCACTCCACCTGTACTCTCCATTTTGCAGCTGGAGAAATGTCTGGTAGGGAGAAGAGGAGTGGTCCTAAGCCAAGGCTGTTGCACACTGTGATCGTGTCCATCTCCATCCTTTGCTCAGGGGCCTTCTTCCTTCATTGAGGTTCAAACACACAGTCAGGCTTAGTAAGTACAAAGGGCTGGTCCTTTCACAGTTCAGTTTCTGCCCCCTAACTTTTGATTGAGTGCAAATGACTTCCTTTGCCTCTTCTCTATTTTCTGTCCACATTCCCCCCGCCTGCCCTCTATTCTGGAACCTGAACTCAGGGGCTGGTACTGTCCATTAGCTTTTTGCTCAAGGCTGGCTGTCTACCACTTGAGCCACAGCTTCATTTCTGGCTTTTTGTTGGTTATTTGGAGGTAAGAATCTCAGACCTTTTTCTGCCCAGGTTTCAATCCACTATTCTCAGATTTTACCTTCCTGAGTAGCTAGGATCACAGGGGTGAGCCACTGGTACCCAGCTAGAATCCTAGATCCTTAATGTGTTCTATCACCCTGTAAGTCTCTTCACTCCCAACTAATGTGATATTTTAAACTTTACAGTGATGAACAACAGCGGGATTATTTAATGGAAAGACGGGACCTTGCCATTGATTTTATCTTTTCTTTAGTATTAATAGAAGTTTTGAAACAGGTGAGTAAATAATTCATTGCTACTGTTATTTAGTATTTATTCATCTAGGAACAAGCTTTGAAAGGCCATATTCATTACATTGTTTATGATTGCCAAATACTGGGTCCTATGAATTTTATTTATGGATTGTCACAGGTCGTGAATAGTTAGGGCGGAACACTGTAATGATGTTTTTTCTGGTTCCCTTTTTAAAGTCAGTTTTTTTTTTCTGTTTTAGATTCCACTTCATCCTGTAATAGACAGTTTAATACATGATGTTATTAACTTGGCTTTCAAGCACTTTAAATACAAGGAAGGGTAAGGTGATTTCTTTTCTTAGAGTGTTGATGAAGTTTGGTGCTTAAATTACACAGGCTTTGCTGCTTTTTCAGATGAACTGGGCTTGCTAACTTACTTGTCTAATTATGCCTTTCTTAGGTACCTTGGTCCTAACACTGGCAATATGCACATTGTGGCAGACCTGTATGCAGAAGTCATTGGAGTGTTGGCACAAGCTAAGTAAGTGAGCACTGGAGGGCTTGACCATGAGAACTGAGCACCTCTCACTTATGGAAGAGTGGGGTGTGTGAGCTCACAAACAACCAGGGCTGCTTTAGGCATGAGTACCCCATCCCCCATATAAACACTCTTCAAGACAGGTACTCAATTTCTCATTAGCATTTATTAAGAGACTCTATCAAGTGTATAGATTTTAAACTACTGATTCAGAGAAAGCCTTGGACTAATTTGATGTCTTTTCTTCTTACACAAATGTCCAAAGAACTTTATTCTGGGGTTTTGTTTTCTATATTCCATGAGTAAGTGGCTACAATCTATCATCTGTGAGTGGGAAAATTCCATTCTAGAATGTCCTCTTTACTATAGACCTTACTTAATTCAAGTGAGCTAAAAATGTCCCAGACTCTGTCATGGAAACAAGTCAGGGGGAGAATTCTCATTGCTAAATTTAACTGGCCTCATAATGCTACTTAGCAAGCTAGAACAAACTAATGTTAGACAATTAGCAGTAATATACTTCTTCCAAAAGTGAGGTCACACCCTACTTACCCATCTTCATTTTATCCAACCCTGAGGCATATTGGGAAAGCTAACTGAATGTCTACTTTAAGCCACAAGACCTAGAGACATACTATGAATTCAAGCCAAGCACCAACTTACAGCAACAGGGATGCGGGATCCTGTGAAATGCGGTACTCACAAAGAGATTTGTATCTTCAAGAAATGGAAATTTCCTAACTTTGTAGCATGGAAGCAAACAACTTATCAACACACACACACACACACACATGTTTACAGTATGTACTTAATCAACCTTACCTAATTAACACATAGAATAGAACTCCGAAAAACTCAAAAAGGTTCCAATTACCTTTCTTATTCTAACCTATTTTCTTTGCTTGTTTTAACAACCTTTTCCCCCTCTAACAAACACATGACACAGTGTTAGAAGGTGAAAAAGGAAATTCTAGAGGGCAGTGCACTGACACCAGTGGAAAACATCAAGGTCAAAGGCTGACAGAAACAGGGTAGAATGAATCTGGCCAAAACATAAATAAAAACTCCCCAACAGAGTTATTTGGACCACTGTGCATGAGACTATATTGTACTTTTATTTGTTTACTATGATCATTGTGGTTTATGAATCACAAAGGAAACAAGGAATAATGCATTTGGGAAAGATTTCCATTGCAATTGAGTAATAAATGTGTCGGCATTTAACTAGATAAGTTGTAATTAATTACCTGACAATTAATTTATGTGTCTACCTCAGTCTTAAAAAAATGTGAGAAAGGAGACACTATTATATGTACTTGCTTATTTGTCAAGCTGTGAAACTCTCAACCTATCCCTTTGTAATTATCCTACTGTAATTTCCTTAATGCTACCATTTGGAAGTATAATTATGCCAAAAAATTGTCTTTTGTGTTTTTCTTAGTTTTTATGCATTATGTAAGACAATACAAGATCCTGACAAATGACCTGCTTTAGCTACATAGATTATGAATGAACTGAGAGATGTTTAACAATCAAAGGTTTCAGGAATTTCCACATTTGTTTAGATTTATGATCCGCTGAGCCAGTATCTTTTAAATACATTTTTATTGTAAAAATAGTGTACAGAGAGGTTATAGTTACATGTGAGCCAGTATTTTTTTACCAATAGTAGTTTTTAGTTGTTTTTTGTATGTTAATGATGTCCTGATTCTTCAGTCATTGAATTTAAGAAATGTCTCAGTTTAGACAATGTTCCAGTACTTTCCAGTCACAGATGAACTCTTCAATTCCTGTATCTAAGGGAATATTTTTTTTTGCTGTGACATTCACACATAGTACTGACTTTCAAAATACAAGTAGCTTGGCCAGTCTGTTCTTGGTGTACCCATAGATTCAAATAGCTCATAATATGTTCTCACCCTGGCAATTTAGAGTTAACCTTTATTTGACAGATGAGACAATCTTAAATTAGTGCCATACCATGAATTACCTCATTACTACTCATTTCTCATAAGCATGCCATGAATGTTAATTTAGAAAAGTACTCCCCTTCCTTTGTTGTCAGGATGAAGAAAAAAAGAATGTGTGCTTATTTGGTACAATGTGATTTTTTTTTCTTTTTGCAAAATTAGAATAATAGAATCATTCTAATTTTAGGTTGTATGTCTAGCTCCCAATGATAATACATAGAAAATAAATTTTACTCATTATGACTTTAATAACTGAGACATTCTGTCTTTCTCCCTCCTTCCCTTCCTTCCTTCGTTCCTGCCTTCCTTCCTTCCTTCCTTTTTCTTTTGGGTACTGGTCCTACTTGAACTGAGGACCTAGCTGCTATCTCTGAGCTCTTGTGCTTAAGGCTAGTAATATACCACTTAAGCCACAACACCACTTCTGGCTTTTTGGTGGTTAATTGGAGATTAAAAAAAAAAAATTCTCACAGGGGCTGGGAAGGTGGCTCAGTAGTAGAGCGCTTGCCTTGCATGCCTGAGGCCCTGGGTTCGATTCCGCAGCACCACATACGCAAAATGAAAAAAGCCGGAAGTGGCGCTGTGGCTCAAGTGGTAGAGCGCTCGCCTTGAGCTGAAGAGCTGAGGGACAGCACCCAGGCCCAGAGTTCAGACCCCACGACCGGACCTAAAAAAAAAAAAAAAAATTCTCACAAACTTAGTCCTGCCCAAGCTAGCTTCAAACCATGATCTTTAGATTTCAACCTCCTGAGTAGCGAGGATTACAGGCATGCGCCACCAACACCCAGAACATTCACGGTTTTAATCTTCCTAGTAATAATGCCTCTTACTATCTGCCATTAACCAGCAAAATTCGGGGTTGAAATTGTGGTTCAAGTGGTAGAGTTTTAACTATGAGCAAGAAAGCCAATCAAAGGCAAGAGGCCCTGAGTTCAAGCTCCAGTGCCACCACATACACACACATACACACACATACACACACACACACACACACACACACACACACAGTGAAAGAAGATGGATAAAATGAATACAAAGTTTAGCTTTGAAAGTGGCTTTGCATCAGCCTAGTCTGGTGTCCTCTGCAGGTGCGCTCCTCAGCCACTGGAGATCTACCCACTCACTTAGCTCTTGCGTACCTACCACGTGTCTGATCTTGTGGGGTTTACCTCTAGCCAGAGGAGTCAGACAATCCACAGTACATCAATAAATGCATAAACTCTCATGCACTGGCGTTCATTCGGTTCTCAAGCTCACCTTGTGTCAGGAAGTGTTCCCATTTATGTTCTTCCATAGGATGATGGCGCTTGCAGAGAGCGCTTGTGGCTCTCTCAAGTCACCTCACTTTCAAGCTGCACACTCCCAGTTGGCTTTAGGCAGTTACTCGTATGCATTAATTTGCAAACGATACTGTAACAACGTGACACTGGCAAACAGCGTTTATTCCTTACGTACTCTGGAGACTGGAAATGCAAGATCTGTGTATGGGCAGAAGTGGTTTCCCCCTAAGCAATTCTCCCCATAGCTCATGGGCAGACATACACACATGTGCTCGTACATGTGTGTATGTCTGTGTTCTGAGGTTACAAGCACTTGAAGGGGCCCACTTTAAGGCCTTACTCAACTTCCAGGTCCCACTGGCTCATACCTGTTATTCTAGCTATTCAAGGTCCTGAAGTCTGAGAATTGCAGTTCAAAGCCAGCCCAGACAGGAAAGTCCCTGACACTCTTATTTCCCATTAACCACCAAAAAAAGCCAGTAATAGGGCTGTGACTGACTTAAGGGAGAGAATGTCAGCCTTGAGCAAAAAAGCTCAGAGACAACACCTAGGACCTGAGTTCAAGCCCCAGTGTTTTTTTGTTTTGTTTTTTGTTTTTTTTTTTTGGTATGTTTTTTATTGTAAAAGTACTGTATAGAGGGGTTACAGTTACATGAGCAAGGTAATGAGTACATGTCCTATCAAGCATTGTTGCCTCCTCCTTTGTTTTTCCCTACCATCCCTTCCCTCCCATCTCCACAACTACACTCCCACCTCCCCACCCCTCTAACCCCCTCCCCGCCAAAGTTGTAAAATTCGTTTTCAACGTAGTGTCTTGTATATCTCATTGTTACAATGAGTCAACATGTATCCCTATTTAAGCATTTGTTTTTTCCTTTCCCCTCCCCAAATTAGAGAAGTGTATATACAAGATTCAGGGCACCGACATCAAATACAGTGAAAACAGGTTATACTGTGGGGGAGGAGCATACAAAGAAACAAAAAAATTACATGGTACATTATAAATACGTTAGAAATAAAAGTAAGAAAGAAAAATATTTGTGTCCTTATCTTCAGGCTCATTTCACTTAACATCATCTTATATGGTCATATGTACATAGCTTTTGACCTTTTCTATTGTCCTATACATGTACTAGTTATTGCAAATAAGGGAAACCATGGGACCTATGTTTCTTTGGGCCTGGCTTACTTCACTTAATATAATTGTTTCCAAGTCTTTCCATTTCCTAACAAATGGGGCAATGTCATTCTTTCTGATGGAGGCATAGAATTCCATTGTATATATATACACCACATTTTCTTGATCCATTCATCTACTGAGGGGCATCTGGATTGGTTCCATATCTTAGCTATGGTATATAATGCTGTAATAACCATAGTTCTGCTGGTAGCTTACTATAAGCCCCAGTATTGATATAGATAGATAGATACATAGATACATAGATATCATAGATATATACATAGATATATACATGTATATACATATGTAGATATCATAGATATCTACATATCAATAGATATATCTATGATATATCAATAGATATATCTATATATATCGATAGATATATCGCTAGATATATCTATGATATATGGATATATCTATCTATCTATCTATCTAGAGAGAGAGAGAGAGAGAGATTTGCTAACCATAATCATTTCTTAGATCCTGTCTCCAAATATAGTTACATTGCAAGGTATTGGAAATGAAGACTTTAACATATGACTGTTTTGGGATTAGTATGGCATACTAGTAGGTCTAGGTAGAAACCAGAGACTGCATTGCTATTACATTTCCAGGTGCTTTCCCTCTAGGAAGCAGGCTTTGACAATCACCAGTTATATAGAATGTACAGCATGGAAATTAAGAACAGATTCTAGAGCCAGGCATGGCCTCCTACTCTCATCTCCACCACCTATCAGTTACACGGCTTTATTGGATTATTATTGGATTATGAAATCCCTGTCGTGTGGAAGAGTGTTAGAGTAGCACTCTTCAGAGCCCTGTGATCAAGGTGTACTCTGTAAGTAAACTATGCCTGGCAATGTTGGCTTGCTGCTTGCTACTGTGCTATTCCTCATTTCCATCATCAATATTTTCTCTAAGGCAGGGGGAAGAATGGTGCCCCTGGTGCTTGGGATTCTACTCCAAAATATTCAAGAGTACACTTTTTTTGGTGACGGTCTTGGGGCTTGAGTTCAGAACCTGGGCACTATCCATGAGCTTTTTTCCCATTGCTAGAAATCTACCACTAAGCCACAGCCCCACTTCTAGTTTTTTGGTGGGTAATTGGAGATAAGAGTCTCACAGACGTTGCCAGGCTGGTTTCAAACCATAAGCCTCAGCTCTCAGCCTCTTAAGTAGCTAGGAATAGCTCACAATTATGAGCCATCAGCTCCCAGCTAAGAGTCCACTTTTAAATTTTCATTCAAGATGATGTTACCTGATACCAAATCAAGTTTTTGTCTTTTTTTTTTTTGGGGGGGGGGGTCCTGGCCTGGGTGCTATCCCTGATCCTCTTTGTACTCAAGCCTAGCACTCTACCACTTGAACCACAGTGCCATTTCCCATTTTTTCTGAGTAGTTTATCAAAGATAACAGTCTCTCAGACTTTTCTGCCCAGGCTGGCTTTGAACCACAATCCTCAGATGTCAGCCTCCTGAGTAGCTAGGATTATGGGTGTGAGCCACTGGCACCCAGCTGAGTTTTTGTCTTTTTTAATCATATATTTTAATTCTCCTAATTTCCTCATCTGAAAAATTAATTCATAATTTTTTACTTCACCTCCATGATGCTTTTCATTTACAAGCTCAGTACTTTGTCTTTATTTTAAAATAATATTTAAGATATGTCAGAATGGGCCAGTTCAGATTGCTATGTTGATCTTTGGTAAAAGTCTATAAAATGCTGCCACTGAATAGAAATTATTCTAAACTAATATTGAAATAATCTTAACTATATTAACAATCACTAGTAGAATACCTCATTCATAGGGGGTAACAATGTTCAACAAGAAATGTACTCATTACCTTACTTACGTAACTGTAACCATTCTGACATCACCCTTACAATACAATAAAATTGAATTCATAAAGTGTTTCTCAAACTTCCTTTAAGCTATTCATTTTCTGCTCCATTCCTTTCTTGTAAGATTTTTTTTAATTATTATTTTGTTGTTATTATAAAGGTGATATGTAGTGGGATTACAATTACATGAGTCAGGTAATGAGCACATTTCCTTTTGTACAGTGTCTTCTCTTCCCTTAGTCTTTCCCAGTCCCTCCCTTCCATCTCCATAAAATCTTTTTAAAATATATGTAACAAAAATATACAGAAAATGTGTAAAGCATAAAGGTTAACAAGTTGTTATAAAATGGGAAGTAGAAATGTGGCTCAAGTGGTAAAGAGCCAGCTTCAAGTAGAAAAGCTAAGGATGCCAGGCATTGGTGGCCTATGCCTATAATCCTAGTTACTAAGGAAGCTAAGATAAGAGGATTACAGTTCAAAGCTAACCTGGACAAGAAAGTCTGTGAGTCTCATCTCCAGTTAACTACCAAAAAGTTGTGAATAGAGCTATGGTTCAAGTGGTAGAGTGCTAGCCTTGAGCAGAAAAGCTTAGGAACAGTGACGAAGTCATGAGTTCAGGCCCAGGACTGGCGCACGCATGTGTGCGCGCGCACACACACACACACACACACACACACACACGTGTGCGCACACACACACACACACACACGTGCGCACACACACACACACACGTACACAAGCTAAAGGAGACTATGAGGCCCTGAGTTCAAGTTGTAGCACTGGCATGCTCTCCCACACATTGTTATAAATGAACGATGAGCATCATGTTAAAAGTGCCCTTGATGCTTTCTTTTATGAAACACATTTGCTGCCTTCATTGTAGACCCTACCGTCTCTATTTTGAGGCATGTGTATGTTTACCTTTAACTTTTTGTTATCACAGATTTCTAAATTAGGGTCACTACCCCCTTTCAGTTGGAAACCTCCAAGTAACAGACTCAAGAAGCAATGCAGAAGTTCTACATTTTCTTTACCTAATGATCAAACCAACCCTATCTCAGAAGCAATTTGGAGAATTTTTATGTGTGCATTCCTTTACTTTTAGGCACTTTCTGTCCTTCAAATCTTTGTTTTTAAAAAAAAAAACTGCCTGTCATTATAGTTATAATAAGTATGCTTTTGCTTCCTTTCTTTTTAAAACTTAAACTTTATGGTAAAGGTGATGTACAGAGGGCTTGCAGTTACATAAGTCAGGTCATGAGTACATTGCTTTTTTGAACAGTGTCACCTCCTCCTCATTTTCTCCCACTTTTTTCCCCTCCCAACCCCCCTCTCTGCCGAGTTGTAAAGTTCACTTCCAACCTGTGTCTAGTGAGTATCACTGCTGAATTGGTTCACCCTTTGTCCCACCATTTCTGCGATTCCTCTCCCCTTCCCTGTTATTTCTTTTTTTTCTCCCTTTGGTTTATTCCATTTTGTCACTGCTTTTGATTTCTGTACCCTTTGTCTTGTATATGTTTATTCTTTTGCTTTCAAACAACACAAATACTTGAAGTTCTTTGAGAACAGGGATTCTGTTGTCTGTTTTTCATTCATCATATCAAATGTTAAAAATTCCTTACATGTAGCATACACCTACTCATCTTTAGATTGTGTGTATGTGTGTTACTGTCTTATACATGCTAAGCAAGCACGCTACCCCCTGGCTTTTGGGACAAGGCGTTTGTTATGTAGCTCAGTCTACCCTTGAATTCAGCATTCTCCTGCCTCCTGAGTGCTGGGCTTGTAGGCACACAACATTATGCCCAGCTTTATTTTTATCTGTTACCTATTTGAATTTTTCCATTACTAGATTTTTTTTTCCTTCAACTTAAAAATAAATTTTTCCATCATCATTATCCTAAAATTATAAAAAGAATCACAATAGAAAACTCTGGACTTATTTGGAGTGTGAATCTAAAAATCATTTGCTGTGGCCATGAAATAGCTGAGTCTCTTATGCTAGTGCTCAGATACTCACAATTGAATAGTTCTGGATTGCAGAGTCTGCAGGTGTTTTGAAAATAGCTAAAGGTGAGGACATGAAGTTTTCTTTCTGCTCAGTTTAAGAGCTAAACTGAGTGGATCTAAGTAGCACTGTAACTACTCTCTAGTCTAAGGGAGATGTGAATCTGGTAACAGGACAGAGATGACTGCATTCTGCCAAACCCCAAACATCACCTCTTCAGGAAATGATGATCATTGTACTTCAACTGGGGACCCTCCCCCGCCTTGTCATCAAGCTCAGTTACTCCTAGATGCTGGAGGCCGCCATCACATTGACTCCTTTGCCTGCCACTGGATAATTCACTTATGTTCTCTTCTTAGGTTCCCTGCTGTCAAGAAGAAATTTATGGCAGAGCTGAAAGAATTACGACACAAAGAGCAGAACCCATATGTGGTGCAAAGTATTATCAGCTTGATAATGGGAATGAAATTCTTTCGAATTAAGATGTATCCAGTGGAGGACTTTGAGGCTTCTCTTCAGTTTATGCAGGTAACACACTGGACAGGAGAGCTAAGGGGTGATGGCTTGGTAAGGATAATTCCTTTACCAACATGGCATACCTGGAATGTAATCTCTTTACTTCTATTTAGTACCCAACACAGGAAAGTTTGACTTAAAGTATATTGACCTTAAATTTGTTTGAAAGCAATACATAATTAGTAGAAGCCATATTTTAAATTTTCCATTAGTGTCTTTCCCTGGGCTTCATGTTATATGCGGTCCAATTCTGTCACCAGTCTGGTGATCATAACAACCAGTCAGTTTCCTAATAGCAGAAGGAAACCACTGACGTCACCTTGCGATGTTCCTCTAAGCTGCATCAGTGGTAGAGAGAGATATTAGGTGCAATTTCCTCTTACAGTATTTCTAACTTGAGACTTAGCAAGACTTACCAACACTGTAAACCAAGGAGCAGTGTAGAAAAAAATCTTCTCCTCAATGATTCATGAATTGACATAACCAAATAAGAAAGTTATGGTTAATTTTCATGGTTACATTTCATACCATCTTTGAAGTAGGGCATACAATAAAATTGCTTATTTGTTGGCTTCCTTTTCTCTCTTTTATCTATTGGTACCTATTTTAAATAAAAGAAAGCTGTGGGGGACATTAAAAGGGAAAGGGTAGATGAATGAAGAGAGGAAGGAAGAGAATATATTCATAATATTCAATGTATAGTCAGTGAAATTGAGGGGAGAGGTTGTGTTGGGAGAGATGGAGGAGAATAATGAAAGGGTGACATCAGTTAGTATTCATTGTACTTATAAACTGATTTGCTAAATGGTAACATTTTTGAATAATAAAAATATTTAAAATCTATAGAACTTTAAAATATATTAAAATATATAGGATATATTTTTTTAATCATTAGAATCTTTTACTTTTTAGAATCAATAGCATTGGGTTGGCTATATTAACATTCACTGGCATGAGAACTTCAATTAAGAAGTTGGCTTTATTTTTACTGTAATCAGGAAACGTGGTTTGGTTTGGTTGTTTTGGTTTTTTTTTTTTTTTTTTGGTTTGGTTATTGTTTCTTGTGCCACTACTGCGACTTGAACTCAGGGCATCTTGCTCTTGCTTAGCCATTTTTTTCTTTCTGAAGGCTTCCACTTGGATCATAGCTCCACCTCCACTTTTTGCTGGTTAATTGATGACTTAATTAATAAGAATCTTTGATTGATTTGCCTGGGCTGGATTCAAACCACAATTTTTAGATCTAAGTCTCCTGAGTAGATCGGATTATACAAGTATGAGCGCCAACACTGGCTAAGAACCCCCCCACCCCACATACACATGCACACACTCAACATGCACACACATCAACCAAATTATATCCATCTGTTGTCCAGTGTTCATCATAGTATATAACAAAAAAACATAGTTCTTAATGAGAATTCATAGCTCTACTAAGCGTTTATAAAGCTTTGGTATCTCAGGAGATTTTTCTCATGTCACTGCAGTGATCTTTCTAGAGGATTTAAATCAAGGGGTTATGAACATAGACTTACCATGTGACAATCACAGTTCCTCAAAAAGCTAGATGTAGAATTATCAGATGACCCAGAAATTCCACTCCTCTATATACACCCAAAAGGAATGAAAATATATGTCCCAACAAAACTTTGAACACAGATGTTCATAGCAGAATTGTTCATAGTAGCCAAAGAATAGAAATATACTAAATGTCTCTAATGAATGAGTAACAACAAAAAAAGAATATGTCTATACTAGAGAGTATAGTTTGGTCTTAAAATTAATGAGCTAGGTCTTAAAATTAATGAGCTAGCCAGGTGCCAGTGGCTCACATCTATAGTCCTAGCTACTCAGGAGGCCGAGATCTGAGGATCACAGTTTGAAGCCAGCCTGGGCAGAAGAGTCCCTGTGAGATTCTTATCTCCAATAAACTACTCAAAAAAGCTGAAAGTGGCACTATGGCTCAAATGGTAAAGCACTAGCCTGAGCACAGTACTCAGGTCCTGAGTACAAGCCCCAGGACTGGCAAAAAAAAAAAAAAAAAAAAAAATGAGGTAACCAGGTGCTAGTAGCTTACACCTGTAAGCTACTCAGGGCTGAGACCTGAGGATCACAGTTCAAAGCCAGCTTATGTAGGAAAGTCTGTGAGAGTCTTATCTCCAACTAACTACCTCAAAACCTGAAGTGGAGCTGTGGCTCAAAGTGGTAGAGTGAGTACAAAAGTTCATGGACAGCACCCAGACTCTGAGTTCAAGACTTACAACTGATGAAAAAAAATAAAAAGCTATGAGGTACTGATATATGCTTAAGCATAGATGAACTTTGAAACATGCTGAGTAAAAGAAGACAGACATGCAACATGAATATATAGCAACATATTACATGAATTCATTTACATGGAATTTCAGAGTCAGCAAGTCCATAAAGACAGAAAGTAGATTGGTGGTTTCCTGTGGCTCAGGATAAGGGAACTGATGGTGACCAGTTACTTTGGGAGTCATTAAAAGGTTATAAATTTGATTATTATGGTCATAGACATACAACAATGAATATACACAACAGATGAATTAAACTATTTAAATGTTTAGATTGCATGGTATGTAAACCATAAACTAACAAAGCTGATCTGTATGCATGGAGATGAAGGGAGGGAGAAATGGCTTCCATCTATCAAATAGCTTGAGTTTAAAAACAAGCACCAGTACTAACCAAGACCTGTGACCTTGGCCAGTGTGTCTTAACCCCTGACTTACCTTACCTGCAAGGTGGTAAACAATTTCAGTGACATTTTAGGCTGGTATTACTCAACCTGGATGAGATCTTACTACGATCATCAACCAGTTGCAGACCTCTGCCTGTCTTGCATTAGTGGCTATAAAGGATAAAGCTAATGTAGATATTAATATATCATCAAATATAGGTAGCTTTGGGCTCTTGGTTGAAAATAGCTCCTTGTAGAGACCACAGTAAGCTATTTACATAAGGCCTAGAGGAAAACAGTGGCTGGCAGAATTCAGGGCAGACCAGATTACTTACACAATGGGCAACCAAAACTATGCTTACGTAGACAAGACTTCTTGCCTGGAAAGGTTTCCTTGTCTGAGGTAAAGGGAAGCCTTCCAGGTTTTCTTATGAAATGACTGGAATAATAAACACACCTCAAATGTCAGGGTGAGCAAGTAAACAGCTCTGTACATGAAGCTGTCAGGCACAGGGCCTAACACAAGTCTGCTGTCTTTTTACCTCTCTTCCCATGTTGACCTTGGGGATTGGTGCCTGTGAGCTCCACATGAATCCAGGGCCCCACACAGGGTATAGAATCAATGGATATTTATTAGGAATGAATGAATGACTTATTCAACCAGCTGGTAACTCAGTAGATGACTGTGTATTTACAGGCATAGATTCTTTATCCTTTCTAAAACATGATTTGAAATGGAAGTAGGAGAAGAAAGAGAGAACAAATCATTGGGGACCTTGCAAGCATTTAGATTTTGGGAGGTTTTGATCATTGTTGTTTATTTTTATTTTGATGTTGATACTGAGGCTTGCACGCGGGGCCTGATTCTGTCCCTTTAGCTTTGTCACTCAGGTTGTACTACTTGAGCTGCAGCTCCACTTCCAGCTTTTTGGAAGATAAAGAGTTTCATGGCCTTTCCTGCCTGGGCTGGCTTTGAACCTCAATCTCAGGCTCCTGAATAGCTAGGATTTACAGGCATGAACCACTGGTGCCCAGTTTAGACTTTGAATTCTGAATTCAGTTGTTTGTAATAGTTTACAGAATATGTTGGTAGGCATGTTGGTAGGCATGACTGAATAAAGATCTATTGTCTTAAGCTTGCTTAAATACATTTTACTTGCACATGGCAGTCTAATCTCTGTCCCTCCCTCCCCTTTTTCCTGCTGCCTTCCCACCTTCCCTCCCTTCTTTTTCATTATTTTCTAGGAATGTGCACATTATTTCCTTGAAGTCAAAGACAAGGATATCAAACATGCTTTGGCTGGGCTTTTTGTGGAAATCCTTGTCCCTGTTGCTGCTGTGAGTTATGTTTTCATTTCTGAGACCTTCTTCAAAATGGATTACATACTCAACCTTGCCATGAACAAAAGTAGTCACATACATCTCTTTTGCAGGCTGTTAAAAATGAAGTCAATGTCCCATGCCTTAGAAACTTCGTGGAAAGTCTCTATGATACCACACTGGAACTTTCTTCTCGAAAGAAGCATTCCTTGGTAAGCCACTGAGAAGATCCAAAGCACAGGTGACATTTCTGGGCAGAAATCAATGAGTCATGGTATTTGACAGATGGGAGAATTACCTGTAGCTCCCTCAAAAAGTCTCAGCATTTCAGACTCCAGAACTCACACTTAGCACAGCACTAGGAGGTGAGACTACCTCACTTCACGCAGCCCTTCTAATCCTATGGGTTCTGCTGTTTATTTTAAACATTGGTTAGCTTCATTCTTTTTTTGAATTTTCTTTTCCAGTCTGAAGGCTAAAGGGGTGTGCGTGTGTGTGTGTGTGTGTGTGTGTGTGTGTGTGTGTGTGTGTATCTGTGTGTATCTGTGTATGTCTGTGTATATCTGTGTGTCTGTGTCATTACTGAGGCTTGAACTCAGGACCTAGGTTCTGTCCCTGAGCTTTATTGTTCAAGACTAGAACTCTACCAATTGAGCCACAGTTCTACTGCTGGCTTTTTTGGTGGTTCATTAGAGATAAGTCTTAGGCACTTTCCTGCTGAACTGTCTTTGAACTGTGATCCTCAGATCTCAGCCTCCTAAATCGCTAAGCTTACAAGGATGAGCCACCAGTGCCCAGTTTTAAGGCTAGAATTTATAGTAATAGGTTCTCTTCTCATTCCAAGGAGCCTATTCTGATACTAAGAATCAAAACTGAACCAGGCAGGGAAGGGAAGACAAAGGTCTCTGAAGGTTGAAAAACAAAAATTGGGAAGACGTAGGAAAAGCAGCAAAGAGGCTTAACTTGCTACCACCTTTTGCCCTCCATGTCAAAAAATGAGCTTCTAAACCTAGCAAGCCTGGATCAGCCATAATTTTGATAGAATGGTATTAATAAATCAGGGTGGCCCAGTTAATTATAAGTATAAATACAACCCTAATGATTTGAGCAGGTCCTCAGAGCTGCTTTGTTGGCAGTGGTGATAAATTAGCTCACTTACATTCTGTGACAAGTTCATTGTGAAAAGTCTTGTGTATTTTTCCTTTAAAAAAAAAAAGCCAGGCACTGGTGGCTCACACCTGTGATCCTACCTACTCAGAAGGCTGGGATCTGAGGATTGTATTCTAAAGTGAGCCTGGGCAGAAAAGTCCACATGAGACTCTTATCTCCAATTAACCACTGAAAAGCCAGAAGTGCAACTGTGGCTCAGAGTGATAGAGGGCTAGCCTGGAGCAAAAGAGCTCAGGGACAGCACCTAGGCCTCTTTCAAGCCCCACAACCAAAAGCAAAAGCAGAAAAGAAAAACAAACAAACATTAAAACCCTGAAAGATCCTTGGCCAGCCACTGGTGGCTCACACCTGTAATTCTAACTACTCAGGAGGCTGAGTTCTAAGGATTGCAGCTGAAAGCCAATCCAGGCAGCAAAGCCCATGAGTGGTACTCTTTTATGTCCAATTAACCAACCAAGTCCAGAAGTAGAGCTGTGGTTCAAGCGGTCAAAGCACTAGCCTTGAAAACAAAAAGCTCAGGGACAGTGCCCAGGCCCTGAGTTCAAGCCTCAGGAGTAGCACACACACACAAAAATAAACAAAAAACATTACTGCCTGCCATTAGAGTTGCATTCAATCTGAGCAGTAGTTCAGAATTCTCTAAAACTAAGCTAATGTAAAGAAGGAAGAACACCAAGTTAATAGCTGTGGGCCCTGAATCTCCCCCATTGGCCATTGTTTCTGGCTAGTTCAAGTTAAGGCATGAGCCAGTTCTGCTTCTAAGTCTTTACCACCTTAATTCTTAGGGAACCATGGCTGTGATGCTAGCAGGATTGGCCAAATGGTGACAAGTCCAGCCTATATATTCTTTGGGTGACTGCCCAGTAGCTTTTTCTATCTCCTCCAGTTGCTGTGGGAAACTGGCCCAGACAGTCAGGAAGAGCACAGTAGCACCTCTGTTTATTTGGTCCTAAGCAAATTCTTCTGTGGTTTTTGTCTTGGTAGAGTTTACCAATGCAGCAACGTTTCTTTTAGGAATCTGGAAAGGTTGCATGCAAAATAAAATATACACACCAATCTCTAAGACAGGGATAAAGGAGTCAATGTTTATGAGCAACAACAACAACAAAAAGCAAACAGCACTTGAAAAAAAATTAGTTGTACCTTCCTGCTCTCTTGGTTTTGGATTTCAAGAGTGATCTAAGATGGTGGGTTTGTTTGTAAAGTTCCTAAATGAAGACTAAGCTGGGGAGTCATATTTCCATGTTACTGTGCACACAAAACATATGTATGACTACACCCTGGCCCATAGTTCTAGATGGTTCCACCCCCCCCCCCACAACAGTATCAGAAAGCACTTGTAAATGCTCACCCTTCCTAGGCACCCACGGGGCCTCATGTTACACTGCATCCTGTTTATCCTGGCCCATTGGATACAAAGGGAGGTGACAAAGCAGTGAGGGAGAATGTATTTCCTGGTTTGTTGAAATGTCAGTCATCCTCTGACCTCTGCCCTTTGTTCTCAGGCCTTGTACCCCCTGGTGACCTGTCTGCTGTGTGTCAGTCAGAAGCAGCTGTTCCTGAACAGGTGGCACGTTTTCCTTAACAACTGCTTGTCTAATCTTAAGGTTGGTATTTGTCAACTCAACAACACCAAAATCCCTCATAAAAAGATTTAACATATAATTCTTTCCTTTTTTCCTTTGAGACAAGGTCATTAGGCTGGCCAGACTGACTTCCAACTTGTAATTCTTCTGCCTCAGGAGCTGGGATTACAGGTCTGAACCACTGTGCCTAGCTTTACCAGACAATTCTTAGGCTGGCATATGTGCTTCTTACTAGAGAGGAGAGAATTTTTGTTTCCAGTTTGGGGAAAATAAATCTATTCCAATAAGGCTCACTGTAAAGTTAGAATTAAATGCTACTCTAAATACAGGTATTGCTATATTTTACCTAACTGACATGCTTAGGCTGACCTAAGCTATTTCCTATGCTCCATGCTTCCTTCAGTAAATATTTCAGAAATAAAACTCCGTCCTGTGGAAAGACTGACCTAGTATCAGAGATCGTGGACCACAGGGTCAGAGCATTCTGCTCAAGCCACATGATAGTAATCAGTCCTAGGCCTGTGCTGCTGTCCAAGTAGACTGGCATGAGAAACAAAGCCATAGTCTTTGAAACCAAGGAGCCTGCAGGGAAAATCACTGTCATAATTATCATTAAAATGTGCTTTATGGGGCTGGGAATGTGGCTTAATGGTGAAGTGCTTGCCTAGCATGCATGAAGCCCAGGGTTCAATTTCTTAGTTCCACATAAATAGAGAACACCAGAAGTGGCACTGTGGCCCAAGTGGTAGAGTGCTAGCCTTGAGCACAAGAAGCTCAGGGACAGTGCTCAGGCTGAGTTCAAGCCTCAGGACTGGCACAAAAAAAAAAAAGGGTGTTTTATCTCTGGTGCTAGTGGCTGACACTTATAATTCTAGCTACTCAGGAGGCTGAGATCTGAGCATCACATTTCAAAGCCAGCCTGAGAAGGAAAATCTTATAAAACTTGTATCTCCAATTAGCCACCCAAAAGCTACAACTGGCTCAAGTGATAGATTGCTAACTTTGAGCCAATAAATAAGCTCAGGAACAGCACCCAGGCCCTGAGTTCAAGCCCAGTACCAACACACAAATACACACACACAAACCTATACATAAAATAGGCTTTATCATTTTGAAATGGGAAACAGTTTCAGCGTGTAGTGAAAAACTGATAAAAGCCAAGGAAATGAAAACCCTCTCTAGAACTATAAATGGTATGTATTCATCACACCTGTGGCCAAACTGAACCAAAGCCATGGTTCAGTTTATTTTACCAGTGGAATGTTTGCTGTTTTAAATACTTACTTAGAATATCTTGGATATGCTTATACATGTTGCCTTGTATTGTGTTTTTTCTTAAGACATTTTAATTTGGTGAAGTGATTAAGATTAATTATATTATTTTGACATTTACCGTAATTACACAATAATCTGCATTAGAGCTTGTTTTAAGTACCAGCTATGACCTGGCTCTAAAAGCTGATTGTGAAATTCAAGATTAGAATCACTCTTGCTTTTTTTTTTCAAATTGGCAGGGAAATATAATAGCAGGGGAAAGACAATGTAGGTTTTAAGTACTCAAAAAAAGAGCTTTTCAGGGTTATCAGCTGTTAGGAAATAGATGCCTTAGGTCTTTTGTTTGAGGGCCTAGCCATCTGCCCTGCACCCTAAAATACAATCCAATGTTCTTGTTAGTATGCAATCCGCCTTTAAGTAATCCCGTTATTAATTCCAGTATTTGTTATATATTTTACACAGATACAAAAATGGCCGTTGTAAAAGAAAAATGACCAAACATAGTATAAATGCAGCTTCTTGAGCATATTATATTTAATAGGTTTGTGATGATTTTTTTGGTTAAAATTAAAACATGTGCACTGTTCACTACCCAAAGGCCAGAATTTACTTCTGTGAGCCAATGAGGTTAAAAGGTTTTTTGTCTGTTTGTTTTGTCCACAATTGTTTTTGCATCTAGCCGAGGAGCTTACTTTAGAACTGAAGTATTTCCAAATTGGAATACTGTTTAGTGCTCTGATCGAAGCCTACTGGAAGAATTTAATAGAAAGCTTAAAACTAGAAGGGGCTGGATGCTGACAGTAGTTTCCTACATAAACATTTCACACGTTAGGATCTGGAGAGGGGATTTTTGGTAGCAGTGGGGTGTTCCAGCCCTCAACTTTGCACTTGCTTGGCAGGCACCCTACTTCCAGTCCTTTTTGCATTAGTTCATTTTGAGATACTGTCTCAAATTTCTGCCTGGACCAGCCTGGACAACAATCCTCCTGTTTGCTCTTTCCATGAAGCTGGGAAGATGGGTGCATAGAACCTCACTCAGCTTTTTATTGGTTAAAATGGAATCGCACAAACCATGTGCCCTGGCTGGCCTCAAACTGTGATCCTCCCGTTCTGCGCCTCCCATGTAACTACAATTACAAGCCTGAGCCACCACAAAGAGAAGATGGGAAATAGTGTATAGAATCAGTGCTGTGGAGAGACTGAATGAGATTCAGATTCAATTCATTTCAGCAAGGATTTATGTGTATTTAATCCTTATGTGAGGACTTAGGCAAAGTGCTAGAAGAGGGGAGGATGAGGGGAAGATAAGTAAAACTAGATATAGAATAGAGTCCCTGTCCTGGGGTACTTAGCATTTTCTTGATTCATAGGAAGTAAAACAGACTTCTATTTATGTAAGCTGGGAAGAGGAAGCTACCTGTGTGATTTATAGATAATGATTTACAGAGCTCTTTCACTCCATGAAGCATGTTTTGTTTCTGTTTGGTTTTATGTTCATTGTTGTTCTTGAGGCAGAGTCTCCTTGTATGCACCAGACATGCCTCAAACTCATTCTGTAGCCCAAACCTTACACTTACAATCTTCATGCCTACTAGAACGATTATGAGCATGAACTACCATATCTGGCAAGAAGTATTTATTAGGCAAAATGAAAGCAAGAATGTTTTCATCTTTAAGTAATAAACTGTTGGAATTCACCAACACAAGGCCAAAAGATTGTAAAAAGATCCTTGAGGAGTTATAAACAGATTAATACTATATTATACATGTTGAGAATTGAACCCAGTAGGCCTGTGAATGAGGTGAAAGAAAAAACATCTCATTTGTCTGGTTTTATTTTGTTATATTTTTGTTTGTTTGTTTAGACAGGGCCTTACTAGATAGCTCAGACTGGTCTCAAATCCAATCTTCCTACCTCCACACATGCTAGGATTACAGGGCTATTCTACCATGCCCAACTACAGATGATTTTTAAATGTTATTAATATATAGTAAGCTTTCCAAACCTTCTCACACAGTCTTAGTAGGGGAGGAATACTTAAGGACAGACCCATGTGGCTTCTGAGGGACACTTGGCCTTGAATAGCTTCCACGTTTTATGCTGTGTAGAAGCAATTATATTTTATTAGGGACCAGCTATCCAGCCTTTTCCCAGGCACAGCTTCCTTCCCAGTTCATCCCCGAAGCTTCAGGAAAAGGAGCTTAGGTGTGTCATCCACACTTACTTGGTTACCTTCTTCCATATGAGCTGCAGAGGTAAGCTTTCCCAGCAGCTATACAACAAAGGCAGAGAAGGACAGTCACATGTTTTTAAAGGAAGCAAGCTGTTGGATTCAGCACTCAATAAATGTCAGTGCGGTGGCTTCTTCTCAGGATCTGCCTCTCGTAGGCAAGTTGTTTAGGGAGCACCAGCCTGACTGCTTTCATTTAAACTTAATTAACTTAGTCCATCATATATTGGCAATTGGTTGTGTTAAAGTGATGGGAAATTTATGGCACCTTTTCACCAAGACATTTACTTTATTCTGGAACTCTTAGTAATCAGTGACCATTCCCTATTTTCTTCTTCTTTGTATTTTATATCAGTGTCTGAACATATTGAGGTAATGTTCAGCATGGTGTATTCCTTTAATAGCTGTGGGAAATTGTCTAACTTTGAAAGCAACTAAAATAGGCTTTAAGAACTTGATTTAAAGGGTGGAGAATGTGACTCGGTGGTAGAGTGCATGAAGTCCTGGATTCGATTCTTCAGTACCACATAAACAGAAAAAGCTGGAAGTGGCGCTGAGTCTCAAGTGGTAGAGTGCTAGCCTTCAGCAAAAGAAGCTCAGGGACAGTGCCTAGGCCCTGAGTTCAAGCCCCAAGACTGGTATTTAAAAAAAAAAAGAACTTGATTTAATAGATTTGGGGGGCAGGCAGGAGGAACTTTCTGGTTTTGGTGATATCAAAGTTTGAACTTCTTGAACCACACCTCCAGCCCTTTTTGCTCTGAAACTGTTTCTTTAGATAAGAGTCTCACATCCCCCTACTTTCCCATGGCGTACTTTGTATGGCAATTCTCCTACTTAAGGTCACCTACCATCTTACTATGGTTAAAAAGCACCGACACTGGTTTATTTATTGAGATTGGGCCTTTTAAGTTAACTTTTTGCTCAGCTGATCTCAGATTTCACTTCTCCCATCTCTACCTCCCAAGTATTTGGGTTTACATGTATGAGTCACTGTACTCACCTTGATAGTTTGTTTTTTAATGTGATATTTGTTGCACTCATAGTAACTATGTGCTAATTTCTTAGCTTTCACAAAAAGATATAATTGGGTTATTTTTACTTTTTTTCAAAAATGAATATACTGCACTTAAAAAAAAAGCTCAACTCTAGGCTTTCATATACAATGAGACCAAAGGGAGACACTCTTAAGACAGAAACACAAAGGCCCAATGCCTGTGTGTATCTGATCATATAAAATAATATTTATAAGAATGAACTCCAAGAAATTGAAAACAAAAGAAAGCTCAATAATTTAAGAAAAGCATTTATGTGCTGGTGGCCCATGCCTGTAATCCTAGCTACTCTGGAGGCTGAATCTGAGGATCCATGAGATTCTTATCTTCAATTAGCCAGGCAAAAGCCAGAAGTAGAGGTGTGGCTCAATTAGTAGAGTACCAGCCTTGAGCACAAAAGCCAAGTGATAGTACAAGACCCTGAGTTTCCCTAGATTATCACGAGGTCATGATAATACCACAGGCTGCACTGAGCTCTGACAATGTTCTTAGTGTTTACATAGAAGCAATTCATCTTAAGGTTAGAATTAATTGGCCTAGTCTTCATCTTTGGAAAAGCCACAATACAGAAGAAGAAACAGTTCTCGTTTGACCCCACGCAGCACTTGCATTAGGACTGGAATTCATGCATAGATTCAGTCTGTAATGTATTGTTCAGTTCTGTACAAGTGTGACCCTGGCACCAGCTTCAGTGGTAGGAATTCAGGATGGCAAGGGCAGTAGTAATCCCTGCTCTCATAGACTATAAAGGAAGGGAAAGAGACAGAAAAGCAAGCAGGGAGAAAGGGAAAAGGGAAAAAGAAAAACTGCAGACCATGATAATCCTCTAAAGAAAATCAGTTAGGATATTATTGAGACTCATGTGTTTAGGGACAAGAAAGGGAGTTCAAGCAAGGAGCTTGGTTCTAGTAGGAATCCCTAAACAAGCCAGGTGCTAGTGGCTCACCCCATAATCCTAGCTACTTAGGAAGCTGAGATCTGAGGATTGTGGTTTGAAGTCAGCTCATGCAGGGAAGTACTTGAGATTCTTATCTCCAGTTAACAGCCCAAAAGCTGGAAGTAGAATTGTGGTCCAAGTGGTAGAGTACTATCCTTGAGCAAAAAAAACAACACCCAGGCCCTGAGTTCAAGCCGTAGGACTGGCACCAGAAATAATTAGAAAGAAGAAGAAGAATACCCAAACAAGTGTGGTGCCAGAAACATCCTTGGTGAAATTTGTCTTCTGTACTTACAATATTGTATATAATAATTACAGTAATGTTTAAAGGATAAACTTTTTAAACTTTCCGTGTTATTAATACCTTTTTCTAAATGAAGACATAGAATAATATATTAAGTTTTGCACAGTTGTTGCCTGAATGCAGTAAAATATATGGCATGATTTAGTTTTCTTTTTTGAAAATTTTCTTTGTTTTGTTTTGGTGGCACTAGAAATTGAGCCCATGTTTCCTAGGCAAGTATGCTACAGCAATTGAGCCAGGCCTCCAACACAATGTATGGCATCAGTTACATTTTTTTATTTTATTATTTTATTTATTTTATTTGGGGCCGGGTCGTGAGGCCTGAACTCTGGGCCTGGGCACTGTCCCTCAGCTCTTCAGCTCAAGGCTAGCACACTACCACTTGAGCTATAGCACTACTTCTGGCTTTGTTTTTTTTCTGCTTATGGTGCTAAGGAATCGAACCCAGGGCCTCATGCATGCAAGGCAAGCACTCTACCACTGAGCCACCTTTCCAGCACGTTTTTGAAATTTAAATTTAATTTAATTTTACTGTAAAGGTGATGGACAGAGGAGTTACAATTACATGGCATCATTTTCTTTAACTGTTTTTTTTTTCTTTTTTGGTACTGAGGATCAAACCCATGATGTGACACTTGCTAGGCAAGCACTTTGCCACTGACCATCCCAGACCACATCATTTACTTTAAAAAGACAATTTTCTTCCTAAATACTAAGTTTAAGTAGTATAGTATTACCTATTTTAATATTAGTTTTTAATTAAATTATTCTGCTCAGTATTCATCTTATTTCCATAACCTTGAGAAAAACATTTTTTTGAGAAAATCTCCTTGATTGAGAAAATCTTTCTAATCCACCTATTGAATAGAAAAATCACAATTCATAAATTGTTGGCCTATAGATTCTAGAGACCTTCCTAAAGGTTAGCCATGTGTTACTTGGACACTATGCAGTCATCCAAGTGGGATAATTATGAACCAAATAAGCTGATTCATGTATCCCAAAGAAATGTCCAAAAGAAGGCAAATGTTGGCTCTCACATGCAGCAAAATAGGACAGAGCAAAGTGGATTTACTTAAATGGTTTTCGTGGAAATGGAAGATAAAACAAGCCAATATTTGAATGTAGCAACTACAATAGATGAATGAAATGGTTATCCATGCAGGTCAACCTTAATGCACTCAAGAATCTTTAAGGAAGCTTACTAAATCTTAGCTCCAGGCTTTCAGGTTCAGACGAATGTATGTGTAGGTGAGTGGAGGGAGGTGAGAGCTGCCCAGGAATCTGTATATTTCTAAGCATCTGTTGATGACTGGTTTGTACCAATGACCCTTTCACCAGACCAGTCATCAGTGAATCCAACTGTGCCTCTTGTGACCATCAATTCAGAATTCCTTTAAATTAGTAGCAAAATTTACAGCAGGTGAGCATGTCATCAGACAGGGTAACACGACACAGGAAGGCAGTGACCAGCCTGGAGGTGAGATACAGGGGAGTGTGAAGTCCACTAGAACTGAATTAATTACCATATGAAACTATCTATAATTAATTCAGTAATTAATAGAGAGGGAGTCCAACAGAAGAATAGGCCTCTGATCTTGGGTGCTGAGACCTTTGACACAGAAGCAGTGGATGAGAATATGCTAAGAATGTCTACTCCCTGGGAATAGACATTGGCCTGCTGTTATGTTCTTGGCTAAGGAAAAACAAAGGAAGAAAAACAAGAAATCAGTCCTGTCTTCAAGCACAGAACTCAGCGGCATATTTGAGCAGCCTCTCTGTAAGATTAGGCAAATATGGAGCTGTAGTCTTTATGAAAACACTGATGCCAGATTACCTACATTCAGATTCTGACTGCCAGTGATTAGCTATGTGACCTAGAATAAGTCATTTGACTTCTCTAGGTCTTGATTTCCTAATCGATAAAATGAGAACAATAATAGTATCTAGTCCATGTAGTTTTGTGTAACTTTAAATGAGTTAATGAATGTTATAAGCATTATGTCTGTCAGCTTTCAACCATAGCAAAATTTCTGAGATAATTGATAAAAAGGAAAAGATTTCTTTTGACTCAGTTTTGGAGACTCTGAGCGATGATCAAGTAGCCCTCTTTCTTTGGGCCTGTGGCAAGGTAGAACATCATGATGGTAGCATATGGAGGGCAGAACTGCTCTCCTAACTACAAAGAAGCAAAAGAAAGAGAGACTCGAGTCCCACAATTCTCTTTGAAAGAATACCACTAACAACCTAAAGACCTCCCCGTGAGGCTCCACCTCCTAAAAGTTGCACCTCCCGGTTGCTCCATGGAGACCAAACCTTTCACCTATAAGCCTTGATAGTAAGTTATAACACATACCTTCAAAATTCTGAGAAAACAATTCTCATTAAAGCAGAGTCCCAGCTCTCATGTCGTTTGAAGCCTGAACAATCTATTGGCTCTCTCTCCATTATAAAATTCCTCAACTGATGTTATATGGAAAAGAGTTTTTGAAATGCCCAACTGCCATATAACTACAAGGTACTTACTGTTGTATTATCACAAAGACTAGCTTTAGCTACATACTAGGGATGGTTTTCCACATAGGTTCTTTATAAAGAATTCTTACTATGCACCAAGATGTTTAGCACCTACTCAGTTTGTTTGCATTTGTAATGTTTATTCTGCTGTCTAAACACAATGGTGAGCAAACCAAGTTGGTGACCATGGAATGTAAAAGAGATTGAAAACATTGTAGGAGCTGAATGCTGATGGCTCATGCCTATGATCCTAACTGCTTAAGAGGCTGAGATCTCAGGATAACAGTTCAAAGCCAACCAGGGCAAGAAAGTTTGTGAGACTCTTATTTCCAATTAACAACAACAAAAACCCAGAAGAAGGGCTGTGACTACAGTGGTAGAGCATCAGCCTTGAGCATAAAAGCTAAGAGACAGCACTTAGGACCTCAGTTAAACCCCAGTACACATACTCTCTCTCTCTTTTTCTCCCCCCCCTCCACACACACACACACACACACACACACACACACACAAAACAAAAACATTGTTGGAAAGAGCGAGGGCACTGCCAGGAGCAGGGAATAGAAACAAGGAATATAATTAGAGGGATGACACCAGACTCTTGCTGAGCTGTAGGAATTTTCCAAGTAGAGAAAGGGCAGGGAGGCATACCAGACAATATGAGAATTGCAAAGGTCTATTACTCTATAAGATTTACTGACCATGAGGTAAAGGCCTAGATATCCTGGGCAGCTAGACACAAGAGTGTCGTGTTATGGCATGAAGGCATTATCTATTAATTTATCAAAAGCCACTGAAGGACTTTAAGTGGCAGGGAATTAAGTAGGCATGTGTGTAGTTTAAGAGTATCATTTAACCATACAGGGAATGAATGAGAAGCAAGGAAATTACTTTAGGAGACAGTTGCAGTGAGATTATCCGCAAGTGATGAAAGTCTATTACTAGTACATAATGTATAAGACAGAGCAAAACCAAAAGCCACTCAGCTCTTTCAGTCTCTATCAGAGCAATCTCAGTCATAGTATTTATTTATTAAGTTTATCTTTTTATTTTTCTTTTTTGCTGGTACTAGGACTTGAACTCTGGGCCTCATGTTTTTGCTTAGCTTTTCCATTTAAAGCTCACACTAAACCATAAGTTTTTTTATTGTGAAAATACCATACAGAGGGGTTATAGTTACATGAGCAAGGTAATGAGTACATTTCTTATCAAGCATTGTTGCCTCCTCCTTTGTTTTTCCCCTACCATCCCTTCCCTCCCATCTCCACAACTACATTCCTCTCCCCACCCCCCACCCTCGACCTAAATTGTAAAGTTCATTTTTCAACATAGTGTCTTGTATATTTCATTGTTGCAATGGTCCACCTGTATCCCTATTTAAACAATTTGTTTTTTCCCTTCCCCTCCCCAAATTATACCAACATCAAATACAGTGAAAACAGGGTTTTTTTTAATATATGTATTTGTTTCTAAAAAGTTGTACTATTTATTTTCCCAGAGCTGCACAATTTATTTGGAGGGATAAGCATGCAAGAATGTCTAGAAAATCCCTTATAATAAAAATATTATTAAAAGCAATAAGCAGTAGAATGTAGACATACTATATACTTAAATACACTATAAAACCTTAACAAACTAATACAATACTAGGGTTTGAATAAGCAAGGAGAACAAAAAAATGAGAAACAGACCTCTTTGCATACAGAAATGTAGGCTTTGAGAATGATAACCACAATAAAAAAAAAGTTGGTCTTAAATGACATACATTGAGTAAATTTTTCTTCCTCAAATCTAAAATTGTCTTACTAAGGTCTTTCCTGTAGAGTTCATTTCTGTGGCTCATCTTTAGATAGTTGCAAGGTAAAATTTATTCTCTATCATTTCTGAGCAATTATAAATCCTCCCCAAATACATTCACCATATTATTCTACAAAGAAAAAAAAAGCAAGGAAAAGGTAGAGAATGGAGAAGGAAAAAGAAGAAATGTAAAGGAAAAGACCTAAAAGAAAGAGATTCACACTGAAACACACACTGCTTTCTCTCCTGCCCACAAACAGGCATTCTTAGAAATGCAGCAATAAGCAATGCTCCCACACTCAAGATAGAATTGTTAAATTGATTGGTTGATTGCAGTACTGGGAATACAACACAGAGCCTCTCCCATTCTAGGCTAGGCTAGCTTTAATGGGATTAGGTCCAAAACATCAAAGAGGAATGACAAGGCTTCACAAAAGACACTCAAGTCAACCATACAGAAGTAGGGTAGGTAGGTGTGATGGGCACACCTGTAAATGAATGAATGAGTTGGTGGATGGTTATGTGGATGGATGAATGGATGGAAGGGTTTATATGGGAGAAAGATGAATGGGTTTCTATGGGAGAAAAGAATGTGGGGAGAGGTGACACTCCTTACATGAAATGGAGGGAACAGAGCATAACTAGTTTATGGAGCTGTGAGAGAATAACTGGATGAAACCAAGTACTGGTGTCTCACACCTGTAATCCTAGCTACTTAGGAGCCTGAGATCTGAGAATCAAGATTCAAAACCAGCCTGGGGGAAAAAAAGTCCATGAAGGTCTTATTTACAATTAACCAGCAAAAAAAAAAAAAAAAATACAAATGGAGGTTTGATTCAAGTGGTAGAATGCCAGCCTTGAGCAAATAAGGCCAGGCCATGAGCAAAAAAATACCAGTACCAGCAAAAAACAAACAAAATAAATAAATTAAAAGAATAACAGGGTGGCAGAAAATATTGGTTAGAGCCAAAAACTGATGAGCAGGTATGCCATGCCTAGAAAGGTTAACTCACTCATAGGATCAGGAAGCCACCCAGTCAGATTTCTAAATAAAGAAAACTGTAATAGCTTCAGCTAGGGCCACGGGAAGGAATGAACTTAATACAGTTAGGAGGTTCCTGCCCCAGCCCAAGTGACAGTGCTGAGCACTTACCTGTAGCACAGGAAGTGGTGATAGAAGTGTTATCATACTCCAGAGAAAATCTACAAGACTGATTAACAGGATATAGTAAGAGTAGAAAGAGAGAGATGAAGGTGACGTCCATCTAGTGAGAAAACCTGTGCTCTTCTCTCTGCTTCCTGTCACCCAGCAGGTCTCCCTGCCTCCACTCCATTCTTCATACTCTGGACTCCAGACTTCCTGCCTGTCTCCTTGATGTCAGTAACCATGTCACCATCCTGAGAGGCCTGAACCCCCTGTGGAAGTGGCCTTATCAGCCACTGCTCCTTCCCTTTGGCCTTCTACACTAGCCTTTACCAGCATACAAACCATCCCTAGGTTCCAAATCAGCCCTCTCCCTCCTCCTTTTGGCCTCCAGGGCCTGCTAACTCCACCTGAGACGCTCTCCTACCCACCAGGATTTCCACACCTTTCAACGTTTCTCATGCCTAGCACAATGGCAGACCCAGTGTAGCCACTCACATATGTATTGAAAGAAGGAGTACGTGAGTTAATGAAGGAGTTAAATGGAGGAGGATATGAATGAAGGAATATGTATGTGAATGGGTTGATAGTGAATTTTCAGCTATAAATCTTTCCTGCTCTGTAGAGTTTGCCATGGTTTGCCTGTCTTCTGTACCCTAGTTCTTATCTACCAGTTTTTTTGGACTGTCTTTGTGTGTGTGTGTGTGTGTGTGTGTGTGTGTGTGTGTGTGTGTGTGTGTGTGTGTGTGTGTGTGTCCGTGTGTCCCCACATGCTGGAACTAGACCTGGGATGGGTCTTGAATTCAAGGCCTTAGCTCTCACTTGGCTTTTTTGCTTTTCATTCTTGTTGTTGGTCATAGGGCTTGAACTCAAGGCCTGGGTGCTGTCCTTGAGCTCTTTTGCTCAAGTGGTAGCACTCTACCACCTTGAGCCACAGCGACACTTTCAGTTTTTGCGTGGTTAATTGGAGATGAGAGTCTCATGGAAACTTTTCTGCCCCAACTGGCTTTGAACTTCAATCCTCAGATCTCAGCCTCCTGAATAGCTAGGATTATAGGTATGAGCTACCAGTGCCCAGCTCACTTGGCTTTTTTGCCCAAGGCTGGCATTATATCACTTTATCCACACCTTGGCTTATACTATCTTCGAGCTTACTATTTTTTGCCTGTCTCTCACTCCCCTCCCACTCCAGAAAGTAGAACATCTTCAGAAACAGGGTATTCTATTTTCACTGTAATCCAGGTTCCAACATAGGGCCTTGTGAGAGGGGAATCTGATGGGGTTGGCAGGGAGAAGAGGGGCTGTTACCAAACCATACCCAATGGGTCCCAGATAACAGGGCATTCCTACAGGCACCCACCACCCATCTGGCCTCTCTTTTTAGCCATTTAGAGAAGAATCACCTCTTTAGATGCCCACTTAATCACTAATCTTCTCTTTTGGTTTCTGTTGTAGAATAAAGACCCCAAGATGGCTCGAGTTGCACTGGAATCTCTCTACAGATTACTTTGGGTTTACATGATTCGAATTAAATGTGAAAGCAACACAGCTACTCAGAGGTGAGGAGCTGGATTGTACTGATGGTGTTGTGCCACTGAGTTAATCATTATAATCATACTGGCCAGCCACTTCAGAGGTGTTTTCTTTTCCTTCTTTTCTTTTTTGTGGATTATCTATTTATTTTTCCCCAAGTATTTGTACAAATGGGTTTCAATTCAATATGTCAGTTTGTAAGTGCCATGCATCTTGATTAGTGTCATCATCTCATCACTATCCTCCATTTCTCTCAACCTCATCCACCCCCTCAATTTACCTACTTTTATTTTCATATATGGACATTGAATATTATGATGGCGCCGGTACTGGGGCTTGAACTTGGTTTCATGCTATCCCTTGGCCTTTTCATTCAAGGCCTGTACTCAACACACTTGAGCCACAGCTCTACTTCCAGCTTTTTGCTGGTTATTTTGAGATAAGAGTCTCCTGGATTTGTCTACGTGGGTTGGCTTCAAACCACGATCCTCAAATCTCAGCCTCCAGACTGGCTAGGCAGAGGTATACCAGCACCCAGCAGAGTGTATTCTTTAATTGGTATCTACACTAACCCACCTAGAGCCTGTTGAGAACAGAGAGTTTCTAAAAGGCACAAGTGCTCTGCCATTTGGTACTTGGTTTCACAGCCAGTGGCTGACAGGTTGCATTTACCACATTGGCACAGGAAAGAATTATAATTTTTCTAACTGATCTTAGTTGTCCAGGAAAAAAAAAACTTCTCATCAAGTAATTATGCTAATGGAAAGGGATGAGGTGTTTTGTTGTCTTGTCCTGAATTCTCTGGTACTTAGATAAAACAAAAATATCTGCCATTTCCCCCTGGAAGAACCGGAACTCAGCCAATCTTGCTTATTTTCTCTTCTCCCCTCCTTCTTTTCCAGCCGACTTATAACCATCATCACCACACTTTTCCCCAAAGGGTCCCGAGGTGTTGTACCAAGGGATATGCCTCTGAACATCTTTGTGAAAATCATCCAGTTCATCGCCCAGGTAACCCAGAAGTTTCTGAAAATGAGATTCTTCTAATTGCTTTTAAGTAGCCAATCTCCTCCCCATGAAGTTCTAGCAAACAAAACATCTAAATGATTACCTTACGTGTTTATGCTTTTCAGAAAGACTTGTTTGTGTATGTGTTTGCACACATAGCCTCTTGCTTTACTTCCAAACAAATTGTGCCTGAGTCTGTCAAGTGTTTTTAGCATCTGACAAAGAAGCCGAGAGACAGTTGAAGTCTAATGTCACAAAGCCTATTAGAAAAAGAGTGTCTTGCCTCTCTCTCCCTTCCTTTCTCTGGTCCTCCAATCTGAATGCTACCACCAAATGAAAAAGCAACCACTCAGGTGTCGTCTGATATTTGTAAGGATTTCTTTTTCTTCTTCTTTATGCTGGTGCTAGGACTTTAACTCAGATTCTCACTCTCTCTTGCCTTTTCAGCTCAAGGCTAGTGCCCTTTACCACTTGAGTCATAGCTCTACTTCTGGCTTTTTGCTAGTTAGTTGGTGATAAGAGTCTCAAGGACTTTCCTGCTTGGGCTGGCTTCAAATATCAGTCCTTAGAGCTCAGACACCAGAGTACCTAGGATTAAAGGTGTGAGCCTCCAGCACCCAGCAGAAACATGTATGTCCCTCCCCCACAGTATAACCCCTGCTTTCACTATATTTGATGTCAGTATAACTTGTGGAGGAGATGGGGAAAAACCAGTTGTTTAAGGATACAGGTGGACCTGTTGCAACAATGAGAAATACAAGTTGTCATGTCCAAAACGAGCTTTACAACGTCGGGGGGGGGGGGGGGGGGGAGGGGGGAAGGAGAAGGATTGGGATTGGGGGGGAGGGGGGAGGCTGGGAAGGGATGTGAAGGGTAAACAAAGGAGGAGGCTGCAATGCTTGGTAAGAAATGTACGCATTATCCTGCCCATGTAATTGTAACTCCTCTGTACAGTATGTTCACAAATAAAATAAAATAAAATTAAAAAAAAAAAAAGAAAATAATTTAACCCCTGTTTTCACTGTATTTGATGTTGGTATAATTTGGGGAGGGGAAGGGAAAAAACATTGTTTAAATAGGGATACAGGTGGACACATTGCAACAATGATATGTACAAGATGCTATTTTGAAAAACAAACTTTACAACTTTTTTTTGGGGGGGGGGAGGAAAGTAGTCATGGAGATAGGAGGGCAGGGATGGTAGGGGAAAAACAAAGGAGGAGGCAACAATGCTTGATAAGAAATGTAGTCATTACCTTGCTCATGTAATTGTAACCCCTCTGTATGGTATTTTCACAATAAAAAAAACTTATTAAAAAATAAAATTTAGTGAAACTTGAGGAAAACATAATAGTGTTCTAATTTTCCTCTATGGAAAAAAATGAAGAATTTTATACAGAGTTTAGCAATTATCAAGTTAAATTCAGTGGTGGGGTGGTTGGTTTTTTTTTTTTTTTTTTTTGGCCCCAAACTGTTCTAAGCTATTTTTGTATAACTATATCATGTATTAATGCATTCTAAAACTGAGTCCAGTAACATTTAAGTAGTTTCTATATGGAATTTGTTATTTAAATCTGAGATTCTTGTTTTCTATTTCTTCTTCTTTGGAACTGACCGTTGAAGCCCAGGCCTCAGCCAAGCTAAGCTAAGCACATACTCCCCACTTCTTCCAGTCCCAGCTTTGACTTTTTAAAAAAAACTTCCTAGGTAAATGCTGTTACGTCAGCAGTGAGGTTTGTTTGCATATATGCATGCTTACACGCAGGGCCTAGTTGCTCTCACTTGGCTTATTTGTTCAAACTAGCACTCTCTTACTGGAGCCATGGCTCCACCTCTGACTTTTTGTTGATTAATTGGAAATAAGAGGGGCTGGGAAGGTGGCTCAGTGGTAGAGCGCTTGCCTTGCATGCATGAGGCCCTGGGTTCGATTCCTCAGCACCACATAAGCAAAAAGAAAAAAGCCGGAAGTGGCGCTATGGCTCAAGTGGTAGAGCACTAGCCTTGAGCTGAAGAGCTGAGGGACAGTGCCCAGGCCCAGAGTTCAGGCCCCACGACCAGACCCAAAAAAAAAAAAATGGAAATAAGAGTCTAAAGGACTTTTCTGCCCAAGCTGGCTTCAAGCCACAAGCCTTAGATCTCAGCCTCCAGAGTAGCCAGGATTATGTGCATGAGCCACCAGCACCCAGGTAGGAAAAGATTTTTATTCCAGTCCAGTCTCTACCATGAGCAGAGAACATCTTCTTCTTCTTTTTTAATCAGTTATTTCTTTATCTGTAAAATAAGGGTAGATATGCTTGTCCAGTATGCCTTCAAATATGGTTTGGATAAATGGAAAGAGGAGGAGGCATTAAAAGGCTGCTGGGGCCAAACACCAGGGGCTCTAACCAGTTTGTAATTCTAGTTACTTAGTAGGCTGAGACCTGAAGGATCATCATCCAAGGCTGGCCCAGGAAGAAAAGTCCTTGAGATTCCATTTCCAATTGGCCAGCAAAATGACTCACTAGAGGCATAGCTAGCAGATTCTAGCTTCTAGCCCATCAGACAAACAAGCCAAGCAAAAGCTTGAGTACAAGCCCCCTTACTCTCTGCCTTTCTTTCTCCCCCTGCCCCACACACATGGTTCAGGGATGACTTAATTTGTATTTCTTGCTGCATTGAGTACAATGAAATATGTCTGTAATAGGTGTACATTGAGAATGTACGTTGCTTGCTATACAGAAGGAAAATAACTTTCTACAAATAGTTAAGAGGTGCTGAGGGAATGCTTTGATTATTCTGGAAGGTTTTTAATAAAGTGAACATGTCCTACTTGGATAGCCACTGTTCTGGGCTACCATAGCCAAGCTTAAGTGTTCTCAATTAAGCGTCATGCTGATGGCCAGTGGCTCATGCCTGTAGTCCTAAGTACTCACAAGGCTGAGGTCTAAGAATTGAGGTTCAAAGCTAGATTGGGCAGGAAAATCTGGGAAGTCTTATCTCCAATTAACCGGCAAGAAGTGGAGATAGTATACAGCCCTGAGTTTAGCCCCATACTGGTATCACACACACACACACACACACACACACACACACACACACACACACACACACACATACACACACACACTCACAAAAGATGTCGGTTAAATATTCTTAATATATCTTACTTTTGGATTCATCTTCTGACCCGTCAAATTGTCTGGTGTGATATGAACCAGAGGATTAGGGTGACATTGTATAGAGGACAATGATCATTAAAAGTAGCTTTTAAAGTTGTTTGACCAAGTCACTAGCATCTGTTCTGCAAATACAATTTGTGCTGATCCAGATGTGCATTCAGCTGTCCTTCTGTGCCCTGTCTTTCCCCACACAGCAGACAGAGGCCAGCCTGGCTCAACCAGCAGCTCAGATGGGCCTGTTCCTTCCTCCAGGCTTCTAGGTGACCCGTAAAACTTATCAGTCCCCCTCTGCCGTCAGCAGCCACCTGTTCGGTACATAAAATGGAAAAAAAAAGCATTTCATGTTCAATTTGCATTTAACATTTTCATTTTGTTTTCTTGTTTTTCCCTCCAGGAACGTTTAGATTTCGCAATGAAAGAAATCATTTTTGATTTTCTTTGTGTGGGAAAACCAGCCAAAGCTTTCAGTCTCAACCCAGAGGTATGAAAGATCCTTTTATGTACTAGTAACACAGTAACACAGACCTTACCTTTGCCTCTGTCAGGTCTTTTATTTGCTTCTGTTTCTGACCAAATGCAGAGGAGAGGGCTTCTCAAGTACAGTATTGAATGAATAGATTTAGGATGATGAACAACTGACTGGCTAACATAGTCTCTTCTTATAAAATGGAATAATTGTTATCCAAAATGGTTGTCTATGGCCCATGGCCACTGGCTCACACCGATAATCTCCTAGCTACTCAGGAGACTGAGATCTAGAGATCCAGCTCCAAGCTAGCCCAGGTAGGAAAGTTTGTGAGATTAGTATTTCCACTTAACCAGCAAAAACCTAGAAGTGAAGCTGTGGCTCAAGTGACAGAGTGCCATTCTTGAGCAACAAAATAAAGAGACAATGTCCAGGCCCTGAGTTCAAGCCTCAGCATGTCACAAAAAAAGGAAAGGAAGGAAGGAAGGAGAGAAAGAGAGAGAGAAAGAAAGAAAGAAAGAAAGGAAGGAAGGAAGGAAGGAAGAAAGGAAGAGAGAAAGAAAGAAGAGAGAGAAGGAAGGAAGGAATGAACGAAGGAAGGAAGGAACGAAGGAAGGAAGGAAGAAGAGGGAGAGAGAAAGAGAGGGAGAGAGGGAGAGGAGGGGAGGGGAGGGGAGGGAGGGAGGAAGGAAGGAAGGAAATGAATGAAGGGAGGCAGGGATAGTTTGTTACTATAAGTCAAGTTGTTTTATTTTAGAAAAGTTTAGGAAAAGAATTATCTTTTAACTAAATTGATAAAGGTGAATAAAATTTAGTATTAGAATGTGATGAAACAAATTAACAAATGTGTGTAATAGTAAAAATATGAAAACATAGTGCAATTAAATTAATAATCTATGCACATGTTTTTGTACTAGAACTCTAGGTAGGTTGTAGGAAGGAGTCTAAGCTATTGATACAATGCTATACTCTGCAAAGATTGTCTCAGGCTGTTCTCTTTATATAGAATAGTCAGGGTTATATAAATCAATAGCAAATTCAATTTTAAACTTTTAAAACGGTCAGAAATGCATTTGCTAGGCAAACATTGTACCATTTGAGCCATACCTTCAGCCCTTTTTTGCTTTGGTTATTTTTCAGATAGAGTCTTGTTTTTATCTAGAGCTAGTCTCAAGGAACAAAGCACAGTCTTTCTAATAAATGTCACTGAGCAATTGGATATCAACCTGCAAATTAAGTAACTCTAATCCATAATTGGACATATATACAAAATGAACTCAAAATAGATCCTAAACTTAAAAAGTAAAACCCTGTACTGTGAATATCCCAAGATAGCTGACGTCCAAGTAGTCAAAGATCTAATTCTAGGATGTTAGGTTAATAAAAGAAAAATTAGATGAATTGAAAATATTTTTAAGTTTGTACTTTAACACTATTAATAAAGTGTTCATTTCCAAACCCTTAACTGTACAAGTACTTCTATCTAGAATACATATATTTAAGAAACAAAACTCCTTCAAGTCAATAGGAAGAAAATAAGCACCCCAATTAAAACTAGAAGCCAGATACCACTGCCTCACACCTGTAAAATCCTAACTACTCAGGAGGCTGATATCTGAAAATCTCAGTTTATGCAGACAGATCTTGAGTGCAAGCCCTAGTACCAGCACAAAATAATAATAATAATAATAATAGTTAATAGACAAAAACAATCTTCTTCATCAATAAAGGAGACAAAGGCCAATAAGCCCATGAGAAGCTGTCCAACATTATTGGTCACTAGGGAAGTATGATAAGAAGCCACAATGGGAGGGCTGGGTAAGACATAGGCACCTGGAATTGGTACTCTTGTAGGGAGAAGCCACTTTAGAAAGCAGATGTCTGCTTAGAGCCAATATCATGCCTTACCTTTGCTTATGAGCATTTCTTCTCATGTGCCCATATATTTTTATCAGTAATAAGTTTTGTAGCATCTATTTTGTGTGTGTGCACAGGTTCTGAGGCTTGAACTCAGGGCCTGGCCACTGTCCCTGAGCTTTTTGGATGAACACTGTCACACCTGTACTTCCCACTTTGTTGGTGGTGGTAGGGTTAATTGGAGATAAGAGTCTTAAAGTCTTTTTCTGCCTGGGCTAGCTTTCAACAGAGATTCTCAGATCTCAACCTCCTGAGTAGCTAAAATTACAGGTGTGAGCCATGGTCCCATGGCAGTATCCAACTTTTAAAATATGTGCACTAGCTTTTGTGAATCAAAAGTTAAGATCTGCAATTCAGAAAAAGGTTTATTTCATAGTTCATGTTTGGAACTCTGACTGGTTTCACTAGGTCTTTGTTAATTAACACATGGTGTTTCTCTCTTTCTTGAAGACATAAAGATCCCATTGTGTTCCCTCAGTTTACCTGATTGCATCTGCTCCCAGAATGACCACCTGTTCTTCTGAGACTCCCCGCCCCTCACCCGAACAGAATGTGGTCTGGGACCATCTCAAACATGCTCTCCATGTTTAATGAAAGATTTGCCCATTGTTTTCTATTGATATGGCAACAAAGCGACAGAAAGTTTTATTTTCATAGCTGGCTTCCACCGTTGTCCCTTTTAATTTTTTAGTATTTTCCCATACTAGATGACAAACCAGGCTTAACTTCCTGAAAAGATTGGCGGCACAGTTTCCGTACTGTAATTGGGTCTTCCCTTTGATCACAGACATATTGTCTCTTACAGAGAATGAACATCGGTTTACGAGCATTCTTGGTAATAGCCGATAGCTTGCAGCAGAAGGACGGAGAACCTCCCATGCCAGTTACTGGGGCTGTACTTCCTTCTGGAAATACATTGAGAGTAAAGAAAACATACTTGAGTAAAACTCTTACTGAAGAGGAAGCCAAAATGATAGGTGGGTTTTAAACATGTGTTAGAGCTGTTCATAAGGCATTCAAAATCAACTCTAGATGTTTAACTTTAACAAAGTGCACTTTAAAAAGAAATCTTTATACAAGTATCTGATGAAACATTCCAGTGTTAATTGTGTTGATTGGTTCATGATGTGTTTTGTTCTCCTGCCCTTTTAAACTTCTTAGAGCTTCCTGGTAAGTATTTTGCCATTTAAATATTAAGGCTTTCATCTGGACATTTGTAAACCTCTATTATTGATTGTCTACATTTTATAGTACATGTCCTAGACATCTATGTACTTTGGTAAATCATCTTGTGTATCATTCATTCATATATGTTTATACTTATTTTTCTTTATTTTTCATTTATCTTTATTTTCATTAACACTTCTCTAATTTGTATTTGAAACATGACAAATCTCATAGGGAAAAAAATTTTATTTTAAACATGACAAATCCACATCAGGTTATATGGTAGATTTTCTTTTTAATTTAAATCTGCAGAGGTGATTCTTTTTACACTTATTTCTGTATGCAAATGTAGGAACCTATTCCAAACTGTTAAGATAATTATGGAAGCTCAACAGCCACAATGGTTTATATCTGCCATCATATCTATGAAAGGGTAGAGATCAGAAATGTTGCAGTTCAAAGCCACCTCGTACAAAAAGTTTATGAGACCCCATGTTGACTAATAAAAGCTGGGTATGGAGATAGTGCCTGCCATTCTCGCTAGTTGGAAGGCTAAATTAAAGATTGAAGTCCAGGCTACCCTTAACTAAATTCTATTCAAAAAATAACCAAGCCAGGTGCTGGTGGCTCCTGCCTGTAATGCTAGCTACTCAGGAGAGGTCTGAGAATAGCAGTTCAAAGCCAGCCTGAGCAAAAAAGTCCATGAGACTCCTATCTCCCAATAAAGTACTCAGAGCCAGAAGTGCGCTATGGCTCAAGTGGTAGAGCACTAGCCTTGAGTACAATGAAGCTCAGGAACGGCACCCAGGCCTTGAGTTCAAGCCTGAGGACTAGCAAAAAAACAAAAAACCTAAAGCAAAAAGAGCTGAGGTGTGGCTCAAGTGATAAAGTACCTGCTAAACTAGTATGGCTTCTAAGTTCAAACCCTAGTACAAAGATATGAGGGAAATATATCCAGAAACTTTTTGCTTTAAAATGTTAATAACTTAAATGAGTTAGAACAATTTATTTTTTTTAATTTTTTTTATTGTGAAAATACTGTACAGAGGGGTTACAATTACATGGGCAAGATAATGAGTACATTTCTTATCTAGCATTGTAGCCTCCTCCTTTGTTAGAACAATTTATATGAGGAGTAATTATTAATAATTATTTCATTAAGTACAAGTTTTTATATATATGTATATATTTGTGTCCTATATTTTTTTGTTTTCTCCTGTAGAATATTGACAGTATACTCAATGAAAGTAGTCAAAATAATGTAACTTAAAAAACACTTTTTGTTTTTAAATGTATGGCAAAATTATTTTTGTTTTTTAAACTTTTAAGAAGCTGCACAAAGGAGTTACCATTTAACAAATCAGTTTATAAGTATGATGCATCTTGAGGTCATTTTGTTTTATAAAAAGAAAAAGAACTACATATATATGTCAGAGAATAATCTGAAATGATGAAACCTTTATCTCTAAATGAGAATTATCATCTACCCACATAATCTCTAGTAATAGTGGATTTTCTTCTAGCCAGAAAATTTTCAAAAGATTTGCATTTCCTTGTTTACTTTAATGATTAAACAGTTCCACTAAAGTATTGGCATTCTTTTTCTTTATTTCTTTATTTATTTTTGTGTGTGCTTCAACTTGTGGGCTACTGTCCCTTTGCTTTTTCACTCAAGGTTTACACTCTACCACTGGAGCCACAGCTCCACTTCTGGCTTTTTGTTGGTTAATTGGAGAACAGATTCTCACGGACTTTTCTGCCTGGGCTGGCTTTGAACCAGAATCCTCAGATTTCAGCCTCTTGAGTAGCTAAAATTACAGCATGAGTCACACAGGTACCCAGCAGGAAGTATTAGACTTCTAATTGATTTAAGTAATTGTTTGGTGAACACCTGCTAAGTGCAGGGCACTTTGCCAAGTGCCACATTAGCAGATATTGACTCAGATTCAGCTCCTCTTCTGCTCAAGGAAATCAGTTAACGCATGGAGCGCTTCAGTAAAAACTGTTAGAAATATGCCAGGACATTATTCTTCAATAGATTTATTCAAGCATGTAACTGAAATGTACATTTTTCAGGCATGTCCTTATATTACTCTCAAGTACGAAAAGCTGTGGACAACATTTTAAGGCACCTCGATAAAGAAGTGGGGCGATGTATGATGCTTACTAACGTCCAGATGTTAAACAAAGAACCTGAAGATATGATCACGTGAGTACAGTCCAGTCTAGAGCCTCGAGGTATGGATGAACCACAGACGGAGTACCTATTCCTCTCATGTGTTCTTTCCATTTATTCTGGTTTGATCTCATCTTTTTAGAGTCAGAATCCTAAGGCATTTTAAGGATAGAAAAAAGAACCAAAGATGTTGACAATATTTTGGTTAGATCTCTTGAGCACCATTTGTCCAGTCACATAATAAATGGGACCCACAACTCCTTTACTGGTCCACACTGTTGAGAAGTGACCTTTTTACCTCCAAGTTATATCACAACCCACATATTCGGCGACATGCCCACCTTACAGACATGCCATCTTTATAAATCTCAAGTTCATTGGACTGGGCAGACAGACCCTGATTAGTAGTTTCTTTGCAACTATGCTATTTATAAAGCTATGTTGTTTTAAAAGTTGAACTCAAATGTTCTCATCCAAAATCTAAAGAACATGGTTTTCAATTAGGGCTTAACTTATTTTTGCTATTTTTGAACAATTTTGACAGGAATTAAGGTTAGGCTATAATTCTGTATCTTAAGAAACTTTCAGTTTTGTCGTTGGACCACAAAGTGAATTATATTTAACATCTTTGGCATAAATTTCTAAAAATATAATTAGGAAGATTTCCTTTGTCAGTCAGTATATCCAGCCTCAAATACCAAAATTAATCTGAAATTGCTACCCCTTTGTAAATGTACATTGTTGTTGTTTTTTTTTAATTATGGTGGTAACATGCTCATGACTAAAAATGAAGAATTATTTTAAAAATATATCTTTATTAGTAACTAAACTTAAAGTGAGCCCAGTATCTGTGGCTCATGTTTATAATCCCAGCCACTCAGGTGCTGAGATTTAAGAATTGCAATTTGAAGCCAGCCTAGAAAGACAAACCTAAGAGACTCTCATCTCCAATTAATGAGCAAAAAGTCCAAATTGGAGAGGTGGCTCAAGTGGTAGTACACCAGCCTTGAGTGAAAAGGCTTTGAGAGGGCTCAAGGCCTGGACTTGATGCCCCAGAACTGGCACTATATAAATTAATCAGTCAACCAATCAACCAATGAACAAATAGCTAAATTAAAAAGTAAATAAATAAGTAAAAAGTTAAAATGAAGGCTTTCTTTCATAGCCCTACTTAAAATCAGTGACCATTCCTTTGTTTCTGTGATTTCTTCTGACCTCTCCCCTATCCATATGCATGTACACACAGCTCATCCTCAAATGATGGCAGGGCCCCATCCCAGTAAATCTGTAGTAAACTGAAAGTATCATAAGTTAAAAATACCTAACTTCGGCATTTTTTGGGCAGTACTAGGGTTTGATCTCAGGGCCTCATGCTTGATAGGCAGGTTTTTTGCCACTTGGGCCACATCTCCAGCCCTGAATATACTTGACAAGTAGTTCAGAAACACAGGAGGTAATTGTTGTTCCCCGTAACTACAGAACAGACTAGAAGCTATCCCCCCAGATAGCATCACAGGAGATCTAGCCCTAGAAAAGACACAAATTGAAAATTCCAAGTCATGGCTGTTGAGTGAATCACTGTTCCATCATGGGAAAGTCAGAAATCCTAAACCAGGAGCCATCTGTATTTGGAGGGGTGGAGGAGAATGACAAAAATGAGATTCCACAATGTATATTATCTTACGGCTTTCCAATCACTTGGTCTCAATGATATGAAAATAATGTTACATTATACTTTTCAACCAAAGTAATAGCACAATTGAGACGTCCCAAATTAATTCCATTGTAAATGTCATAGTTTTCACAAATTGTCAGATTATCAGTAAAGCTTTAACCACATCGCTTTATCCTGCTTGAAAATAGTAGTAAGAGTAATTTCTCTTTATAATGCAGAAGATATAAGATATGTTTTTAAAAAAAAAAACTTTTAAAAATTTATCTGTTGGTAGTTGTACAAAGAGGGTTCAAGCTGGGTACTTGTGGCTCACACCTGTAATCCATGGTACTCAGGAAGCTGAGATCAAGGTTTGAGATTCCAATCCAGCCTATGAGACTATGAGACTAATATCTCCAGTGAACCAGAAAAACACCAGAAGTAGAGAGGGAGCTGTGACGGAAGTAATAGAGTACCAACAATGAAAAAGCCAAGGGATAGCACAATGAAAAAAGCCAAGGGATAGCACCAAGTCCTGAGCTCAAGCCATGGCACGGAAAGGGGAAGAGGGATTGAGGGATTGATTGAACATGTCAATTTATAAGACAGTGCATCATGATTAACATTATCCCTTCATCATTCTCCCCTATTTCCTCCCAACCCATCCAGACCCTCAAGTTACCTGGTTCATTTTCACTTATGTACTTTGAATATTATGACCATGCTTGACCACCCTTTCTTGTTCCTTTTGTCTTCTCTCCTTCCGTTCACCTGTGTTTTAGCTTCCTGGTGTACATTTTATTAAACTATAAGTTAGTTGTTCAAAGGAGTTACACAATTGCAATCTTCCCCTATGTTATATACCATACGTTAGTCAAATTGTTTGTGCATATGACTCTGTATAGGTTTACATATACATATCTATGTTTATAATTTAGATTTTTTTACAAGAGATGCTTTTCAAAATTCTACCACATAACCATTTCCTCTAAAAAGAGTGAGGAATTTAAAGAGCTTTAAAGGAAACCTGTACTTCAAATCAGTAGACACTGTAAGATAGGTTCAGGACTAACGTGATAAATTCAGAATAATAAAAACCACAGGTTTAAGTATAAATATATAAAGTAAATATTTTATTAATGTTTCAACCAATGCTTCCATTTTCTTCTAAGATTGTTTTTTTCCCATTCAACCATCTTGAGACTGTCCTAATAAGGCTAGAAATACTTTTTCCTGTTAGACTCTAAGGCAGATCTCTAAGGCAGATCCCTGAATGGAAAATAACTCTGCTTCATTTCTGTAATAGAAACACAAAAAGCAAAAAGTGTTAGGGAATCATATAAACATTTAGAAGGGGGTGGAGGCCACACAGTCATCTAAGTTGGTATTTGAAGCTGGTCGGGCATTTTCCCAGGCCCTGTTTATGGTATTATGGTGTGAACTTGAACATTCTATGCTGTTCAGTCTCCATTTCTTATTTATTTTGTGGCTAGTAAAAAAGAAAACAGTGGAAGATGAAAATAATTGTAATTTCTGTTCATGAAGTTTCTCAGTTATATTATTTTGAGGGATTCACATGCTTCCCCCAGAAGCTTAGGGAGCAAAGACAGCAATAGATAAAGGAAGTCATATGCTAATTAGCCTCTTATCTAGGCCTGCTTTATCAGTTTAGAAGTTTGGCAGAGTTTGTCTTACACTTAAGGCTAAGCAGTGTCATCTGTTTTCCAACAGGTTTTTTTTTTTTTTTTAATCCCATCTGTTTGGAACATCTGATGAGTAAGCTAGAGAACTGCTTGAACTCCCTGTTAAGATGAACAGTTAGAAGCCATCACTAGGCATTTGAGACATCTCTATCTTACAGTTGATTGGGAGCCACTAGACAACTGCTTCTGTTCAGGAATTCTCCTCTAGCTGTGCTAAACAGTATGGAAAAGGAGAGAAAATGATCTTACAGCTTTTCACAAAAGCAGAATATTTTAGCCGGGTGCTAGGGGTTCATACCTGTAATCCTTGCTATTCATGAAGCTGAGATCTTAGGATCGTGGTTCAAAGCTATCTTAAGCAAGAGAGATTCTTATGTCCAATTAACTAGTAAAAAGCCAAAAATGGAGATGTTGCTCAAATGGTAGAGCTCTAGTCTTGATCAAAAAAGCCAAGAGGGAACATGAGGACTTGAATTCAAGCCTCAGTACTCATATACACACACACACACACACAGAATATTTATCAGTCATTGTATGTGTCCCCTTTTTTATTTGATCAATTTCATATTCCTTCTAAACAACCATAGTGAAAGAGAAAGATTCTGATCATTAGATATGGAGAGTGTAGATTCTGTTTGTTGCCTTTTTTCTGGCCAGTGTTACTGTCCCCAGAAGGGATTTCTTTTGTACTGTTTTGCATTTATTATTGTGTCTGTGTCCTACAACTGCATTAATTTGGTTCCAATTTTATATTTATCTTCAGAAGACCGAGTAGTTAGAATTTAGATATGTTGTTATATGTTGTCACTAAGGTTATGTGAAAAACTTAATGGATAATTTAACTTCCCTAAAACAATGATACAATAAGTAGCCAAAAAAATTTTTTTAGGTTACCTAATAAAACAAGTAAGAACTGATTTACTGCTAAACACAGCAGTCCTCTAATATTTGTGGAGGATGGTTTCTAGGATCTACCCACAGAGACCAGAATCCCAGAATGCTTGATTCTTTTATGTAATATGACATATAATTTGGTTTGAGTAAAAACTAAGTGCATCCCATATGCTTCCAGTCATCTGAAGATTACTTATAATATCTAATATGATATATATACCATATAATAAAATGTATATACCATTTAGTTGTTATGTTCTTTTGTTTAGGAAATAATCACAAGAAAAAAGTTTGAACCAGGTGCTGGTGGCTCACTCCTGTAATTCTAGCTCAGAAGGCTGAGATCTGAAGATCACAACTCAAAGCCAGCACAGGCAGACAAATCGGAGAGATTGTCTCCACTTCACCAGCAAAAAGCCAGAAGTAGAGGTGTGGCACAAGTGGTAGAACTAGAGCCTTGAGTGGAAAAGTGGAGCAAGAATTCAAGTCCCTGTGTTCATGCTTTAGTATATACACACATTCACACACACAACACATACAAACACACATGAGACTGTACAGGTTCAACAGGGAATTGTTTTCAACCTATAGTCCTTAGACATGAAGGCATTAAATCTCAAACATCAATGTTTTCAGGAAGGTAACTAAAAAAATAGGATTCTCCATAGAGATCAGTGTCATTTTAAATCAGAAATGGGTACACAACTGTTCCCTTCATTCTAGGGTTTTACTTGCCATTATAAAAGACTTGTTTCTGAAGCACTTTATTTATTTAAACAGGACCCGGGGCTATGGAGGAAAAGGATAAATCAGCGAAGCACCATTTCTTGTGTATTTTTAAATCCCAGTTTCAAATAACAAACATAGGAATGACTTCGCATATGTCTTGGTGTAAATATGTGTAGGCATTTCTATGAGTCCCATGACTTAAATGCAGCCTATGGAGACCAGGCCTCATAGAATCTAGCTGGGCAGGGAACCTGAGGTAAAATGTACCACAACCATATGAAGTATTCTCTTTCATCTCTAGGGGTGAGAGAAAGCCCAAAATAGATCTTTTCAGGACCTGTGTTGCTGCTATTCCTCGGCTGCTTCCGGACGGGATGTCAAAACTTGAACTTATTGACTTGCTGGCCAGGTAGGTGAGAATGATGTTGGTTTTCACTTGCTCAAAACTGATTGTAGTCTTTTATCATGATTCCTAAAAAATAATGTTAACATAAAATAGAATAACTATTTATGATTGATAGATATGTACTGAATAAGAAATTATTAATAAATTCTATGTATGGATAGGAAGGAACAGTGTAATATGATATTATTATTATTATTATGTTGAAGTTCAGTGGGAAGCCATTACTTTAGACCCAGGAAGTCAGCAAATACCTCTGGAGTTTAAAATATCCTTTGACAGGAGGGTAGAATGTAGAAAGGTCTGTCTAGTTCTGTCTAGAATTTTACTCCCAGTCTGAAGTCAAAGAATATCCCCAGGGAGCCAAAAGAAGCTGGTCATGAGGATTCTAAATTCATTTTAGTACTTCAGACAGCTGCCAAAGCTCATTTCATCATCCTGACCATTCTCTGTGGGAAAGCATGGTCCAACTGGATCCTAAAATTTGTGTGAAATGAAATTATTTCATCATACGTTAGCAAACTAGCTGCTATTGATCAAAAGATGTAGTTGATAGTTGCATATTTAACTTAAAACTCAAATATACATTACCCAAGGATAATGTAGAATGCAAAAGTCATTAGACTCATGGAGTAGAAGGAATGAAAAAGAACAAAAGTCATCATTAGGTTGGGGGCAATAAAAGAAAGAAAAAGGAGTTTAGAACCTCAGTGTTAGAATGAAATAAAAATAAGCCTAGAGAAGTAGGTGTGTGTGTGTGTGTGTGTGTGTGTGTGTACATGCGGAGACTTCCGGGTATCCTGGGTCATCTCATGGCTTTGTTACTATGACATGGTCCTCTCTTGCATTGTAGGCAAATTTGGGTGATTTGGTTGATCCCCCCTAGATCTCAAGTAATCATTCTTGCAGCCTGTTGTCCTCTTCTTTCTCCTCCACACCACTAGCACAAGACTGATGCTGGCCGTGAAGGTTATAGAAGGTACACTGCCTTCAAACCACCATTGTAAGCCTTGGTACTCTCTGACCAATCCTTCTACTTGTCTAGCTGACATCTATCATCTGCTATCAATCACTGTAACCTGTTCTTTGCTAACATCAACAACCTTCAGTGCATGATTTGAACACACTTTAAGAAGGATGTAAGGTTTTATCAGTTACAGCTTAGGCTCTTTATCTAAATGACCAGCAAGTGAATTCAGAGATATGTGTTAGTTAAATGCAGGGAGATAGAGGGAAAAAGGAAAAAAAAAAACCATATTGAAGAAAGATTTCTAATTCTGGGTGAGGAGACCCCATAAAAACAAAGGATGCGTTTCAAAACAATAATAATAATAAACACAGTGATTCAGGTAGAAAGAGGCACTGAGGTATAAAGAGAATTAGATACTATAAGAGTCATCTACACACATACCAAGTCTTCCAGACTGAGAATGAAGAAAAATGGTGACAAATTCCAGAATGATCCAGAAACATAAAAGAGCTGCTTTCTCATTTTCTGTACATAACACTCCAACAGGAAGACTTAGAAACATGTTCCTATGGCTAAGGTTGAGTGTGACCTTGAGGAATTAGTAACAAAGACCCCTCTTCTCCACTCTATGGACCATTGATGACAAGAGGCAACTTCCTGAGAGATGGAGGAGGTGGTATGGGAGAACAGGAAGAAGATAGAAGCATCTAGAAAGCCAGAATTTGTATCCCTGCTTGCCTTTTTTTTTTTTTTTTTTTTAACTATCTGTGAAATCTATACATAACCTCTCAGCCTAGCTGGATTCTTTTTTGGTAAGATTTTAGAGAAATTAGAATGTCACTGTCTATCTTTTAGGACGTTTGAGATGTCTTTGTTCCTGGGTTAGAGTGGGGATAAAAGACAGTTCTCAGTTTAGTGGAATTGGCAGGTGATTCATTCAATGATGGTCTCACTAGTGATCGTGTACAGGAGTCCCTTTGAAATGCCAGGTTTGGGTTTTGTTTTGTTTTTAATGACATCCAGCATTCTGGGAGAAGCTCTAATGATATTTTGTCATAATGTTGCATAGAAGGTTCTTACCTCTGTAAAAAATCACCTGGTTAGCCTGACCCTGAAGACCTGAAGACTAGAGCCTGGCAGCTTGTGGGGAGGGAATTCTGAGAGGCAGGCTTGGAATGTGAATGCTATTTATAGCATGTCCTGTTTATTATTATGTACATTCTTACAAAACCCAAAAGCCCTGGGTACTGTTTGCTTTGTTGTTGTTTTTTTTAATGAGGGAAAAGAATAAATATTCGTGAGAGTTCAAGAAAATGACTGAGCTACATCAGAAGCTGTAAAGAGACATTTCTCATAAACTTCAAAAGAAGCCAGAGGCTGTACTCCTCAGGGGGCCGGAAGTGGAGCATGTGACTTGCACACTGGGAATGTGTACCTCTTTAGATCCCTCAAAAGGGTCAAAGAACAAACGTGAAGTTAGCCAATCCCAATGAACCTAGACGTCAAGAGCCACACAAGGAGTCTTCACTTTGTACCCCCAAAGTCAGGCACGTTTCCATGCAGTTGACTTGGAATCATCTAGATGGTTTTGCCAGAAAGCAAGTGATACAGAGAGCAAGCGATAGAGAGAGAGAGAGAGAGAGAGAGAGAGAGGAGAGAACCTGTGATTCTGATTTCAGATATTCACATACTCATATTCATGATAGATTTTTACATAAAAACTTGGTTCTCTTCATAATTGGCAAATTTCATGCTTACTCAGTGTCCCTGCTTAGTTCTATAGAAGGACTTGTAAGAATGTGTCCAACATAACTGCCGCCCCTCCCCCGGGACTTGTCACAGTGTTTCCAATTATAACTGGATGTCAGACATTCAAACCTCAGGCTTATGCTGCTATATTGAATATGCCAGCAATGTATGGAATGAAGCTGGTAAGCCTCCATCTCCCAGTTACTAAATTTCTGATTTGGCCGGGGTTGGGAAGGGGCGGGGGGCCGGGGTCAGTATTTTGTTCAGCCAGTTCATAAGGGCTGTGGGCTCCATGGGTGGTGGTGTAGGCCTTCCTAACATGGTGGTGCTGCCCTCCTGCCCTTACTAAATCCTGTCCTGCTCAGCTTTCTGGGACCCCCAAGGATTCTCCACATATAAGGGGGAAACTTGCTCCTCAGCTGAAGTCACCATCTTTTTTTTTCCTTACTCCCCTCCCAGAGGTATCCTTCCTTTAACCACTAATGACCTTTTTACCCAAAGTCCATGTCCCCTGTCACTTTCTGAACCCTTATACACTATGTGCATTAAAGGTTTGATGTTTAATATTTGCCCTTCTCAGTTTTTTTTTTTCTTTTTGTGCTGGTCCTGGGGCTTGAACTCAGGGCCTGGCACTTTTAGTTTTTATTTGCTCAAGGCTGGCACTCTGCCATTTAGCTACAGCTCTATTTCCAGCTTTTTGGTGTTTACATGAAGATTAAAAATAAATCTCAGCCTGGCGCCGGTGGCTCACGCCTTTAATCCTAGCTACTCAGGAGGCTGAGATCTGAGGATCACGGTTCAAAGCCAGCCTGGGCAGGAGAGTTCGTGAGACTCTTATCTCCAATAAACAACTAGAAAACCAGAAGTGGTGCTGTGGCTCAAGCAGTAGAGCTCTCGCCTTGAGCTGACGAGCCCAGGGACAGCGCTCAGGCCCAGAGTTCAAGCCCCAAGACTGACCAAAAAACAAAACAAAACAAAAAATCTCATGAGGACAGGGATGGTAAGGGGAAAACAAAAAAAAAATCTCATGGACTTTCTTGCCCTGGTGGGTTCAAACCACAATCCTCAGTTCTCAGCCTCCTGAGTAACTAAGATTGCAGGCTTGAGCCATTAGTGCCCAGCTTACTTTTCAAAACTTTAACTGCATTAATAAGACCATCTCACAAGGTTGTAAGAATTAAATAATATATATGTCACTTTCCATGATACATAGCACACATAGTTATTATTTTTAGGTATCCATCATACCTAATAATACCGGAATAATGTATACCATGTCATACCATGATGTATGTCACATAGTTGTGTTAGGTAGGCTTGGGAATATACTAATCTTCATTATTTTTTCTTTTGTGCTGGTTCTGGGACTTGAACTATGGCCTGAGAGCAATCTACTACATGCACACAATTCCACTCTGGTTTTCTATGTGATTAATTGAAAATAATAGTATCTTGTGCTTTCCTGCCCAAGCTAGATTTGAACCACAATCCTCAGATCTCAGCCTGATGAGTAGCTAGGATTATAGGTGTGAGCCACCAACACTTATATGTATTTTTGAGGCAATAAATATATTCTGTGACTCAGCGTAAGTCTGTGGACTACGGAACTTCTCAGCTAGTTTCTGTGGTCAACTGTGAACCAGTTCATTTTCTTAAAGCATTAGAGAATAAGAAAAAAGCTTGCCTGTCTCTTCAGGATTTTAAATGCTGTCTACTCAGTAGCTTATAACAGAGGAAACTAGACTTGCCTTGTGGAGGAAAAAAAATGGATTGAGTTTTAGAAGTCTTGGGTTTGAACACTGATTGTTCCCATCATACAAGGAAGGGATGTGACTTGGAGACATTTCTTTAACCAGCCCAGGCCAGAGTTTTCTTCTCTTTGTTGGGGATAGTATCTGCCCTTTTTGTGGAGGCTGCATGGACCATGTTTTCTTCTAGGATACTGAATCCTAGGAATTCTGTCTTCTAAACATCCTTGATCCCCGGGTCACCCATCCTTACTGCTCCTCCGTTCGGGGTCAGGCCCTTACCACATGTTGACTGTCTTGCTAACAACCTCCTGGTGGTCTTGTTTCATCTCCACAGCACCTACCCCACTCCCACTCCTGCTTGCTTGATTCTGGTTTCTTTTTCTTTCTCCAGTGTGACTCGAACCATGTAGCTTCCTCTCTAAATTTCAGCATCTTCTAATACCAATAGCTAGTTTCTGAGTGCTTGCTACACGCTCACTGAGATGTGAAACACTGAAAAGGTATTCTGATGAATCTTACTAGTTTATGAGATCCACTCATTAGTATCTCATGTTATACATGAGGGATCTGAAGCTTGGATGATGTAAGAGGTCTTGAGGTCAGACAGTATACACACTGATCCAGACATGCTGGTACCAAAGTACACATGCTTAACTGTTTCAGTGCCATATTGCCTCCCTCAGTGGCCCACAGACATTTTCAACTCTTTTCAGCGCTGTCTCACACCTTCTCATGAAGCTCCCACCCCTGCCCGAGGAGACACAGCCATGTTGAACCCCACATACTAGGTGCTATACTCAGTAGGTATGGTGCCTGAATCCTAGGAGACTCTCAAGTATTTATCTATTAAGTAAAAGAATCTGTGAAGCATTTTGTTAAGTATAATCCTCCATACCAATGTCAAGATTTAATATCATTATGTTTTGATTAAACCATGAATACACTGAAATCGTTCAGTTGATTCATTTCAAGTTTTTTGGCACTATCAGTTTTTTGGACTAGATTTTTTTTTTTGCCATCAGGAGCTGTCTTGTGCATTGTAGAATTTTTATGCTGAAGATCATTAGCTTATACCCACCAGAGATTGCAGTAACCTGCCCCAAGTTATATGACCAGGAGTATCTCCTGACATTGCCGAATATCCTCTGAGAAGCCAAACTGGTGGAGAATCGTTTGGCCCAACTCTGTTCATTTTTACCGAACTTTTCTCTACGTCCTTTGGCTTTCAGGTTTCTTGTCTTTAAAAATAGTCCTGAACACCAGGTGCCATGGCTCATGCTCATAATCTTAGCTACTCAGGAGGCTGAGATCTGAGGATCACAGTTTGAAACCAGCCTAATAAAAGAAGTCCATGAGATTCATCTCCAAATAACCAGCAGAAAGCCAGAAGTATAGCTATAGCTCAAGTGACAGAGTACTAGCCTTGCATGAAAAAGCTAAGAGAAAGAATGAAAACCTTAGTTCAAGTTTCCAGTATACTCGCCCTCTCTCTGTGTATCTATCAAGACTCTGACACACACACACATACATATGCAGAATAAATATATTCTGTAGTTACTATTGTGACAAAAAACTATTCAACTATACCTAATATAATGTGTTGTCTTATATTGCATTCTGAAACAGAAAAGAGATACGAGTTGAATAACTAATGAAATCTGAATTAAGTCTCTAGCATTGCACCAATGTTAATATCTTAGTGCCAATAAGTAAACCATGACTACTTTAGATATTGACATAGGGGTAGGCTAGAAAGTCTCTAGAAGAAAAATGCATCAAGCCAGTAATCTTACTGCTTTTCATTCACGTCCCAGGCTGTCTATTCATATGGATGATGAATTGAGACACATTGCACAGAACTCTCTTCAGGGTTTACTGGTTGACTTCTCTGATTGGAGAGAAGATGTCCTATTTGGCTTTACCAACTTCCTGCTCCGGGAAGTAAACGACATGCACCACACTCTCCTCGATTCATCGCTGAAGTTGCTCCTACAGCTGCTCACCCAGTGGAAACTGGTCATACAGACGCAAGGGCGGGTCTGCGAACAACCCAGCAAGATCAGAAACTCAGAGGTGATTTTCCCAGTCTTCCACAATAATCTGTATCCTTTCCCCTCCCCCTCATACCCCACCCATTTCTGTATATTGAACCCAGGGCCTCACTCATGCTAGCCAAGTACTCTACTACTTGAGTTATGCCCCAGCCTTATTTTATTACTTTTCTTTATTATTTTTATTTTATTTACTTTATTATACTTTATTATTTTTAAATTTTTTACTTTCTTCTGCTTTTATTGATTTTGTTTTTTCAATTGTTACTATGAAAGTGATATACAAAGGGGTTACAGTTACATAAGTCAGGTAATGAATGTATTTTATTTTATTAAATTAATAGGGTATGCTGGGAAGGTGGCTCAGTGATAGAGTGCTTGCCTTGAATGCATGAGGCCCTGGGTTTGATTCCTCAGCATCACATAAGCAGAAAAAAACAGAAGTGGCACTATGGCTCAAGCAGTAGAGTGCTAGCCTTGACCTGAAGAGCTGAGGGACAGTGCCCAGGCCCAGAGTTTAGGCCCCATGACTGAAAAAAAATGAATAGGGTCTTACTACCTTTGCCCAGACTTACTACCTTTGCCCAGAAGTTTCAATTTTCTTGCTTCCACTTACCAAGTAACTGGGATTTCAGACATATGTTATTATATTCGGCCTTCTTTTATATACTAGACATGTGGATAACTGGCAGCCCAGGAAATCTTTGGAATTCTTGAGTTCTCCTTTCTAACCACTTGGGAAATTTCTCTAGTGCTGGCCCTTAGTTCTTTCTTAGCACAGAAAACTTATCATGCTATACCACATCAAGTTAGATATGTTAACACTAACAAAGTCAACAAAAAATATGGTGGGTATTTTCTTAAGAATTATGATTACCAGGGCTGGGAAGGTAGCTCAGTGGTAGAGCGCTTGTCTTGCATGCATGAGGCCCTGGGTTCGATTCCTCAGCACCACATAAGCAAAAAGAAAAAAGCCAGAAGTGGCGCTGTGGTTCAAGTGGTAGAGCGCTAGCCTTGAGCTGAAGAGCTGAGGGACAGCGCCCAGGCCCAGAGTTCAGGCCCTACGACCTTATCCAAAAAAAAAAAAGAATTATGATTACCAATATATTTACAAGAGCAGAGCAGATTAGTATTGGACCAAGAGCCAAAACTAGCTACAGATATAGGTGTGAGTACATAAAGGTAAGCTGTCCACCAGGTTTCTGTTCCTAGTCAGCATCACATTGGTTGTTTTGTCTAGTGTCCTCAGAGAAGGAAGAGATATTCAAGTGGTTTTTTGATCCTTTTGTGCCTTGATAATGAAGGGAAAGAATTCATGGCAGCATATTGGGGAATGCCCTTGGGGAGGAGTGTTGTCAGAGGAGAAACAGGGTTCTCAGTGCCAGGTGGCAAACTGGCATTGGCAGTGAACAGACAGGTGGGCCTGGGTGCAGAAGAGCTACACTGAGAGTCTCAGGCCTGTGGAGGCTTAGAAAGCACTGCAGTCTTCAGGAAACAGTGACAGTCTTAGGTGTGCTGACCTTAGAGATGCAGTTCAAGTCCCACCTCCCTCCTTGCGTTCTACATATGCCAAAAGATGATGTTAGGTTATATCTGCTTGGGAAATGGTGGCAGAAATGGACTCTGCTGTATCATGGAGCTGATTTTGCTTTTCACTCACTTCTTTGTATATGGGGAACCTTCAGAACTCCTAATATAAACATTGATTCAGACTGTGCACAATCTAGATTCCATTGATCTAACATTCAAACAAGGACGTAATTCAAAACAGAAAGTAAAATAATTGAAAATTTGATTTATTTTTTAATAGTTTTAGTATTTTTTTTCATTTGTGCCAGTTCTGGGGCTTGAGCTCAGGGCCTGGGCACTGTCCCTGAGCTTCTTTTGCTCAAGGCTAGCACTCTACCACTTGAGCCACAGCACCACTTCTGGTTTTTTCTGTTTATGTAGTTCCAGGATTTCATGCATGCTAGGCAAGCAATCTATCACAAAGCCACATTCCCAGCCTGTTGGACACTGTTTTTAAGCTTTTGTGCTCAAAAATAGCAGTCTACTACTTGACATAGCTTCACTTTCTGCTTTTTGGTGGTTAATTGGAGATAAGAGTCTTGCATACTTTTCTTCCCCCAGCTGGCTTCAAACCTCAATCCTTAGATCTCAGCCTCCCAAGTAGGTAGGATTTCAGGTATGAGTCAGCTGAACTTGGATTTTAAAAAAAAAGTATCTGTAAGTAGTTGCATAAATAAAGGAATTTTAGTTCAACATACTAGTTTATAAGTTCAATGCATCTTGGTCTGTGTCACCCTTCCATCATTCTCCCCATCTTATGCAACCTCATCTATCCCCTCAACTTACATGGCTCCATTTTCACATATGTACCCTGTATATAATGGCTTGGTTGACCTACCCTTTCTCTCTACATTTGTCTATCCCCCACCTTGACCTCACTCCCCTCTACAAGACATGTTTTATCTTCCTCGTATTTATTTTGATCAACTGTCCAATAGTTGTTTAAAAGGATTACACCATTGGAATCCTCCCTCTCAGTATGCCAAACTTGAGTCAATAGGTTTGTGTGTGCAAGCTTTTGACCTTGTATATGTTTTCACATAAGTTAATTTTTAGATCTAACTTCCACATGTAAGAGAAAAGATGTGCCCTTTTGTCTTTCTGAACCTGACTTGCTTCATTTAAAATAATTTTTCTAGTCCCCCATTTCCCTGCATGAACATTCAGTTTAACAGGCTATCTCTTTTTCTCTTTGAAAGTGTTAGCATGTAGCTCAGACTGGCCTTGAATCCAGGATCCTCTTGTCTCAGCCTCCTGAGTGCCATAATCCAAGGCATACGACATCACTACCACTCTACTTAACAGCATCTTAAATCCTACAGAGAATTCAAATGAAACAAATGAGACCATTTTGGTTGCATATACAGTATAACCCACAATGATATGAATAGAAGCAGCTCTGTTTTAATTACTATTAATGGTGCTTGCTGAGTTATTTCTCATCTGAGTTAGATAGCAGATGGTGGATGTTATTCCAGAGCAACAATTGATCTGAAAAACAGAAAAAAGGGATCAAGGGTATTTCACGAATAATAATCCATTCATAGACACATCTGTTTTTCTGAGCCATTATAATTTGTTTTAATATCACCATGTCAAATGTGCTGGAAGATGTACATTTTTCGTGCCCATTCTGATTTGTTGCTAAATCCAGAATGTTATTGTCATTGCATGACAGCTCATTGCAAATGGCTCCAGCCACAGGATGCAGTCAGAGCGGGGCCCTCACTGCAGTGTCCTCCATGCTGTAGAAGGATTTGCACTGGTTTTACTCTGCAGTTTCCAGGTGGCCACACGGAAGCTCTCTGTGTTGATACTCAAGGAAATCCGCGCTCTATTCATGGCCCTGGGCCAGCCAGAGGTATGGATTATTCTTATACATTTTTCTTTTCTTTTTTTTCTTTTATATTGTTGTTGGTTGTGGGCCTTGAACTCAGGACCTGGGCACTGTCCCTGAGCCTCTTTGTGCTCAAGGCTTGAGTGCTACCACTTGCGGTTTTCTGGTGGTTAATTGGAGATAAGAGTCTCGTGGACTTTTCTGCCCAGGCTGGCTTCAAACCACGATCCTCAGATTTCAGCCTCATGAATAGCTAGGATTACAGGTGTGAGTCACCAGTGCTCAACTCTTACACATTTTTCATTCATTTCTTACCACGCTTTTGAAATCTGAATTACAGATCATGAACAAAGCATTTTTGTGTATATGTCAGTACCTACTGGACTGTAGAATTTTTAATTATGCAATAGCAATCTTAACCTAGTAGAGGTAAGTCTTATTTTCTAGGACCAATGGAGAGGGCCATTCTTGGTTCACTAAGGGGCAATGCTTCTTTGGTTAATAAAGAACTTAGCTTAGGAGATTGGAGATTGAGCTCAGTGGAAGGGTGTTTGCCTGGCAAGTGGAAGTCCCTGAGTTTAGTCCTCAGCCCTGCAAATAAATACATACATAAATAAATATCAAAACAATTTAGGTTATGGATCACTTTCTTCATTGAGTTCAGCATTTTTATTTTTTGTAATAAACTTGAAAAAATTACATGCCATTCAAAATGATCAAAGTACCACCAGCTTTTCTAATATCTTGATAATGGTAGTAAAGTGACTTTGTTGGAAATAAGTCCTCTTGAAATGGGAGACGGCCTCGTTTTTTTCATGCTAGTACTGGAGCTTGAACTCAGGGCCGGGGCACTATTCTCTAGTTTTTTCACCTAAGGTGGTTGCTCTACTACTTGAGCCACAGCTCTAGTTCTGGCTTTTTCCTGGTTAATTTGGAGATAAGGGTCTCTCAAATTTGTCTACCAGAGCTGGGTTTCCTCAAATCTCAGCCTCCTGTGTAGCTAGGGTTACAGGCATGAGCCACCAGCTGCATCTGGCTGAGAAAGCCATTTATTAAGCATGGTCAATAAAGCTAGCCTCCCACTGTCAAGTGCTATACACCCTTGTGTAGGTGCTATGGCGCATGACTGGTGCACAGGTAGCCAAACCCTATGAAAGAAAGGTTGTCTTTTGATGTGATCCTTAGCATGGTCATTGTCTCTTCAAACTCACTCATCACAGTCCTTTCTGTTCCCCTTTCTTTAGATAGCGGTCTGATGGATTTCAGGGCCACATCTCTGGCTTCTGGTAAAAGGATCACTGAGATACACTATAGTTCAGTGAACCTCCAGGATATTTCTAATTATGACAATAACTGACAAATAAAGGCCATACTTGCACATAGCTGGCATGGTGCAGAGTGCTTTATACATATTATCTATTTAACTCTTACAATAAACAGAGGATTCATTTTATTATCCTAATATGCACATGCAGAGCTGAGGCTTTGAGAGGTTAAATGAGTTACCCAAAGTGAACAGCCAGAATTCAGAGCCAGATAAGTATGTCTCTGAGCAGAGATGGCCTGAATACAGGTCCTGCATGTGTTTCTTTGCTGCCTGTAACCCATCTGCCTGGGTTGATCATTTTGAATGGCTGGCGAATAATATTATGCATGTCCAAACTGCCTTTGCCAGGAAAAGGTCCCCCATGCCCTAAGTGAACCCATTTTCTTACTGGCTATTCATCAACATGGTGTCAAAGATGTGTCTCATCTATTGCTTTCTTTGACCAGACATAGATTTTTATTTTTTGTTTTTATTTCTTTATTTTTGTGCCAGTGCTGAAGCTTGAACTCAGGGTCTCTTACTCTTGCTTAGCTTTGTTGGTCAAGGCATTTGAGCCATATGTCTACTTCTGGCTTTTTACTTGTTAATTGGAGATAAGAGTCTCATGGATTTTCCTGCCCAGGCTGGCCAAGAAGCACAATTTTCAGATCTCAGCCTCTTGAATAACTAGGACTACAGGCATAAGCTACTGGCACCCAACTCCAGCCACAATTTGTTTAAAAAACAATTTCCAGGGACTAATAAGGTGGCTTAGTGGTAGAATGCTTGCCTTGCATGCATGAGGCCCTGAGTTCGATTCCTCAGCACCACATAAGCAGAAAAAGCCGGAAGTGGCACTGTGGCTCAAGTGGTAGAGCGCTAGCCTTGAGCTGAAGAGCTGAGGGACAGCGCCCATGCCTAGAGTTCAGGCCCATGACCAACAAAAAAAAAATTCATTCATAAATGAATAATGAGGCTTTTAAGTCAATTATTTTATCTTTCAAAATTTCTTCATAAGAGATGACAAGTCATACACATTTATGTGTGCACATTTTTACTTGCTTGCAAGTTTTAAAATGTGAAAAGTGGGAGTTTTGTTGTTGTTGTTGTTGTTGTTTTAACCTGGATACTGGCTCATGTCAATAATCCTAGCTGTCCTGCCATCCCAGGAAGACAAGTTTGAGACTCTTATCTCCAGAAAAAAAAGCTGGAAGTAGAATTATGGCTCAAGTAGTAGAGCACTAGCTTTGAGCAATATAACTAGGGACAATGCTCAAGGCTTGAATTCAAGCCTCAGTGCTGGTACACACACACACACACACACACATGCACATACTTCATGTAAAAGAATTTCTGTAAGATATTCTCTATTACTGTTCTTTTCTATTTGCTTTTTTGTTGTTCTTTTAAATCACATAACTGTGTAACACATAGTTATAGCCTCATGAGTATGTGTGTTTAGTCTCCACTGTGTTTTCTTTGGGACCAAAATTCAGTGACAGTCAGCATCAATCAGTTATTTTTAAAGGCCATTGGCTTAAAATAAGTTGCATATTACTGGCCTGACAAAGAACATTCTTTGCAAGTCTCCATTTCTGAAGATTAATGACAACAGCAATGGTTCTCTGACTGTGATAGTGATTTAGATTCTCATGTACACTCCAGTGTGAAATTCAAAGATATGTCTTTTTACAGCAATGTGAAATTGGAGCTCTAATCATATTCCACTGAAACTTAAAAACCAAGCTTAGAAACCTGGGGAGTTCTATTCTTTGCATTGTACCATCTTGGCCCTCACTTCTGTGTGAGAAGACTGTTATCACTATTGGCAACCAATTCTGCTCCATGTACTGATAAGGCAGTGGGGTGGGTGGGAAGGATTCATTTTCCCATGGATAGTAATCACCTCCCATTTGTACAGGAGGATGAAAGGCCAATGATTGATGTCATGGACCAGCTAAGTTCTTCCATTCTCGAGAGTTTCATTCATGTCGCAGTTTCAGATTCGGTAAGGACATATTTGTTTCTGATGACTAATTGTTCTTCAAAACAAACTCTAGAACTTATAGAAAAGAGAGCAAGAGAGAGAGAACACCAAGAAAATATTATATGGGGGAATTTAAGAGTTTTGTATCAGATTAATCTAGTGATACAACAGTACTTAGGAAAACAAGTCTAGTTTTTCAGATGATAGATGACAACTAGATAAGTCTCCAGCAGAGTTTGAGCCTTAGACATATAGATAATATTTTTTTCTAATTTTAATTTCAAGAACAATTGCTCAGCATTCTGAAAATTAATTGGTCTTAATCATTACATTTAACAGTTAAAAGATAATTAATTTTGTACTTAACATTCAATATCCTATTACCTTGCCCATGTAATTGTAACCCCTCTGTATGGTATTTTCCCAATAAAAAAAAGAAAGAAAGAATATAAAAAACATTCAATATCCTGTTATAATTCTTAATATGTATCTTCTGTCCATGTATTACTTTACAGTTTGCAAGGTGCTTTCATATGTATTGTCATCTGACTCAAATAGTTACTGAAATACAAACATGTTAGATGGGAACTCAGTGGTAGGATTCAGGGTTCATGTACACAAAGCTTGGATTCCATCCTCAGCACTAAACATAGTGAGTTACCGAGAGCAGGGAGGGTTAGAGCTCAGACTTGCCCCTGTTTGGACTTTGGATCTAGCACTGCTTTATCTATGGTACCAATATATTCTTTTTAAAAAGCCTCTTGGAAGCTTTCAATTTCCTGAGCAAGTAGAGGAGAAATTGAAACTGATTTTAGTTATCTGACTTTTTAAAATAAAAGCACACTAAGGAAACAGATTCATTTCCGCTGACTAGCTGGAAAGAGGGGCAGGGCAATCTGGTTCATCTAGCCGAATCCATGTTGCTGGCTCCTGATGCAGCTCCTTATCAAATATAATGGTGAATATAAAGCCACAGGACACCTCTGAGCCCTTCATGGCCTTTTCTCCCTGACACAAACAGAAAGCCCTGTGTTTAATGGATTTATTTTCTGTTTGTTTTGTTGTTTCCAGTGCTGAGGTTCAAACCCAGGACCTAGCACCTTACCACTGAGGTACATTCCCACCCTTGGCAGCCCTATTCTTGCTTATGGTCTTAATAATGATTGGCACTAAGATTATTAGTGAGGCTCTACAGTTCTTACCATTGATAGTGAAGAAATTCGGTTGCTGTAACATGAAATAAAATAGTCGATGTCAACAATTTACATGAGTATCTTACTTTCCTGCAGACAGCTATTAATATATGTGCATGTGATTTTCTTCAGTTTACTAGTTTAAAATCCTGAGGCTGGGTTACCAGGTCAGCAATCCTGCCCTCCGGAAGTTGCTCAGCACAGAAGGGAGGCATGCTAGCTTTGGCCAGGTGTTTCTACCTGCATTGTCTTAACATGTAGTAGGCAGAAAGTGTGATGTTCAGTGCCTTCCCAGATCATGCAATCTTGTGACTTAGACTCTGAAGCTCTAGCTCCTTCTAATAACCACTAAGGTCCCATCTGTAGTACTGTGCCCATGGGAGCTTGTAGAAGCAATAGGTAAAATGGACCACTTGAAATGCCTAAAAAACAGGATGGCAATTTCCTTTCCTACCACCGCACCAAGATTACTTGAAATGTAGTGTCCCCTAAACATTGATATTTGGACTTAAAAGAGAAGGAAATGTTAAGAATTTATCTATATATCTATATCTATCAATATCTATCTATCTATCTATATCTATATATATATATATATATTTCAAGAGATTGTGAAATATATTATTTTGGCTAGATCCTAAGACAAGAATAAGTAGATATTTAAATATCAGTAGAATGACATTCATAAAAGAGATTGTGCTTAGCCATTTCTCTAATTCAAAGGAAAACTATAATAGTATAACTAAAGATACAGAAATTAACAGCAAAAATATGCACATATAAACATAGTAATGGAAAGGATAAAAACACATTTATCTTCAGAAATAAGTCACTTCAGGTTTTAAAAATGGTAAATCTGTGGCTGAGTATAAATTAGCTAATGTTATGGGTTGTTCTAATGAATATTGAATGACTATCTTCTATATACTGATACACAGTCCTATATGAGATCAGAACTTTGAAAACTTGATCTTGAGCACTTGACACTTCTTACCAGCCGATGCACAGGGTGCACAGATGACTACTACCAGTGCTGTATGTAGGAGGGGTATTTCGGATCCAAAGCTGTCATAAGGCATTGATGGTCAGGATAGGCGCTCTAGTGAGGATGGGTCATCTCAGTTCAGCTTTGATTCACTGCTTACCTCTGTGCCAGCAGGCAACATTACCGCTGACCCACAATGTAGATCTTCAGTGGCTGGTGGAATGGAATGCAGTCCTGGTAAACAGTCATTATGATGTGAAGAGCCCTTCCCACGTCTGGATCTTTGCACAGTCTGTGAAAGACCCCTGGGTCCTCTGCCTCTTCAGTTTCCTTCGGCAGGAGAACTTGCCAAAGCACTGCCCCACGGCCCTCAGCTATGCCTGGCCTTATGCCTTCACTAGGCTACAGTCAGTGATGCCACTGGTGGACCCAAAGTAAGGCACCTGTATGTTTTTCTCTGTCTTGTTGGCTTTATATTTCTCTGCTTCTATTTTAATTTTATATAAGAAATTAGAATAGTATGACCCTCTTATTTCTTAATTATCGAATCGTTCCTTTGTGTGTGCCAGTACTCGGGCTTGAACTCCAGATTTTAGCTGGATAATTGAGATACGAGTCTCATAGACTTTCCTACATGGGCTGGCTTCAAACCGTGGTCATCAGATCTCAACCTCCTGAGCAACTAGGATGACAGGTGTGAGCTACCAGCAATGTGAACTACCAGCACATAGCTAAGATTCTTAACACTTCATCTTAAAAAGTTTTATCTAAGGCTGGGAAGGTGGCTCAGTGGTAGAGTGCTTGCCTAACATGCATGAGACCCTGGGTTCAATTCCTCAGCACCACATACGCAGAAAAAGCTGCAAGTGGCTCTGTAGCTCAAGTGGTAGAATGCTAGCCTTGAGCTAAAGAGCTGAGGGACAGTGCCCAAGCCCAGAGTTCAGGCCCACAACCAACAACAAAAACAAAAAAAAAAGTTTTATCTAGAGCAAGTTTTTGTCCCTTCATAATAAATATGGCTGTCTATGTTTAGAATCTCAGACTCTTAATGATGAAAAGAACCTTAAAGTTCTTCTATTCAGCTTCTACTCAGTGTAGGTATTACTTGAACAACATCCTTGCTGGACAGCTGTCTTTACTGGAATGCTTCCCATTAAGAAGTGATGCTTGCTGGGTTCTGGTGACTCACACTATAATCCTAGCTACGCAAGAGGCTGAGATCTGGCGGTCGTGGTTCAAAGCCAGCCTGGGCAGGAAAGTCTGTGAGACTCGGATCACCAGTAAATCACCAGAAAACCGGAAGTGGCGCTGTGGCTCAAGTGGTAGAGCACTAGCCTTGAGCTGAAGAGCTGAGGGACTGCTCAGGCCCAGAGTTCAAGCCCTGCAACCCACCCCCCCCCCTAAAAAAAAACGATGCTTAAGCTGGGCACCAGTGACTAATTCCTGTAATCCTAGTTACTAAGGAGGCTGAGATGGGAGGATCACAATTTAAAACCAGCCCAGACAGGAAAGTCTCATATCTGCAATTAAACACCAAAAAGCAGGAAATCGAGCCGTGACTCAAGTGGTAGATTGCTATCCTTGAAAAAAAATGCTAAGGGACAGTTCCCAGGCCTTAAGTTTTCAAGCCCCAGTGCCAGCATACACGCACACACACACGCATACACACACACAAAAGAGGGAGTAGGGGAAGGGAAAAGGGGAAAGAGTAGAGAGAGGAAAAAGGAGAGAAGAGAGGAGAGAAGGGAAAAGAAAAAAAGGTAAGAAATGTTTAAAATTAAGAACTTAGTTTTCCTCTTATTTTTTGACTCCATATTTCTAGCAGCCCAATTAATGCCAAGAAAACCAGCACTGCAGGCAGCGGAGACAATTATGTCACCTTGTGGAGAAATTACCTCATTCTCTGTTTTGGAGTCGCAAAGCCCAGTATTATGAGCCCAGGACACTTAAGAGCTTCTACTCCAGAGATTATGGCGACCACACCTGATGGTACAGTGAGCTACGATAACAAGGTGACATGACATGCTTCAGAAGAATTATTCTGTAAGGTTTTTTTTTAGCTTGTTTGTCTAGAGTTCCCAGTGCATACTGCACTGTGCCTGCCATCTGGAGTATTATGGGATCAGATTTTCATCCTACACATTTCTAAATTCCATTGAGCATTTGTGTGAATAATTTATTGCACCTCCCTGGCAGGAGGGGCACGGAAGAGAAAGAGAAGATGAGAAACTTGCTGAAGACCACAGACTGATGATGTCCATATTAGTGTCTTACATTCCCCATTTCTCTCCCACCTCACCTTTAAGCCGTGCTTTGATTCAATTACCTTGTTAATGATGGTGACTTAAACAGTTAGAATAAACAAGCGTATGTTCTGTTTATTTTTCTTTAGAGTTTGTGTCTAAGGTGTGAAATCCCTTCATTGTTGTGTATGAACTTTGTGTGTCCACCCGTTTCCCTCCTCTACCCTCCCCCCCCCAAAAAAAATGATGGCAGTGCCCTTGGGATGTGCTCAGTCCTTGAAACTGTTATAATGGAATCATTGCATGATGACAAGGAACATCGGTTGCTGTGTTACCTCTTTTTCACTTCTAATCAACTTGTTTCAGGCCATCGGTACCCCATCCGTGGGCGTTCTGTTAAAGCAGTTGGTGCCTTTGATGAGACTAGAAAGCATTGAAATCACAGAGTCCTTAGTTCTAGGATTTGGGAGAACAAATTCCCTTGTTTTCAGGTACAGTAGTCCTCGTGTTCTTCTAAATCATCCATGCCGCTGCTGTTGTTGCTTTCTTAACTTGAGCTTGTGTATATATGTCAGCATGAGCCCGGAGAGCTGATCGGCCAACCACCAGCTCTTTATGTCCTCCTCAGTCCATGTGCGTGCACACAAAGAAACATTCCTTACATCTTTCTCACATTTCCCTTTAGGCATTCTGATTTTACCTCCCGGATTTGATTTCACTTGCAAGCTCTGTCCTAGATAACTATAAACTAGGATAATACCTCATCCATCCTCAGTTAGCCAGGCTGATCAGAGGCCATCACATTGAAGTAAAAATAGTGTGTGATCATCAGCCATTTACACAACAGCCTCTGAAAGGGGGATCATGGCTTTCTGCCATCCTGAATTTTGTACCTGCAATCAAATTCTATTTGAGACAATGTGAAAGCCTTCTGAAAGGTATCATATAATGTTGCGTCTGATAACCTCAGCTAAAAAAGTCTCTATGGAGAGAACAACATTTTTCATGCAAAGAGAAAGGGGCCAGCCCCAAATGTCTGTGAGAAAGAAACTCTATTTGAAAAATAAAGATTAATGAGATATTTTAGACACAACTAAAAAAAGCTCCCATTGCATTATCCACTTGTTAGAGTCAGATTTTTATCCTCTAAAGTATAATAATCGTGGCTTCTCATTACTTGAGTGCCATCCAGCCAGAATTTTACTCTAGTGTTATTAATTTGTTATAACTAAACATCACATAGACATACTTTAAGGAAGGTAACGACAATTCCTAAAATCCCTAAAATGCTTTTCCAAAGAATACAAAGCTCTTTTGCATATTTTTCCTTAGTAGGCAACATTCACTTGACCACAGCCACATAATTCTGGAAAACATGGTGTCTCTTGGCCTCAATTTTTTCAACCCTAAAACTGGTTTAACAAATAAAAAAATACCACATTTCTGTAATAAATAATTTAACAGAATCCATCTCAGATTTGTTGAGAGGACATAGTACATGGGAATGTGCATGAATAGAATATTTGGTAAGTAGTAGCTGTTGGGTAGACTATTTCTTTTTTTTGGTGGGGGGCAGTCTTGGGGCTTGAACTCAAGGCCTGAATACTGTCCCTGAGCTTCTTTTTTTACTCAAGATTAGCACTCTACGACTTGAGCCACAGCACTACTTTTGGCTTTTTCTGTTTATGTGGTACTGAGGAATTGAAACTGGGGCTTCATGCATGCTAGGCAAGCACTCTGCCACTAAGATTTCATTTCATTCATCCCATCCCAAGATTTCATTTTTTGGGGGGGGGGGGGGTTCGGTCATGGGGCCTGAACTGTGGGCCTGGGTGCTGTCCCTCAGCTCTTCAGCTCAAGGCTAGCGCTCTACCACTTGAGCCACAGCACCACTTCCAGCTTTTTTTTTTCAGCTATGTGGTGCTGAGGAATTGAACCTAGGGCCTCATGCATGACAGGCAAGTGCTCTACCAACTGAGCCACCTTCCCAGCCCCCAAGATTTCATTTTTTAAAATCAACTCTGAGCCGGATCCTAGTGGCTCATGCCTATCATCCTAGCTACTGAGATCTAGCTGAGATTTGAAGATCAAGGTTCAAAGCCAGCCCAGGAAAGAAAGTCTATGAGACTCTTATTCCTAGTTAATCACCTAAAAAGCGAGAAGTGGAACTATGGCTTCAGTGGTAGAGTGCTAGCCTTGAGCGGAAAAAGCTGAGAAACAGTATCCATGCCTGGTCCAAGTCCCAGTAGCAACATTAGATAGACAGGCAGGCAGACAGACAGACAGACAGACAAACAGACAGAAATTAATTACTATGAACCCCAAAGGTAGTTCCATAGTACATGCTTCTTTCCCTCTAATTGGACCAAAAGTTTTTCATGTGTAGAGATTCAACTTTATTTACTTTCAATTTCATATGGTAAAGTTCCTTGAATTTAGTAGCTACTTGGAAAATGCTATTGTGTTGTTCAGACAGGTTGTTTTTGTTGTTAATTGCCACAGAGATCTCCAGACCATCAAATCAGAATTAAATAAACAAGTGTATTTTGACCCAAAACTATGTTCATAGCACTGGAATGAAGATCAATAATGGAAAGTATAGGTCAGTGTGTGTTTGTAGTTTCCATAGGATTGGGAAAGGAAGTGGTCAGGGGAGATTTCTGACAGAAGACAAGTGAAGAATGAAAACTATTTAGATGTAAATGGGTATATTTTCTGATACATTTTCTGCCAAAAACAATGAATTTAAAATGTGACCTCTTTCCTCAATAGAGAATTGGTAGAAGAACTCCATCCCTTAATGAAGGAAGCTCTAGAAAGAAGACCAGAGGTAAGATTTAGAATTTAAATAATGAAGGCTTGGCTTATTTTGGTGGTGGTATGAATTAAATCAAACTTGACAGTTCCCTATTTAAAATATATATATATATAGACACCTCAATAGGTCTTTAACAATAAATTTTAAAATTTTAACTCCTGTCATGTTTACTGCTTTTCACCATTTGTTTAGCATAATATGGTTATTATTTTAATGGATTTTAAGTCCTAAATGTACAAATACAAAACAACTTATGTGGGCATGTCTGTGTTATTGCATTCTTTCACCAAGGTTGGCGTTAAAGTTTAATTTTTTGTTACCTTTTTTTAACCTGGAGCCAATGGCCAAGAGTATCATTTGTCTCATTTAATATATAATACCCTTTTCAACATTATTTCCCATGAAGTGAATCCATTTCAGAATTTATTTATAATGTACCAAGACTTTTACAATAAGTAAATAAGAAGAGTGAAAAAATGCTCCCTATATAGTAGATATGAAATAAGTAGATAATGATCCAGTCACAAACATTTAGCAGTTTTAGAACAGGAAATATTATCTTGTGAGCACATTTAGTGGATATTCTGAGTCCCCTCTCTTTCCACTCATTTCAGATGCTCAACCTTTCAACAGATAATGGGAGTTGCTGGGAAATGAAGCTTTATACTTCTAAACATTTCCATCTTATTCACATTTATTGACCCACTTATAATCTCCCTTATAATCACTTATAAGCCAGTAATAGCAAGCAATGCCTTTAATGGTTAGGAAGAAGGGGAAATGCATGTCTTATGGTTTAAAAAATTATGCCCTTCTTTGAAAGTTACCCAAAACACAGTTTATGTTCTTTTGCCCATGGCTCTCAAGCAGTGTTCCCTCTTCCCACACAGAACAAGAAGCGTCGAGAACGACGAGACCTGTTACGGCTACAGCTACTTCGAATATTTGAACTTCTGGCTGATGCTGGTGTAATAAGTGACAGGTGGGATCAAAATTCTGCTAAATTGATCTCAGCTCACTAAAGTAGTCATCTTGTCTATTTAAACCTCTCTTTGTCTTTTCCTTGAAATATATTTTTTTAAGATTTTTTTTAAGGGTGACATTATCCAAAAAGAAATGTACTTATTACCCGACTTATCTAAGTTTGCCTTTTCTGTTTCATATCCTTTGTATACTGCATATAAGGATCAAATTTATTGTATAAATTCTATCCTTGTTTTTCATGAAGCATATGCTGGCTACTTTGCTGTAAAGACGTGTGGGTATTCTCAGCATCCTCTGAATTTCTTTCACTTTGTTCTAGCACAAATGGGGCCTTGGAACGAGACACCTTAGCCCTTGGAGCTTTGTTCTTGGAATATGTGGATTTGACTCGCATGCTCTTAGAAGCTGAAAATGACAAGGAAGTTGAAATTCTGAAAGACATCCGGGCACATTTTAGTGCCATGGTCGCCAACTTGATTCAGTGTGTTCCAGGTGCAGTGCTATGCCATTTCAAATTAACCTTTGAGCTTCGAAAAACATTTGTGTTCCTCATAATTATGCTTTCCTCTTGAGTCCTTTGCGGTCTGCACGCAGGTCTGGGAGAGGATGCTTTATGCATCTTGAGATTTTTAGAAATACACATGGGAACCGGTCACCCCATACCAAGACACAAAGAGAACAAGAGGAATAAAATTTGATTTTGTAATTGTCATTTCTTTTTTGTCGGTCATGAGGCTTGAACTCAGCCTGAGCGCTGTCCCTCAGCTCTTCAGCTCAAGGCTAGTGCTCTACCAGTTGAGCTACAGCACCAGTTGGTTTTCTGGTGGTTTATTGGCGATAAGAGTTTCACGCACTTTCCTGCCTGGGCTGGCTTTGAACCATGATCCTCCGATCTCAATCCCCCTGAGTAGCTAGGATTACAGGCGTGAGCCACCGGTGCCTGTCTTTAATTGTCACTTCTAACTTTGTTTTTATTCCCATCTAAATATGTCCTTATGTGATTTCCATAGCAAAAAAAAATAATTCAGAAAAAAATATCATATTGTCTCTATGCTAGCCTGTGTAGTCATAATTTCAGCACTGTTTACTGACTGCACTCCCATTAGCACACTAGGTAGATTTCTGTACTGATTAAAACACCTTACATTTCATTAGTTATATTATTGAAAGAACTTTCACATGACTTAGAAGATCATGACTGGAAGCCAATTTAGGAAACTCTGTGAGATACCATCTCCAAATATCTAGCAAAAAAAAAAAAAAAAACTGGGCTGAAGGAGTGATTTGATTGGTAGAGGCCAGCCAGCCGAGTAAGCAGCTAAGCAAGTTTGAGTCCTTGAGTTCAAGCCCCAGTACTGGAAATACAGAAAAATAAAACTGAACACAACTATTGGTTTTGGCATAATTAAAACAAGCTGTAATGCAACTAATATCATTATTATTTCATGTTATTAGCCTTCTTACAAGTCATTCTCATCTTTGATGATCCTAAATTGAGATTTGTGTTGATTCCTTCATTTCCAATAAGGCACCTTTGTTTGAATTGGACAACTGACACTGCCAAGCTAAGCAGCAACAGTCAAGAAAACTCATTCTGTTTACATAGTACCCAAGTGAGAAGTCATAGTTTTCCTAAAGATCAATTAGAAAAGAGTGTTGGAAGGTCCCTATTCTGAGTCAAGGTGTTACTGGCTGCAACTTGAGGAGAGAAAGAACACATACATGGGAAGGATAATCACTCTAAAACACCTTAAAAAGCCAGGTTTCATTACCCAAATAAGAAATAACTGTAGGGCCAGAAGTGACAGTGTATATCTACAATCCCAGTTACTTGGGAAGCAGAGGCAGGAAAAGCACATATTCATGGTTCAGTGAGACCCTCTCTCAATAAAGACCAGGCAGGGGCTTGGTAAGTGGCTCAGTGGTCAAGTGCTTGCCTTGCATGCATGAGGCCCTGGGTTCGATTCCTCAGTACCACATAAGCAGAAAAGGCTGGAAGTGGTACTGTGGCTCAAGTGGTAGAACACTGGCCTTGAGCTGAATGGCTGAGGGACAGAGCTCAGGCTCAGAGTTCAGGCTCCATGACTGATCCCCCTAAAAAGACCAGGCATCTATGGCTCACACTTATACTCCTAGCTACTCAGAAGGCTGAGATCTAAGAATCATGGGTCAAAGCCAGCCCAGGAAAAGGAAAGTCTGTGAGACACTTATCTCCAATTAACTACCAAAAGGCCAAAATTGGTACAGTAGCTCAAAGTGGTAGAACACTAGCCTTGAACAGAAAAGCTCAGGGACAGAGCCCAGGCCCTGAGTTCAAGCCCCAGGACTGGAAAAAAAAAAGACCCAAAAATATAAAATAAAATGGAACAACTGTGGAAAGGGGGAAGCAAAATGGTAGAGAATGTGCTTAGCCTGCAGATGGTAGGTATAATTCTCAACACTAAAAGAAAAAGTAAGAAAAATTAGAATTAGTAAATGAAATTGTTTTTCAGTTCAAAGCCTGAGAATTGGGTGTAATTGTGATATGACTCTCCAATTCTGTGCTGCTCTCCCTAGTTCACCACCGAAGATTCCTCTTCCCTCAGCAAAGCCTGAGGCACCATCTCTTCATCCTCTTCAGCCAGTGGGCAGGACCCTTCAGCATCATGTTCACTCCTCTGGACCGTTACAGTGACAGAAATCATCAGATTACACGATACCAATATTGTGCATTGAAGGTAGGTGCTTGTTTTCCTCACTCATTTCCCAACCTGAGGCTCTTCGTCCTTAAACAAACATCATCCCTTCAAAATAAAGTAAAAACAAATAATAGGCCATGATGCAAACAAGTAAGTGCAGGTGCTGAAACTCAAATACCCACCCCCTCAGAACACACATAAATAGACATAAATTGATTTCAGAAATTCCAAACATATAAATAAAAATGAGTGAACATGTGCATATGTAAATAGTCCACTTGAGCTCATAACTGAAAAAACAGTGTTCTCTATTTCCACTTGTTGCCAATGCTTCTCTTCTCTGTAAACCATATGGTTTTGTTCATTTAACTCTTAAGTGGCTAGCTTCCTTGCCATTTAAGTTCCATCCTAAAAAAAGAAACAGATGTCACCTCAAGTTCAAAATCAACTAAAAGCCACATTCCTGTTTTAGTACCTCCTACCCTAGCACACAACCACAAATGAATTTCCACACTATGAATATGGTTCAAAATCCTCCCAGCATAGTCTTACAGCCTAATGATGTCCTTTAGAACAGTGACTACCATGCCATCTTACTCACATGCACTGTAAGTTGCTGTTTGGGATTAGCTTTTGACTCCATAGGGCCTATAAAATTTGTCAAAATTATTATATGGGAACTCTCTTAACCTGATAAAGAGTACTGCATTAGAATGAAAGTATTCCCAGTTGCTCTGAAATCAGGCAAAGATGTCATCCATAACTGTAACTAACAGGGGCCCTGGAAGGCCCAGGGATCTGCCAAGGACAAGTTAGTCAAGATCTGCTTTTTATCCTCTTTTCTTTTCCTCATTCCTCCCTGCCTTAAAGGAACTAAAATTCATACACTTTATTTTCTTTTGATGAAGAATCATAATGATTTTATCCCTATACTTTACAGTTTGTCAGTTCATACATGAACTCACTATTAGTCCTAAAAGCAAATTTTAGCCAGGCACTGGTCGCTCATGCCTGTTATCCTAGCTACTCAGGAGGCTGAGGTCTGAGGACCATAGCTTGTAATCAGCCAGGCCAGGAAAGCCCATGAGACTCTTATCTTCTATTAACTACTTAAAAGCCAGAACTGGAGCTGTAGCTCAAGCGATAGAGTGTTAACCTTGAGCAAAAAAGCTAATGGATAGTGCCCAGTCACTGAGTTCAAGCCCCAGTACCAGCAAGTTTTAAACAGCTGAATTTATCTCAGTTACTTGAAACTATTGAAAGAATCTTTATTTGAAATATTGTAAAATGACTACTTTGCTTTAAAGTAAATTTTATCATAAATATTTGTTATAAACCTAAAAGCAAATATTCACAAAGCTAAAGTGAAGAGATTTTAGATTTTATAAAAAGAAACAAATTGGAATCTGGTGGGATTTTTTTAACTTGATCTAAGAATTAAACCAAGGAATTCTTTGAAAAATTGGAGGAAAATCTGTTTTTAAGAGCCACCACCAGCCAGGCACTGGTAACTCACACCTGTAATCCTATCTACTCAGGAGGCTGAGATCTGAGGATTGCGGTTCAAAGCCAGCCTAGGCAGGAAAGTCTGTGAGACTCTTATCTCAAATAAACCACCAGAAAACTGGAAGTGGCGCTGTGGCTCAAATGGTAGGGCGCTAGCCTTGAACTGAAGAGCTGAGGGACAGCATCCAAGCCCAGAGTTCAAGCCCTATGACTGACAAAAAAAAAAAAAAAAGAGCCATCACCATCTCTCAATCTGATAATTATGTTTGGTGAAGTCAGTTGTATATGGATACATGATGTTTCAGGTTTCCTCTCCATGTTTTGTTGTTTTCATTTACAGGCAATGTCAGCGGTGTTGTGTTGCGGGCCTGTTTTTGACAATGTGGGCCTTTCTCCAGATGGCTACCTCTATAAGTGGCTTGACAACATCCTGGCTTGTCAAGATTTAAGAGTAAGTAATACTTGTATACAGGGATGGGTGAGAGATCGCAAGGGGAGGGGAGAGGAGAGGGAGAAGGTGACAGGAGTGAATAAAAGCCATTATATTTTTAAGAAGAGCATAATGAAACCCAGTAAAACTGTTATAACAGGAGGGAGGTGGTTAAGAAAGATAATAAACCAAATAATGGTATCTATAATCCTGGCTACTTCAGGGGGCTGAGATCTGAGGATCACAGTTTAAAGCCAGCCTAAGCAGAAAACTCTTTATCATCAATTGACTACCAAAAAGCTGGAAGTAGAGCTTAAGTTGGTAAAGTAAAAAAAAAGCTTGGGGACAGCACCTAGGATATGAATTCAAGCCCTAGGATGGGCACAAAGAGAAAAGAGAGGAGGGGAGGGTCCTAGAAGGGGTGAAGGTATATTAGATCAAGGTATATTAGAACAAGTCTCAGTGCAGAGCACATGATTGAAAGCATGCAAGCTTTGTTCTCTATCCCCAAGTAGCATTCATCATTAAGTAATAAATAATAAAAAGATATTTTTAAAAAATGTCCTTCCACATAGCCCGTGAATCTGACAATAAATAATAATGGAAACTGGAAAATGTTTCTTACTAAAGAATAATGAAAATACTGAATGCTAAGTATGTAGCCTATAAATAAAGCTTGCTTAGAATGAAATGTACTTAATTAAATACAGAGACTAAAAACAAGGCTGATGATTATCAGTGACTAAGCATTTACCACAGGAAATTAGAAAAAGAATAATAGCACACCAAACTCAAAACAGTACAACAAAGAAAATACAAATAATAGCAGAAATTAACAAGGGTAATGAGTTTTAAAGTAATACTAAAGCCAAACGTTCAAATCGTTAAAATCTGTTAAGAATAATAAAATTCATACATCCACAGAAAATTCATGGTGGAGGGGCAATAGAAAGGGAACATCTCAGATTAAAACTGAAAGAAAATACATTACTTTCTTTGGCTGATAAACTTGAAAATGTGTATAAATAAATTCCTAGGAAAACACAACAGAAGAAGAAAAAGAAAATCTGCATGATCACATAAATAATAAATAAATTGCATCAGTAAACTGAAAGTCTTAAAGAAAGGGAATATTAAGACCAGATGGTTTCACTGATGAATTCTACCAAGCATTTAAGGAACAAATTGTACTAATTAAATACCAATTCTTTTTTTTTTTTTTTTGGGGTCCGGTCGTGGGGCCTGAACTCTGGGCCTGGGTGCTGTCCTTCAGCTCTTCAGCTCAAGGTTAGCGCTCTACCACTTGAGCCACAGTGCCACTTCCAGCTTTTTTCTTTTTGCTTATATGGTGCTGAGTAATCTAACTCAGGGCCTCAGCCATGCAAGGCAAGCGCTCTACCACTGAGCCACCTTCCCAGCCCCTTAAATACCAATTCTTAAAACACATGAAAAGGAGCAATACCCAAACTCACTTTATGGGACCAACTAACCTTGACAATCAAACTGGACAAGGATGCAACAAAAAAGAAAATGATCTCATTAATAAGCATAGATACAAAAATTATAAAATGGGAAATTAAATTCAGTGACAATTTTATTTTTATTTTTTTAAATTTTTTTTTGGTCAATCGTGGGGCTTGAACTCTGGGCTTGGGCACTGTCCCTGCGCTCTTCAGCTCAAGGCGAGCGCTCTACCACTTGAGCCACAGCACCGCTTCCAGTTTTCTAGTGGTTTATTGGAGATAAGAGTCTCATGGACTTTCCTTGTCTGGGCTGGCTTTGAACCGAGATCCTCAGATCTCAGCCTCCTGAGTAGCTAGGATTACAGGCATGAGCCACTGGTGCCCAGCTAAATTTTTTTTTTAAAGATGAAGCCAGGCACCAGTGGTTCACACCTGTAATCTAACTATTCAGGAAACTGAAGTCTGACACAAATCTGATTTCTAGCCAGTATGGCTCAAGGGGTAGAGTGATAGCTTATATTGAAAATTCTAAGCAAGATTGAAAAGCCTTGAATTCACGCCCAGTTAGATACTGGTACCAAAAAACATGACTCATGATCAACTTGGATTTAGTCAAGAATTTCAAAGTCAGCTTAACATTCATGTATCTGCCAGCTCACTAGTACATTAATCATATGAATAAAATCATCAAGGGAAAATATCATGTGATCATCTCAATAGATACAGAAAATATAGCTGATAAAATTCTTTGTTTATTCATGAGAGAAACTTGCAAAACAAAGAATATTAAAGAGTGTCCCTCAATTGATAAGAGGTATCTTTAAAAAAAAAAACACTCTGATATACATTCATCATCTATGGTCAATGTACATTATGTAAAAATTGAACCACATAATTTGAAGGTAGGGATAGGAAGGGGACTAATGGTAAAGAACAAAGGAAGGGGTGATATTGACCAAGATTCATGGTAATAATAAGCTGACATATGGAACTGTAACCTCTTTGTACAACTCCTTGATGATCATTATTTTTTTAAAAACACCCTTTAGTAAACATCACACTTAATATTTAACATTGATTATATATCATCTGAGATTAGAATGACCCAAGGAAACCCACTTTTACCACCTCTTTAAACCTTGTACTAGAGAACAGATCTTAGGCAGTGAATTCAAAATGAAAAGATGAAAAGAATTAAATTGGCACACACCCACAAAAAAAATTTTCAGAAACATTTAATATACAAATAAAAACCTGCCAAAAAAATCCTTTGCCATCTTTTCAGAGTTGAAACATGAGAATGAGTGACTCCCATATAACAGACTTAGAATCTATATGTTTTCTACATTAAAAATTTTCAGATATAACATTGCCTCTTTTTAATGAATGGCATAAAAATTAATCCCAATACTCAGTCTCCCCTTACGTTTTACTCAGTATATGTTAGCCAGAATTGATCTTATGTTTTCCCTCTCCCCTAGAACAACCTTTATTTAAATCTCAATTATTCCTTTGCCCCTATGTGCAGGTTCATCAACTTGGTTGTGAAGTGGTTGTCTTGCTGCTGGAACTTAATCCTGACCAAATAAATCTTTTTAATTGGGCCATTGACCGATGCTACACAGGGTCCTTCCAGCTTGCATCTGGGTGCTTCAAAGCCATAGCAACTGTGTGTGGAAGCAGGTATGAATTGCTGTGCCTAGTGGTGAATGGCGAGTATATGAATGATTGCAAACCAACTGATTTTTCAATTGTCTGAGCAGAGTACATGCTGTGAGAAAACAAAATGCCCCACATAGAAACTACTCATAAGTTTACAGTTACATTATTTTTTCTTGTTTGATCAGAAGAGATGAAGGAGGAGGCAACAATGCTTGATAAGAAATGTACTCATTACCTTGGCCATGTAATTGTAACCCCTCTGTAAGGTATTTTCACAATACGAAAATAAAAATAAAAAATAAATACTTAAAATGTTTGTGACAGGTGTGAATGAAAAACCACTCAGCCATCTGTAGACTACATCAATGCAGGAAATAGCCTACTGTTTAAGTCCCCTTCGTATCAAGCTAGAAAGGAAAATAAAAGGTAATGAGTTACCTTAGAGTTTATAGATGTTTATAGGTGTTGAGGATTAAATACAGGACCTCATGCAAGCCGACCTTGCTTTCTACCTCTGATCTATATAATGAATGTAGTAAAGCTGATTCAGCACTATGACCTACTAAGTGAAATAACTTCATAGCCAAGGTGAAAGAGTTAATGAAGATTCCTCAGATTTCACAAGTTGTCCCTAAGGAAGATTTGCATATTAGGAATATTTGGAAAATACAGCTGGAGCATTATTTTAACAGATTTATGTAGGCTGTGGATATTTTTTACCTTTTAATTAAATGTTGCATTTTAAACAGTTATCTTGAATTCCTAGATCAAGAGAATCAAAGGAAATTAATATAAAAAATTCCAGTCCATTATAGGTCTAGATTAATATGAACAATATCTTTGAGGGCATCTATTTTTCAATAAACATAAAATGAGCATGTTGTTTAAAAGAGACAGGCTTTTCTATAAAATGTTTACCTTTCTGGTATCACAATAGTTGTAACTTTTTATGACTAAAGCTTTTCCTATAATGTTAGTAGTGGAATTTGTGTTATGTATTTGAATCTCCATAAAAGTTACAATAGATGCCGGGTGCTGGTGGCTCATATGTGTAATCCACTTCAGACCTCCGGAGAGGGAGACAATCCATCAGGCACAGACAGTGAAAAGTGAACAAAAGAAGTTCATTTACACTATTTACACCAGAAAAGGGTCCTGCGACTACCCTGTCCTGGGCTAGATACGCAGAACCAAGAGCAGCCTCGACCACCAAACCTCCAATAGGCAGCCTTCAACCCCCCCCCCCCCCCCCCCCACACACACACACCTTTATTAGTCTGCAAACCTCCAACTCCAGACCTCCAGAGCTCCAAACCTCCAAAGGGGAAGGCTTTTCCCTTTCTGCCCTTCCTCCTCCTCTGCAGGCCTCTCTGCTCTCCACAGACCTGCCCTGCTCTGGTCCAGCAGGCTTTCCCCTCCTGCTGTCTCCCCCTCCATTCCTCCCCTCTCCTCTGTTGCTCTCCCTTCCTCCCCCAGGACTCCCAGTCTTTCCTCTCCTCTCCTCAGGACTCCCCTCTCCTCGCTCCGGACTGTGTTCCCCCTAACCTTCCCCTAACCTCTCCCCAGGCCTGGGAGCACACAGCCTACATATACCCAGATAGGCCGTGCCCCTCTCCCACTGATGGGTTCAAACCGCCATTCGTGCTCCTCCCCCAAGCTGCCCACTGTCCAATCCCAATAGGCAGCTCACCATTAGGACTTGACACCCCACCCCTCCAGTAGCACGCCCCGCCCTTTTCAGTGGCGTGCCCCACCCCTTTCGGTGGCATGACACGCCTCCAGCGCCACACCCCATGGGGCGGTGACGTCAGCCTCTCAGTGCCCTCCTCTGTCCCAGGGCCAGGTCTGAGGAGCAGTGAGGTCGCCTCTTGATGCCCCGCCCCCTCCAGTGGCTGGGCCATAGGGCCATGCTGACTACTGGGCCCTGCTGATTATTGGGACATCCCTCACCCCCCCCTTATTACATAATCCTAGCTACTCAGGTAGCTGAGGTCTGAGGATCTGAACCAGTGCATACATAGATTGGATTACACCAGGACTCCAGCAAGTTTAGAAATAAGACCAGGAGAAATGAGGGCAGAACTTATGGATCTAAACAGCCAGGCAAAAAAAGTCCCCATGAGACTCTTGTCTCCAACTAACCACTTAAAAACCAGAGCTGTGGAGCTGCGGCTCCCTGAGCAAAAAGAGCTGAGGGACAGTGCCCAGGCCCTGAATTCAAGCCCCATGACTGACAAAAAAATGTTACAACAGATGACAGTAACTGATCTGACTTTCTACGAAGTTTGATTACTTGATATAAACCTGTTTTAAAATGTTATCTATCTCTTGGACAATATGGAAATGATGCTGTTACAAATATCTCCTTAGAATATTTTAATTTCAAATATTTCAGTACTCTAAAAGTCAAAGTTTATTCACATGACCCTTAAAAGAGTCATAATCTATGTTTTGAACCCTCTGTGTTTAATACAAATAAGAATAATAAAAGTCCCCTCTTCATTCCCTTCCTCCCAATGACCTTGAACGATTGCAAGTTTATTTCATTGAATGATCATCTCATAAAATAATACACTGCACTCTTTTGACAAGTCTAGGTAACAAATAACTGCCTTACAAATATAGCAATTCAGCTTCATTTTCAGAAAATCTTAGGTCCTAGAACCCTCTGTGTTCCATGTGTTTTGTTGGTGGTGGTGGTGGTGGTGATGGTCGTGGGGTTTGAACTCTGGGCCTGAGCGCTGTCCCTCAGCTCTTCAGCTCAAGGCTAGCACTCTACCACTTGAGCTACAACACCACTTCCAGTTTTTTCTGGTGGTTTATTGGAGATAGTCACACGGATTTTCCTGCCCAGGCTGGCTTTGAACCACGATCCTCAGATCTCAGCCTCCTGAGTAGCTAGGATTACAGGAGTGAGCCACTGGCGCCCGGCCCATGTGTATGTTTTAAGGTCACATCTTCCACTATTGTTCTCTAAGATCATTTCTCACCACAAGCTCCTGGATAAACTAGACATGTCCCAAGCTAGGCTTAAGAATTCTTTGCATTTAATGTTTATTTGTGTGTGTGTGTGTGTGTGTGTGTGTGTGTGTGTGTGTGTGTGTGTGTGCGCGCGCACGCGCGCGCATGTGCATGCCAGTTGTAGGGCTTCAACCCAAGACCTGGGTGTTGTCCCTGGGTTTCTTTTTCTCAAGACTAACTTTCTACCACTTAAGCCACAGTACCACTTTCCTCTTTTTCTGAGTAGTTTATTGGAGATAAGAATCCCATGGATTTCCCTGCCCAGTCAGGCTCAAATCGCCATCTTCAGATCTCAGTCTCCTGAGGAGCTAAGATTACAAGCATAAGCCATTAGCACCAGCTGTATTTAATCATTTTCAACCTCTATTTTCAAGAGCAATTCCAGCAGTTTTCAGCTTTCACTGTTTTGGTTAGTTTTTGTCTTGGCTAAGACAAGGTATTTGCCTTATCTTAAGAAATATGTTCCTGAAAAGTTATACATAAACTGACTCATATCTGCAATTTCTCATAATCTATACAGAAATGTCTACACATCATTTCCTGAAGCAAAAAAACCCTTCTTGTAAAATAAATAATTACTTTCTCCTCTTCAAATGGGAATGATCATATACTGAATTTATTTTTTGAGAAATATGACAGTTTATAAGCAGATTTGTTTATTAAGGATCTCTTATAATTGAATTTAAAACACTTAAAAGATTGAATTTTGTGTAATACCCTTGTTAAATTCTGTTTTCTACCTTGAGTTTTAGCCGATATGACTAGCCATCTCGCATAATTGGTATCAATCCCTGCATTCATCAGACATGGCACTGGGAAAGAGTTGTTTCTCTACGTTCTTCTTTTGGGTTTCTTTAGTAGAAGCAAAGGAAGATGTATGACCTTGTACCTGTGTCTGCTGGAGAACTTAACCAGTCCATACAAAGATTGGATTACACCCTGACTCCAGCAAGTTTAGAAATAAGACCAGGAGAAATGAGGGCAGAACTTATGGAAAAACCAGCAATGTCCATTTTGAAGAATTTTGCAGAAAATATGCATGAACATTTCATTCACAATTGTGAAATGCAGTCAGGTACTGGTTGCTCACACTTGTGAGGCTAGCTGAGATCGGAGAAGAGTTTCAAAGCCTGCCCATGCAGGAAAGTCCATGAGACTCATCTCCACTTAGCCACTGAAATGCGTGAAGTAGATTTGGTTCACATAGTAGATAGAGCCACCAGCCTTTGAGAGACGGAAAAAAAAAAAGCCATGCAAAAGCATGAGGCCTTGAGTTCAAACCCCAGTACCAGCACAAAATGGAAAAAAAAAAAGTTATGAAAAGCAGCACCATGTTACAATGTAGCACAAAAGAATAGCTTACCTTTCAGGCGGTTTTAATTAAAATAACTGTTGAGCTTCTGTGCTTGTAAGCTTCCCTTTAACTGCCACTGACATCAGTATGTAACAGATAAGAACATTTCAAACAAGCCTAAAAGGCTTCCCAAGGTTATGAATCAAGATAAACATTCCACTCCTTATTAAAAAGTACAGGGCCATTTCCAGTCACTAGCTTTGCTTGCCAGAGAGGGTTCCCGCCCACCCCCCCCACTCCCCCACTTAAGTACTTAAGAATTCAACTATTTCTATTTTTACCCTGCAATATATGAAAATATGTTTAGTAGATAGTCTCAACTTCTGTTGAAGATTAAAGTTTTTATTCTTTTATGAGCTTTTGTGTTCAAGGCTCTATTACTTGAGTCACAGATCCACTTCTGGATTTTTATGCGATTAATTGGATATAAGAGTCTCTTGGGCTTTCCTGCCCAGACTGGCTTCAAACCATGATCCTGAGATCTCAGCCTCCTCGTAGTTAGCATTATAGGCCTGAACCACTGTTATCTGGGAAAGTTTTAATTTTTAATTTTTGTTGAGCTTCTTTACAGAGGTGAATTATATTATTCTTTTGTTTCTTTTGCCTTGATTTGGTATATTAGCTAATTTAAATCAAACCTAGAAAATGCATTGCTATAAGTAGACCGCCATTTTTTACAGATTTAATATCCCTGGGTGAACAAGGTAGATTCCTGGATCCCAGTATGGTACTGGCACAGCGGCTGGGGAGTTGAGTTCTAGAAGTTGACTGCTTTGGGTTCAAAGTTTGTGTTGGCCTCTAAGTCAGGTTGTGTGTTCTTGAGCAAATTACTAAATAGCTGATTCACTTGCAAAATAGTGATGATGGTAGAATAAGGCTTATACATAAAGCCCATCTCTTGGACTAAGGCCATTGACCAAGAGGCACTCTGTGAACACCAATAATATTCACTAATTATTGGAGGAAGTGATTCTCTTTACCAGTGGATACAAATCTGTTTCTCCTCAGAACTCCTCAGTCAGGCTGAGCTTAGTTGTTTCATCTTAAGGCTATTTTTTAATCCCTTGTTTCTTAATGTTTTTACATCTTTTTGAAATTTTTGTGTCATACTACCTCTCCTACTTATTTTATCATTTGATTTTATTCTGCAGGATCACAGTTGTGGTGTTTTTTGTTGTTTTTTAATATGCTTACTACCTGTGTAGAATAATAATACTGAGCATAAACCTTTCCCTTTTTAAGCCTGTTATAAACATCTAGGTATAGATGTTTTATGTACACTTGAAGGGCATAGTAAAGAATATCAAAAACAAAAATAAACAACCAGCCGGGTGCCGGTAGCTCATACCTGTAATCCTAGCGACTCAAGAGGCTAAGTATCTGAGGATCACAGTTCAAAGCCAGCCCGGGCAGGAAACTCCATGAGACTCTTACCTCCAATAAAGCACTAGAAAGCCAGAAGTGGCACTGTGGCTCAAGCAGTAGAGTGCTCGCCTTGAGTTGAAGAGCACAGGGACAGCACCCAAGCCTAGAGTTTAAGCCCCATGACGGACAAAAAATAAAATAAAATAGGGCTGGGAAAGTGGCTCAGTGGTAGAGTGCTTGACTTGTATGTAGGAGGCCCTGGGTTCGATTCCTCAGCACCACATAAGCAGAAAAAGCCAGAAGTGGCGCTGTGGCTCAAGTGGTAGAGTGCTAGCCTTGAGCTGAAGAGCTGAGGGACAGTGCCCAGGCCCAGAGTTCAGGCCCCACAACTGGCAAAAAATAAATAAATAAAATAAACGACAACAAAAAATCCCTTTCAGCCAAGGGACATCTGGGAATCAGTCTTAGCATTGGCATAGGCAGACCCCTTTGGCAAAAGACAGGGAGTTAACTCAGGAAAGTCAGCTACCAACACTATAGAACATCACATGACACCCCACAGCACCCACTATTATAGTAGTAGCTCATGACACGGCCACATCGTAGAAGTCTACACAGCTGTTAAGAAGACTGAAATGACCTCATCACATAAAAGCAAATCATCAAACAACACACAGGCAATATAATTACATTTATGGAGCCTGGGGGTGGAGCTCAATGGTAGAACATTTGTGAGGCCCTGGGTTCTTTCCCAGCATCGCAAAAATAAAATTCATGTTTAATTTCCTGTGCGTTTGGGGAAGGGTATTTAGATGCACGAATATGTATGTATACTTAGAAAAGAGACAAAACACTCACAGTGGTTGTCCTCTTTTGGGAGGGGGTGGCCAATGGGGTGGGGGGGAACAGCTGGGAGATAGGGTACTTCCATATTATCTTCCAGTCAATTCTCCACAACCAGAGTCCATGCTTCAGCCCTGGGTCTTGTTTGAATGTTTTAGAAGAAAAATGCATGCATGTATCACTAGTATCCAAACGTAAATATTTAAGTAATATTCAAAAGAAAAAAGTAGAGTCAAGCACTGGTGACTTTTACAGAAGCTGTCTTACTGCTTTGTTCTTATAATCCTTCAAAATGCTTTTCTCTTTGCCTGGAACCCTCTTTGATCTACAGCCACCATAGTCTGCCAGCACTTCAAAACTTGATTTCTTTATTTCCTTCTAAGAAAAGCCTTCCCAAGCCTATATCTGTTGGGGTTCTTGTCACCTGTTATGGATACTCCTTCTAGAACATTCACTCAAACCACACTGCTCCTTTGTTTCCCTTAACCAAACTGGAAGCCAGTCCTACTAATTTAGACATCTATATTTCACACATGGTTCATAATGACTGTTTTTTCATAAATGTATATGGATCAGTCCCAGCTATTCAGGAGGCTGAGACCTGAGGATCACAGTTTGAAGCCAGCTTGGGCAGAAAAGTCCATAAGACACCTTATTTCCAATGAACCAGCTCCCCCTCCCCCCAAAAAAGCCAGAAGTAGGTACGTGTGGCTCAAGTGGTAGAGCACCAGCCTTGAGCAAAAAAAAGATTGTATAGTTCTTCTGAGTTCAAGCTCTAGTATTGGCACTACATGAATGAATGAATGAATAAATAGGTCAGATGAAATCATCAATTCTATGAATTACTGAGAAATGCAGCATAAATTCTCTTTCCTGTCTTCTTATTTGTGTTTAGTTTTCATTAAAAATCTATTTGCATTAGATTGATTTTTGTGTTCTTCTACTGTGGCATTATAGTATTCTACTTTAAACAAAAAATTGGTTTTTTTTTTCATTTCTTGTGGAGAGTGAGAGAGAGAAATGGGCAAAGGGCATAAAAATGTTACTAGCAAGCGGCCAGGGTCAGCGTGTCATCTAAAGTTGCGAGAAGTAATAATCTATCACCATTGCTAGCACACCATCTTATAAAGTATGCTGGTGTTTCTCTTTTCTTTTTCTTTTAGGAACTATCCCTTCGACATAGTCACACTGTTAAACCTTGTTCTCTTCAAGGCCTCTGACACCAACAGAGAAATCTATGAAATCGCCATGCAGCTCATGCAGGCACGTATGACTTATAGTCATGGACATTTTCCATCCTGAGTGCTGAATCCATTTGTTTGTATCTGCATATCATGAGTGAATACATGCCGAGTGAGAAGAGAAATCTATACCACTTCTCTTCTTCATGTGTCTACCCCTCGCCCTTTGACCCTACCCAGTTATGGTTTTTTCACACAGTGTCCTACCTCTCTGTAGATCCTTGAAGCAAAGCTTTTTGTATACTCGAAGAAAGTTGCGGAGCAAAGGCCTGGCAGTATTCTGTATGGAACTCACGGCCCACTGCCTCCTCTCTACAGTGTGTCCCTGGCCCTCCTGTCCTGTGAACTGGCCAGGATGTACCCCGAGCTCACGCTCCCTCTCTTCTCAGGTACAGTGCTATTGTCAACAGTGACGTATGTGATTGTTTCTTCTGCTCTAAATTCCAACATAGGTTGCTAAATTGGTGTATCACAATCGTTGTGGCCTAAATCCAGTTACAAATGAAAGTCAATTCTAGTTGTATTTTAAATGTCAATTAAAAATTGATTATGTTACTCTAAGGTTACACATACAACAAATACAAAGATGGCTAGATTCACACAAATATACATTATATTTACATTGTATATTTACATTTTAATTGCTCAAAGGGATTAAATATGGCAGTATAACTTAGAATGTCTATGCTGGCTTATATAATAGCAGGGAATTGTTCGGTGATGGTTGTTATGGTGGTGATGATGTTTTGCAGCTTATATGTTGCCTACAATGGAATTCTTGGCCCATTTTTAAAACAATCTTCATGAGTAACTTTTGTTAGTTAAATTCTTTCCCTAGCATGTGTATTCCCTTACTGAAAGGCAGATTGTAGTCTCTTCATTTCCCTATCTCTGTACCCCTGACCCAACCCATCCTCTACATTGCAATTCAGCCTGTATGCTAACCCAAGTTGATACAGTGTCTCTCTATAAATACTTCCCTGCCCCATTGCCCTAAAATATTTTTTAACCATAATAGCTTCCACTTAATAAGCTTTTTGACACATACCAGACTCCTGTCTAAACCCTTTATGTGTATGCTATTTCTCATCTACTCTTTTCAACTTCCATGTGGTTTAAGGGTTACACACAGAGCCTGCCCCCCCTCACCCTGCATTTCACTAGCTGTTTAGCCTTGAGCAGATCACAGAAACTCTAAATTCTATTTCCTTATCTATAATAATGAGAACCACCACAGAGGGATTAAGGATGACAATGAGCTAATTAAGCAAGGTGTTGACCTAGTCTTAGCATGCAGTTACTACAATCCACCACCACCATTATTACTATCAACACCACCATCACCACCACTACCAACATCATCACCAACACCATTACCACATCACCATTTCCACCATTATCACCATGGTCCTTACCACAAGGACTACCACCATCCCCACCATTACCAATATCACCATTAATCTCAGCACTAACACCATCACCATTATCACTATTACCACCATTGTCACTACTATCACCACTACCACCACCATCATCACTAATACCATTATCAGTACCACTGTATTTCTACCATTACCAACAACATGCTATATCACCACTACCACCACCACCATTGTCACCAATACCAACACTAGTATCATCCCTAGTTTACAAATGAGAAACTGATGCTTAGAGTTGTTAAATAATTTGTTCAAGACAAGACAGAAAGTAATTAAGCCAAAATTAAATGTAGTTCTTTCTCCAAAGCCAGTGTTATAAGATTGGAACTTCTGAATTTATTTTTAAAGTCCTTCTTTTCTTATTCTTTTCATCCACAAACCCTCTACTCCAGTCCCATCTGACCAGGCCCTCTTGTAATCCTTGCTTCTATATATGACTGCATAGTCCTCTGCTGGGACTGATTTCCTTCCTCCTCCTCCTGACTCTAACCTTCCTAAAGATCTTATTGAAAATCTGCCTCTGATGGATGGCCCTTACTGTATATCTGAGCCAGAATTAGTCACATAGTATCTGAAACAATAGAGAGAGACGTAAGAAAGCCTTTTTATAAAAGTAAACTAATAGCTGAGCCTGCTGGTGGCTCATGAGTGTAATCCTAGCTACTCAGGAGGCTGAGATCTGAGGACCATTTGGAAATACAAATCCCATGAGCTTTTCTGACTGGGCTGGCTTCAAACCACAAACCTCCCATCTCAGCCTCCTGAGTAGCTAGGATTACCAGCATGAGCCACCAGTGCCAGGATTGTTATTTTCTTTTGATCAAATAACAACCTATGACTCTCTGTTGCTGCCATTCTCTTTAGAGGTGAGCCAGCGATTCCCCACCACACATCCAAATGGGCGTCAGATCATGCTCACCTACCTGCTACCCTGGCTACACAACATCGAACTGGTGGACAGCAGGCTCCTCCTCCCTGGCTCAAGCCCTAACAGCCCAGAGGATGAAGTGAAGGACCGGGAAGGAGACGTAACAGCCTCTCATGGACTGAAGGGCAGTGGCTGGGGCTCTCCAGAAGCCACGTCACTGGTCCTGAATAACCTCATGTACATGACAGCCAAGGTAACCATGACAAGCACCGCTCCATCAGCAGAAAAACACTGGGACTGAATCCATGTTGCAAACCCAGGGACAATGGTGTTTATCACAAAGTCACACGGATAGGCATAGACGGATGGCTGCACAGCAGTGTACAAATAGTAAATGTGTGTGTGTGTGTGTGTGTGTGTGTGTGTGTGTGTGTGTGTGTTCGTACTAGAACTCAAACTCACAGCCTGTCTTAGCTTTCTCATTCACAGTTGGTCCTTTACCACTTGAGCCACAGCTCCACTTCTGGTATTTTGTTTCAATATTGGTAGTAGGAGTTATATGGACTTTTCTGCCTGGGCTAGCTTTCTAACTGTGATCCTCAGATCTCAAACTCCTGAATAGCTTGGATTAGAGGTGTGAGCCACCAGCACCAGATTTGCTATTACTAAATCTTAACTTTGAAAGGGTTATGATGAGGGCTGGAGGTTGGCTTAAATAGTAGACAGCCTGCTAAGCAAATGTGAAGCCCAAGTAATATGCGCACGCATGCGTACGCATGCTCACACACACACACACACACACAGTTATGGTAAGAGTGGGAAATGAAGCTCCATGGCTGAGCATTTACCTAGTATACACAGAGTCCCTGGGTTCAATCCCAGACTTGCTTCAATCCCCAGGACCTCCAGGGGGGATAAAATAATTTGATGAATGCAAACTTGATGCTATATGTATTTTAATCACAAGTGGAAAAATAGAAGATAATAAGCCTAACATTAAAAAAAACATGCATGGGTATTGATGTGCATGTCACCTCGTTATCCCCTGAAAAATGGCACATGTCTAATAAATGACCACATTATCCCCTTCTTGTAATTTGGAGATGGCCACAAGCTCCAAAAGTGCTCTCCCTCAGACAGCTTTTGCATCATTGCGCCCTTCATGCGTATCATGGGAGCCCAGTTTCATTTCTGTTTGCTTGTTTTAGTATGGAGATGAAGTTCCTGGACCAGAAATGGAAAATGCGTGGAATGCATTAGCCAACAATGAGAAATGGAGCAACAACCTAAGGATCACCCTGCAGTTCCTGATCAGCCTGTGTGGGGTTAGCAGTGACACCGTCCTCCTACCCTATGTGAGTGGCTCACACCTGTAATCCTTGCTACTCAGGAGCCTCAGATCTGAGGTTTGTGGTTCAAAGCCAGTTTGGGCAGGAAAGTCCATGAGAGTTATTTCCCATGAATCACCAGAAAACGGGAAATGGTGCTGTGGCTCAGAGTGGTAGTCTTTAGCAAAAAAAGCTCAGGGATAGTATCCACATTCTGAGTTCAAGCCCCAGGACATTTTTGCATGCATGTATGCATACATACATACATACATACATACATACATATATACAATAAAAATAAAAGGTTCCCTCTATCTGCAAGACTAAACTATGGATGCTTGTAACAACTTTTGTCTTCTTCCAATATACTATGAAGTATAGGAACCTACTCAGATGGGGTGAGTAAACATTAGTGCCAATATATAATAAATACCAGGGGAAATATCACATTATTGCTAATAAAAATGTGTCTGAGCTGCATTATGGTGCTACATGACTGTAATTCTAGCTATTCAGAAGACTGAGATCTGGAGGATCACATTTAGAGACCAACCTAGGCAGAAAAATGACTCCATCACCAGTTAACCAGCAAAATACCAGGCTGGAGGTATAGATTAAGAAAACAAACTGAATGAGGGGAGAGGCCCTGAATTCAAACCCTTATACCAATGCCCCAAAAGTGTCTGGTTTACTTCTTGATGTTTTTAAAACAGAACAAAAAATACAGAGAATCCACCAAAAAGGTAGAAGGAGAGCTTTGGCTCAAGTGGTAGAGTAATAGCCTGGAACACAAAAGCTAAGGGACAGGACCGACAATGTGACATAGTGGTAGAGTGCTTGCCTAGCATGTATGACGCCCTGGGTTCAATTACTCAGTACCACATAAACAGAAAAAGCCAGAAGTAGTAGTGTGTCCCAAGTGGTAGAGTGCTAGCCTTGAGCAAAAGAAGCTCAGGGACAGTGCCCATGCCCTGAGTTCAATCAAGCCTCAGGACAAGCACAAAAAAAATTAATATATAAAGGGAAGAACTAAGCAGAGACATTATATTTAAAGATATAAAATCATGAGAATAACAGCATTTTAAAGGTGCAAACTCACTCGGTATTTCTATGTGGCTGTTTTTGTGGGTGCTTTGAGCCACATAAGACCTATCCCAACACACAGCTCATGTTGAGCCATCAAGAACAATAATCCAATTATTTTTAATTTTTTGAATTTTTAAAATAAACTGGGTGCCAGTAGCTCATGCCTACAATCCTAGCTACTCAGCAGGCTGAGATCTGAGGATCAGGTTCAAACACCCTTGCAAGAAAGTTCATGAGGTTCTTATCTCCAGTTAACCACCAGAAAAGCTGGAAGTGGAGCTATGGCTCAAGTGGTAGAGCACCAGCCTTGAGTGAAAAAGTCAGGGACGGAACACTGCCCTGAGTCTAAGCCCTAGGACCAGCACAATGTTTTTCTTAAATAGCTATGTCTCATTTCTAATGGAGAAGAAGAAAGAAAGGCAATAGGTTCCTTTTTAAACAAAAGCAGCTAGCAAGGTTTATCTCAGGGTTCTTATCAGTAAAATTCTTTCTGAAAACAAGACATGTTTGTTGTTAATTTGTATTGTTATCATAAAGGTGTATACAGAGGGGTTGCGGTTACAGAAGCCAGGTAATGAGCACATTTCTTTTTTCACTAGCTCTCTCCCACTTTTTCCCTCCCATTCTCGCCCATAAATTGCACCGTTCATTTTCAACATAGTGTACAGTGAGTACCATTGTTGCATTTTCACCCTTTGTCCCTCCATTGTGTTTTTGTTTTTGTTTTTAGACAGTGTCTGGCTCTGTCTCTCAGGTTGACTTCAATCTTACAATCCTCTTACCTCAGCCCTGGAGTCCTGGGATTATAGGCATGATCCATCATGCCCAGCTAAGACCCATCCTTTCATGACAGGCTTTTGGGTTAGTTGGAATCAATGTGCCTCAGGGGTAACTTTCTACAATTAAACCATTAGAAAAATGGGAAGGCATGTCTGACCGGGATGACCCAGGAAGATGACATGTTTTCTAAAGTCCCGGCTTCCAGCCCAGCAGGACAAGGCTCTGGAGAGTATCCCTGTTTGTTTTCTTCCCAGATTAAGAAGGTGGCGATATACTTGTGCCGTAACAACACCATTCAGACCATGGAGGAGCTTCTCTTCGAGCTGCAGCAGACAGAGCCAGTGAACCCCATCGTCCAGCACTGTGACAACCCGCCCTTCTACCGCTTCACCGCCAGCAGCAAGACCTCCGCAGCCGCTTCCGGTACAGAATAGAACGCTGAAAACTATGTGTCTGTTGCTTTTTTCTTATTGCTGTGGATCCATGCACTTAAAAGATGGCTTTGACAGCCCCGACTGGAAAGTCCGTCAAACTCTTATCTCCAATTAACCACCAGAAAACAGCAAGTGGTTCTGTGGCTCACATGGTAGAGGGCTAGCCTTGGGCTGAAGAGCTCAAGGACAGCACCCAAGTCCAGAGTTCAAGCCCCACAACCAACAACAACAACAAAAAAGATGGCTTTGAGAGATGCTGCCTCAGACTCTTCTGACATTATTAGATTAATGGAATGACTTTGTAAGGATGACAAAGAATCAGTGAAAGAACCAAGAAACAAAAAAAGCAACAAAGTGTAGCTCCCATGCCATGGACTTCTTTTACTTTAGAAGGGAAGGAAGGAGGGGAGGGAAGGAGAATGGAGATGAAAGGAAGGGGGGGGGAGGAAAAAGGAGGACAGGGAAGAGGAGGAGAGGGAAGGGGAAAGGGAAGGAAAGGAAGGAGGAGATCAGAGAAGAAGGGAAAAAAGGAGGGATGGAGAGGAAGTACGGAAGAGGGAAGGAATGCTAAGAGATGAGGGAAGAAAAATAAGGGAGAGGAGGAGAGGAAAGAAGAGAGAAAGGGAGGGGAGAGGAATAGAGGAGAGTAAAGGAGAAGTGGGAAGAGAGAAAGAGGGAAAAGAAAGGGAGAAGAGAGAAAGGAAGGAATGTGATGAGGTAAACCCAACAGTAAGACTGGCCACTAGTTTAAGTTCAAGCCTGTAATGCTAGCTACTCAGGAGGCTGAGATGAGGATCCTAATTTGATGCCAACCCAAGGCAGAAAAGTCAATTCAACTCTTATCTCTAGTGAACCAGCAAAAAGTTAGAAGTGGAGATGTGGCTCAAGCGGTAGAGTGTCAGCCTTGAGCAGAAAAAGCTAATAAGCAAGAAAATGCTCAAAGCCTTTAGTTCACACACACACACACACACACACACACACACACACACACACACACAGAGAGAGAAAGAGAGAAAAGCATGTAAGATGTTGTAGCTTCACCTTTTACAAGGGAGTTAAGGAACTTAGTATGGCCATCACAGATGACTAAAATTCTCCTGTTTCAGTGCTGTAGACTTGTAAGATTGTTTAGAATGTTTGAGATTGTACAGAAGATGTAAAGACTCTCAAACATGGGCTTTGACAGGAAATCCTCTCCTAAAACAACTTGAGGCTTGAGCTTGACCTCTCCCGTGCATTTTTCTCTAATCCGCTCCTCAGGGACGACCTCCAGCAGCAACACAGTGGTCGCCGGCCAGGACAGTTTCCCAGATGCTGAGGAGAGCAAGATTCTGAAAGAATCTGACGAAAGGTGGGTGTGCATTCACTATTCAGAATGACTTTCAGCAGTTAGCCTCTACAAACGAGGAACAGATACAAGTTTATGGTATTTCCTACATTTCCCACACACACCAAAATCTTTCTTTATTCTTAGCAACATAGGCAGGCTTTCCCCCTGTATCCTGTACATCACAGACTCACATATGTGATCCTAGCTACTCAGGAGGCTGAGATCTGAGGATCCTGATTCAAAGGCAGCCTGTGTAGACAAATTCAAGAGACTCTTATCTCCACGTAACCAGCAAAAAGGCAGAAGTGAAAGGGTGTCTAAAGTAATAAAGGCCTGTCAAAGCCAAACAAGAGAACAAGGCTCTGAGTCCAACTTCCAGAATTAACCTGGAGATATATATACATATATACATATATAGTATACATAAAACATACATATATATGTCATTCCTTTTTCTGTGATTGGCACAGACCATTTTGAATTAAAGGGAAATTGACATGTGAAATGGTTACATCTCATTACTGAATGATTTCTTAGAGTAATTGCCTTGATGTGGGATTAGCTTTTTCTTACAGTCTCTTTACATGGATCCCAAAAGGGAAAGGGAAGAATGGCCATCTGCTTTCTAGTTCCTGCCTCCTTGCCTCCAGTGCATGGGTAACCACAGGGGTGATGGAGCTCTCCCCTCCTGCCAATCTCCAGATGTGGAGTTCTTTCCCCAATCTGCTTTCCTCCCTTTCTGAATGTCTGGGCTTAGCGTGCACTGTTTATAACATTACTTTATCAGAAGAATATGATTAAGAAACGTCTCCGGAGGGTAATGGGTATATTGCTTTTCTAATCTCAGAATCAGACCACTGTGTGGTCTGAGTTATAAGAAATTAAGCAGATGACCCAAATATTCTGTTATATGCATTCACAAAGTCATAACCCCAAATGATACGACACTGAGGAATATTTGTACGCACTGGATATGCAGCAGTGTCTGCAGCAGAAAAGTAGGCTTTCATAAACATCCAGGAAGCAAACATAACCAAAGCCAGCCTGTGCCAGTGGCTCACACATGTAATCATAGCTACTCAGGAGGCTGAGATCTAAGAATCCAAATTTGAAGCCTGCTTGGACAGCAAAGTCCTTGAGACTCCAATTAACCACCAAAAAGCCAGAAGCAGAGTTGTGTCTAAATTTGTAGTGCAGTAGTCTTGAGCAAAAAAGCTAAGGAAGAAAACCCAGGTATAGCTTTAAGCCCCAGTCCCAGTCTCCCTCCCCCCCCCCACCCCCACACCATTATAGCTGATTACACTTCTATAGTTCACTACTGATGTTGTATTGTAAGATCATAAGTGCAGGACAAGGTAGCATCAAAGAGGTACATGTCCAATACATTTTCCTGAAGCCTTTTTCTACAAATCCTCATGAGGACAGCTACATCTGCATCTCCCAATAAGGTGCTGGTCTGTTAAACACTGACAGAACACCCAACAAGAATTTAGAAGGACACATCTGTTTTCTCATATTTGTGTGTGTGTGTGTGTGTGTGTGTGTGTGTGTGTGTGTATCTGTCTGTCTGTGTCTGTGTTTGTGCATATCTGTGTGTTAGTACTGGTCTTAAGCCTAGGACCTCAAGCTCTCAAGGATTGGTACTCTGCTTTACTTCTGCTTCTGGCTTTTTTCTGATTAATTGAAAATAAGAGTTTATAAGAATTGTCTGCTCTGGCTGGCTTTGAACCATGATCTTTATATCTCAGCCCTCCTGAATAGCTAGGATTATAAGCATTAGCCACTGGCACCTGGGAAGGTTTCTGATCATTTTAGTTCTTTGACGTGGCTACATACATTAAGTGGATTGATTATATAAAATATTTTATATAAAATAAATACCTGTATATGTATACTGTGCATGGGATAGCTCAATGGTAGGATGGATGCCGGGCATATGTGAGGCCCTGGATTCCATCCCTAGCACCACAAAAATAAAAATAAACAAGCACATATCCCCTGAACCACACCCTTTGTCCCACCGTGCAGGTCTTGGGCGAATAACATGTTATCACTGGTCAAGTTGTTTAATCTTCCTCAGCCTTGAGTAAAATAATATTTAACTCAAACTTTAGGAGATGAAATGGAATGATGCAGGAGGAGTTACTATACCATATGCCACAAGGGAGACAAACACAAGTCACTTCAATCATGTGATTTATTCTGTTACGCTCCACCTAGTGGCTTCTCCTGAAAGTTCTCAGACAATTTTAATTTAACCACAAACTGGACATAGTCTAAGACGTGTTATAAAATTATCTTGAGTCAGGCACTGGTAGTTTGTTCCTAGAAGATGTGAGGACTGTGGTTCAAAGCCAACCTGGCCAAGAAAGTCCTTGAGACTGTTATCTCCAATTAATCAGTAGAAAGCAGCAAGTAAAGCTGTGGCTCAAGTGGTAAGACACCAACCTTGAGTGAAAAAGTCAAATGAGAGCACAAGGTTTTGAGTTCAAGACATATTACACACACACACACACAAACTTATTTTGTCCATTTCCAACTCTATCCATTATTTGTTCATTCAGCAAATGTTTATTGGCCATGTGCCATGTGCTATGAATAAAAGAATACTATTATTGAGCATCATGCATATTTTCTTTCCAAAGCAAATGTCCTAATTTTCTAGTTCAATTAAACTGATGTTAGCCTTAATATTACTGTCTTTTCAAGGTTTATCCTTTTGCCAGTGTGGGGGATAATTGTTACAATACTCTTTCAAGAAAGCATCGCCCTTTGAACTAGCTGCCAAACAATCACCCACTAACAGTACTGCCTGTGAGCAGCTGCGTGTATACCTCCACATTCCTGTTGTGTGACTGTTGTTTCTCGTGTTTGAAGGTTTAGCAATGTCATCCGAGCACACACGCGCCTTGAGTCACGATACAGCAACAGCTCAGGAGGATCATACGATGAGGACAAAAGTAAGTAGCAACAGGTTCTGGGCTTTCAGAGGGAATGCATGTGCATGGAGAAGGAGAAACGCATTATTTTGATTCTTAGTCTGATTGCTACAAAGGGTTTACAAATCAAATCATTAAGGCATTATTCACCTCTGAAGTGCACGTGGCATCTCTGTTTTTGACAATTAAGGTCTTATTCATTTGTTATTTATAGACTCTTATTTTTGACTGGACTCAGACTTAGAAGTAGAAGCTCTCAGAGAGGACAGCCTTCATCTCTTGGCAATCTGTTCCTGCTGTTTTTCTTTGGCTTCCTTCATTTTCTTAGCCAAAAGCTTGCATATTCTGCAGCTTCCTCCTCATTTTTCTTAGTGCGTTGTTTCTTCAGAGCAATAAAGTGGCGTTTGTGTTGCAGGACATATGGAGTCACAAGATGCTGAACCTTGGGTGTGTTGGTCATGGGTTTTTTCAAACAACATATTGGCAGACATCATCTTCTTTAGAGAGATTGCAGATTCTGCTAGCCCATTTGGGTCCAGATGGTGGGGTACAGTAGTATCTGTCAGTCCAGGAATATATTTTTCTCCTTTTTTTTTTTTTTTTTTTTACAATAACCAAGTTGAGAACACTCAGATTGGCATCCACAATGCAACCCCCAACAGATTCGCGTTTTTTTCTTTGTCCCTTGCTCAGTAGCAAGTGAACTCAGCCATAAGTCAAAACACCTCCTTCATGGGAAAACCTTGTTCGTCGTTCCCACCACTGATTCGGACCACATAACCCTTCCATTCTTCACCCTGAGCATCAGAGGCAACTTCTGTGGCCATAGGCTTCTCATAGAAAGTACAGAGTTTGCGTTCATCATCTACTTCAATGAGTTTCTGACAGCCAGAGGCTGGGAAGGAGATGTTCAGCTTCATGTTGAAGCAGCTGCTCATGTGGGAGGCACCATGGGGGGGGGGGGGGGGAGAGGATAAGACAACACATGGCATCTTAAATGTAAAAAAAGAAAAAGCATCAATCACAGGTGGTTCATAACTATAATCCTAGTTACTCAGGAGGCCAGAGCCAAGGTCCAAAGCCAGCGACAGAAAAAAAGTTCATGAGATTCCATCTCCAAGTTATCCAGTACAAAGGAAGGCTAGAAGCTTGGTTTAAGCAGTAGAGCACCAGCTGTGCACAAGAGAGCCTAGAGAGAAAAGGAGTCCTTGAGCTCAAGCCCCGGTACTGACAATTAATAAATAAGCAAACCAAAGAATGCAAATCAAAAGTTAACTGTTATATAATCTCATATTTTATATTTGTGGCACTTTCTATGGTGATTCAGAGTTGGGGAAAGACGAATAAGAAATTGTCCCACTGGAAAAAAATCATTGCAGTTCAACTCTCAACTTTTAGCCATGCCCCAAACCCCCTTTATTGATTTTGTGTAAAATCTAGACAACTGTCAATATAGAGCCTGGGTAGAGGGCTAATTGGTCACAAGTTACAGAAATTCTGGAACTAAAGAACACTCCCAGTATGCTAGTGAAACCAGTAAACTATCTGGTGGGATTTATTTTGGTAAAAACTGTTAAGTATGAATATATTTTGAGTTGGAGTCATTTTGTATGTCAGTGTGCAAGGTCTCTGTGGTTGCCTTTTAAATATTTTTGTGTATTCAGAGCCTTGAATTCAAGCTTGTTTCTCTTGCTTATGGCTGGTGCTCTACCACTTGAGTCATGCCTCCAGTCTGGCATTTTACTGTTTAACTGGAGATGGAGTCTCGCAGGTTTTTCTTCAAACAGCAATCCTCCAGCTTACAGCCTCGTGAGTTTTTAGGATTATAGGTGTGAGCCACTTGTAACCAGTTTCAATTGTTCTGTTTTTATGGGAAGTTTGCTGTGTCAGATCAGAGCAGAGTTCTTCCTGTGACACCACATTTTAGATGCCCTGCTCTCCCTCCTAATGGTATTCTTGGTTCTCTGAAATTCTTATAGAAGGAATGTTTAAATATCCATATATGATTGTCATTCTCATAGGTTCCATTTCTCCTGTCCCTAAAAAATTGTGCTAGGACTGTATGACTCAAGTGGTAGAGGGGCTGCCAAATAAGTTCAGACTCCAGTGCTGCCAAAAAAATACAAGCAAAACTGTGTACTGGAACTCATCAATGGGAAGTAAAAAGCCATGTGTATTTATCTCTTTTCTTTGCCAAAAACTGAAGAAAGGACCAAATTTTACAGATGAATGACGGGTTGCACTTGAGAAATAGAAAGTTGTTGGTTCCAAAGAAATCTGGTTTCTATGGCAATAGTTACCCAAAATGTAGGGACATGAAAATTGAATTGTGAAGATGTTAAACTGCCTAGTACTGATTTCCCCCAGGATGTCTGGTGTGGTGTGACAATGTCTGCCAGGCTGTGGTGGTGAGGATGACACAGAGGAAAACTGCTGTTCTTTGGCCAGTTGCTTCCTTAAAGTGTACCTTGGTGTTCTGCATACAGGACATAGACTTGGGTAGAAATACCATATTTGGAAATACCAAACATTTTGAAAAAACATCTTTAGTCGGGTATGGTGGCTCAAGCCTGTAATCTTGGCTACTTGAGAGGGGAACATGGGAGAATCACAGTTCCAGACCAGCTCAGGAGAAAAAAAAAGTTCTCAGGACTCCACGTTAACCAATGAATGGTGGGGTTCAGTAGCACACCCCCTCATCCCAGCTACAGGGGAAGCACAAGTAGGAACACTGCAGTCCAGGCCAGCCCTGAAAATAGAGGGTCTGAAAAGGGGAATCGATTTTTTATATATTTATGCATTAGGTGACGGGACTTTTAAAGGTTTGAATTTATTAGGACATAAACTAAACAGTGCTCTAGGGAACAGTTGATCGCAATCTAAGAAAAGTTAACCCTTGGGAATTACGAGAAGCTAAACAGTGCAACTAAAACATTTGTTAGTTTTGTGTTTTGAGAGCAGTTTTATGTATAAATTATCTTTTTTTTTTAAATTGCTGGTCCTGGGGCTTGAACTCTGGTCCTGGGCACTGTCCCTAAGCTCCTTTTGCTCAAGTCTAGCACTCTACCACTTGAGCTACGGCACCACTTAGAGCTTTTTTCTGTGATTAACTGGAGATTAGAGTCTCGTGGATTTTCTTGCCCGGGCTGGCTTCAAACTGCTATCCTCAGATCTTAGCCTCCTAAGTAGCTAGGATTACAGGCATGAGCCCAGCTCAAATATTTATACTTAACTAAATGTAAGGTATGAATTATTACATATTTAACTATTCTTGCCCTGCCTAAAAAAATAAATAAGTGGCAAGGAGCTGAAGGTGGCAGGCTCAAATGGTAGAGTACCTGCCTAGTAAGCATAAGGCCTTGAGTTCAACACCTCAAAAAACAAAGTAACCTTTAGAGTCCTCTGGCATTGAAGCCTCAAATTCTTTAATTTGTGAAAGTAGAGAATTTGAGAAGATAATTACAAGAAAATGATGCATTAATTATGTCATTATAGAAGACCTTCATACTGACTAGGAACAAAAAAAATAATGTAATAGAAGTATCTGTGTTAGGCACAGGTGGCTCATATCTATAACTCATATCTACTTAGGAGACTGAGACCTGGAAGACTGAGTTTTGAGGCCAGCCCAGGCAGACAAAGCCTCAAGATTCTTTTTTTTTTTTTGGCCAGTCATGGGCCTTGAACTCTGGGCCTGGGCGCTGTCCCTCAGCTCTTCAGCTCAAGGCTAGCCCTCTACCACTTGAGCCACAGCACCACTTCTGGCTTTTGTCTGCTTATGTGGTGCTGAGGAATCGAACCCAGGGCCTCATGCATGCAAGGCAAGCACTCTACCACTGAGCCACCTTCCCAGCCCTCAAGATTCTTATCTACAGTTAACTAACAAAAATCCAGACGTAGTGGGAGCATGGCTCAAGTGGGGAAGCACCAGCTGTGAGCAAAAAAGTCAACCGAAAATGCAAGGCTCTGAGTTCAAGCCTCAGTACCAGCACACACATAAAAAATACTGAGATTGGCAATGTGACATAGTAGTAGAGTACTTCCCTAGCATGTATGAAGCCCTGGGTTCAATTCCTCAGTACCACATCAGAAAAAGTCAGAAGTCGCATTGTGGCTAGAGTGGTAGAGTGCTTGCCTTGAGCAAAAGAAGCTCAGGGACAGTGCCCAGGCCCTGAGTTAAAACCTCAGGACTGGCAAAAAATGTTGGACTGGAGGCATGGACCATGTGGGTCATCTGTGAGCCAGCAAGCTGAGTGAGCGTTAAGAGTAGATTGCTTCATTCCTGGATTTCTGGGGGGATCTTCAGAGGGAGAAAGGATCAAGAAGGTGTCAGAAGAGATCTATCAACCCAGTGCTTCATAATCTGGGTTTATCCAAAAGGATGGAGTATGTGTAGCCTCAAAACTGCATTTTACAAATACACATTATAGACACTCTCCTGGGAGGACAAGCAAAGTAAGTTAGACCAACGTTTATGAAATAGCATTCTACCAATAGTATGCAAGCTTTTCTTCAGAACTAGTTTAGACATCTAGATTATTTTCCAAGGCCCTGAGCTAATATGGATGATTTTAAGGACATGTCTAGTTAAGCTGGGTATCAGCTGAATGGTAATTGCAGAAAACCAACCTTACACTATCATAATCTTTCTTGGCATATTTTTGCTGACTGCATATATATCCTAAGGACATCACTAAAACCCAGACATACGAATCTCACTTTTAAAAAAGTCTTTCGTATTCTACCCTCTCCTTTTTCCCCTCTCTCTTCTTCCTTTTCAAGTCTTATTAAAGAGTAGCTAGTTCCTTTAAAACGGATCCAGTGGATCCACTCCAGAGACTGGAGAAAAGAAAGGGATGTAACTAAAGGAGTGATTCTAGAGCACAGAGTGTGGGCAGGGTCAAAGGTGGAAGCAAGGTGACAGGAAGGAGCTATTGAGAGAGGAGGGAGTCTTACTGATGGGGATAGGGACAAGTACCAGATGCCGGATTTATTGTGGAGGTAGAACACTGAATCTGTTAATAATAATTAGTCTCAGTTTCCCCTCAATAAAACAGGCAAGTCAGGTGCTGGTGATTTATGCCTGTGATCCTGGCTACTCAGGAGGCTGAGATTTGAGGATTGCAGTTCAAAACCAACACAGAGGAAACCACCAGAAAACCAGAAGTGGCACTGTGGCTCAAAGTGGTAGAGTGCTAGTCTTGAGCAAAAGAGCACGCAGACAGCACCCACACCCTGAGTTCAAGCCTCACAACAGACAAAAAAAAAGAAAAAAAAAGACTAATTTTTTGCTGCAAATGTGGCCTAGTGGTAGAGTGCTTGCCTAGTATACATGAAGCTCTGGGTTCGATGCCTCAGCACCACATGAACAGAAAAGGCTGGAAGAGGCGCTATGCTCAAGTGGTAGAGCACTAGCCTTGAGCACAGAGCAGCTCAGGGATAGAGCTCAGGCAGACAGAGGCAATTTTGAACTCTTCATGGGTATAGTGCGTAGAACAGTGCCTGTCTGACAGAGTACTCAGTCCCTAATGTCATTAGGTTTTGTTTCATTTTTGTTTTTTTTTTTTAGTTTTTGTGCTGGTGCTGGGGTTTAAACAGTACCTTGCACTCTCATTTGGCCTTCTCTCTCAAGGCTACAGCTCTATGTCTTGAGCTATTCCAACACTTCTGCCTTTTTTGCTGGTTAATTACAGATAAGAGTCTCATGGACTTTTTCTGCCTGGTGTAACTTAGAACTGTGATCCTCAGATCTCAGCCTCCTGAGTAGCTAGGATTACAGGTGTGAGCCACTGGTGCCCAGCTATTACTGTAGTTTTCTCATGAGAGTTGGCTGTGGAATGTGAGGGGGTGACGCAAGCTCTTGCCCAGAACAAACTGTAAATATAGAACTGCATTTTACTATTGGAAGGGGAACCCACGTGATTTCACATTTCACATGACTTTAACATTCAACTTGTATTGCCGTCTAGTAGGTAACCATTCATTTTCAAACAACTAATCAAGTAACTGTCTAATGATTCTGACTTATTTGATCCTGTCATTCATATGCACCAAATCGGGTGATTAGAAAGTTATTTTAACAAGCTTGCATTTGTAAGATCCTTCCTAAAAACACGAAGTAGAGAAAACACACGTCTTCTCTCCCAGGAAATAAAGCACACTTGTCTTTCTGGCCCTACAGATGATCCAATCTCTCCCTATACTGGCTGGTTATTGACTATCACAGAGACCAAACAGCCACAGCCCTTACCCATGCCATGCACTGGAGGGTGCTGGGCCCCATTGGTTGACTATCTCCCAGAAACCATCACTCCACGGGGGCCACTGCACAGGTGAGCAGCATGTTTGAGTGGAAAGAGACAACCACGTAGCTTTGTGAGACCTCTCTCCCTATGAGAAGAGAGAAACATATAGAGATCCCACCAAATTAGATGAGAGAGAGAGTATATGTGCCTGCCTGCCTGCCTGCCTGCCTGCCAGTACTAAGGCTTAAACCCAGGGCCTCATGTTCTCATGTGGTTTTATTTCTCCAAGACTTGAGCCTACCTCTCCCTACCACTTGAGCCACTGCTTCACTTCCAGCTTTTTGCTAGTTAAATGGAGATCAAGGGTCTAAAAGACTTTTTTACCCGCCTTCAGGCTGGCTTCAAATCACAATCCTCAAATCTTTGCTGTCTGAGTAGCTAGAATTGCAGGCATGAGCCACCAGCTCCTAGTACATTAGCAAAATTCTGTTAAATAGCAATCTTTATGCTAAGCTGCCTGTGGCCCTTTGAATGTCTCCTTAGCGTGACCTTGATAAATGTGTATTCTTTTTGTTGTTGTTGTTGTTGTTGTTGTTGTTGGTCATGGGGCTTGAACTTTGGGCCTGAGCACTGTCCCTCAGCTCTTTAGCTCAAGGCTAGTGCTCTACCACTTGAGCTACAGCACCACTTCTAAGGTGTGTAGTCTATAACAAACTTTAGACAGTGCACCAATATTCAAGAGGAACTTGTCTTCAATTCCTCCTCATTCTTTAGCTCCTATTGTTTTGTGACTAGCACACTGTGATGAAATGAGCTAAACAGATGTTTTCCTCTTGTGATGGGACTCGGAACTTTGAAACAAGTTAACTCTGTTTCTTTGGAATAAAAGTTTGACCATAATTCCTCACCAAGCCTTAATAGTTGCCATTCACAATGACTTCGTGATCGATTGGTATTTTTCTGCTCTCTTCAGAAGTTACGTTAATTCTGTCATGTTGCTCACTAGGTGCAACATCGCTGTGATTTTTATGACGGAGATGGTGGTGGATCACAGTGTGAGAGAAGATTGGGCTCTTCATCTTCCATTACTACTTCATGCTGTCTTCTTAGGTAAGACTAGGTCTGCTCAGTGGGAGTCCCCGGGTCTGCTCATTGAGAGTCCGTTTCAGATTGACATTAATGTTTTTCATTTCAGAAAGTCTCTTCCATTTTTTCATGGCTCTTGGGACATCCACTAAATCAGACATCTGTTGTCCAGTCATTGTTTGAAAATGTCATATTTCCACACTATAAATGCAACATCACATCCTAATATCTTTTTATAAAGCCATCCAATGTAAGTTGAGGTTTGAGTCTTTTGCTGAGGAAATACATTGAAAGCCATGTAGTGAGCCAACCAGTACAATCACTGGACAGATGGAAGGAGAGAAATAACATGGAACATGCCAAGCACTGAGCTTCAACTGCCCAAGTTGTAGAGGATAAAATATTGGAAGAAGAACCCAGACAAAAGATCAGTTAGAGATATAAAGAAAAAGTTTTCAAAGCAAGCCTGATGATGCATTCTGCAATCCCAGAGCACTTGTAAGACTCAGGCAAGAGGATCATGAGTCTGAGTCCATCCTAGAATACATAGTGAGACCATGTCTCAAAATAAATTGCCTCCTTTGTAGGCACCATACTTCTTCTGGGGAGATGAGATGCATGCACACGATACTACATCCTGCTCTGGGCTGGGCCCTCCAGGAAACTCTTCCAATGATTCTTTTTTTTTTTTTAATTGGCTGTGGGTCTTGAACTCTGGGCCTGGGTACTGTCCCTCAGCTCTTCAGCTCAAGGTGAGCGCTCTACCACTTGAGCCACAGTACTACTTCCATTTTTCTGGTAGTTTATTGGAGATAAAGAGTCTCAGGGACTTTGCTGCCCAGGCTGGCTTTGAACCATGATTCTCAGCTCTCAGCTTCCTGAGTAGCTAGGATTACAGGTGTGAGCCACCAGCGCCTGGCTCTCCAGTGATTATCTATGGCCCTTCTTCCTAACATAGCCACAGATTACAGTTCATTTGTCCTTATGTAGCCACAGTTTAATCCATAGATCAGCTCTGAGAAATCCATCCCTCTTCCAGGCATGCCAGCAAAGGAAGGCAGCCGCATTTGTTAGTGAATAACGTTACCATATCTTCTCTGAATAACTTCACAGTCTTTGTAAAGAATGCAGAGCTTATTTAACACACAAACACCAACAAGACAATGCACAGAAATAAATTCATATGGACAGGTGATGCTGTTCAATATGTGTGCCTGAACAAATTTGCCTTTAATGTTATATTGTAAATATTGTTAGAAATTAAAAAAAAAAAGCCCTAGGATCCTTCAGTACCAAGGAGATCCAGGGAAGAGACGCTTCTCAGGAAGGATGAATATGAACGACCAATCAGATGCTTCCAGGTCAGAGAGGTCAAGAATGATCCATCCATCAACATTTCATGGGAACCTTTTATTTCAAAAGTAAAGCATTTTATTTTTCCTGAGCCCAGGGTCCATATGCTGGTGTGCCAAACAATTACAAAGAAACACTAAACATTCTTTCAGCCTGTTCCTGCTGAGTATTTTGGAATCTTTACTATCCCTGGAATCTAAAGGCATTTCACATATGTTTATACTAAAAAGATTCCACTGTTTTGTTCCAGGTTTGGACCATTACCGGCCTGAAGTCTTTGAACACAGCAAAAAATTGCTTCTTCATCTCCTGATAGCCCTTTCTTGTAACAGCAATTTCCATGCCATTGCCTCTGTGCTCCTGCAGACCCGAGAGATGGGTGAGGCCAAGACATTAACCGTCCAGCCAGCCTACCAGCCGGAATACCTATATACAGGTAACAGGAGAAGGAGTGGCAGGCAGGCAGCCTGGTCACAGGTGGGAAGGTAACAGAGGTGACCATGGAGGCCAAAGTAACTCCCTTCACTCTATTGCTTTCAACTTTCCACATAATTGAGTGAATAAAAGTATAAGGGATAGGAACTATCTTACTTGATGTGAATTTGCTTCTTGAAAAGCCACCTTCAGGCTGGGGAATGTGGCTTAGTGGTAGAGTGCTTGCCTTGCATGCATGAAGCCCAGGGTTTGATTCCTCAGTACCACATAAACAGAAAAAGCCAGAAATGGTGCTGTAGCTCAAGTAGTAGAGTGCTAGCTTTGAACAAAAGCAGCTCAGGGACAGTGCCCAGGCCCTGAGTTCAAGCCCCAGCACTGGCCAAAAAAAAAAAGCCACGTTCATTTATCTATTTATCTATTTATCACTTATTTATCTATTTATTCATTTATTGTGCTGGGACTGAGATTTGAATTCAGGGCCCCATACTCTCACTTGGCTTTTTCCTAAAGACTGGTGCTCTACCACAGCTATTCCACTTGCAGATCTTTGCTAGTTCATTGGAGATAAGAGTCTCATGGACTTTTCTGCCCAAGCTGGTTTCAAATCTCAATCCTCAAATCTTAGCCTCTGGCAGTAGCTAGGATTACATGTGTGAGCCACCAGCGCCTGACATTCCTGACTACTTTTACATGTACTTTCATCATTATATCATTATTATAATTATGACTGCTGCTCTTATTGATGAGACTCCTGTCGGTGCCTTGAAATTGATATCGTTCCATTGGTCAAGAGCATCAGTCTAGAATACTGAAGGGTGAAGAGAAGGCAGGATGGTGGTTGGTCCCCCAGTGAAGAATAGGCCACAGCTAGGGTGCCCAGCTTCTGGGTTTCATGAAAGTGTTTTCACTTCACAGAATAGTTGAGTCTATTCCAGAAGGTACTATTTAATGAGAACCTATTAAAAACCGTTGGTGTTTAAGGGAAGTCTATTAGAAACCATTTCCCTTTTAAGAGCAGGGGAGAAAGCATTGGCTGAGCTAGAGAAATTACTCTGGTAGGTCAAGCTATATAAGGTGGCCATGAGATTTTTTTTCTTCACCGGGGATTTTTCACGGGTAGAGCTACTCATGAAGACTTCCCCCAAAGAATCGGTCAGTGGTTGCCATTTAGAACAATAGTGTTTGACATTTTCTTTCTTTTCTTTGTGGTACTGGGATTTGAACTCAGGACTTTGTGCTTGCTGGGCTTGCTTGAGCCCACTTTCCAACACTAGAAAAATGATATTTGAAATATCTTACAATGGTGATGAAGTTTACCATCTCATAGAGTTTTATGTAAAAACGCTATACATGTTATACATTATGGCAGTGGGTCTGGCTGCATTTCACATGTCACTGGTACTTCATTCCTTTAAAAGGGAATGGACCTGCCATTCAACTGTCTTGCCTGTCTTGCCTTCTAACAGAAAATAAATATGAAGTCATAATTAACTCTGCGGTATAAAGTCTACTGATCTCCATTTTTAAGCTCTATATTTTGAGCCAAGCTACACAATTGAAAACAACCCCTCTGTGGCCTCTGAGAGACACCCAATGTTCTTTTCAATAGATGCTAATTCAAAGACTATTAAAAGTTCTAGTTCAAACTCTCCAGGACAAAGATGTATTCCAGCAAGTATATGGTTAATTGGAGATGAGTCTCAGATTTGTCTCCTTCTGGCTGACTACGAACTACAATGCTCATACCTCAGCCTCCTGAATAGCTAGAATTATAGGCCTGAGCCAGTGACATCCAGCTTCTCCTCAAATTTAAGTATGATCACATTTCTGTTATGTTCTCCTCAGGTCTCCGTAAGCATGCTGATAATTACCCTTCTTCTACATCCTTCCTTCTCTTTCTCATTCCACTAGGTGGCTTTGACTTCCTGAGAGAGGACCAGTCATCACCAGTGCCTGACTCGGGGCTGAGCTCCAGTTCCACCTCCTCCAGCATCAGTCTGGGCGGCAGCAGTGGGAACCTCCCACAGATGACCCAAGAGGCCGAAGACACTGATGCAGCTGCAGAAGCGGATGAGAAGGCAAACAAGCTCATTGAGTTTCTGACCACCAGGTAACAAGTGTCAGGAGTCAACAGTGCTGTTTTCAGGACATTCTTCTGGAAAAAGTTCCAACACTGTAAAACACAAAGAAAAGTGATCCTAGAGTTCTAACCAACTCCTCTGTCCTCTCTTACCTTGGATCTGCTGAACTCTGTATAAAAGAAATGGAAAATGGTTCTCTTGGGCCCCACCTGTTGACAGTAATGTTGATAGGCAACAGATATGCAGGGAACATTCGGCTAAAATGATATAGCAGACGAGATGGCAGCACCCTGCCATGAGTATGACTTTAAAATCATCTCTTAGAGGTACAGATCTGATTGCTCTTGCCCAAGAACTTTGCTCTGAGAACCAACAATACTAGCCACAGTCAACCCAGGAGCGGCTGCTAGCAAAGCACTGGTTGCTCACATGCTCCCATGAGTCCTTTGGGATCAGGAGTCAGAAACCAGAAACCATGGCAAGCATGATAGAGAAAGCATCAAACTAAGCAGAGGTCAGCATTAAGGAAAGCTGCTAGGGAGCTTGTCCTTTTGGATCTTCCAGTTCTTCAAGTTCACTGTTAGGCTTTAGAATGTTTAGCACCCTGGGGTCCAGTAAAGGCAGGTGGTCAGGACATATGCTCTCCTTTCTCAGGTTTGTGTGTGTGTGTATGAGTGTGTGAGTGTGTGAGGGAGTGAGGGTGAGGTGGGTAAATGGATCCTGAGGCTTGAACTCAGGGCCTAGGCGATGTCCCTGACCTTTTGTTGTTGTTGTTGTTATTGTTGTTGTGGTGGTGGTGGAAACTATAATATACTTCTGAGTCATGTATGGATTTTAAAATACAGAATGAGTCAGGTACCAGTGGCTCAAGCCTGTGATCCAAGCTACTCAAGAGGCTGAGATCTAAGGATGGTAGTTCAAGTCAGCCCAAGCAGGATAACTACTCAAAAAGAAAAGCCAGAAGTGGAGCTGTAGCTCAAGTGGTAAAGCACTAGCCTTGAGAAAAAAAAAAAAGTTCAGGGACAGTGTCCAGGTTCTGAGTTTAAGCCCCAACACTAGCACACATACGCACATGAACACACACACAAATACAGAATGGCAATTAGAGTTTTGACATTTTATGTGTGTGTGCATGTGTTTTTTTTAAGGGCATTTGGCCCACTTTGGTGCCATGAAGACATCACACCCAAGAATCAAAATTCCAAGAGTGCCGAACAGCTGACTAATTTTCTACGTCACGTCGTATCTGTGTTTAAAGATTCCAAATCAGGTATTCTATTCTGTTTGCCCCAATCCCTCCTTTATTGTTTTTGTGTTATGGAATTTCCTCTATCAATGAGGACACCACCTGCAACCTGGTCATAAACTCATTCATGGGTGAGTTTCCAGATGCTGCCTGTGTACCTGAATCATAGTTGAGTACATGAATGGCCAGGACATCACTACTTGTATTATGGTCTGTTAAGTACTTTTCTCACCCTGTTTTTTTCTGTTTCTTTTACCTTACTAGATTAAACTATACCCATACTACTAATTTTTTATAAAATCATGAGGCACAACTCATTCATGGCCATTTTGTCTCAACTGTAAATATCAGTTCTCCTATTTTAATAGCTAGTTAAAAGGATCAAACTGTTTTGTTTTGCCTTTTTTAAGGATTATGAAAGTTTGGAATGGAGCTCTTGCCTAGAATGTGTAAGGCTCTGGGTTTGATCTCCAGTATCAAAAATTAATTGATTTTAAAAAAATGAATCGATGATAAAAATTGTTGGCTTTATTTTTTCATTTGCGTTGGTGTAAGAGCTTGAACTCAGATGCTCACACCCTTGCGTGGCTTTTGTGCTTGATGCTGGCACTCTACATCTTGAGCCATACTTCCACTTCTAACTTTTTGCTGATTAACTGGAGATAAGAGTCACATGGAGCCTGGCGTCAGTGGCTCACACCTGTTGTCCTAACTACACAAGGGGCTGAGATCTGAGAATCGCAGTTCAAAGCCAGCCGGGGCAGGAAAGTCCGTGAGACTCTTATCTCCAATAAGCCACTCCGAAAACCAAAGCGGCACTGTGACTCAAGTGATAGAGCACTTGCCTTGAGCTGAAGAGCTGAGGCACAGCCCAGGCAGGCCCAGAGTTCAAAAAAAAAAAAAAGAGTCACATGGACTTTTCTTCCCAGGCTAGCTTTGAACTGAGATCCTCAGATCTTAGCTTTCTGAATAGCTAGTATTATAGGCATGAGTTATCAATGCCTGACTAAACATTTTGGCTTTAAAAGTGTTTGCTAACAATACTTGTTTATCAGAGGGTACCTACTGAAAAATAAAAATTTCTGACAAGCTGAAATTGGAAAGTCAGACTTGGCATTTTGATTTTACCCTTTGGAATTCATTTGAAGTATTAAGATCATGGGCCAAGGGCATAGTTCAAGTGGTAGAGCTGCTTGCCTAACAAACAGAAGGCCCTGGGTTCAAACACCAGTACTGACAATAATAATCCAAAACACCAACAATAATTAGAGGACTTCAAAAGCCACTTAATTTTGAAGGTAGCCCGAAAGAAGACACCTAAAATTTATATGTGAGCCACTGTCAAAAATACTTGATTATACGAAAAATGAAAAAATATATGAACGCCTTGTCCTGAACTCTCAGAAGATACATCAGGCCATTTCAAGTCTGTCTTTTTTTAACCCCTTCTATGTCTTTGCACATCCTAGCTCTCAGCCTGTGTTTGCTGCACACACCCAATGTGTTCCTAGAAGCATGTGTATTAGAATTGCTTAGCTGCTAACACAAATACATTCTAAGCTGAGAGTGTAACATGTTGAAGGTTAGTCCTTGGTCCTTTTGGGTGTGGGGCAGGTAACCTTGTACAACCTATGGCTCTGCATCTGCCAGCCTCAATGCTCTGCTCCCAGCCAGCAGGTCAGATAGTGGAGGAGAGGGTGAGAAGCAGAGTACTCAGGATGCATTTTGAAGCACTGGACCCTGCTTCCCACAGTCCACTGGCAGAAGGAAGGCACCTGGCCACACCTAACTGCAAAGGGAAATGGGAAATGGGGACATTGTTCCCTCAGGGGTAGAGCCCTGCTGTCTCACGTGGAGACATTTAATGCTTTCAGGTCTATTGTCATTTGAACAATCTTTTGTTTAAAATAATTGACTTTTAAATAAGTGTCACTTCCTGGTCGCTCTGGGCTTTGGGCCTGTTTTCAACCCACAGATGACCCTGATGCTGACCCACTCCCCGTCTCCTCCGGCTCTAGGTTTCCACCTGGAGCAGCACTTGAGCGAAGTCGCACTGCAGACCGCCCTGGCCAGTTCTTCACGGCACTACGCAGGTCGGTCCTTCCAGATATTCCGGGCCCTCAAGCAACCCCTGTCAGCACACGCCTTGTCGGACCTCCTGTCCAGACTGGTGGAGGTGATCGGAGAGCATGGAGATGAGATTCAGGTAACGGAGGGAAGCCCTCTGAGGTCAGGCTGAAGGAATGCTCTCTCTGTCCTTTCAAGCGTTGAGTAAGCCGCTTTCTCTTTACTTGAAAAACTTCCAGACGTCTCACAACTTCAAGAATCATGGTTGTAGAAATTCTATAGCTACTGCTCTGTTTTATACACAAAACTGAAAATTCTTTCAGGAGATCTTTTTTGTTGTTTTTGTCAGTGAGCTTGTTTTGGTCTGTTGTTGTTGTTTTCTTGATTTGGGATGGGGTCTGGTGATGTGTGGTCTGAACTCAGGCCTTTCGAGTGTATTTGGCAGGTGCTCTACCATTAGTCCTTTTTAGTTCTGGTTATTTTTGAGTTAGGTCTCCCTTTTTGCCTGGGCCATCCTGGACTGTGACCCTATGTATTCTTTCTTCTGTAGCTAGAATGAGGCACACACTACCACGCCCATCTTTTTTCTGTTCAAATGAGATGTCATGAATGTTTTTTGCTTGGGCTAGTCTGGATTGAAGATGACTCTTGAATCTATCCTTGTGTGTCCTAGCTACGATGACAGGCACAGCCACTGTGCCCAGCTGTTGGCTGAATTTTTTTACCTGGATTTGCTGACCTTGAGCTGGATTGTCAGTGGTTTTCTTTGGTAGATATGGGGATAGACTACTTTATATTGTTTGGATTTTCTCCCACCACTATAGATGCAGTGATGCCATGTTCCCACCCAGAGTAAGGAATATGGCATCTGTCCTCCACAGTCTCTGTACAAAGCATTACCCTATATGGAGGCGAGCTGTCCCTAGAAGAGCATGCAGGAAGAACCCTGGGGAACTAAGCAGATTGAAAAACAAGGCCCATTACAGGGTCTAGGGCCAATACCCATCAGACTGTTCCTGTATCTCAGGAAACCTGCACACCTGTGCTAAGGGTGCAACTTAAGTGGATGAAACCTGTACACCTGTAGGCTCTACCTTTCTTTCCTCCTCACCTCCTAGCCATCTGTGTTGAGATGCTACTGAGGCCCAATTAATGGCTGTACCTCAACTTGTCAGCCATCGGTGCTCTGCATCTTACTTGCTCACCCTAGCTCTCAGCAGGAGGCTGGCTTATCCCCACCACCTCCAAATATCAGACCCTCTTGAGGCTGTCAGACTTAGAGAAATAAATCTGTTAACTCCTAAGCCACCTTTCCATTTCGTTTTGAGCCTTCGCTAATGCAACAATTATTCTCTAGCTTTGAGAAATACTAACCTTGTTAAAATAAAGTCTGCCTTCATTGAAGTGGTATTCAGGAAGTTGGTAGTGGAGATAAGCGTGCAAGAGTGTTGATGCTCTGTGTGATTGGCAGGGATACGTGATGGAAGCGCTCCTGACCTTGGAAGCTGCTGTGGATAACTTGTCTGACTGCTTGAAGAACAGCGACCTCCTAACCGTGTTATCTCGGTGAGAATCTTCTTATTGACCTTCTGAAATCAAATTCACTATACTGAATATTTGGGAGAATATTTGAGCAGAATACCAACAACAAATCTAGTTTGTGAAGTTTACTTCTGACCTGAAAAAAGTATGCATAATTATTTTTTAAATTTGGGCTGAGTATCAGCTTCAACTCAGGGCCTGGGCACTGTCCCTTAGCTTTATCACTCAGGACTGGTGCTATTCGACTTGAGCCTACGCTCCCAGCTTTTTGGTGGTTAATTGGAGATGAAAGTTTCATAGACCTTTCTGTATTTTTCTAGCTTTAGTTGTATCATGAGACTATGTACTTGAGCAATTTCTGTTCTCTGTATGTAAGCACTAAAAACTATAAACTTTCCTCTCAACATTTGCTTTGCTGTATCCTTGAAGTTCCGGTGTATGTTTTCATTTTCATTGGATTGCAGGAACTTTCTGATTTTTCCCCTTATTTTTTCATGACCAGCTGTTATTAACTATGTATCATTCGGTCTCTTTTGCTGTTGAGTTCTTATTTAATACAATTGTGATCAGGTAGAATACAGGAAGTTTATCAACTTATTTGAAATTTTCCCAGGCATGTGTATCCTAGAATATGAAGACAGTTCCATGGACTGTTGAGAAAAATGTATATTGTGTGGATGCGGAGTGAAATATTCTGCAGATGTCGTCTATTAAGTCTACTTGGGTTATAGTGCCAGTTAAATCAGAGGTTTCATTGTTGACCTTTTGTTAACCTGTCCTTTGGTGACCGTGGGGTGTAAAACCCTCCCACTATTATCATATTGGGGTCTATCAGTTTTTGTAAATCTAAGAATGTTTAATATATTCACGTACTCCACTATTTGGTACATATGTATTGACCAGTGTAATTTCTTCTTCATGGATCATTCCTTTTATTAATATGAAATGTTCTTCTATATCTCTTCGTATTGATTTTGATTTGAAGTCTACTTTATCAGATATCAGTATGGCTACTCGGCTTTCTTGCAGGATACATTTGCTTCAAAGATCTTCTTCCATCCCTTCACTCATTTATCTTTGGCCATAAGATGTGCTTCTTGGATACAACAAATGTTTGGGTTTTGTTTTTTTAATCTAGGCTGTTGTTCTATGTCTTTTGACCAGATAATTGAGCCTTTTGATATTTAAAATTACTATAGAGATATATACCATATATCCTGCTATTTTGTTGTTTCTGTGTTTTTTGCTTCTTTCCTCTTACTGTTTTACTAAACTAATCCTCTAGTGGTTTTTATTCATGCTGTTTCTTTTATTTTTATTTTCTTCTCCTGATACATGCTTCTTTTTAGTCCTCTTTAGTGTTGGTTTCATGTTCATGAATTTCTTTAGTTTTTATTGATCATGGAAAGGTTTAGTTTCTCTGTAAATTGTGAATAATAGCTTTACTGAGTATATTAGTATCGGTTGACAGTTGTCATTCTGAACCAGAATTATGTCACTTCAGGTTCTTATTGCATTTAGAGTTTGCATTGAGGTATCTATAGTTCTTCTAAATCTTCTTTCCATTGTAGTGAAGTTCTCTCTTTGATTTTTCTGCCTTTAAAATTAATTCCTTATTTTGAAAGTCAAAAGATCTGACAACAGGGCTGGGAATGTGGCTTAGTGGTAGAGTGCTTGCCTAGCATACATGAATCCCTGTGTTCCATTCCTCAGTACCACATAAACAGAAAGGGCCAGAAATGGCACTGTGGCTCAAGTGGTAGAGCGCTAGCCTTGAGCAACAGAAGTTCAGGGACAGTGCCCAGGCCCTGAGTTCAAGCCCTAGGACTGGCAAAAAAAAAAAAAAAAAAAAAAAAGATTTTACTACAACGTGTCTGGGAGTATTTTTTCTCTAGTCTTCTCTGCTTGGAGTTTTGTATGTCTCTGTCAGATGGTTAAGATTCTCTTTCTTGAATTTGGGGACATTTTCTGTTTTTATTCTGCTGAAGATGTTTTCAGTGTCTTTAGTTTTTCATTCTTCTCCCTCATCTATTCCAATTATATGTAGTTTTGACCTTTTGGCAGTCCTCTAGTTCCTACCCCCCCTTTCTTCCCCCCTGTCCCTACCCTTCTACCCTGGGGCTTGAACTCAAGCCCTGGGCACTCTCCCTGAGCTTCTTTTGCTCCAGCCTAGCACTCTACCATTTGAGCCACTGCGCTATTTCCAGCTTTTTATATTTATGTGGGACTGAGGAATTGAACCCAGGGCTTCATGCATGCAAGGCAAGCACTCTACCACTAAGCCACCTTCCCAGCCTTCCAGTAGTTCTTGAATGTCCCTTTGGTCTGTTCTGAATATTTTTTAATGCCTTTGACTGTTCTAACTCCTCTGCTTTATCTTCAACCTCTGATGTCCTGATTTCAACTTCTTTTGTTCTACTGCCAAGGCTTTCTACTGTGCTTTGTAATAGGGAGATAGATCCCTTCATGCATCCTAGTTCTTTACTGATGGTTTTACTCATGTCCTTCATAGAGCTCTTCATGCTTTCTATAGATATCGCCTCTCATATCCTACATTTTCTTTTCTTTCTTTCTTTTCTTGAACTCAGAATCTAAGCACTTTTTTCCTCAAGGCTAGCACTACCACTTGAGATACAGGGCTATTTCCAGCTTTTTCTGTTTATGTGGTGCTGAGGAATCAAACCCAGGGCTTCATGCATGCAAGGCAAGCATTCTACCACTAAGCGACATTCCCAGCCCCATGTCCTACATTTTCTTCTTTATATCATCCCACTGTTTGTCCGACTTGTTTTGGTATTCTAGTTTTTTTAAGGATTTGCTCTCTTATTTTGTTAGGCACTTCTTTCATCATTGCTTTAATGAGTCTTTGGTATCTGTGAAGTCCTCCCACGTGTTGTTGTTGGTTTTTGAGGATGGCACATTATCTTGTGAATTTTGTGATATCTCTTGCTGTGATTTATACATCTGGATTCAGGGTTTGTGAAGGCCCTTCACTGTAGGTACAGATTTCCATCATGATGAGGAGCAGTGATGAGAGTTTAAGCATGGTGGTGAGGGTTGTTGCTGCCTTCTCCCTGGAGTCCTTTGAGGACTTGCAGTGACTTTTCCCCCTGCGGGGGGAAGAATGTGGAGGCCCTTTGTTAAGATGCCTCCCTTAGGCCTTCGGAGAGTGGTGAGGGCTGGGCATTTCTAGCCATTGTTTCTGTTGTTTTCCAAGCCTTCAGGTCCAAAGTTGTTGACCTCTGTCTTTCTGGTGGTTAGGTGGCCAAGCAGGTCTCAGAACCAAACAAAACCCTAAATATTATTTTTAAGTGGATAGATACAAGTTTATCTGAACCATAAAAAAATAGTTGGAATAAATGCTAACTTAAAGAAATCTCTACCTTAATATCTTTTTTTGTTCCTGACAATATTTTATAACCTATTTTAAATTTATTATTTCATGATTTTACAACTGAGATCATCTTCCTAGAAACTGAGTCAGTAAAAATATTATGCCTTTTGGAAGTTGTGTGTGTGTGTGTGTGTGTGCACGCATGCATGCATTCCATTTCTGGGGCTTGAATTCAGGGCCTGGGTACTGTCCCTGAGCTTTTTTGTTCAAGGCTAGTGCTCTACTTCTTGAGCCACAGCTCCACTTCAGGCTTTTGGGGCATTTAATTGGAGATAAGAGTCTCATAGACTTTCCTGCTCAAGCTGGCTTTGAACCATGATCCTCAGATAACAGCCTCCAGAGTAGTTAAGATTACAGGCATGAACCACTAATGCTCAGCTGTAACTTGTTTTATTCTTAAATTGATTTTTTGTGCTAGTACTGGGGCTTAAACTTGGGGCCTATGTGCTGTACCTTAGTTTTTTTTCTCTATAGTGTTCTACTACTTGAACCATACCTCCGCTTTCAACTTTTTAATAGTTAAGTTGGAAATAAAGTCTGACAGACTTTCCTACCTAATCTGGCTCTGAACCTGGATCCTTAGATCTCAGCTTCCCAAGTAGCTAAGATGACAGGTATGAGCCACCATGCCTGGCAAGTTGAACTACTATCAAACATATTTTTCTAAATGAACCTACAAACTTATCTAAGGCAGTAAAAATTGAACTAGAATTGACTTTTCAGCATAAGTAGACAAATAATTTTCACTAAATTTCAATAGGTAAAAAAATACCTTTGACACGAATATTTACTTTGCTCTCTATATTTGAGATTCCTGATCAGTTAACAGAATATTAAAATGTGTGCTCATCAGGTAAATTTTATTCCATAATTACTCCTGTCCAAATTTGAACCAAAAAAATGCTGATTGTTTGAGATCGGCCTTCAGTAAGTAGAGTCAAAATTAGGTTTTGTTTTTTATTCTGTAAGAGAAAGTTTTTCTTTTAGTTTTTTTGACAATACTGGGTCTGAACCCAGAGCCTACCTGGGCTGGTGCTCTACCATGTAACTCACACCAGCACCACTTTTGTTTGTGTTTTGTTTTTGAGAAGGGCATCCAAGTAACTTTGCTGGGACTGACCTCACAATCTCAATTCTATTGCCTCTACTTCTAGTAACTGGTGTTACATGCATGGGTTACCATGCCCAGTTCTTGTTAAACTCTCTGCTGAGGTTTATTTTTCATAGCTTTAAAGATAAGGAAAAGGAAGCTGGTAGAAACAGTATGCACTCTGGTGTTTTCTCGGTGGATTTTTGAGGACTGGCTTTTTAGGAAGCATGCTGGCAATCTATTGAACTTACCTATTTTTATACCCAGCTCTTCATCACCAGACTTAAGCTCCAGTGCTAAACTAACAGCAAGCAGGAAGAGCACAGGACAACTAAATGTGAACCCAGGAGCCACCAGTGGCAACCCCACGACCACAGAGAGGAGTCGACATCAAAGAAGCTTCTCTGTGCCCAAGAAGTTTGGAGTTGTGGACCGATCCTCCGACCCACCTCGAAGTGCCACATTGGATAGAATTCAGGCTTGTACCCAACAGGGCCTCTCCTCAAAAACCAGAAGTTCCTCCTCCTTGAAGGACAGTCTTACAGACCCATCCCACATAAACCACCCAACCAATCTCTTGGCAACCATATTCTGGGTCACAGTGGCCTTGATGGAGTCTGATTTTGAATTCGAATACCTCATGGCCTTGAGGCTGTTGAATCGACTGTTGGCACATATGCCACTCGATAAAGCTGAGAATCGAGAAAAACTTGAGAAGCTCCAGGCACAGCTCAAGTGGGCTGACTTCTCAGGGTTACAGCAGTTGCTGCTCAAAGGATTCACATCCCTCACCACCACAGACCTTACCCTGCAGCTCTTCAGCTTGCTCACACCAGTGTCTAAGGTATCCATGGTGGATTCATCACAAGCTATTGGTAAGTCCAACATCATTCCCTCATATAGTTTGTCTCCAGTGGAATAAGATGATAGGGACTTAGGTGATTTTAACAATTCTAACGGGAATATAGGTATGTTTGGTAGTCAGTGTTTTGCTTTTGGTCTTTTTGCTTTTTTTTTTTCTGTCCTAGTGTTAGAGCTTCAACTCAAGATTTGGAAATTTGTCCCTAAGCTTTTTTTGCTCAAAGCTGGTATTCTACTACTTGAGCCACACCTCCACTTTTGCCTTTTTGGTGGTTAATTATAAATGTGTCACATGGACTTTCATGCCTATGCTGGCTTTGAATTAAAACCCTCAGAGCTCAGCCTCCTGAGTATTACAGGATTCAGTCTGAGGATTACAGGTATTTGGTCTCACTTTTTTTTTCTTTCAAAATTCTATATGATGAGCTGTGATATGGTTCATTGGTAGATCACTTGCCTAGCACAGATACATGCACATGGCCCTGGATTTGAACTTCAGTACTGAAAAAAAAATATGTAAACTTTATTTACATTATACAAAATACTTTAAGGTAATATCAGAAAGGTCACAGAAATTATATATAAGATATTAGTGCTATTTTTATGCTCTCCAGATCAAGTTTCAGATACTGTTTATTTTTGCCTTACTCTTGTACGTTACTTAACTTCTAAATCTCTTCTTTTTCTTTGCTGTTCTTTTCCTCTTGAAATTTGTTTTTAATTAAGGAAGATCAACTTTTAACACCATAGTAAGTAGCCCAGAATCATACCAAGAAGTAGATTTTAACTCAGATATATCAAGCAATTCTTTCTCTTTATAAACTATGTGGCTATCCACTGATGGCTCACGCCTATAATCCTAACTACTCAGGAGGCTGATATAGGAGGTTTTAGGTTGGAAGCCATCTTGAAATGGTTATCTCCAACTAACCAGCAAAAAGGTGGAAGCAGAGGTGTTGCTAAAGTTGTGGAGCACCAGCCTTACGTGTAAAAATCAAGGGATGGAGAGTGTGAGGTCCCAAGTTCAAGCTCCTGTAATAGCAGTAAATAAATAAATAAATAATCATGTGACTATGACTTAAAAATAATTGGCCTGTGCATCATTGTTTCATTTCTGTCTGTGCCAATGAAACTGTACCCATAGTCCCTATTCTCAGTCAGTCCCTGGCAAGATGACCAGTGTCTGTTAAAATTGTATGTCTGGTTCAGTTCCTCCTTTGCAATTGTTGCCATTGTGGTTAAAATTTTATAATTATTTTCACAGATTTATTTTTGTCATATCATATTTAGGCTTCTTCAAAAGACTGTTTAGCCTCATCTGGGAATAAAATCTGTGAAATACCTTCCACTACACCAGTTAAAGCGTACTATACTCCGCTGTCTCCATTGTGTCTTCTCTCATCCAGGGTTTCCTCTGAATGTCTTATGTCTCCTGCCCCAACTGATCCAGCATTTTGAAAACCCCAATCAGTTCTGTAAGGACATAGCAGAAAGGATTGCTCAGGTATGTCTTATGGTTCTATGTTCAGGCCATCAGGAAGGCCATGCCAGGTAGGAATTACCACCTTAGAGAAGCAACGATCACCTCACCTAAAACTGCTAGTGCATCTCTGAGTGGCTAATCTAGCTGTCATCTTTGCCTACATTCTTAAGACAAGGGAAAAGAATTTTTGAAAATTGCATTAGCTAATTACTTAGCTAACCACTTCTGTAGTGACCAAAAAAATGTATGCCAGTCGACTTTGCAGACTGTCAGAACATATAGCAAAGTTGTTGATGTTTCTTCTAATCACCAGAAGACTGTCACCCTAATTGGTTCTGTTGCCTTAAAAGGTTTGCTTGGAAGAGAAAAACCCCAAACTTTCAAATCTTGCACATGTGATGACTCTTTATAAAACACACAGCTACACAAGGGACTGTGCCACGTGGGTCAATGTGGTCTGTCGCTATCTTCACGAAGCCTATGCCGACATAACCTTGAACATGATCACCTACCTTGCAGAGGTAAGTCCTCAACTAAGGATAGCCTGGCTCATAGCTTCCATCATCCACCTGTTAGACACTTGGTTTTTGTTTGTTGGTTGGTTGGTTTTGTTAAATCAGTCCTGCGGCTTGAACTCAAGCTCTGGGCACTGAGGTTCTTTTGCTCAAGGCTAGCACTCTGTCACTTGAACCCCAGAGCCACTCCAGCCTTTTCTCTTTATGTGGTACTGAGAAATCAAACCCAGGTCTTCATGCATGCAAGCACTCTATCACTTAACCACATTCCCAGCCTAGACACTTGTTTTTATTGTTAATTATGTATTATAATAGATACTAAAACAATCATTTTCCTTGCAACAAATCCATGAGTGCATTATATTCTTTTATAATACAGAATCTGAGGTTCAGCCAGGTTAACAATGTACCCCACTTTCAAGGCAGCAGAGCAAGCCTCCAGCTTTCTGTCAGTGCCTGGTAAAGATGAGAAAATGTTAGCCTGAATGTTCAGATTGTATTACAGAACTTCTTTGTGGCTTGAGATGTTAAATGGGTATTTATTCCAAATTACATAACACAGCTTACTTTTATTCTAAAATAAGCTTGCTATAATTATCTTTTGTATTTACAAAGCCAGAATCAAACTTTTATCATCACACCAATGAGTTTCTATCAAGTTAATCACAAGCCTGTTTCTCTGACTTCTGTGTGTGTTGGTGCTAAAACTACATAGCAGCAAAGATGATGAAATGTATTCATTTAGCACCTTCTGTCCCAACCATGAACACACAAGGTCCTGAAGTCTATGGGATCCATGGGTGATAGGTAACCACTAACTTATTTCAACAACTTTAGTCTTGTTTCGCCTTCTGCGATAAGAGTTTGCACAGTTTGTTATGGCATTTCCAAAGAGAATGGGGACATCTGTCCTAGCTTTTCTTTTAGTTATGTCACCAGTCCAAGTCTAAGTAGGTTAAAAATAATCATTATCACCAGAAGCTCATGCCACTTACTACTCCTCGTAAGTAGCTAAGATTACAGGCATCAGCCACTAGCACCCAGTTTCAGCATGTAATTTAACATTAACTTACACATTCATTTCCCTACAATTGAACATTTCAATTGCTTTATGATTTTTTACCATATAAATAATGTCTTGGCAAAAAAATCTTGTAGATAAATTATGCTATTTCTGGCTTGGAAACAATTCCTCAAAGTGTAATTTCTATTTCAAATGTGTGACCCTCAGCTGGACACCGGTGGTATAATCCTAGCTGCTTGGGAGATTGAGATCCGAGGATCTTGGTTCAAAGACAGCTGTGGCAATAAAGCCCGTGAAATTCCTATCTCTAATTGACTACCAAAAGTTCAGAAGTGAAACTGGGTGAGCTGTGGCTCAAGTGGTAGAGCACTATCCTGGACTTCAGAAGCTCAGAAACTGTGCCTAGGCTTTGGGTTCAAGCCCCAAGACTGGCACACGTGTGCACACGCGCACACACACACACGCACACACACACACACACACAGATATGATGCTCTATAGTGCCCTGACCTCAGTTGCCGAATCATCCAATTTACATCTCTATTGATATTCAACTACCCATTTCCTTAACTTCTTACCAATATTGAATATTATCAGTTGCTACTCTTTGCAGTTTAATGATTGACAAATTATTATATCTTTTGCTTTAATTTGTAATTTTTTGTATGGTGTTTTGGGGTTTTTGTTGTTGTTGTTGTTGTTGTTTTTGGCCAGTCCTAGGGCTTGAATTCAGGGGCTGGGCACTGTCGCTGAGCTTTGTCAGGATTTTTCTGAGTAGTTCGCTGCAGATAAGAGTTTCACAGACTTTCCTGCCTGGGCTGACTTCAAACCATGATCCTAGATCTCAGCCTCCTGAGGAGATAGGATTGACAGGTGTGAGCCACTGGTGTCCAACTTTTAATTTGTAATATTTGATGATTAGTATTGTTGGGTGCTTTCCTTTTGAGATTTTTTTGTTTGTTTTTTACATTTTATCGTGTGACTTTTCTCTGTGTCCTCAGAATTTTCACATTGCCTTCAGTGGCCTCTTCATGGCTTCCATAGTTAGGATTTTGTTTTGTGAAAGCATTGCAAAGCCTGGTGCTTCTCAGGGAAAATGGGGTTAGGGCTGACCGCTGGCTCCCCTTTCCACAGCTTCTGGAGAAAGGGCTCCCCAGTATGCAGCAGCCACTCCTCCAAGTGATCTACAGTCTGCTCAGCTACATGGACCTCTCTGTTGTTCCTGTGAAGCAGTTCAATGTGGAAGTTCTCAAGACCATTGAAAAATATGTGCAGGTGAGTGCTTGGATAGTGGCACTGGTTAGCCAGAACTATGGGAAGACTGGGTACCCAACCACATGGGCACCGGCCTACACACTCATTCCTTGATGCCATCAGTGTTCAGGATCACAGCCTGAGTGACATTCCTGAGGAGAAAGGCAGAATACGGCCTTGGCATGCTTATTTCTTCAGAGGACAAAGTTCTGCTTTTTAGGGCTCACAGGCTGTGCATTATTGTGAGGATCTGGCTGGTTATTCTGTGGTGAAAATTTCCACTTGGGGGTTAAGGAAACTGCAGTGAAGGAACTTGGATAAATGTACTTGAAAATATTCCAGCAAGCAGGCTAGGTACCAGTGGCTCATGCCTGTAATCCCAACAGCCCAAGAGACGGAGATCTAGAGGGTCTCCATTTGAAACTAGCCTAAGCAGAAAACACCCATGAAACTCCCATCTTCTATTAATCAGCAAAATGCTGGAGGGGAGGCATGACTCAAGTAGTAAACACTGGCTTAGTGAATGTGAGAGTCCTTGAGCTCAAAACCCCAGTACTGCCTGATGGCTCATGCCTATAAACTTAGCTACTCAGAAGGCTGAGATCTGAGGATGGCAGTTGGAAGCCAGCCCAGGCAGGAAAGTCTGTGAGACTCTAATCTCCAATAAACTACTCAAAAAATCCAGAAGTGGAATTGTGGCTCATGTGACAGAACACCAGCCTTGAGTAAAACAAACTCAGGGACAGAGCCCAGGCCTAGAGTTCAAGCCCCAGGGTCAGCAAAAAAAAAAAAAAAATACTGCCAAAGAAAAAGAAAATATTCTGTCAAACAACCAAAAAAATAGTTAGAAAAAAATTATTCATGATGTATAAATAATTGATGATGTACAATGGGGTTCATTATTGCTAATCTCTATTTCCATACCAAATAGCCTAAAAGTTTTAATACAATTAGGAACAAATAACCCAAGATACTAACACTAGGATCTCAATTAGTAGTGAGTGGAGCTGGTATTTGAAGCTGGCTCCAAAGCCAGCGGTTTTAGTTTCATTGTAGCAGCCACCTTCCCATCAGGACTCTGGTAAACATCAATAAACACCTGCACACTGCTAAAGTCATACCCTGAGATAAAACCAGAAATTTAAAATAGCAACCCAAACTACAAAAGGTTTCTAGAAACTTGGAAGTTAATCTGAAACACAGAACCTCAGACTGAAGCTGGAGGAGGCCACAGTTAACAACACCGACACCTTTTTCTCCAGATCTTAGATATTCCTTTTTTATCTTAATTTCACCAGCCATATGACTTACAGAACTTTTTCTTTAACTTTTAAAGTGATTTCTAAACTATCTTTTTCATTTTTCAAGGGCCACATTGTGGGCATCTGGTGACCACATCTTTCCGTGGTCCTATAGTATGTGGTCCATTTCTCTATGATCTGACAATGCCCACATTGCCTTAGGCCTGCCAATCATCTCTGATGCTTAGTGTTTTGCCTTGAACAATGATTAATTTCATTTTCAGAACATAATCTTCCTTGTGCATAATTTAACAAGGAAAGAAATATATAAGTGTAAAAAATCTATGTGCATCTGATCATATAAAATATTTATCAAAATGAAGAGGAAATGGAACAAGATTTTTTCTTTGCTGTTGTTTTCTGTTTTCCTTTTGTCATATTGGTTCATTTATCTGTCTTTAGGAGGGTACAGGGACACAGAAATGGTAGGACAAAGGGTGAACAAATGTAGCAGTGGTATTTACTAGACACTATATTAAAAATGAACCAGGCTCCAGGTGCACGTAGCTCAGGCCTGTAATCCTAGTTACTCAGGAGGGTGAGATCTGAGAATCACAGTTCAAAGCCAGCCTGGGCAGGAATGTCTGTAAGACTCTAATCTCCAATTAGCCACCAGAAAACTGGAAGTGGCACTGTGGCTCAAGGGGTAGCACACTTGCCTTGAGCTGAAGAGCTGAGGGACAGTGCCCAGGCCCAGAGTTCAAGCTCCATGACCGGGGGGGAAAAAAGAACTATGCAATTTGTGGGTGGGGATGGGAGGGAAAACTGAGAGGGAGGGAAGGGATGACATTTTTCAAAAAGAAATGTACTCTATCTGACTTAATGGAACTCTAACCCCACTATACATCTTTATAATAACAATAAAAAATTCATGAAAAGAAAAAATTATAATTTTCAACAAATTGGTTTACCTATGTTCAATATTTTAATTTCAGTCTGACCTACTTCAAAGGCCTGGTCAGACTGAGGCTTTTCAGGGAAACAAAGAAGGTAACACAAACTGAGTTTTTGATAAGCACTAAGAAAAGGAAAGGCCATCCAGGATTCTGGAATAGCATGAGGACAAGCATACAGGCTGAAGAGACTTGGCCTGGTTTAGGATACTCTGAGTTTTGAGTGTGAACTATACCCTTTCCACTAGAGGGTGCTCATTAAGAGATTTCAACAGAAAGGTGGCTTGGTCTACCAAGTTCTTGAAAGATCACTGTGGCTAGGGTCTTGAGGCCTGTTACAAGGCCCTTGATATAGTCCAGGCCAACCAGGAGAAGATTCAGCTGAGTTGCAAATCTGAATGGAAAGAATGGGACAGATTACTGGGACAAAAGGGTCTCATATCTAAAATATACCTGGAACTTAAAAAATAAAATCCCCCAACAACAAATCTTCAAAGAAACAACTGCCCAATAAATAAGTGGGCTAAAGACTTAAAGAGAAACTTCTCTGAAGAGGAAAGAAGGATGACCAATAGACACATGAAGAAATGCTCAACCTCCCTAGCCAGAAAAGAAATGCAAAACAAAACAACATTGAGATACCACCTCACCCCAGTTAGAATGGCTAAAATCAAGAACTCTAATAACAACAGATGCTGGAGGGGATGTGGACAGAAGGGAACATTACTGCATTGTTGGTGGGAGTGTAAACTTGTTCAACCACTTTGGAAAGCAGTATGGAGGTTCCTCAAAAGACTCCACATAGAGCTCCCCTATGACCCAGCAATCCCACTTTGGGGCATTTACCCAAATCATCACAAACAAGACCACACTAAAGCTACCAGCATAACTATGTTTATTGCAGCATTATTTACCATAGCTAAGATATGGAACCAACCCAGATGCCCCTCAGTAGATGAATGGATCAAGAAAATGTGGTGTATATACACAATGGAATTCTATGCCTCCATCAGAAAGAATGACATTGCCCCATTTGTTAGGAAATAGAAAGACTTGGGAAAAATTAAGTGAAGTATGCCAGGCCTAAAGAAACATAGGCCCCATGGTTTCCCTTATTTGCAATAACTAGTATATGTCTGAGTCAAGCAAAAAAGGTCAGATAAGTTGATGTTAGGGGAATGAACCCCAAGATAAATATTCAAATGTTTTTTTGTTTTTTTTCCTTTCATGCAATTGTTTCTAACATATTTATAAGATGATTTCTTTGTTGCTTTGTATGTCCCTCCCCCCCGGTATAACCCCTGCTTTTACTGTATGGGATGTTGGTATAATTTGTGGAGGGGAAGGGAAAAAACAAATCGTTAAAACAGAGATACAGGTGGACCCATTGCAACAATGAGATGTACAAGTCATTATGTCGAAAAATGAACTTTACGGGGCTGGGAAGGTGGCTCAGTGGTAGAGCGCTTGCCTTGCATGCCTGAGGCCCTGGGTTCAATTCCTCAGCACCACATAAGCAAAAAGAAAAAAGCTGGAAGTGGCGCTGTGGCTCAAGTGGTAGAGCTCTAGCCTTAAGCTGAAGAGCTGAGGAACAGCGTCCTGGTCCAGAATTCAGGCCCCACGACTGGACCCAAAAAAAAAAAGAAAAAGAAAAATGAACTTTACAACTTTGTTGGGGGAGTGGGGGGAGGATTGGGTGGGGGTAGGAGGGAGGATGGGAAGGGATGGGAAGGAGAAACAAAGGAGGAGGCTGCAATGCTTGATAAGAAATGTACTCATTAACTTGTCCATGTAAGTGTAACCCCTCTGTACAGTATTTTCACAATAAAAAAAAAAAAAAGAGAGAGAGAATGAACCCGAAAAAAAAAGAAAAAGAAATGTACTCGTTATCTTGCCCATGTAATTGTAACTCCTCTGTACGGTATTCTCACACTAAAAAAATAAAAATAAAAAATAAAAATAAAAAAGGTAGGAGAAGAGTTTGTAGTGGGGAGGGCAGTGAGACCACTCAGTCTATGGTGAAAATGTAAATGATTTTATTGAGCGAAAAGTGCTGATGCGCCTGGACCACACCTGGAGTTGGGATCCCAGGAAACAGTCCTGAGTGCCAGTCCACATGGGCTTTTAAGCATTTTGGGCTAGGGCGGGGAAAGGGGCAGGCTGGGTGTTGGTTTTAGCCAATGATTGTTACAAGAAATTCTCACCTAAAGTTTACATTTCCTGCCAAGGTTTTGCTGGTGGGAAGCAGGGGAATAGAACAAAGGGTGGTGACGGTTCAGCTCACTTTGGGTTAGGGTTAGGGCTCACATTGTTCAGAAAACAGAGAAATGGAGTTACAGAGTTACAATTACAGTTACTAGCTAAAATGGCTAGTTACCAGGGAAGTCTTATCCACAGCACACTTACACTTATATCTTCAAATCATTCATTATCCATTTTACACAATCCAAGTCAAATATTATATTCCATCTTTACTTCCTCTACCATATCAAGTTAAGGACTTTCAGATTATTGGATTGGGTAATGAAGACGATAAAAAGGTGAGGAGGAAAAGAAATCAAGATATGCAGGAAACAAATGGAATAGGGAGACCCAGAAAACTAAAAGGAAGAAAGAAGACTGGGACCTGGAGGTAGGAAGAACGTTGAGTAAGAGGCAATGTCACCAGCATAATAGGCCTTAGAGATATCTGTGGGAGGGTATGTCCACACTGGGGCTTGACCTCAAGGCTTTGTGCTGTCCTTAAGCTTTTTAATTCACAGCTGGCACTTTACTACTTGAGCCATCTCCACTTCTGGCTTTTTGCTGGTTAATTGGAGATAAGAGTCTCATAGGTTTTCCTGTCTGTATGGGCTTTGAACTGGAACCTTGGATCTCAGCCTCCTCAGTATCTAGGACTACAGGTATGAGCTGCCAGATCCTGGCTCTTAGGAACATTTTTTAAAATCAAATTAAGGAGACAGTGAGCACATTTGCAAAAGTGGTATCTTGTTTGAAACCCCAATTTACTAGAATGTGGCCAAAATGGATTGTTTCCTACATCTGGCTTATGTGTGTGTTTGTGTGTGTGTGTGTTTAAATATTTATATACATATGTGTATATACATATAGTATATATATACATATAGAATATATAATTAATATATGTATTAGTACATGTACACATGTACATTATATAATTTTTATATTTGCCCTTTACTTATCACTGACTTCTGACAGGTCATGAGAGGTTTCAATAGTGGCCCAGTAGATTACAAAAATGAAATAACTGTGTTGAATGACTTCAAATATTTTGTTTCATGCAGAGTGTTCACTGGAGAGAAGCTCTGAATATCTTGAAGCTGGTTGTTTCTCGATCGGCCAGTCTGGTGCTGCCTTCTTACCAGCACAGCGACCTGTCCAAGCTAGAGATACACCGAGTGTGGGCCAGTGCCTCTAAGGAGCTACCAGGAAAGACTCTGGATTTCCACTTCGACATTTCAGAGGTACTTGGCTGGGTGAACTCTATCTGTGCACTTGAACATAGATTGGTGGTGGAAAAGGTTATAAGTAGTTGCCTGGACAAATGCTAATTATTGTAAATGAATACTTCTGAGATCTAAGTTATGTTCTTTTAACAGAACATTTTAGGTTAAAAATGTGTTGAGAACCCAGAACCACTGATTCATACCTGTAATCCTAGCAATTCAGGAGACTGAGTTCTGAAGATCATGATTCAGAGCTAGCCTGTGCAGGAAAGTCCATAAGACTGATCTCCAATTAACCACCAAAACATTGGAAGTAGAATTGTGCCTCAAGTGGTAGAATGTTAGCCTTGAGGAAAAAAAAAACAACTCAGGGACCAGCACACACATACACAGAGAATGCTTAGAGTATTGAGCTTTCAGTTGGGAACTTAAAACAGAAACTGACCTCAGTTATTTAACAAAAATAATAATTAAAAATAGAATGATGAGCTTGGAATGTGGCTTAGTGGTAGAGTGCTTGCCTAGCATCCATGAAGCCCTGGATTCAATTCCTCAGTACCATATAAACAGAAAAAGCCAGAAGTATTACTGTGGCTCAAATGGTAGAATGCTAACCTTGAGCAAAAGAAGCTCAGAGTCTGTACCCAGTACCCCAGAGAATCTCAAATTCAAGACTAGCATGGGCTAAAAATTGAGATCTTATATGAAGGGGAAAAAAGCATGACCTTCCTTCATTATTTGTCTAATAATTATTGTATCATATCTTGTTATGCACAATCTATTTCCATGAACTATCACTAGACTAAGAAATGTCTGAAATTTGTAGCAATATGGTGGCTTCCCCAAGCCACAGTGATTTTTTTTTTTTTTTTTTTTTTTTTTTTTTTGCCAGTACTAGGGCTGGAACTCAGGACCTGAGCACTGTCCCTTAGCTTTTTTACTTAAGACTAATGTTCTACCACAGCTCTACCTTGACATTTTTTTTTTTGTTTTTTGGGGGGGTCCGGTCGTGGGGCCTGAACTCTGGGCCTGGGCACTGTCCCTCAGCTCTTCAGCTCAAGGCTAGCGCTCTACCACTTGAGCCACAATGCCACTTCCAGCTTTTTTCTTTTTGCTTTTGTGGTGCTGGGGAATCGAACCCAGGGCCTCAGGCATGCAAGGCAAGCGCTCTACCATTGAGCCACCTTCCCAGCCCCTACCTTGACATTTTTGTTGATTAATTAGAGATAAGAGTTTCTCCAACTTTCCTGCCTGCTTCAAGCAGCAATCCTCAGATCTCAGCTTCCAGAATAGCTAGAATTACAAGCATGAGCTACTGGCACATTGCTTGTAAAACATATAAAATTAGGTTATTGTCTTAAGTGAGAAAGAGAGATCCTAGCAGCCCAAACTAAGAAGTCAAGAAGAAAAGAAAAAGCAGAAAGTCACCAAATTGGTGATTTGGGGCAGTCTGTATTTAAGCATTTTGTAAGTCTAAGGAAGAAAATAACCTGGCTTCCAAGTTTTTATTACCCTCATGATACCTAAAAAGAAATTGGCTGGTGCGGCACCAGTGGCTCACACCTATAATACTAGCTACTCAGGATGCTGCAATCAGAGGATTGTGATTCAAAGCTAGACCAAGAAGGAAAGTTATGAGACTTACCTCCAACAAACAAAAAGCCAGAAATAGAAGGTGTGGCTCAAGTGATAGTGTGCCAGCCTTGCAGAAAGAAGTTCAAGGACAGCACCCAGGCCCTGAGCACAAGCTCCCAGACCAGGACCAAAAAAAGAGAGGGAGGGAGGAAGGGAAGAGAAGGGAAGGGAAGAAAAAAAAAACAAATTGTACCTTATTGGACTTTATAATCAAGGCCTGGTGGTACCATGTCTGGTGCATGGATCACTAATATATATTTCTGAAGCACTAACAAATGTATAAGCTCACTAAGAAATAACACAGAGCTGCTTACTATGGAACTCACTTGTATTATTAAATAGGTTGGCTTTTGTTATCCAATAGTATCCACTGATTTTTCACAGATAAAATACTGAATCAAATCAGATTCTATGTTACCCAAGGCCAGACCAGCATCTATATTTAGTATATAAATGATATTAATGGGGCTGGGAAGGTGGCTCAAGTGGTAGAGTGCTAGCCTTGAGCTGAAGAGCTGAGGGACAGTGCCCAGGCCCAGAGTTCAGGCCCCATGATCGGACCCCAAAAAAAATGATATTAATGTATTGATTCACCCCTTTGTATATAAATTATGTTTTAACACCATTAGGAGAGAAAGCTGTTTTTCTTGAGTTCATTCTCTTCTAAAACAAGTATAAAAATGGTGTGGGCAGTGAACCACATTCCTTAACTCAGAGACCCAGAACTGCTCCAGAGGGAGGGGCCTTGGGAGCCAGGATGAGAACTGCAGAACTGCTGGTTGCTCTCTGCCCCCTCAAGGCCCTATGATCTGATGTCTCAAGGAGAGACCAACTTGGAGCTAAAGTTTAAGAGATGCTGCCTACCAGGCCACCGACCCTGCTCTCAGAAAGAAAGAGAGATTTCTTAAGTGCTACCCAAGCCCCCTGCCATGACCTCATCTATTTAAATAATTGAAAAGAAATAAATTATTTAAGTAAAATTTTCAATTAATGAAAGCATATAAAACCAGGTATCAGTGGCTCACACCTGTAGTACTAGCTACTCAGGAGACTGAGATCTGAGAATCATAGTTCAAAGCCATCCCTGGGCAGGAAAATCTGTGAGATACTTATTTCCAATTGACTACCAAAAAATAGGAAATGGTGCTGTGGCTCAAAGTGGTAGAGCACTAGCCTTGAGCAAAAGAAGCTCAGGGACATTTCCCAGACTCTGAGTTCAAGGCCCACTACTGACAGAAAAATAAAACTAGATAGATAGATAGATAGATAGATAGATAGATAGATAGATAGATAGATAGATGATTAAAGGTAGGAGAGGTAAGATGGAATTTTTAATCCTTTGTTCTAAGGAACTCTCTCAGGATTAAACACCTAAAACCTTACTAATGTTTTCTTGTCATTACCAGTGGCTTACAAAACATATTGAAAGATAAGTCATTACACTTGCTTCCTGCTGCTTAAGGAGTATGGGAAAACATTGGAAATGCAAAATGATACAGAGTATTTATTTGGATGTGGGGAATAACCAGTCTATGAATAGCAATGAATTTCTCCAACCTGAGTATTATTCATTCCATCAGTTTTTGGTTTCTTCTATGTAGATTCCTTATCCCACAGATCTCTGTGTGTGTGTGTGTGTGTGTGTGTGTGTGTGTGTGTGTGTGTGTGTGTACATACATATATGTCAGTACTGGGGCTTGAACTCAGGGCCTCACAAAGGCTTTCTCAACACTAGCATTGTACCACTTAAGCCACACTTTTATTTCTGTATACCACAGAATTTTTTTTCTTTGCCAGTACTGGGGCTTGAACTTGGCCTGAGCACTGTGCCTCAGCTTTTGTGCTCAAGGCTAATGTTCTATCTCTTTGAGCCACAGTACCATTTCTGGCTTTTTGATAGTTAATTGAAGATAAGAATCTCACAGATTTTACTGCCTATGCTGGCTTTGAACCAAGATCCTCAGATTTCAGCCTCCTGAGTAGCTATGATTATAGGCATGAGCCACTGATACGTGGCTACCATCAAGTCATTAATGAGACAGAATAATGTGTGCTTTTGCATTCCTTTCTCAAGACACCAATCATTGGGAGGCGATATGATGAACTCCAGAATTCTTCTGGGCATGATGGGAAACCCAGGGCCATGGCAGTCACCAGGAGTGCATCATCCACCTCTTCAGGCTCCAACTCCAACGTCCTTGTTCCTGTGAGCTGGAAAAGACCCCAGTATTCTCAGGTAGACAATTGTAGGCATGGAGCATTGGAATGGAGTTTAGGGGATCTATAGAGCCCCACTGCCCATGTGATTCTGGATCCCTCCCTTCCCACCATCCCACTGACCATCTAGACCACAGTGCTTCCATGAGGGCTCACAGCATCCCAAGCACACTCACTTTTATCTTTGGACAGCTCATTGTGTTGACTTGAAAGCTGGCTCTGTTGCCTCTCCCCACTGGCTGGAGTTCTCACAACACTTAGAAAAATCTGATCTTTTGCCAAGTGCTGGTGGCTCACGCCTGTAATCCTAGCTACGCATGAGGCTGAGATCTGAGGATCACGGTTTAAAGCCAGCATGAGCAGAAAAGTCTGTGACACTCTTATCTCCAAATAAACACCTCAACACTAGAAGCGATGCTGTGGCTCATGGTGGAACAGTAGTAGCCCTCAGCAAATGAACTCAGGGACAATGCCCAGGCCCTAAGTTCAAGCCCCAAGACAAAAAAAGAAAAAAGAAAACAAAATCTGGGGCTGGGAAGGTGGCTCGGGGGTAGAGTGCTTGCCTCGCATGCATGAGGCCCTGGGTTCGATCCCTCAGCACCACAGAAATGGAAAAGGCTGGAAGTGGCGCTGTGGCTCAAGTGGTGAGTCCTAGCCTTGAGCTGAAGAGTGCAGGGACAGTGCCCAGGCCTAGAGTTCAGGCCCCACAACCAACAAAAAAAGAAAAAAGAAAAGAGAAAGAAAATCTGATCTTTCATATGAAAGCCCTTCAAAGAAATCCTGCCCTTCCACCACTCAGAATCTTATCTCCAAATAACTTATCCATCATTTTCAACCAGTTCTACGGTGCTTCATCAGCCTTAGTACAAACACAATGAATGTGAGCCTGACTTTGGATTCTCTTAATAATCATGGCTTGAAAAAAATGAAAACAGGCAAAAAAAAACCCATTATAGTTAACCTACAAAGTCTAAAATACTGCTTCAGCATGGTCTTGGTACTTTATCAATGACCTGTTTCACATGTGTATTCTGCAACTCAATTCACCATGGCCCCACTTCCAGCAGTCACCTTTCTTCTGTACTAGTGCCTACAGTATTGGGGCAGGTCTGCTCCCAGAACCCCATAATGGAAAATGAAAACTTGCCTGTGTTTCCTTTCCAGAAGAGAACAAAAGAAAAGTTGGTGCACGTCCTTTCTCTGTGTGGCCAAGAAGTAGGACTAAGCAAAAACCCCTCGGTAAGTTTCATCTCCAATTAACCAGTAAAACGCTTGAATTGGGGTATGCAGAGTGTCAGCCTTGGGTACTGAATTGAAAACCCAGTACTAACAGAAAAGAGAGAAAAGAAAATGATGACAAATTAACAAAAATGCTATTATTAACAAAATGACTATTAACAAAAATACTATTAAATGATAGATTAGTCATGTTTTTTTCTCATATAAATTTCACTAGTATAATAACACCAAGCTTTTGACTACACCAAAGACTGATGTATATATGTTTCTGAAACTTGTAAAATTCAGACTACTCAAATTGTGAGTGTGAGCATCTCCTAGCATGTTTTAGCAGAATTGGTAAGCTTCTTGGGTCTGGTTTCACTATATAGTGCAATTGTTTAATTTTCCACATTAAAACTTTTCCAAGGGCTGGGGATATGGCTCAAGTGGTAAACATCTACCTAGCAATGCAAGGCCCTGAGTTCAAACTCCAATACTGAAAAAAGTAAACACACACCCACAAAATTTTTTTTTGGTTGGTCCTGGGGCTTGAACTCTGGGCCTTAGCGCTGTCCTCAGCACTTCAGCTTAAGGCTAGAGCTCTACCACTTGAGCCACAGAGCCACTTCTGGTCTTCTGGTGGTTTTATCGGAGATGAGAGTCTCATAGATTTCCTACCCAGGCTGGCTTTGAACTGTGATTCTCAGAACTCAGCCTCCTGAGTAGCTAGGATTACAGGTGTGAGCCACTAGCACCCAGCTAAAAATTCACTTTTAAATAGAAAGGTTAAGGTCACAGCAAGCCAGGAACATGATGTCCTTCCATTGCTGGCACAAGGTGGCACAAAGAGAGACTTTGTAACAACAAAAAGAAAAGAAAACGAAGGAAGGAAGGAAGGGAGGGAGGGAGAGAGGAAGGAAGAGAGGGAGGGAGGGAGGGAGGGAGGGAAGGAGGGAGGGAGGGAGGGAGGGAGGGAGGGAGGGAGGGAGGGGAAAAAAACAGTACAGATCAGTAAGGTTTCATCTGTACACTGAAACCAAGTTTAGTCTTTCTTTCCTAGAAATGCACCTTTATAATTTCCAAAAAAATATCACAAACTAAGTAATTGGCCAAATAAATTAGGAATTAACAGATTTCTCTGTGGATCTGTTTGTAAAATTCCAAATGTATCTATTTATGTAGTTCGTGAGTGGGTAGACACTCCTAAATAGTTCAAGTATAAATTGATATTTCTTTTGGGAAAGCAACTAGCCATCAGCTAAATTTGGCCTCTCTATGAGTCATCCTTTTGGTGGTATTGATGAGTGGGGTTTGCTGCTGTTCCTCTGATATTACTACAGGCAGGGGACCAAGGCAGGAGGGGCAGACACATTTCGAAGCCCATAATGAAGAGAATTCAGGGCTTTTGCCTTGCAATGGCCCAGCCAGCCATGGCTCTCTTTTGTTGCCTTTGTAGGTAGCAGCCTCCTAAAGATTCATACTGTCTGCTCCTCTACTGAGGCCTCACCCACTAGAAATACTTTCCTAGAGCACTTTATGAATAAGACAGGCAGCACTGACTAGAAATGAGAAATGGGAATTCTAGCCTGTCTTCTTGCCTTGACTACTCCAGGGACTCTGTGTCTCACATCCCAGTCCAATCCTAGTTCCAGACTCTGCCATGACAGTCTCATGACAATACAGGTTTAGTAGCCCTTATCTGAAATACTTGGGACTAGAAGTATCTCAGATTTCAGCCTGGGGATTTGGATATAGTTGCATAGACTGAGATAGTATCCCCAATCTAAAAACCCAGAATTCTCTAAAACTTTTTTTCCCAAAAATTTTTAAACTTTTTTTTATTGAGCATGTCAACACTGAGAAAGTTTCCAATTTCAGAGCCTTTCAGATTTTGGATTTTTTTCCAGAGGTTTTCTGGGCCACTCAGGCTATGTTGTATGTATAATGATTGTTCGTCAACACTAGAGCAGCAATACAACACCTGAAGTTCATTCAGTCTTGTTACTTAATTCTTATCAATGATTTGCATATTTTTCAATGACGATGAGGCCATATGTTAATTTTATTTCATACCCATGTCTGGTGGAGATTGGCTAGGAAAGAAAATATTTCACTTCATTCACAGGGTATTATTTCTGAAATATTTAAATGGCCCAGTGGGAAGAACCTAAACACATTAGTTTTGTACTTTTGGGCTTTAATATCTACTTACTATTACTATTGTTGTTGTTAAATTATATTTGTAGTGTGAGGGGGTTTCACAGTGATATTTCCATATGTGCATACAGTATAATTTGGCTTTGGTTTATTCTTGCAAGTTCCTGGATTATCTCTATAGAAAAGAAAAGAAAAAAGAAAAGGAAAGGAAGGAAGGAAGGAGCCATATGCTGGTGGTTCATACTTGTAATCCTAGCTACTCAGAAGAGGCTGAGATCTTGTTGTCCAAAGCTAGCTGGGGCAGGAAAGACCACGAGACTCTTATCTCTAGTAAACTACTCAGAAAAAGCTGGAAGTGGCGCTGTGGCTCAAGTGGTAGAGAGCTAGCCTTGAGCACAAAGAGTCTCAGAGAAAGTGCCCAGGCCCAGAGTTCAAGCCAAAAAAAAAAAAAAAAAGATTTAAATCCTTTGCTCTCCTGGGTTATACTACAAAAAGAAAGTATTGGGCTGGGAAGGTGGCTTAGTGGTAGAGTGTTTGCCTCACATACATGAGGCCCTGGGTTCGATTCATCAGCACCACATAAGCAGAAAAACGCCAGAACTGGTATTGTGGCTCAAGTGGTAGGACACTAGCCTTCAGCTAAAGAGCTGAGGGACAGTGCGCAGGCGCAGAGTTCAGCCCCCAGGACGGACAAAAAAAATTATTGGCATAGTCCTTAAAATACAAATTTGATTGTGTGTGTGAATGTGTACAATCTCTAATCTCAGTCATCTCGGGAACAGTGGAAAATTTTAGCTACTCCAGTTTGTGACTGCATGCTCATTTGTTTTACACACACACACACACACACACACACACACACACACACACACACACACACACACACACACACACACACACACACACACACACACACACAGGGTCCCATCTTATCTATTAAGAGGCAACCAGTCAAACTTTTGAACATTTTCCTGGTGCATGAACTTGCGTGTCTGTGACGAGTTCAATCCAAAGGCACCTGTCCAACATAAATAATGAAAGAACATTCTAAAAATATCCACTTAAGGAATTAGGTGTGTACTGGAAATTCAGTGCTACAAGAAGCCAATTAACATTTCTCCTAACATAAACAAGCAGAGGGAGACGGATGTCTCAAGAAAGAGCTCTCTTGATTCACAGGTGATTTTTTCCTCGTGTGGGGACCTGGACCTGCTGGAGCATCAGACGAGCCTGGTGTCCTCAGAGGACGGAGCCCGGGAGCAGGAGAACATGGATGACACCAACAGCGAACAGCAGTTCAGAGTCTTCAGGGACTTTGATTTCCTCGATGTGGAGTTGGAAGATGGAGAGGTACAGCATATTCTCTGTATAATAATAATAATAATAATAATCCTCTCAGCATGTTCTTCACTAACCAAACCATGGCTGATTCTGGAGCAAGGTTTTTAATTGGAAAACTGCAAACTGTATTTAGAATCAACTTTTATTCAGAGTACAGCTGCTTAGCTATAGCAAAAATTACCACACCCTTCCTGTCTGCACCCATGGCAAAAGCTGCCAACTTATTACTAAATGGCAAAGATCTGAGTTGTAATGACCACACAAAGACTGTGTGTGTGTATGTGTGTGTGTGTGTGTGTGTGTGTGAGAGAGAGAGAGAGAGAGAGAGAGAGAGAGAGAGAGAGAGAGAGTCTCCAGAAGGGAACTCAAAAACACTGAAGATCTTAGCCTGATCACTGGCACCTAGCTAAAATATGCTAGGCATTTAATTATTTTAAATGTAAAGTTGCTCTAATTCAGTGATTTCAAAGCTTGCCTGCTTCAACATGAGATCAGATCAGATTTTTGTGCTACGTTTGATGAAATGATTAGCAGTTAAAATATAAAGTACAGGAGGGGCAAGACAGAGAGGAGGAAAGAGAGAGAGGAGCTCTTTGCTCTGTTTTAGTGGCTGAATTCAAGTCTCAGCAGGCACATGTAGATGTGTTGATCTTGAATGATAATCATGGTAATAAGATGCCTTCTGCTATGAATCATGTGTCTGAAACAGTGTCTGGAAGGAGTAGCAATGCTGTCAGTTACCCTCATTTCTATAGCTCAGGGGCTTACTGCAGCAAAGAAGCAGTCATTTTCTCATGAATGAAAACTCAATTCACTTTTGGTGAGATTGGCTCATATAAAGGTGCTTGGTACTGAGCCTGGCACATGGTGGTGGCATACAACCTTGGTCAGATTTTGTGCAACTAAACATGCTGAATTTTCCAAAGGGCTTTCTGCTGGTCTTTTTTATATGTCTGCATGCCAGTACTGGAGCTTGAGCTCAAGGCCTGGGTTCTGTTTCATAGCTTTTGCACTCAAGTCTATTGCTCTACCACTTGAGCCATAGCTCCAATATCAGCTTTTTGCTGGTTAACTGGAGATAAGAATTGCAAGTACTTTTCTAATCTGGCTGGCTTTGAACTCTGATTCTCAGATCTCAGCCTCCTTAGTAGCTAGAATTACAGGTATGAGTCACCAATGCCTGCTAGGCCTCTACTGGTTTTATAATTAAAACAGAAGCTTCAATTCAAGATTCATTATATCTTATGGCAGGAAGTCAACCCTACTGTAACTATAAGTTTGTGGAGAAACAATACTTCAAATAGCTTCCCTAAATGTACATGACTTCTCCAGGCACCACAGGCTCACACCTGTAATCCTAGCTACTCAGGGGGCTGAGATCTGAGACTTGCAGTTCAAAGCCAACCCAGGCAGTCCATGAGATTCTTATCTCCAGTTAACCACCAAAAAAACTAGAAGTGGTGCTATGGCTCAAAGTGGTAGAGCTCTAGCCTTAAGCAAAAAAGCTCAGGGACAGTTCCTAAACCCTGAGTTCAAGCCCCATGATCAACAAGAAAATAACAAAAGTATATGACTGCATGCCAGATGCCAGTGGCTCATGCCTCTAATCCTAACTACTCAGGAAGCTGAGATCTGAGCATCATGGTTCTGAAGCCAGCTCAGACAGGGAAGTCCATGAGAATCTTATTTTCCACTAAACTACAAACAAAAAAAACAAAAACAGACATGGAGCTCAAGTAGTAGAGCACTAGCCTTGAGCAGAAAGAAGCTCAGGGACAACACCAACGCCCTGAGTTTAAGCCCGAGGACTGGCACTAAAAAAAGGAAAAGCATATGGCTGCTGACCAGCTAGCTTTGTGTAGCTGAGGCTTGAGAGCTGCCTATTGTCACCTTCCCTAGCTATGAGTACCCTGATGTCTGCAGTAGGCGAGATGTACCCATGTTTGCAGATGAACAGTGTTTCTTCCGTGATTATTCCACTGGAAGTCACACTGATCAGACCCAGTTTGTAAAGAGCATAAAAGCGCTGGCTGAGGCAGGGGTCACACTCCATGATAGAGTACACATCCAGCATCGGCAAGGCTCTGGGTTCCATTTCCAGCACTAGAAAACAGAAAGAATAACAAACAGCTAAAAGCAGAGCGAGCAAGGCATGCTTCAAATAAGGACCATCTTAAATTTCACTTTAGAGGGTTCTGGAACCAATAAAAAGGATTGCAGAGGTTTCTATTGACCATAATTAGTAAAAGAGAAAACATTCAGTAAGGGCACTTACTCCTGCCCTAGCAAGCATAAGTCCCTGAGTTCAAGCCTCAGTACCACCATCAAAAAGGGGGCAGTGGGGCGGGGGTAGGGGGAAAGGAGCTCAACAATCTAAAGCAAAATATGCACCTGCTTTAAATACTTACTATGTGCTTCTGAGCCAGAGCTGAGTGCTAAGCTAAGGTTAAAAGATAGTTCTCTGATCTGTAGCTGACCAAATGTTGTTCTTAGCTAGAAATGACCCTCTTCATGCCAAACACCCTCTTCATGCCAAACTTAAACTAGAGAAGAAAACTGACAGAATAAGAAATATATAATTTTCCTGTCTCAGCCAGATGAAAACATTCTGCTGAGCAACCTAGCAGGAATGATACAAAGTGGAGGAATCAATTTCAGAGCAATTAATAAACATAATTTCTATTAAGGGTGGAGGCTTAATCTGAGGCATCTGGGGCTCAAGCATGTAATCCTAGCTGATGAGGAGGCTGAGATCTGAAAATGGCAGTTCAAAGCCACCTTGAACAGAAAAATCCATGAGACTCTTTTCTCCAATTAACCAGCAAAAAAATGTCGTAGGGAGATGTGGTTAAAGTGGTAGAGTGCCAGCCTTGAGTAGAAAATGTCAAGGCAAGCAGCCCAGAGTTAAAGCTCCAATACTGGCACAGAAAAAAAAGAAGGTGGGGCTAGGATTGATGTAGTTCAGTGATAGAGTAACTTAGCACCTGTGTTCCTATTTATCTAGCATAACAAAAACAAACTACTAAAAATCATTCCATCTCAACATCTTTACAATAATTTTTTTTTTTAAAAATCAGTCCATCAATAAAGGTAAGAAAGGAGAGAGGAAGGAAGGAAGAAGGAAGGAAGGGAGGAAGGAAAGAAGGGAAGGAGGATTAGGAAAGAAAGGAGTGAGGAAGAGAAAGGGAGGGAAGAAAAATAGAGGGGAGAGAGAGAAAAAAATACAAAGCAAACAGGCAGATGGTGGCTGGGGTTTGGCCCAGTGGAAAGGGAAAGAGGGACTGGAAAGAGGAACAATGTTTCTTTCTTTAAAAAAAAACAACAACAAGTATACTAGTATTTTCCAGGTACAAGTAAGAACAAATAGAGATCATTTTGTCTTTTGTGATTAAGCTGTTGTAAGAAACTCAAGGGAATGAGAGTGCACTTTATCCAAATAAAATAATTTGAAAGCCAGAGCACATCTGTATTCTTAGAGGCTTGAAACAAGAAGCTGAGGCAGAATAGTTGTTTGGCCCTCAGAGTTCTAGTTAAGCTGAGATAGCAGAGCAAGACTGCCCATCATGCATGGATGGATGGATGGATGGATGGATGGATGGATGGATGGATGGATGGATGGATGGATGGATAATAGAGATAGACCGATACATACATACATACATACATACATACATACATGATGATAGATGGTAGACACACCAGTTGAGAATGTCTTACTACTTCTAAACATTATAGTAAATGATACCCAGAGCAGTACAATTTAAAGCATTTGAGCTTCAGAATCCATCAGCTCCAAGTTTGACTCCCAATTCTGCAAGTGATCTAGCCATATGGCTTAAGCATGGGTTTAGTTCCTTTTGGTTTCTACGTGCCCATTTGTCCAACAAGCATACTGAAACACGAATAAAGCCTTGCAGAGCTTCTAGTATCGTGTCAGAAGTATGACTGGTGTTCTCCAGCCCTTGTACTCACATCGGTAAAGAATTAGGTTTTATCCTTCTTGGAGAAAATCAAGTATATTGAACTTCTCAAGAAGAGCACCATTGTCAAAAAAGAAATATGAGTCATTTTTGTCGTGTCTATTATTCACTAAACAGTCTGGGAAGTTCATGGGTAATATCTGTAGAAGTTTTTGCCCTTAAACTTTTCAGAATCTTTTAAGGTGTCATGTCTTTGCTATTAATTGCGCATCCACAGTGAGCATTGTGATTACAGACACTTTGAGCTTTGTGAAAAGCGTCAGGTGATTCCCACCTTTTTTTTCTAGTTGATGACCCTCTTTCATTTACTTGTGACATTCAACAGTTTCCTCAGGAATAATTCTTTAGGCATTCAAAAGCAAAAGTATTGAGGACAAAGTAGTCACAGAAAGCAAAGCTACTTCAGAAACTGTGTCTATGATTTATTATCCCGACTATATCACTCACCATTAAGAAGTGCAACATTTCTGATGTTTAATCATAATTTTTCTCTTTGGAGGTAATACATATTTCACCTTTTTCAGAATTTGCATCTACTGAAGTATATATTGTTAGCACTGTTGTGTTAAAGCTAAGACAAATGCATTTGAATATCTTATGTCATCATTTTAAATAGACCTTTTATTTGTTTTTTTGCCCATTCTGTCTGCTCCCCAGGAACTCCAGGTAAGATGATGCTATTTTTAATTCTGATGTGCTAGTAGATGTTTGGCATCATTGCAGATTTATAACAATGTAATTGCTTTTTTCCTTCCTTCCAGCAAGCATATGCTTATTTGCGTGTATATTTCTGTTTAGATGTGTGTGATTTGAGATATTTGTTCTTGGCTGCTCTAGTATAGATATATTTTCTAAAAACTAGAAATGCAGGATTTAAAAAAAAAAAGTCTTCATATGTATAGTTCTGGAAGTTGCATGATGATATCTCTTGAGAAACAGTGGTGTTTCCAATGTAATTCATGGAAATCCTACATTTTCTCATGAAGCAACTAAAACTGGATGAGTTTGGTTGCTAAATTATTTTATCGAGTGAAACTGGGCTAGGGGTGTGATTCAGTGGTCCTATATGTGCTTAGACCCTAGGTTCTAGCCCAATCTCTCTCTCTCTCTCTCTCTTTCTCTCTCTCTCTCTCTCTCTCTTTCACACACACACACACACACACACACACACACACACACACACACACACACACACACACACACACACACACACACACACACACACACACACACACACACATACATCTGAAGCCTGAGGCTAATGATATACCATATTTGCTTTTAATGAAATCTTTTTGTTTTCTAAAAATTGGAAAATATCTCCGTATGGTGACTAGATAAATTTTCATCTAAACCAAAAAGAGTAAAATAATAATGAACACCTAGATATAATTGGCATAAACCAAGGCCAGCCTTAGAAAATTGACTTATAATCACTCTATGGCTGTCATATCAGAAACAACTCCAGGAAGTTTCATTTGGGGGAACGTACTTGATCACATACACTCCTTCAACAATACCTTTTGGATTAGGGGTATGGCTTAGTGGTAGAATGCATCCTTAGCCTACATAAAGCCCTGGCTTCCATCCTTAGTACCACCCATAAGATAATTCTTTTTGAATATTTCTATTTGAATATTTCTAACATTTCTAGAGTATTTGTTAATAAATGTCTATCCCAGTGTAAGTCCTGTGTGCTACATTTTAGCTTGATAACCATATGTACACCCAGCCATCCTTTACATTTTCTCACATAGTATCTGCCATTCTCAGTAAAACACTATTTGACTTTTAACTTTTTATGAATGAAAATGCAAATCTGACATTTGGGGAAAGGCAGGATGGAGGGTGGCTGCATCAGGGGTGTGTCCCTGTGCCATTCACCAAAGCCTGGCCTATGACTTCATCAACATAGACTTTTTTGAGGTGTGCTCAGGATTGAACCAGGCCTCACATAAGTTCTAACCATGCACCACCACCACCCCAGCCCCTGTCACCGGGGACTTGAAACTAGAGTGATATTATCTACACTAGCTCAGGAAAGTTAACCAGGGACAGTTTTGATGCCTTTGCCTCTAACAAGGCTGTTGTATTTTCAACCAGAACAGATCTTATTCCTGCAAGAACTGCTTTCCCTGTCTCCCTGTCATCATGCTCAATGAGCACTCACTAGAGCTTCCTCCAAGTCAACAGTAGCAACCATCTGTGTCCTTCACAATGTACTCATACCCTAGACATCTATGTTGTTTGGGAGGTTTGTGACTGTGCCTTTAGATCATTGTAAGAGAAAACTGTTGCTTAAGAGTTAATGCAACCCATCAGTTCATTTAGTACAAGGATATCTATTTTGTGACTTTGTATATTTCTTGCAGTGATTTTTTTTCCATTCTTGTATGTCTTTTTTATCTTTTTTTCCTTTCTTCACATATTGAATTTTCCTTTTTTCCAAAGACTTCTTACTCTTACATATTTTTCTATTTTTCTACTGTAAGTTATTTATAAAAATCAATGTAGCATTAGTCTTTTCCACCATTTAAAAAAAAAGTGATTACTGGGGCTGGGAAGGTGGCTCAGTGGTAGAGTGCTTGCCTTGCATGCCTGAGGCCCTGAGTTCGATTCCTCAGCACCACATAAGCAAAAAGAAAAAAGCCGGAAGTGTGGGTCAAGTGGTAGAGTGCTAGCCTTGAGCTGAAGAGCTGAGGGACAGGCCCAGGCCCCACGACCGGACCCAAAAAAAAAAAAAAAATGATTACTTATCACAGCAAACAAAGGTAAAATCAAACACAAGTTCAATGTCCCTTAACCAAAATGCTTATAACCATTTCAGATTTAGGAATTTTTTTCCTTTTGGATTTGGTTTTTGTTTTGTTTCAAATTTTGGATTTTTGCATACACAATGAGATAACTTAGAGATAGGCCCCAAATATCAACACAAAACTTCCTATATGCTTTATACATATGCATAACCTCTGGAGGTAATTCTCTACAGTATTTTTAGGTATTCTGTGTTCTGACTGTCAACTGATCGTATGAGATCCAGTGTGAAATTTTCCACTTGAGACATGATTGTACTTCAGATGGTTTGGATTTGGGAGACTTCGGACTTTGGAATGCAGAAACCTGAAGTCAAGCTATAGATAAAGATGAGACAGCAGATACAGAGGATGAAGTCTTCTGGGTCTGCTGGCCTTGTGATCAAATGCCCTGATAGCTGTCATGATGGGGAGGAGTAATGATAACCTTGGTACTATCCAGAATAACATGTTTAGGATACTTACCTATTCCCTTCACCCACCAACAGCTAAAACAAACTTTAGAAAAGCTAAGCAGCTGATACCACAGATCTGTGATAACAGTAAATGTTTTATTAGGAACCAAAAACAATAGACTGAAACCAGAAGAAAAGGAACAAGTGTAATACTAAATTTAACCATCATTCCCATTTCTCATATGATTACACTGTTCACTGAACTCTCATCAGGAAAGTTACCTTATTTCAGTCAATCATTATGCTGTGCTTCAAATTACCCAAAAAAAATGAACATTGCATCAGTGGCTCATGCCTGTAATTCTAACTACTCAGATCTGCGTATCTGACTATCTGAGATCTGAGTATCAAGGTTTGAAAACAGCCCAGGCAGAAAAGTCCAAAACTCTTACTTCTACTTAGCCAGCCAAAATCCAGAAGTGCTGCTGTGGCTCAAGTGGTAGAGTACCATCCTTGGGAAAAAAAAAAAAAACAAGAGTGTGGGATCCTGAGTTCAAGCCCCCAGTCTCAATACTGGCACAGACACAAAAATGATAAGTGAAAGATTGTAGAGCTACATTTTATTCAAATTGTGTTTTTCTTTAGGTTAAAATTTGCTTATCAGTGAAATGAAGAATACCCCTTTCCTTTATTTCTTTCCTAACAGAGAAAAAACCCAAATTCAATTGTACAAAAAAAAAAAAATTAATACTAAGCAACTTTGTTTAGTGTCTGATGAAGTATAGAGAAAGAAACCAAGAGCTTTAACACTTACATGGCCATTTCAACCAGTGGTCAGTAAATCAGAATGTATAATTGGGCAATAATCTTTCTTTCAGGAAATTAACTAGTTTCAAGTTTGGGACAATTATTTTAAAAAACACGTCTAAAGCAAAAGCAAAGCCATGGCTGCTCTGGCCTCTGCATAGTGCATGATCTGTCAACTTTGCCCCATTCTCTGACAGTCTTTGAACTCTGCATTTTATCTGTGAAAATCGCTGTGGCCGAACCGGCTGGAATGTTTACCTAATGCTCTTCCACTTCATAGCCAAAGGATTCCGGAATGTGCTGCAAGCATAGTTCCTACATGTCTTTCCTTCCAAAAACTACTAAACAAGGCTGGTGGGGGAAGGGAGAGAGCATACTTCTTTTTTGTTTGTTTTGGTATTAGAATTTTCTTTCTTGAAGATTTTGGAAAACACAGATCATATCTAGGGTTAACAAAAATCAACTTTAAAAAAACAAAACAATACATAATATCCAGCATGCCAAAGAAAAGGATACAATCACTTCTACCTCTGACTTAACACACATCTACAGGGCAACAGTCTGCTTTTGTGTCTTTTCACATCAGGTAAAGTACAAGTGTGTATACCCCAGCAGATGAGGGCTTGAGAGTTGATGAGGATCAGATTTGTTTCTAAACCGGCTGTGTGAAAGCTATGCTGGAGAATCAGGGTGTAAAAGCTGGCTGTGCTGTGATTTCAGGGGGAGAGCATGGACAATTTCAACTGGGGCGTGCGCAGGCGTTCTCTGGACAGCCTGGACAAGTGCGACATGCAGACTCTGGAGGAACGCCAGCTCTCAGGAAGTACTCCCAGCCTCAATCAAATGAACCACGAGGATTCTGATGAATCCTCCGAGGAGGAAGACCTCACCACTAGCCAGATCCTGGAGCACTCAGACCTAGTAAGTAGCAACTCTCCCACTGGAGGAACTGGGAGCCCTGGTTTCTGTAATCAGGGAAGGATTTCTGAATCTAGTTCCCAGCTAAAGAAACTTGAAACCTGTCACCATTGCTAAACTAAAATCTCAGCTGTCAGGTGGTCCTGGATTCTAAGTAGATTCTTCTCTGGAGGTGACAGATAAAAACAATTGCTGGCGTCCATGTGTTATACTCTGAAAGCTTTCCAGTCTTGGTCCATGTTGTATATCCAGTAAAGCCATCCAGCCTTACTTTTCCCCAAATTGTTATGATGCCAGTATTTTCTTTTTAACTTCTCGAGTAGCTAACACTTTAGGAAATATGATAGTTATTTTAATGAGGTTCTCTGACAATGCAGCAACTGGTGTTTTAAGGATACCAGATTAATACTAGATTACCTGTCGCTATGTTTAAGGTCCAATAATGGTGACATATGGAAGTTAGGAAATTAAAACCTGTCAGCTAGCAACCAGAGAGCAACAGCGTGAGGTCTTATGAAAGGAACAGTTAGAGCTCCTAAAGAATGGGACACTCACATACTGTTTTATTTCCTTTGCTTTTGTGAACAGATCATGACCCTCTCGCCCTCGGAGGAGACCAATCCCATGGAACTGCTGGCCACTGCATGCGACTCCACCCCCGCCGACCCTCATTCCTTTAACACCAGAATGGCTAGCTTTGATGCTGCTTTGCCTGATATGAATAATCTGCAGATTTCAGAGAGTTCAAAGGTGAGATTTGGGGCAATTATGACAGTTTCCTTAAGGAAAAAAGTAGTTTTCATTTTCTGAGAACTAGAGAAAAGGAGCTTAAAAGTAGAAGGACTTTTTTTTAAACTGTCTGGTTAATGAAATAATTGAAGCTTGTGCATCTGAACTCATGGCTTCACGTTGTTTTACACTGCCTAATTCAAGAAGCCATCTACTTGGCTGAAAGAACTGATCAGAAAGTACTTGGTAAAATGAGAGGCTTTGCATGAACCCTGCTGATGGAGGTCAAAACAAAGTGGCATATGTCTACGATTGATCACTGTGGCTGAGGAAATGCTCTCTGTCTTGGCTTTTATGAAACAATATGCTAAGGAAGGTGTGGGTGGGAGGGCCTGTATTTGGGGAAAATTTTTTCTTATGTAGGAACCAATTATACAATTTGCCCATTGATTCAGTGCTAGCCTTTTGGCATGCTATAGGAATTTCTTAGTGTCAATCACAGTACTATGTGAAAGCTCTCCTAGTGAGACTCTCCAAGTAGGAAAGTTAACTAATGAATATAATGTCCTCTTTTGAAAAAGCTAACAAAGTTGGGAATGCAGCTTAGCATTAGAGTGCTTGGCTAGCATGCATGAAGCCCTGGGTTTGAGTTCTTACAACCACATAAGCAGAAAAAGCTACAAGTGGTGCTGTAGCTCAAGTGGTAGAGTGCTAGCCTCGAGCAAAAGAAGCTCAGGGAGAGTACTCAGGCACTGAGTCAAGCACCAGGATTGGCAAACACACACATACACACAAAAAGATTCATTTTATCATAATTTCCAGAAAATATGCTGTCTATAAAGCCATCTTCTTGTTAATTTCTCCTATGAAACTTCTATGCCTGTCAATATAGAATTTTATGTCCTATTAAAAATCCCAAAATAATCTGTTGCTATTAGGATAAAATCTTCTTTAGCCTGAGTTTGATTGTGTAACTCCAAAAGAGAAAATAGGAAAAACTTATAGAAATATATTTCTTCAGATACTTCTAAAGACAAAGTACAATACTCTCTACTCTACATTATTTTACAAGGTGTTATTAGAAAAACAGAGTTGAGAGTGAGAAAAACCTACATGCAACCACCAAAAAGCAATTGCCTAAAAATGCAGAAGCTTAAATACATATTTTTGAGGTGGGCACTGATGGGTCACATCTGTAATCCTAGCTACTCAAGAGGCTGAGATATTCCAGGGGCTAGTTGCTCACACCTGTTATCCTAGCTACTCAGAAGACTGAGATCTGAGGATTGTGGTTCAAAGCCAGCCTAAGCAAGGAAAATCCAGGAGACTCTTATCTCCAATTAACCACCAGAAAACCGGAGGTAGTGCTATGGCTCAAATGGTAGAGTGCTTGCCTTGAGCTTAAGAACTCAGGGCCATTGCCCAGGCCCAGAGTTCAAGCCCCATAACTGACAAAAAAAAAAAAAAAAAAAAGGCTGAGATATGAGGATTATAGCTCAAAGCCAGCCTGCACAGACAAATCTGAGAAACATAGTACCTCAACCAGCCAAAAGCCAGGAAATAGAAATTTGAGTCAAAAAAGCCAAGCAAGAGTGTGAAGCCCTGACTTCAAGACTCAGTACTGGGGCGTGCGTGTGTGCGTGCGCACACAAACGCACGCACGCACGCACGCACGCACGCACGCACACACACACACACTCCCCTTGAATGGGACTGTAATCGGGACTCTTAGATTAGGCAGAGTCCTTTTTTAGCCAAAAAGGAAAAAAGAAAACTTTTGTTCTATGTTAAAATATCAGAATCCTAAAGGCTAAAAAATTAAATTTCATGCTAGGTGTCTATAAATACTCCTAGCTACTCAGGGGCTGAGACCTAAGGATTGTGATTCAAAACTAGCTTGGGCAGGAAAGTCCATAAGACTCTTGGGTTTTTGTTTTATAGTTATAGGCTTTAACCCAGGGCCCCATGTATGCTAGAAATCAATCTACCACTAGAACTATACCTCCCCCAAGCCTTTTCCTTTATATATTCTTTATATTCTTGTTTTTGAAGCAGTCTTGATTATTTTCCCTATGCTGGCTTTGAACTTTCCATCTGCCTCCCTCCACTTGAAGAGTAGCTGGAATTAACAAGCATGTAACATCATGTCCAGCTGGTTGTGTCTCATTTTCCTATTTTTCTCATGAGCTAGGTTTCTGTGGTGTTTGATATGTGTTTATGCTAAAGGGGGGGGAAGGTGCTTTTATGAGAACTCAGCCCTATCTGAATAAATTCATGTGCACTAATAACTGGAATAGTCTTCGCAGAAGCCAGTATCATTGAACAGCAAAGCAGATGCAACAGTTATAAGCAGTTCCTTCTAACACATGCGGTAACCTGTTCTTCTAATACATCTTCGTGCTAATTAACATTCTTGTTAATTTACCCCTATGAAACATAGATTCAAAATGCCATAAACTAAATGGGTGGCTACATGTTAACCTGTGATAAAACTCTAATTCATACACATTTTGTTTTTTAAAAAAATGACTCAAACATGTACGGGTATATTTCCTCTCCTGTGGTGTGTAACCAGTTGCCTTCCTTCCTCTCATAGAGAACAATCGGTTCTCCAGCTAATTTCCCCCTGGCCCAAGTTCAAGCCCAGCCTCTTTGTCCATTTTACTGGTTATGTCTCTTTCCTGCCTGTTACTGACCCCTGTTCTGTCTGCCCTAGAGTTGTTTCCTGTCCCCACTCATTCACATGCTATAATAGAGCAAAAGCATGCATGTATTCAGATATGCTATCTTGAAGCCATATGTACATTATATGTGCAAGTGGACATTACAATTTTCAATATAGAAAAGCCTGCTTGGGCACCAATTGCTAATGTTAATACCTGTAACCCTAGCTTCTCAGAAGGCTGAGCTTTGAAGATCACAGGTCAAAACTAGACCAGGTAGATAAATCCAATTAATCTTACCTCCAATTAACAGTAAGAAGTGGAGGTGTGGCTCAAGTGGTACAGTGCCAACCCCAACAACAACAAAAAAAAAACAAGCCAGGTGCCAATGATTCATGCCTGTAATCCTAGCAACTGAGATCTTGAGGATGTTTATTCAGAGCCAGACCATCGGGGACAAAAGTGCTTGACTTTTATCTCCAATTAACCAGCAAAAAGCTGGAAGTGGAGCTGTGACTCAAGTGATAGCTTTTTTGGCTCAAGGCTAGTGCTCACAGGGATAGTACCCAGGCCCCAGTAACAGCACCAAAAAATTAATTAAAACTGAGCAGGCCTTTGATCACTTGAGCACAGTACTGTTATTTCTTGAGCATTTACTGTACCACAGGCACTGGTAATTCTAAATCCTACTTCCTGTGCTTCTAAAACTCAGGTGGCAAGCGTGAGGAGTTCTGAATCCAAAGGCCGTGTTCCTCTTCCTAGCTCCACTCTTATCAACCTCCCGACATTAAGGAGCCTCTTTTCACATGCTCGTCTCTTGGCCCAGGAATTCTCTGCAGACTTTTCCAAGTTTACCATTTATACTCCATAAGCATTAGTTCAATATGATAATTACTAAAAGCCCGTTGGGAGGCCTGAAAAGAGACTGAAAGGAAGATAATGAACACATGGCACTTCCATTTCTGAACCTACTTCTAGCAATCGATTGTGTTGTAACTAGAAAACAAATGTCCATTTCTACCAGTCACTTTCAGCATTTTATTTCAACAGGATGTCTTCATTCTCAGTATTGTATTTTCTGCTATGGATCAACAGGATATCTTGTCTGTGTGCTTATGTAGAAGGATTCTTTTCAATCCCTTTAGGCTGACACTCTGCAAGAGGAAGAAGACACCACAGTGCACGAGGATGATCTTTCAGGTTCCATCAATGAGCTCCCTGCAGCTTTTGAATGCAGTGACAGCTTCAGTCTGGACATGACTGAGGCAGAGGACAAAAGCAATCGGGGCCTGGACCAGTTTACCCTTGCAAGGTAAGGCCACCCCTGGCAGGAACGAGTTGTGAGAGCATGTGAGTGTGCACAGCACATGGTGCAGCCCTCACACAACCCACGTGCAGTGCAAAGCTGTACTGCTGGGGCCTCCTAACAAAGGAGCCCACACCCCTCACTGACAGTCCTCCTACCCAGTAAGGGCCTGAGTGAAACCAAGAAAGGACCAAGAAAGGCATTTATAAAACAATTTGAAAAGCCAGAAAGAAGGGCCTGGAGACATGGGTCAGGCCTTATAAGCTTTGAAGACAGGCAAACATTTTGGCAATGAGTTCTTTCCATTTTGAGTTAAAAGACACAAACAAGAGACTCTTGCTGGGCACCTGGCTCACTCCTGAGGATCTCATTTTGAAGCCAGCCTCAGCAGGGAAGTCCATGAGACTCTTACCTCCAATTAACCAACCAAAAGGCTGGGTGCAGTGGCTCATGCCTGTAATCCTAGCTACTCAGGAAGCTGAGATCTGAGGATCATGGTTTAAACTACCCCAGGCAGAAAAGTCCACGAGACTCTTATCCTCAATAAATTATCCCCAATAAATTAACCAGAAAAAGCCAGAAGTGGCACTGTGGCTCAAGTGGTAAAGCGCAAGCCTTGAACAAAAAGAGGCTCAGAGACAGTGCCCAGGCCCCTCAGTTCAAACCCCAGGACTGGCAAAAAAAAAAAAAAAGAAGAAGAAGAAGTAGACTGTGGCTCAAGTCCCAGGACTAGCACATTTAAGAAAAGCCAGAGACTCTTATCTCTATTTAAACACCAAAAAGCTGGAAGTGGAGGTATGAGCAAAAAGCTAAGGGACAGCACCAAGGCAGAGGTTAAACTTCAGTGCTGGCAGGTATACACATACCAGAAAATGCTCTTGACACACTACTTTTTTGAGACAAAGTCTCACTATGTAACCCAAACTGTCCTTGGACTCGAGATCCTGCTTTCTTAGCCATCTGAGTGCTAGGATTACAGGCATGCATCACCATATCTGGCAATATTACTGTTCTCTTAAGTGGGCATGTTTCATTCAGCCTTGACACTGGTATCTTTGAAACTAGTGAGCTATATGAATAGAAAAGGGAAACGGAATAATAACATTCTACCTAAGTTCAGCTTCTAGCGTTAAGTCACAAGTTATAATGTTATAGATTTACTTCAGAGTCAAGATCCTAGAATTCCTCTTCTGAAAGCTGAAAAATGAGAACTAAATATAAATTTCTGACCTGGTTAGATGAAGACTCTGTCATGATGAGTCATAACTGACCCATCAAAGGAAAAAGCTGAGACTCCTGGAGAGGAGTTTGACTTTTCACTTTTTCTGTGCCAGTCTCTTATCCTGCATTTCTCTTCTTTCATTTCTTCACCTTCTCCCCTTCATATCCTGATCATTTATTCATCTCCAGTCCTTCTCCATAAGGGACAAGTTAGAAGAAACAAAACACTCAGTATAATTCATTCATAGTAGGGAAAAATGAAGATGAAATGAAGTGCAAGTACATGGGAACAAATGTTTCCTTTTTGGGGTATGGAGACCCTTGCGGATGGCTAAAAGGAGTGCCAGGTCTGTATAAGGGAATGAGAAATCGAGCAATCTCCTAGAATCAAAAAGTATCTCAGATCTCTGAAGCAAGCCAAATCCCCACAACCCCTTTGGGGGGGAATTTGTACAGCCAGGCAAAAGATGACCTCACTTCCTGACACACTGGTTTGCATGTTTTCCAGCTTTGGAGAAGGTGACAGGGGAGTGTCTCCCCCGCCCTCGCCTTTCTTCTCTGCCATCCTTGCTGCCTTTCAGCCTGCAGCCTGTGACGATGCTGAAGAGGCCTGGCGCAGCCACATCAACCAGCTCATGTGTGACTCCGATGGCTCCTGCGCCGTCTACACCTTTCATGTGTTCTCCTCTCTGTTTAAGGTACAGGGGTCATCAGATGACTTTAGAGAGAAGGGTAGCTTTAGGTTCCAAAATAGGGTGCTGTTTCATTTAAGAATTATCCTGTTATCTAGATGTCCCTAAATTCCTCTAGCTACAATTTCTTCTATTCAACCCTCTCAGGGTGGCAATAAATGCAGCAGATTTTAGGTGTGCTGATACGGAATACCTTGAACATCTCCCACTGTAGCATATATGGCCTTTCTTATCTTGGGTGACCATGGCATCAGGACCATTAAAGTTCTTACCTCCCTCACACACCCCCAGTCTTCCCTGAGAACCTATGCCATCAATATTTTTTTTGGTTGGTTGTGAGGCTTGAACTCAGAGCCTGGGCACTGTCCCTGTACTCTTTTGCTCAAGGTTAGCACTCTACTATTTTGAGCCACAGCTCCACTTCTGGTATCTGAGTGGTTAGTTGGAGATAAAAGAGTCTCAGAGGGACTTTTCTTCCCAGGCTGGCTTTAAACCTCGGTCCTCAGATCTCAGCCTTCTGAGTAGCTAGGATTACAGGTGTGAGCCACCACATCCTGGCTCCATTAAATATTTTGATAAAGATTTTAAAACATAATGAGGCACTGGTGACTTAGAACAGAAATCCTAGCTACTAAGGAGGCTGAGATCTAAGGATCACAGGTTGAAGCCAGTCTGGGAAGGCAAGTCTGAGAGTTTATTCTCCAGTTAACCAGCAAAAAGCTGGAAGTGGGGCTGTGAAGTAATAGGGCACTATCCTTGAACAAAAAAGCAAAGTGCCAGGCCTTGAGTTCAAGCCTCAGTACTGGCACACACAAACAAAAGATTTTAAAACATGTTTTCTATTAGTAAGGATTTTTTTAAATGCTAAAAGACTGGATTTTGAGGGTCTTTTTTTTACCGCAATAGCAATAAATATGTGAGATAATGGACAATGTTCATAGCTATATTTATCCACTCCACAATCTATATTTCAAATCAATTTTAAAGTCTCACCACTAGCCCCAAAAAAGGTTTTCTCTGGTGCCTAAGTTAAACTTGACCTTTGCAAATGATTGCTAATCCTGCCCTACAGAATATTCAGAAAAGGTTCTGCTTCCTGACCTGTGATGCAGCCAGTTACCTTGGAGACAACCTCCGGGGAATTGGATCTAAATTTGTCAGCTCTTCCCAGATGCTCACCTCCTGCTCTGAATGTCCCACGCTGTTTGTGGATGCTGAGACCGTGAGTATCTCAGCCCTGCTGTGGCAGCGAAGGGCCTGCCACTGCCCAGCTGGGCAGTGTCACTAAAACCACTACACTGTTTGTGTAGTGGTTTTAAAGACATCTTCTTCAGTGTTGGGAGAAGTGTCATGTTGGTATGACTTCCAAAGTCCTGTGGGTCTGCAGGGCCATCCATGTACATTGCTATCCCAGGCCAAGCCATTTCAGAGAATCAGGAGTAAAAAAAAGTCTACCTCTGTTGTCCATCCATGTCCTTGGCATATTTTTTTTCTGATCCTGGGGCCTGAACTCAGGCCTGGCCACTGTCCCTGAGCTTCTTTTGCTCAGCTATTTGAGTAGTTAATTGGAGATAAGAATCTTACAGAGTTTCCTGCCCAATCTGGCTTCAAACCATGATCCTCAGATCTCAGCCTCCAGAGTAGCTAGCTCCTTTTAATGATTCTGATTTTGCAGCTGTACCTGTGGTTTCATAACTTTCCCTCATACCCAGCTGGCTAGCCTGATGGGTATCTAGAGCCAACTTGCTCTCCTTTTCCTGTACCCATCTCAAACCAGCCCAAACCATGAATGATGAGGGACTAGAGGATGATTAAGACAGTTTCAGACCGATTGAATTATGATTTTATAAGCACAACTATAACTTTGCAAAACTGACAAGCTTTTTGAGGGCAGGGTTACAGCCCTATCATGTTGGCAAAATAAACTGAGGAGGTTCAGAACCAATGAGGATATGCAATGGACATTTTTAAAAGACAAGCTCTTGCTATGTGGTCCAGCTGGTTGAGAACTCTTACCAAGGGCTGAGATATAGGCTTGTTCCACCATGCCTTGATATTTACAGTCCCTACAGAGTCCATCTTTCCAAAAACCCAATTGCTGGTTTTGCTGCCTTGCAACAAGGAATACAGCAGAACTAATTCTCCCTGTGATTTCAAATCAAGGTTAAATACAAAGTCAGTTTGAAAGCCTCAGTGGAGGTCTGCTCTCATACTACCTGGAATATTACTGGACTTCGGGTTTTTCATGGAATTCTTGGGAAGTCTTGTCTGTCTATACTAATATAAAAACATGTTTTGCTAGGCTTGGATTAGCAAGCTAGTATTATCAAGTCCAAGTACAGCTGGTAGTAAATTAGGTAGTGCATTTTTTTTATTAAAATGCATGGTTCTTCTGCTCCCATTTACCTAATTTCTAAAACCATTTTTCCACATGTGTAGCCACATCTTCATGTGAAGTAGTTCCTTAGTTGTTTTAATACAAATTATTTTCCTGTCTTTAAGCTCCTTTCTTGTGGACTTCTGGACAAGCTCAAGTTCAGTGTCTTAGAATTGCAAGAATATTTGGATACCTACAACAACAGAAAAGAGGCCACTCTCTCAGTAAGCTTGTGTTTCATTCAGATAAAAACCAAATGAGCCCAACCATGATGAATGTTTGGAAGATGCTACGAAATAACCTAAAATGGATTCTGCAGAGAGAAGGCAGATGGCACCTTTTCCTCTGTTGGAATTACAGTTCCTATTGAGAGGTGGCAGAACTGCCTAGATATAGAGAGACTATATATAATTAGTTCCCTAATGTCTGTAAACAAGAAATCACAGTTTATCTTTTGTGTCTGCTTCATAAGTTTTTTTCAATGTTACAACTTTTCTTTCATGAGAGATATGAATTTATTGTTTACTTCCCCACCCAAAACTCTTAAAGGTAATCTCCATCTTCTTGCCCTCTTAACTGCTCTAGGTAGCTACTTCTCCCTGTAGCTTCTCTGGGCCTTGGCTCTTACTCCCTTCTCTTCCCTCATAGATCTAAGTGGTAAAATGTTAAGAGGTCTAGCTTTCCTTGTAAACCTCTGTTTTCTGAAAGATGAAGGCCTAGAGAATTTGGTGATTCAATGGTAATTTGCTTGGAAAATGGATTTTCAAGTCAAATGGACTTGGGTTCGAATCATAGCTCAGTTACTGAGCCTGAATATGTTATTTACCTTCTCTAGTCTCAGATCATCATCTGTGAGCCAGTGCAGAATTGTAAGGATGTACAAGTTATAACAGTCATAGAAGCTATCGTATCTGAGTCCATTCTCTGTGCCCAACAGCCTTCTAAGTGTTAAATGTCTTAAATTAAGTCACTGAATGCTGCCAATTCCAGGAAGAATTGCTAAGAGATGCTATTATTATCCTCACTCCCTGAGGGAATGGAGGAGTGTGGTTAGAATGAAGATCAAGACTCCAAGGTTCCTATTTTTAACAACACAATAACATAATATTTTCCTGAAAATATCAATAATATCTGAAAACTTCCCAGCACATTGTTATAGTTATTAGGTTTGGGTTTGTTTATTGCATTGTTGTTATTGATCTATCCAAAAGCAAGAGTTCTGATGTTGCATCCTTTGCAATCTGTCTTCTATTTTTATATCTCTTTGCCTGTCATATATCCCATTTCTCAGTCATCATCCAATAAGTACAATCCCTTCATTTTGGCTGGTGAACCGAACTAACTTATTAGTGGCAAGTTCCAGGTTCACATCTGTATGAATTACTATTCCAAATGCTTAAGATTTACAGAATCTCCATAGTTAAATAGCTGAGCTTTGCTGTTATTTCCTTTCTGTGGATGAAGACCTGTCCCATAGAAATTGTCTGACCATAAGAGAGAACTAGGTATGTCCCAAGACAAGAATTGCAGTCTGTGAGGAAGTGTCAGTCCCACTCACTAATCTAAACCATGCAAATAGTCTCCAACCATGGATGTATTCATTTTCATTTATACACAAATTAAGAATAGTCTGTTTAGCCAGACGCTGGTGACTCACGCCTGTAATCCTAGCTACTCAGAAAGCTGAGATCTGAGGACTGCAGTTCAAAGCCAGCCTGGGCAACAAAGTCCATGAGACTTTTATCGCCAATTAACCACCAGAAAACCAGAAGTAGCATTGTATATTGTAACTCAAAGTGCTGGACGCCCAGAGTTCAAACCCACGACTGACAAAAAAAAAAAAAAAAAGTCTGCTGAAACCTCAAAGCAATATATTGCAATTTTAAATTATTTTTTTGTGCAAGTAATGGAACTTGAACTCACGGCCTAGGCACTGTCCCTTAGTTTGTCTGCATTTAAGGCTAGTGCTGTACCATTTGAGCCACAACTCCACTTCCAGCTTTTTAAATTTTTTGTTGAACTCTAGGCATTGGAGCTGTCCCTCAACTCTTCAGCTCAAGGAGGGCACTCTACCACTTGAACCACAGTGCCATTTCTGGTTTTCTGGTAGTTAATTGATGATAAGAGTCTCATAGACTTTCCTGCCCAAGATGGCTTTGAACTGCAATCCTCATATCTCAGCCTCCTGAGTAGCTAGGATTACAGGCATGAGCCATCCACTTCCAGCTTTATGATGGTAAATTGGAGGTAAGAGTCCCATAAACTCTCTTGCCTGAGCTGGCTTCAGAGATCCTCAGATTTCAGCCTTTTGAGTAGCTAGTATTATAGGCACGAGCCATCAGCATGAAATATTTTTAAGTGACGATCACTGAGCCCAAACAGATATTTAATTTCAGTTCCTCTTTACTGACTTTCAGGAAAGGCTCAAAAGATTAGAGTAAAATTTTACTACCATGAGATAGTTAATTATAAATTCTTCCGGCAGAGCTTGTGTTTTAAACATTTTTCAAGCCATCTCTGAATGTGCCTGTTTGTCTCTTTTTCCGACCACAGTGGCTTGCAAATTGTAAAGCAACATTTGCAGGAGGATCACGAGATGGAGTAATTACATGCCAACCAGGAGACTCAGAAGAAAAGGTAATAAGGCCTATTCAAATATATACCTTCTGTGCTCTGACTGTGTTAGTTTTAACTCACCTAAGAAGCATGGAAGCTGAGGAAGGAGGAGGCAGAATGAGACATCTCATGCATTCACATGAAACCAATAAATAGAGTAAGACAGCATGACATTCAAGCCATGCATGACTGTGTGATGGGATTCCAGAGTTCTTTCCCATTTTTGAAAACTAGAGGTATAAAAATACACTGTGTAACCAAACTAACTGTCCCCTTAGAAATTCCTTCTTCATGTCAGAATATTAAATTAAATTTCATTATTCTCCACTTAACCACTTCAATGATGAAAATCTCTGTTGACCTTTTACCAATCATTGGAAAATAATTTTCCCATTTAGAATAGCTTTCAGTGTACGCCACCTGGCTGGCAAATGTGTGGCACACTATAAAGGAAATTGGGCAAATGAGTGCAAATGGATTACAAGCACCCATTCTGCAGTTAGGTATGAAGTGACTCCTATTTGTTTCATATGGTAGATGAAATAGAGAACAACTTACAGAGCGTCTCATCTGGTCAGGGAGACAGACAAAATCAGAGAAGCATAGACTGATAAGTGCCACTGAGAACAGGAAAGAGCAGTAAGCAAAGCATTCTGGGAAGGTTTGTCCACAAGTGTGTTTTCTCAGATATTCTCTAGCTCACATCTAAAAGATGAGTTAGAGTCAGCTGAGTGAAGAAGAGCAAGTGGAGAGCTCATGTAAAGCTCCTGGAGCAGGAAGGAAATGGGTTTCCTAAGAGCTTGGAGTGCCAAAAGTGCCAAAAGTGACTTGGAGGAAAGCTGGAGAAATCTGGAGACATTGACAGAAGCCTGCTCATGCAGGACTTCATATGTTGCTTCAAATGCAAAGTTGTAGTGGTGTTTATTGTCAGGTAAGGCTTTCAGTTCTATCCACTGTGGAAAGAGACTGAGGGCAAGAGGGGATAAGAAAATGTAGGAAGTTAATGTCAAGTTTAGGCAGAAAGACAATGGCATTACCTTAGAATTGCCACTTGCCTAGTTGTAAGACTTTTTTTTTTTTTTGTCAGTAGTGGGTCTTGAACTCTGGGCCTGGGTGCTGTCCTTGCACTCTTCAGCTCAAGGCGAGCGCTCTACCGCTTGAGCCACAGCACCACTTCTGGTTTTCAAGTGGTTTATTGGAGATAAGAGTCTCATGGACTTTCCTGCCCGGATGGCTTTGAACCGATATCCTCAGACCTCAGCCTCCTGAGTAGCTAGGATTACAGGCGTGAGCCACCGGCGCCCGACTTTGTAAGACATTTTTATGTTGCATAACTGCCAAAGGATCTGAAATCAGTTTCTCCATTAGAAGCAGGACTTGACTAATAAGGCAACAATCAAGTAAAAGGTTTCAACCCAGTAATTTTTTTCTGAACGAGTTTACAGTCCTGAATAACTGTCTAGAACAGCACTGAGTCTCTTGGTGAGCCCTTTTCATGCTTTTTCTAAACACACCAGAAGAAAATAATAATATTAACATGTAGTTTCTGCCCTTCTTGATGACACCTATTTCACTGAATGGTTTATGGAGAACTTTTCTGTCCCTTAAGTCATTTAATCCTCTCTAAATGGAAAGCATGAAAGTGGCATTTATCCATGCTGTGGTTGAAAAACCAAAGCTTAACCTATCTAAGTTTCTCTGGCTAATGAAATAAAGATAGAACTATAGTTTGGTTACAAAGTAAGAAATTATAAGGAAAAATGTAAAATCGTTGATGAGCAGATGAATGTGCAGCTTCCAGTCACAGTGAACTCTAGCATGTGTGACATGATGCTTTGGGATCATCTGGATAACCTCTGACATTCACATTCCCCAGAATATGAAGTACTGCCTGGGTTCAGGGGAAGAGGGTGATATGTGTGCATGCATGCACATGCTGGTACTGGGGCTTGAACTTAAGGCCTGGGCACTGTCCCTTAGCTTTTTTGTTCAAGGCTGGTGCTCTAGTTTAACCACAGCTCCACTTCCAGCTTTTTGCTGGTTAATTGGGGATAAGAGTTAGATTTCTCTGCCCAGGCTGGCTTTGAACTGGAATCCTCAGATCTCTGTCCAGTAAGTAGTTAGGGGTACAGGCCTGAGCTACCTTACCACCCCTCTAGGTTTCATATTTTATGGCTACCAGTCACACCTACCCCTGATTCCAGCTCAATCCTTCCACTACAGTACAGTGCTGCTCAAATCCAGTGCAGAAAACAGTTTCCAGGTTTGGATTACTGCTAGCACCAGCCCAGTTTATAGTATAGTGTATATAGCATATAAAAATAATTAAACATCCATCTTTAATCATCAAATCCTACTAATCACTTTTGAAATAAAAATTCTTATAAAAATGCATTAATATATTCTATATTTTTAGAACCAAATGACTCATTCATTTAGAGCTTTCTGGTTAATCCTATACATAAGAGGAAAGTCTAGTTAAGCTACTCTATTGTCCTAATACACTACTTCTGTTAACTTTTTTGTTTAGTTGTTCCCTTTTTTTCCCCTCTTGGCTCTTCATCTTCCTCCATCAAAGATGTCCCTGGTCTTCCTACTCATTTCTAACTGTATTTTCTAACACCTGTATTTTTCTTTCTTAAGTCGTGTCACTTAATGATAGAGATGACCTGAAGGCTCCAACATCACTGGGTGGTACAATGTTATGGGATGGCCATCATATATGTGGGTTTGGTTGACCAAAACATTATTGTGCAGCACATGACTAAGTTTTGTCCAGCTTATTCCTCTCCATCCTTTTTCTCAACCCAAGGATTAGGAAAATTGAATCTATTTTCTTTCAGTTATATAGGACAACTCAGCATTATAGTAAAGGACTGAAAATATAAAAATGGGAAAGGAAAAAAACTAATATTTTTCAAGTTCCATTCACATATAATCTCATCTGATCCTCACAGTAATCCTATGAAACAGGGTTTTTCATTTTGCAGATAGAATACTAAAGCTAAGAGGCAGACTAAAGATCTTTCCATTTGTCCAAGCTTATTCTTACTTATGGAGGGAAAAAATGGAATACATAAGAACTAGAGAATAATTCCCATATAAGAAAAATGTCTTAAAGCCAGGCGCTGGTGGCTCACGCCTGTAATCCTAGCTACTCAGGAGGCTGAGATCTGAGGATCGCGGTTCAAAGCCAGCCCGGGCAGGAGAGACCGTGAGACTCCTATCTCCAATAAACCACCAGAAAACCGGAAGTGGCGCTGTAGCTCAAGTGGTAGAGCGCTCGCCTTGAGCTGAAGAGCTGAGGGACAGCACCCAGGCCCAGAGTTCAAGCCCCACGACCGACAAAAAAAAAAATAAATAAATAAATAAATAAATAAAAATGTCTTATATGTCAGCTTCCTTCCAGATTTTAGGAATTTGCAAGTAATGTGAGTCCATAAAACATCTAAAAGTAGTGAGTTCTGGGATTTGTAGGAAAAGAATGACAGGAATGCAAATTTCTAGTCTAATGTTCCCAATGTTTTTGTAAAAGCAAACTAATGTTGACCCACTGTTAGTACTAGCTTGGTGTTTCACATCTCCTAAGTGGTTCCTGGAAACATGGGTGACCAGAGAACTCAGGCAGTGACCAGTTGTTATGAGGAAGATGCTTTCCACTGTAACTATTCTGGGGTCTGAGACTGATCTAGAAAGCAAATTATGTCACCAAAAAGGGAGGTTGGAAATTCTAATGTATCAGGAAAGGTTAGGTGGCTTGATATGGATGTTTAAATTTCTTGATTGCTTAGTGCACCCTGGAAGGAACCTGATCACAGAATCACATACTCTCAAACCACCTGCTCTTTATTCCACCAGCCTGACTAACACACTGCTGAGCCTGAGGTCTGGCTTTTTTTAATCAGAAAATGAGAACACCTTGGTTCCTATCACAGGTGACAGACAAGGCCAAAAATGATCTATGAGAGCAAACTGGGGAGAAATCTTTACACACAAAAGGCAGGCTTGAGGGCCAGGTGCCAGTGGCTCATACCTGTAAATCCTAGCTGCTCAGGAGGCTGAGATCTGAGGATTGTGATTCAACTCCAGCCTGGGCAAGAAACTCTATGAGACTCTGTGATCTCCAATAAACCACTAGAAAACTGGAAGTGGTGCTATGGCTCAGGTGGTAGAGTGCTAGCCTTGAGCTGACGAGCTCAGGAACAGCGCCCAGGTCCAGAGGTCAAGCCCCATGACCTGCCAAAAAAAAAAAAAAGGTAGGCTTAACGAGAAATGAATAGAATGATCTTATAACCAGAGACTTTTGCCAATTAGTATTCCATCCCCAAGGCAAAACTCAACAAACACTTGGCCTCCAAATAAGACAGTTTTTTTGAGAAATATGATATATATGAAATATAGATAAAAGAGATCAATAAATAACTTACAAATCCACATCTGGATGGATTTGCCAAGAGTATGTTTTAAAGAAGTGTGCACCTTGCAGAAAGACTAATATTTTTTCCTGACTAAACCTAGCAAAGTAAATTCCTAAATAGAAATAACTATCTGTCAGACATTGTACCAGTGTGCTTTCTACCTTCAAGACCTATCCAATCTGATTTTTGCCAGTAGCCAATTTCTCTCTTCCTGCTCCCCCAATTTAAAAAAAAAGCCTCTGGGCCTTGGTCTCTGAGCTTTTCTACTCAAAGCTAGCATTCTATCACTTGAGCTACAGCTCCACTTCCAACTTTTTATGGCTAATTAGAAATAACAGTCTCTATAGACTTTTCCTGCCCAGGCTGACTTTGCACTGTGATCCTCAGAGCTCAGCCTCCTAAGGAGCTAGAATTACAGGCATGAGCCACTAGCACCTGGCAGTTTCTATTCATTCTTAAATGATATAAGTGAGGGTTGCTGGAAGTTGAATATTTTTTAGTTGTTCCTTTAAAAGTATTTCAAATATGCTCAAAATAGGATTTCTGGGGTCTCTAAGAGGATCAAACAATATTAGGCTACCTTTCCCAAGCGGCAACAATAGCTACCACTAAGTTGTTCGTATAGACCTCATCTGGCTGTCTTTTGAATTCCTCACACTGACGAGCAAGGTACCAATAATATCACTATGCTTAGATGAATTCTCTTCCTAGAAAACTATTCCTCTAAATGCAGAACAAAAGCTAGGTGAGTTTTTGTTTTGAAACACAGGAAAAAGTATTATCCTTTGCACATGTGAGAAACAGTTCTGTCTGTGATATATGCAAGCATTGCTTGGCTGAGCTTATTTACTAAGGAAGTATGTTTGAGTAGTTTCAACAAACCATGTTTCAAAGCAAAGTATTTATGACCTTTGGGAAGTGTATTTGGGGGGGAAATTTTGGTACCAGGGTTTGAGCTCAGTGACTGGAGCTTGGTTAAGTGCTACTCTACCACTTGAGCCATGCTTCCAACCTTTTCACTAGTTATTTTGAAGATAGAGTCCTGAAGACTTTTCTTCCTGGGCTGGTCTCAAGCTTTGGCCCTCCAGATCACAACCACCTGAGTAGGTAAAATTATAGGCGTGAGTATCCAGCTTGGGGGAAGAATTTTTTTAATACAAATATGACTGGTAAATGATTTAGGCTTCTTGGTGATTATAATAACAATTCTTCCCGAACAAGATTCAGCTATACACTAAATAGGAAAGGAAACAAGGCATGTGACATGAATGGGTCACATCAGATCAGTTTCACTCTTTTATATACATTGCCAATATTTTCTCAGCCTATGTCTATCAAGAAATGAGAAAAATTTCCAGGTACCATAATCCTAGTCACACATGAGGCTGAGACCTGCAGAGATTGAGGATCCAAGCCAGCCTGGGTAGAAAGGTCTCTAAGACTCTTATCTCCAATAGCCACCAAAACTTTGCAAGTAGAGCTATGGCGCAAGTGGCAAAGCACTAGCCTTGAGAGAAAAAGCTCAGGGACAGCACCGAGGCCCCGAGTTCAAGCTCAGTACCAGCATTAAAAAAATTTTCACTACTTACAACCAGCACTTCTAATTTAGGACTTTAGTTTCCATTGACCTTTCCTTTCCACTAATCAGTGGCTTGTAGGTCAAGGAGTAGTCTCTTGATGACCTTCATTCTTGGCCCTGTAACTACTCAACACAATTCATCTTTCCGGGTCTCCCAAAGTGTCCCCAGGAGATCGAAAGCCATGTCATTTGTCATAAGGGATTGTAGTTGACATATCCATCATCTACAAGGTATTTCTAACCACTTCTTGCTCATTTGGCTAAAATTACATGCAGTATCAAATGATTTTTGTCAGTTATGGGGCTTGAGCTCTGGGCCTGGGCGCTGTCCCTCAGCTCTTCAGCTCAAGGCTAGCACTCTACCACTTGAGCCACAGCACCATTTCTGGTTTTCTGGTGGTTAAGTAGAGATCAGAGTCTCATGAACTTTCCTGCCCAGGCTGACTTTGAATTGCAATCCTCAGTTCTCAGCTCCTGAGTAGCTAGGATTATAGGTATGAGCCACCAGTGCCTGACTTCAAAAGATATTTCTAAGCACTACTTAGACTTGGATTCAAGTCCAGCAGTTTTGTTTTTTTTTTTTTTTTTTATCATTGCAACCATCAGAGTCCCTCTAGACCTTGGCCTTAGGTACACCTCTCCTATCCCTATATAACCTATGCATGAGAAGCCTGTAACCTATTACCTTATACAAGCTGAATAAGTTAAATGTGAAATAAAACTGTTCCCTATCTATCCTTTAGTCATATATTCACTATAAAAGTCTACAAATCTTGTTTACAGTTTTCTTGAAAATAGTTGAGTACTTCAAGATATATATCTATATCATAGGCTTAAAAAGGGTCTTATTTTTCCAAGCTTTGAAAGGTATTCATGATGAATGTCCAAATCTGATTTTATAAATCAAGCTATGTTAGGAGAGCAGTAACAGGGCTTGAAGAAACTCCTTTTGGTCAAATCAAACAATGACAGCTCCCAGAACATGAACAAAAAGAACTTGAGGGCAATGGGACACAGATAAATACAATCCATTTAGAAAGCTTTATGAACTTAAAACCAGGAAACAGGAAAACAGCAACACGGGAAAAAAGTAAGCTTTTACCTTCTATGAAACAGCCCCTCAAAAGGCATTTTTCATTATCTTTTTGGACTTCTAAATACAAATAAGGGCCCAGTGTGTGGCCTAAAAAAGGATTCTAAGGATAAGAAATATCAAGGAAGCTTGGACTAGCCTTCCTAAAAAGGAAGATTACTGCAGCCTGGCTCTGATCAAGGTTGGCTGTCTCTCAAAGAACTCAGTATGTTGTGTTCTGAGAGCCAAGGGGGAAGTACAGTGACATTCCTAAGCTCCAAGCTCAAGTTGGAAAGTTTCATTTGCTTTTATTCATAGAGATTTAACTTGCCTGGGTTTGATGAACACCTTGGATTACCTTGTTTTGAAAAACAGTAGGAGGTGGAGCTATGGTTCAAATGGTAGAGCACTCATCAACGTTGAGTAAAAGAAGGCAAGTGAGTGTAGGTTTAAGGCCTAATACTGGCACAAAAGAAAGAAAGCACTTTCTACCAATAAACATATTAAATACTTCCATTATATTTGATGCTTTCCAAAAACAATCTTTAAGGTGGAAAATTAGAGTACAGAGAGATGAAGACTGTCTATGTATGCCTGTCTGAGATCACCTTATATTTCAGTATCTAAGGTTTGGTTGCAAAAACTCTATAGACAAAGAATGTTCTTATAAATACCAAATCTCTCTAGCTATGTAATGTATATCACTGACTTAAAGGTGTTCATATTTCAAAACTTTAGGAGATATTCCTGCTCAGGTCTAAGAAACTACTCATTAATGTGTGAGCAAATGGTCAGGGAATCCCAGCTTCTTAGGAGGCTGAGATCTGAAGACTGCAGTTCAAAGCCAGCTGGAGCAGGAAAATCCATGAGACTATATTTCCACTTAACTGACAAAAAGCTGGAAATAGAGGTGTGGTTCCAGTGGTAGAGCACCAGCCTTGAGTGAAAAAACTAAGTGAAAAGTGTGCCCAAGCCCCAGTACCCTCGCCAAAAACAAACCTTAGATAATGCTAGAGTTACAATATGGTAGCATCAAAAAGTGGTACCTATAGTTAAATATTGCTCAGTTTAAAAATGAATATTATTTTGTACTAATAAATTCTAGTTTACTTCTCAAAATTGTCTACCAGTGCTATTATAAAAATAAAATGCAGTCAGGTGCCAGTAGCTCACGCCTGTAATCCTAGTTACTTGGGAGGCTGAGATCTGAGGATCATGGTTCCTGCCCAGCTGGGGCAGGAAAGTCTGAGAGACTTCTATCTCCAATTAAATCTCAGAAAAAGCCATAAATGACGTTATGGCTCAAGTGACAGAGTGTTAGCTTTAAATAAAAGAAGTTCAATGACAGCACCCAGGCCCAGAGTTCAAGCCTCAGGACCAGCAAAAAAAAAAAAAAAAAAAGTAATTTTTTAGCATTTTATTTATCATTTCTTATATTTGAGAGTATACAGTATTTAATCCTTTGAAATTTATTAGCAGTCCTACAAAATATTCTCAATATGGAAGACAATCCAACTAAAGAAAATACCGCTCTGGGATTCTTGATTATATTTAGTATTAATTGTGTGGTCATAGTTTAGTAGATATAAAAATCTTACATTTAAAAGTCTAATATAGGCTGGGAAGGTGGCTCAGTGGTAGAGTGCTTGCCTTGCATGCATGAGGCCCTGGGTTTGATTCCTCAGCACCACATACGCAAAAAGGAAAAAGCCGGAAGTGGCACTGTGGCTCAAGTGTTAGAGTGCTAGCCTTAAGCTGAAGAGCTGAGGGACAGCACCCAGGCCCAGAGTTCAGGCCCCACAACCGGACCCCCCTCCCCCCAAAAAAGGGATAAAAGTCTAATATAAAGCAATACTAAAATGGGGAGTGTGGTTTCCAAATTACTCTCTGTCCTCATTACTTTACTATGTTGACATAACTGCACACATTTATGCACTAAAATCTACAAGCAGTGAGTTCGCTCTTATCTCCAAGATTAACTTGACAAAATCGGAACCAATTAATCAGAGATACTAAAAGACTAAAAGTTCTGTTTTGTCAGTGATACATGTTCCATTAGAGCTTGTTTTAACTGGAGCGCTGTGCATGTTTCAGGGTACAACATTGGCCCATTGATCAACTTTGGGCCAGCAATGCTCATACTGCTGACAGTTCTGCTCTTGGAAGAGGGCCTTGCTTTCTGTTGCATGCACACACTGACCCTGTACTTTCTTTCCTTTCCTTTGTTTCCTGTGCCATGCTTGCTGTGTAGCAAATGGAATCTCTTGCAGTAAGTTAACTTTCTTTCATACTCTTTCTCCATTTAGGCATGGACCCATAACAGGCTTTATTTTATTTACTGTTAACTACCATTTAGCATGTTTTCCCTTTTTTATTTAATTTTATTTTCTTCAGTAGATTGAGACACAGCAGCTTATGATCAATAGCATTTGGGGATGCTTTTGCACCAAAGTTCAAACCTACGTTGCTATGAATTCTCACACTACCAATGGGATATTTTAAATTGTAACTACTATTATTTGGAGGAAAGCCAGAGTGTTCATAACTAGGTTTCAGCCTAAATTGGAAAGGTAACATTGTTTGTAAACAATACTTGGGCATTTTTTTTTGCAAGCACCTCGCAGCTATCTTCTGTGGCAGACTTCAAAAGGTTTCCATACAGAAAAGTTTAAATGACCATAAAACAGTGTTTTACTAATAGATCCCATTTGAGTTAGTCAGTATTTCTATTTCTTTGAACTTAAGCTAATTAAATCCATCTAATTGGAAAAGATTTTCCCCTAGGAGCAAGGAAGAGAGAACAAGAGAAAGGTTAGAAAGGAATTTATTAAACATAGTCTTTGTATGATTTTTTTTTTACATTTAAAAATCAGGGTCAAAATTTTATTCATAGTGTCAATGGCATATACTACCTAAAACCTAAATTCTTTTCCATCAACTTATTTGAGAAAAACATTTAAAAAGTACTTCAAGACTCTCAAATCTGAGTTGAGTTCATTTGCAACGGTCTGTTAGTGAAAGGAAGGCACTATTTACCCTTCATTCATCCCACTGAAAAACTGACTAGTGAAGCATTTTTTAAAACCATGTATTTAATCTACTTTCACTGGGTAACTGCTAAGCTGTGCAATCCTACCAGGTGAAGTCACAGAATCCCACCACTATCGAGCTAACCCATTACTGAAATAAAGTAGGCAAAGATAATACAGTTCAGAGTGCAATGATCATTGATGATGGATTACAACTTGTGAATGCTTTTGCATCAGACTTTATAGAGGCCATGGAAAGAAACATTAACATTTCCAGAGAAACCTATTAAAATAAGGGCTATTTTGTACAGTTGCTTTTTCTTATTCTTTGTGCAGAAAGTTCTAGAGGTTTTTGAGGGTTTTTTAATTTTTCTTATAGAAGTTTTGCGGTTTTTTTTTTTCCTTAAACAGTTTTGGCCCCATTTCTATCTCTTTAATTCAGTAAATGCTTCCTAAGCACTGAGTAGGAGGCTCATCACTCAAACTGACAGTGCTCCAAGACCATGTGGCTTGTCTTGAGTCTCATCCTGGAAGGCAACAACTGTTCTGCTACACAGTTATCTCCCAGACATCTTCTCAATTTACAAATCTAACCCCTAGAATTACTTCACATTTTGCCTTTCAACTATGCTTATAATGAAAACAAATTCTTTGTTTTTAAGGCAATTGTTGTGTACAAAAGTGTACACAGCCACTCAGTTACAATTTATCTGTCGTGAATTGGCAAATACAAATAGAAATGTGGTGGCTTGCTTGGTCCTTTTTATAGCTTCCACTCTCTAATTAGCCATCTTCCACTATTTAGAATATAACATTCTGTATTACCCTGTGAATTCCTCATTGATACTTATTGACTGGATTTTTTGTTTCATTTGAGAATGGTAACAGCTAGTTATATTTCCTTAATTTAAAAAAAATGTGTGTTGTGTGTCCACTGAGATTCACTAGATATATCAGAATGATCCTTAATAACAATTTCTTCCCCTGCACATTCTCTCTTTAGCAACTGGAACTGTGTCAGAGGTTATATAAGCTACACTTCCAGCTGCTGTTGCTTTTTCAGTCCTACTGTAAGCTCATCGGCCAGGTGCATGAAGTGAGCTCCATGCCGGAGGTGAGTCCCTCTGCCTGCCCACCCCGCATCCCGCCACAAACACCATCAGTGTATGCTTTGTTCTGTGTCCTCCATTCCTTTTACAACTGCCCAAGTGATTTGATAATTATTTTGCTCAAGTACAGGTCGGAAATAAATGGCTCAGATTTATTTCTGTTTCTCCTTTTTCAAAGATTTTTCCAGAGCAGACTACTAAATTGAAAAACATGAGATAGCCCTCCATGTCATACTCTAGGTGCCTTACTTGAGTCACGCTGCTCCCAGCCCTGGGTCTGGACATCCTTTGAGAAATGTGCTATTCCTTCTTTACACTTGTCCTTACCTTTAAGAAGGAAATGATCGTGTGCTGCCTGGCTGTCTTCAGTTTCTCTGATGCTTTGATATTATTAGGTGTAAAGTGCAAAATAATGTGACTATACTATTTCCAAGTGGGCCAAAGTTTTCCTAGGAGTGAAAGAAAGTAATTAGTGATGTGCACGAGGCACACACATCTAAAGTTGACAGAGGCCAAAGAGATAGCAATCTTAAAACAAGAAGTAGAATGATAGAATTGAAGTTCAGTAAGAACAAAAGCATTTAGGTAAACGTGGTGAGAAAGAGAAAGCAACTGCAAGCAAGTTGTATTGCTAGACTATTAGATACCAATGGAAAGGGGGTGATGATAGAAAACAAAAAAATCAGAGGTAAGGAGAAGATGCTACATTGCATTTTTTGCAAGACTTTTACAATGTAGAAGATGGATTTGTTGACAAGTAGACTGGAGATGTGGAGGCAAGATGTGAACCTGCTGAAGTCAACTAGCACAGAAGTGTTCAGTGGATATGGAGAACAGAAATAGGACAAAAATTAAAGAAACTCTGGGAGGCCAGGGGCGGGCAAAGTTAAAACCCTATCTCAGATGAGTCAGATGTGACCAGTGGTTTGACAGCTGACACGTGTTTATGAAGGACTGTGAGGCAACTGTACATTCAGGAAGTCAAACCTTCTCCCTCAACATAGTAGACCTATATACTGGGTTTAATGACAACTTACAAGTGGTTAGATATGGGAATGTGGCTTAGCAGTAGAGTGCTTGCCTAGCATGCATGAAGCCCTGGGTTCGATTCCTCAGCACCACATAAACAGAAAAGGCTGGAAGTGGCTCTGTGGCTCAAGTGGTAGGGTACTAGCCTTGAGCAAAAGAAACTTAGGACAGTGCCTAGGCCCTGAGTTCAAGCCCCAGGATTGGCCAGGGGGTTGGGAGGTCTAAATGAAAGTTACTGATGCAGTCACTATACTAGATAGGAGTAGATGGCCTCACCCACTAAAAGAAGCTGGAGCCTGGGAAACCATACTGTCTCGCCAGGGGACAAAGGAGAAAGAACCACAAAAGAGACTGAGAATGATAGCCATTTTACCATCTATCACTCAGTTTGACAAAAATGGAAAGACAATATAACTTTCAGTCAGGTACACTTTCAAAAGCCAGCACAAAGAAGGTAATCAATGTCAAATCTTGGGTTATGAATTAATCACAAACCAGTCTTTCTCTACCAAATTATATAAAAGATCCAATAAAAGATAAAGATTACTCTTAACACGTCTAAAAAAAGTATTAAGATCCTTAGAGTGTGTCTTTTCTCAAGAAATAGAACATGCAAACTAAACTCACACTCCCATCTTTCATATTAAAAAAAGCAATTAGAGATGAGCGCCAGTGGCTCAGGCCTGTCATCCTAGCTACTCAGGAGGCTGAGATCTAAGGATCACGGTTCAAATCTAGCCCTGGCAGGAAAGTCCATGAGACTCTTATCTCTAATTAACCACCAGAAAACCAAAAGTGGTGCTGTGGCTTACTTGGTAGAGCACTTGCCTTGACTGAAGAGCTCAGAGATAGTGTCCTGGCCAAGAATTCAAGCCCCATGACTGACCAAATAAAAAAGGGGAAAAAAAGGCAATTGGAGCTGGGCATCTGTGATTTATAAATGTCTGTAATCCTAGTTACTTAGGAGTCTGAGATCTGAGGATCAAGGTTTAAAACCAGTTCAGGCAGGAAAGTCTCTGAAACTCATATTTCCAATTAAGTCCAAAAAGCCAGAAATGGAGCTGTGGTTCAAGTGATAGAGTACTAACCTCGAGCAAAGAAAGCTAAGGGATAGGGTCCTCTTTAGGGCCCCTTTCCAAATGGAAGAGGGGCCTCCTTTTTTTTGCCAGTCCTGGGGCTTGAACTCAGGGCCTGGGCACTGTTCCTGGGCTTCTTTTGCTAAAGGCTTGCACTCTACCACTTGAGCCATAGTGCCATTTCCAGCTTTTTCTGTTTATGTGGTACTGAGGAATCAAAGCCAGGGCTTAGTGCACGCTAGTCAAGCACTCTACCATTAAGCCACATTACTAGCCCTCCTATGTTTCACAGCTTTCCCTTCCACTTTCAAATACACTTGCCCTATTAAAAAAAAAAAAAGGTATGGGATAGTGCCCAAGTTCTGAGTTCAATTCCCACTACTAGCCAAGGAAAAAAAAAGCAATTGCAGCAAGATGGCCAACTAGAGGGGTCTGATGCTTTCAAAGGACCAACAAACAAATAACTATATTACAAAGGAGAGCTGAGGCCAGCTTAGAGCAAGGGAATAGTGGAAACCCTGAGGAACACAGAACTTCCGTGCCCATCCAGAACTTCTGCTGCCCATCCAGCCAGTGAGATCGATTCAGGACCCAGATGGATTTTCCTGTAGGGAATAAGTAAGCAAGAGGTTCTCAGCAGGCTTCTTACTGGTACAGATACCCAGTATCAGTTACTGGAGAAGCCTTCCCACCCTCACAGGCCTGGGAGCAACCGTGCTCCAGAGACAGCTCACGTCCTCTTCCTCAACCTCTCAGCTCCAGCCCCATGACCCAAGCTACTACTAGTCTGCACCATTTTGAAACCAGTTGCTGCTAGAGGATTCCCTGCCTTGGAAGACACTAATCACAGGATTTCTCCATCTCTGAGACTCTGCCCAGTTAACAAAAGCTAGGTGTGGTAGCTCACGCCTGTAATCCTAGCTACTCAGGAGGCTCAGATCTGAGGATTGAGGTTCAAAGCCAGCCTGACAGGAAAAGTCCATGAGACTCTTATCTCCAATAAACCACTCAAAAAACCAGATGTGGCATTGTGGCTCAAGTGGTAAAGTGCTAGCTTTGATCTGAAGAGCTGAGGGACAGCACCCAGGCCCAGAGTTCAAAAAAAAAAAAAAAGAAAAAGAAAAGAAATAATCACCATTATAATCAGCCATGCAAGAAATTCTTCAGCTGGGATTGTAGCTCAAGTGTATAGCAACTGCCTAACCTGAGTTCAGACCCCATTATTGCCCCTGAAAAAGAAATTTAATGAGAAATGCTTTTCCCAGAAGTAAAAGACAATCACCACCACCATGAAAACATGAAAGTAACTACAGTAATGTTGGACATCAATGGCTTATGTCTATAACCTTAGCTACTCACAGGGCTGAGACCTGAGGATCATGGTTCAAACTCAGCCCAGGCAGGAAAAGTCTCTGAAACACTAATCTCCAATTAACCTCCAAGAAGAGCTAGAAGTAGAGTTGTGGCTCAAATTGTAGAGGGCCAGTCTTGAGCAAAGAGATAATAGCATCCAGGCCCTAAATTCAAGTCCCAGCATGCATGCACACACACACACAAATAACTACAATAAGTTATGCTGTTAAGCCACATTCAGTACAAAAAGATAAACATCATGACAACAAAAATTGAGAGTTTAAAGTCATTAGTTGGTGGTCTTTTTGTGGAAGAAGCATTAACGTGCTAGCCTTGCACATGCTAAGATGAGTGTTCTACAATTCCAGCCCTTAGACCCAGTCTCAACCAATAAAGTCTGGGTGACATGTGTCTAGCACAGTTTTCAAGAGCATAAATAAGCTGATCATGGTTCAATCCAGAACCAAAGTTAAGGTATAAGCTTAAAATAGTCTACTATACTTCATATAACAATAATGGTAACTACAAAGCAAAACAAAACAAAAAAAGATATGGTAATCAGTTTAGCACACTGACAATTATTAAACCACAAAGGCAGACAACAATAGACAAAGAAAAAAATCAAAGACTCTACAAAACTACTCATAATTAGCTAGTAAGGAAGCCAAGATCTAGAGGATCAGAGTGAGGGACCAACTCCAGGCAGAGAAAAAAATAACAGGAAAAAGCTGGGCTGGAGATATAGCTCTGGTGGTACTGCACCAGCTGAGCAAGCAAGTGCAAGGACCTGAGTTCAAACTCCAGTACCACCGAAACAAACAATGAACAACTTTAAAAAAAATCATCTACCATTCTACCTTACACAGTTAACTTTGGATTTAGTTCCAAAAGAAAAGCAAATAAGCCCAGCGCCAGTGGCTCATGCCTGTAATCCTAGCTACTCAAGAGGCTGAGATCTGGGGATCATGGCTCAAAGCTAGCCCAAGCAGGAAAGTCCGTGAGGCTTTTTTTAAAAAATAAGTTTTTTATTGTGAAGATACTGTACAGAGGGGTTACAATCACATGAGCAAGGTAATGAGTACATTTCAAGCATTGTTACCTCCTCCTTTGTTTTTCCCCTACCATCCCTTCCCTCCCACCTCCTCTTTTGTACGATTTTATTGTAAAAATACTGTACGTAGGGGTTACAGTTACATGAGCAAGGTAATTAGTACAATTCCTATCCAGCATTGTTGCCTCCTCATTTGTTTTTCCCCTACCATCCCTTCCTTCCCACCTCCACAATTACTTCCTCCCCTACCCCCCCCCATGAGACTCTTATCTCCAATAAACCACCAGAAGTGGCACTGACTCAAGTGGTAGAGCTGAAGAGCTGAGGGACAGTACCCAGGCCTAGAGTTCAAGCCCCACGACCGACCAAAAAAAGAAAAAAAAGAAAAGCAAATAACATGGCTGGGAATGTGGCTTAGTGGCAGAGTGCTTGCCTAGCATGAATGAGTTCAATTCCTCAGTACCACATAAACAGAAAATGCCAGAAGTGGTGCTGTGGCTCCAGTAGAGTGCTAGCCTTGAGCAAGAAGCTCAGGGACAGTGCCCAGGCTCTGAGTTCAAGCCCCAAGACTGGCAAAACAAAAATGCAAATTAAAAAATCAGATCAAAAATTAGAGAACAGAAATATCATTTTAAATGACAGTAAGGGTTGATTCTTTGAAAAAGAAAAAATTTAAAGCTTAGGTGGGCCAAACATTGTGGCTCACATCTGTAATCTCACCTACTCAGAAGGTAGTAATTAGGAGGATCACAGTTAAAGACCAGCCCTGGCAAAAAAGAGTCCATCAAACCCAATCTCAACCAATAAAGGCTGAGGATGGTGATGTGTGCCAATTCCAGTTTTCAGAGGAACATAAATAAGCAGATCGTGTTCAATCCAGCGTGGACATAAGCAGAACATCCTATTTTTTAAAATAAAGCAAAAAAGGGCTGACAGCAAGTGATACAGTACCTGCTGAGCAAGCACAAGGCCCTGGAGTTCAAACCTCAGTATCAAGGAAGAACAGAGTGAGCGAGGCAATGGAGGGGATGGGGAGAAGAGACAGATAGACCTAGAAAGGAAAAGAAAAACTCAAAGTCAGAAATTCAAGTAGAGGGGCTGGAAAGGTGGCTCAGTGGTAGAGTGCTTGCCTTGCATGCACGAAGCCCTGGGTTCAATTCCTCAGTACCATATAAGCAGTAAAAGCCACAAGTGGTGCTATGGCTCAAGTGGTAGAGCACTAGCCTTGAGCTGAAGAGCTGAGAGACAGCACCCAGGCCCAGAGTTCAGGCCCTATGACCGACAAAAAAAAAAAAAATTCAAGTAGAAAGATGGACACCAGTGGCTCACCCTGTAATCCTAGGTATTCAGAAGGCTAAGATCTGAGGGTCAAGGTTCAAAGCCAGCCTGGGCACACAAATCCCTGAGATGCTAATCTCTGGTTAACCAGCAAAAAGCCAAAAGTGAAGGTGTGGCTGAAGTAATACAACATCAGCTGTAAGCAAAAATGCTGAGAAAAAGCATGAGTCTCTAGTCAAAGGCTCAGTATTGGCACAAAAAAAAGGGGAGTATAGTTAAGAGGAAGGGAGAAGAGGGGATAGAAAAATAGATGTCTCAGAAATAAAAAGAATCATACAGGACTATTATATACAATTATATGTTAACAGACAGGATAGTGTAAAGGAAATAGACAAGTTCCTAAAAAATGCACCCCACCAAGATTAAATTAGGATGATATAGAGAGCCTGCAGCACAGACCAACAACAGAGAGACTGAAGAAGTAGCTCAAAACTTCCCACTACAGAAAAACCTGCATTTCAAGGCTAACTTCTACCAAACATGCAAAGAAAATCTACTACCAATTCTTAAAGTCTTCTCAAAAATAGAGGTAGACAGCTAAGAGCCTCTGGCTCATGCCTGTAATCCTAGCTACTCAACAGTCTGAGACCTAAGGATCGCAGTTCAAAGCCAGCCCAGGCGGAAGTCCATGAGGCTCTTACTTCCAATAAGCTACTCAGAAAAAGCTGGAAGCAGTGCTGTGGCTCAAGTAATAGGGTGCTAGCCTTAAGCAAAAGAAGTTCAGGGACAGTGCCTAGGCCCAGAGTTCAAGCCCCAGGACTGGCAAAAAAAAAAAAAAAAAAAGTAGAGCTCCATGCCAGATACCTGCAGCTCAGGCCTAGAATCTGAGCTACACAGGGAGGCTGTATATCACCATTAGAAGCCAGTCCAGGCAGCAAAGTCCATGACTCTTATCCATCAAAAAGCTAAGCAAGAGTGCAAGGCCCTGAGTTCAAGTACCAATACAGTCACACATAACAAAGCCCGGTTCATGCTTGTAATCCTAGGCTGAGATTGGAGGATCACAGTATCCTGGACAGGAAAGTCTAAGAGACTCTTCTCTCCAATTAACCATCCCCAAAAAATGGAAGTGGAGCTGTGGCTCAAGTTGTAGAGCATTAGCCTTGAGCAAAAAAATGCTCAGGGACAGCATCCAGGCTCTGAGTTCAAGCCCAAGGACTGGCATGCACATGCACACATGTGCAGACACACACACACAAGATAGAGCTAGAGAGAATACTAACAAACACATTTTATGAAACCAACATCACATTGATACCTAAATAGACAAAAGCACTATAGGTAAATTACAGGCCAGTTATCTCTGATAAACAGCAATGCAAATATCCTGTATAAAATATTAGCAACCAGGACTGGGAGTGTGACTTAAATGGTAAAGTGCCGGCCTAGCAAAGGAAAAGCACTGAGTTCAAATTGCAGTACTGCCAAATAAACTAAAGAACCAAATTCAACAACCCATCAAAAATCCCACATGACCAAATGGGATTTTATCCCATTTATTTAATATAGTCAAATCCATCAATGAAAATACATCATATCAACAGAATTAACCATTAAAAGCACCAATTAAAAGTCATTTTAATTAATTAAAAAATGGGCAAAGTTCAACATCCTTTATTGATTAAAAAATTCTAAACAGTTAAGGTATAGGAGAGTTTCTCAACATAATAAAAATCATTTATAAACCGGGTCAGTGGCTCTCACCTGTAATCCTAGCTACTCAGGAACTGAGGATTGCAGTTCAAAGCCAGCCCAGGCAGGAAAGTCCATGAGGTGCTTATCTCCAATAAAGTACTCCAAAAACTGGAAGTGGCACTGTGGCTCAAGTGGTAGAGAGCTGAGGGAAAGCACCCAGGCCCAGAATTCAAGCCCCATGAGTGACAAAAAAAAATCATTTATAAAAACTCACAGTTGGACTGGAGACATGGGTTAAGTGGTAGAGAACCAGCTGAGGAAGCAAACCCAGCAAGTGCAAAGCCCCAAGTATAAACCCAGTACTGGCAAAAACCAATTACATGATCAATGAAGAACAACTGAAAGCTTTCCCATTAAGATCTGATTTAATGCAGAGATACCTACACTCATAGCTTCTACTCAGCAGAGTACTAGCAATAGTAGCAGGAGCAATCGATGAAAAGAAATAAAAGGCAAGAAATACAAAAAAAAATCTCTATTTGCAGATGACATGCTGCTATATGTAGAAAATCCCAGAGATTCCACAGAGAAAAATAAACTAGCACTATAAGTATATAAAATCAATAGCATTTTTGACACAGCTGAAAAAGAAATCAAGAAAACAATCACTTTTATGAAAGCACACAAATGCACATACATATTTGGCTACATGAAATTGTGCAGGCAAATCAATGTAGTCAAGTATATTTTTTTCAACTAGTTTTAAACATAGATATCAAGATGACACAATGGAGAAAGGATAGTCTCTATATGTGGTGTTGAAAAAACTAGCTTTCCACACGCAAAGAATGAAATACGGGCTGTGGCTCAAGGCTGTAATTCTAAGTACTTGAGCTAGGCAGAGATAAGGGGATTGCAGTTCAGAGCCAGCCAGGCAAAAAGAGTTTTAAAAGACTCCATCTCTGCCAATGACTGGGCACAGTGATATATTTGTCAGCTACTGGGGTAGCACAATGTCTGGGTGCAATGACACACCATTATCATCCCCAGAAAATCAGGGAAGCATAAATAGGAGGATCATAGTCCAGGTTGGCCTGGGCATAAATCAACAACATACCTCAAAAATAACCAAGGCAAGCCAAACACCAGTGACTCATGACTATAATCCTACCTATGCAGAAGTCTGAGATCTGGAGGAGCAAGGTCTAAAGCCAACCTGGGCATAAAAGTCTGTTGAGACCCATCTCTTAACTAACCAGCAAATACCTAGGCAGGAGGCATCACTCAAACAGTAAGCACCTGCAAAACAAGAAGGTTAAGTGAGGGCTGGGAATATGGTTTAGTGGTAGATTGCTTGCCTAGCATGCATGAAACCCTAGGTTCAATTCCTCAGTGCCACATAAATAGAAAAGGCTGGAAGTAGTAGATTGCTGGCTTGAGCAAAAGAAGCTCAGGGACAATGTCCAGGTCTTGAGTTCAAGCTCCAGGACCGGCAAATAAAGCTAAGTGAGCATGAGGCCCTGAGCTCAAGTCTTAGCACCAGCAAAAAGGAAAAACTTTAAAGCAAAAGAGGGCTGGAGACATGGCTCAAGTGGTAAAATACCTGTGAAGCATGAGGCTTTGAGTTCAAACCCCAGTGCTGCCAAAAACAAATGAGTGAAAATAAATCAACTCAAAGTGGTGAATAAAATTCCGTCTATAAGACCTGAAACCATAAAACTCCAAGAAGAGCTTCTCAACCCTAACCTTGATAGTGACTTTGGAGATCACAAAGCAACAAGAGGTGTCTGGGAGCATGGCTGAAGTGGCAGAGCACCTACTTGACAAGCATAAGACCCTGAGTTCAAACACTAGTACCACCAAAAAAAAAGGCTATAAAAATGAAATCTATAAATGAGACTATATCACAAAAAGAATGCTTTCTGCACAGCAAGAGAAACACCAACAAAATGAAATGCCAGGTATGGAGTGGAAAAAAAGTATTTACAGACCATATATTTGATAAGGTCTTAATATCCAAAACATGAACTCTTACAACTCAATCTCAGAAAAACACATGACCCACATGAAAGGGCAAATGACTTGAACAGACATTTCTCCAAAGATGACAAAAACAAAACAATGGTCTATGAAGAGATTCACAAATTCACTAATCATCTGAGAAATGCAAATTATAACCACCACAAGATGTCAGTTCATTACCAATAAGGATAGTTATTTTGAGAGAAAGAGAGGGAAAAACACATAAACACATTAAAAAAAATGAACATTACACTGCTGGTGACTTTGCATTGGCACAGCTATTACCAAAAGCTGTATTGAGATTCCAGGGAAATTAGAAATAGAACTACCATCTGACTAACCGTCCCTGTACTGTGTGCATGCCCATAGGAGATGAAATGATCACTTCATGCAGGTAGCTGCACTTGTGTGCACTGAGGTCACTAAGACCTTTTTGGTCTGTTGAAGTCATGCCTTCTGACAAAAATTATACATTTGAGGGTTCTAGATTATAAAATAAAACTAAAATTAAACAACAAAGGTTACAACAAAGATAACTAAGTTTATCTTCCAATCCATGCTCTGCCTCCCTGCAGCTCTCTGCTCTGAGATGCCATCTCAGACCTAAGGCTGAACCTTGTGGGCCTAACCCAACTAGTCCTTTTCTGCTCTGTTCAAAACTACCAGCTGAGGGGCTGGGAAGGTGGCTCAATGATAGAGTGCTTGCCTTACATGCATGAGGCCCTGGGTTCAGTTCCTCAGTGCCACATAAGCAGAAAAAGTCCGAAGTGGTGGTGTGGTTCAAGTGGTAGAGCACTAGCCTTGAGCTGAAGAGCTCAGTGACAGCACCCAGGCCCAGAGTTAAGGCCGCACAACAGACAAAAACAAACAACAAAACTACCAGCTGAGTCTAGGGTCCACCATTTGCCACTGATCTGGGGAAACACCCAAACAAGGTATGAAAAGATGCCAAGTTTATTCAGAAACAAAATGGTCGTATAAGACCAGTAAGCCAAGATGATGTTCCCCTTACCTGCCCAGAACCCATTCCCAGCAGTTGAAGGGTAATCTTAACATGCTGCATCTCCTGCAAGTGCACACAGGCTTCAAGAGGAAGGTCTCCTCTGAGTGTACCACTTCATAGTCAAATACAACTGGTTCACTTCTTGGTAAGTGCAAAGCCAAAACAAATAACTAAGAAGTGAAATCAATTACCTGCCTCAAGTAAAAAGAGTGTGGGAATTAATTTCCAAAGCAATGCCTTCCAATAAAATTTACATTCAATAAAGTAAGTTGACTGTGGCTTTAGTAAGTTGTTACATAGCAGGTGTTATTTTTATACTTACATATTATTACCTGAAGTTTTGTAGACTTACAGTGAATTTCTCCTCAAAGACTTCCTTGGCTTAAGATCTTTAGAGAGAAACTCACTTTTTCACATTTAAAACTAGACACAAAATGCAGGTATTCTAATATCCTTTTTGTTGTCATTGTGGTTGGTCCTGGATCTTGAACTCAGGGCCTCAGCACTGTCCCTGAGCTTTTTAGTTCAAGGCTACCATTCTATCACTAAGCCACAGCTCCGCTTGTGCCTTTTGGGTGGTTAACTGGAGATAAGCATTTCATGGACTTTCCTGTCTGGGCTTGGCACTGAACCACAATCCTCAAATCTCAGTTTCCTGAGTAGCTGTGATTGCGGGTTTGAGCTACCAGTACCCCTCCAGGGCTTCAGTTTTACAGTACAGACAGTAAGCTGGGGATGAAGAGGAAAGGTGAAGGTGTTGAATAATAACTTTCCAAAGGAAATGGGCATCATCAATGCATTTCAAAAGAAATATCCCTTAGCTCGGAGCTGGTGGCTCATCATACCTGTAATCCCAGCTACTCAATAGGCTGAGATCCTAGGGCTGCAGTTCAAAACCACCCTGAAGAAGGAAGAGCTAAGAGACTCTTGACTCCAATTAAGCAACAAGAAAGCCAGAAGCAGAGCTGTGGTTCAAGTGGCAGAGAGCTAGTCTTGAGAAGAAAAAAAACCTCAAGGACAGTACTCAGGCCCTGAGTTCAATCCCCAGGATCTGGAGAAGAGAAAGAGAAAGGGAAGGGGGGAGGAAGGGGGAAAGGGAGAAGGGAGAAGGAAGGGAGGGAGGGACAAAAGAGAAAAGAAAGAAAAGACCCTTAAATATCATAACAATGGTTTTTAATGTTCTCTAAGAGCAAATCATGAAATGGTTATCTTATATATTTTGAGGAAACTTGAAAGTGAAGCTGTGGATTCTCTCTTGGGATTTACATTATAACACTCTGGGATTTTTTTTTCCAGTCTTTTTTTTTTTTTTTTGAGACCAGTCTTGCTATCTTCCCTAGCCTGCCTTTGAACTCCTAAGTCCAAATGATCCTCCTGTTTCAGTTTTCCAAGTTGCTGGGACTACAGGCACATGCCACTTTGCTGGCTTACTTCCAGGAATTTTGGGGGAAATACCCTTTACTTCTGTAACATACTAGGATTACTTAAAAATTATTCTTTTCACTCTTTCCTAAAATTGTGTTTTCAGGCTTCTTCCAAGGCATAGAACAAGCTGGGAACAAGTGGTTAGAATACGGATCATGTTCATTTACTGAGCACTTGTGTGCCAAATTGCACTACATATTTAACATATATTATTTCAGTTAGTCTTTAAAATAGACCTGTGGGGTGGGTAATATCAGTCTTCCCAATGAGAAACATGAGGCATGTGAAAGTCTATTTACTTGATTTCACCCACATAGTGTGTTAGTCAGCCTTCTATTGCTGTAACAAAATGCCAGAAGCCAGCAACATTACAAAGATGAAAGATTTATTTAGCTCACAATTTTAGAGGCTCCAAGTCCAAAGAGCATAGCATAGGTTCTAGCTGCCACCACATCATAAAAGAAAGCCCTATATATCTGTGTAAATTCTCTCCCTCCTTATAAAGCCAACAGGATTCAATTACTACCATTCCACTGGTATGGCTTAATCTAAACACTTCCCAAAAGCTCCACCTCTAGCCACCAGAGTCAGAGGCCAATTAAATACTCTTTGTACACCATCAATGTCAGACTTTGGGGGCTAACCTCCTGCATGAGTTCAAGGGACAAATCAGATCCAAATTATAGCAGTAGAATTGCTCCCCTCTCATCCCATTTTGCTTTCCATGCTCCCAGTTACCCACAGTCAACTTCTACCCCCACAAAAAAATATGAAACGGAAATTTCTGGAAGAAAATATACATTTTCAATAACTTTTGCTTCAATGCATTGTTATAATTAACTAACAATAAAACAGGAACATTTCTTACTGTGTATAATTTGTACATCAAGCTTTGTCACAGATATATATATATACACATATATATGAAAAAGCATAGTATATATCATGTTCAGTAATATCCAAGGTCTCAAGCATCCACTGTTTTGGGGGGATGGGGGTGGGAAGTCTTAGAACTTATCTCCTACAGATAAGGGGGACCAGGGGACCTTGCTGTCCTACAGGTTGTTAATCGAACCCTGATCTGCCCTACCCTTAAGTGTGTCCCCTTTTGCATTTTATGTTCTTCCCAAACAAAAAGCATTTTCAACAAAGTCCTCATCATGTGTTGGTTGATATGTAAAGTTATTTAATATTGATAAAGTTATTTAGTGCATTTTAAAATATGCAAAGCTTTAGATGTGCCAGGTAGTGCAATCATGTTTTTATTAACTGAGATATATTGTCAAATTTCTTTCCTTGTGGAAGGAAAAACCCAACCTGTATGTAAAATATGGTCTTTGGGTTTTGTTTTTTTTCTACACAAACAGCTGCTGAACATGTCCAGGGAACTGAGTGACCTGAAGAAGAACCTGAAGGAGGCCACTGCAGCCATTGCTGCAGACCCGCTTTACATAGAGGGAGCATGGTCCGAGCCCACGTTCACATCCACTGAAGCTGCCATCCAGTCCATGCTGGAGTGCCTGAAGAACAATGAGCTGGGCAAAGCCTTGCGGCAAATCCGGGAATGCAGGTCATTCTACTGTTTCTTTTAGATATCATTTATAGGAAATGAACCCAATCTTGACTTTGCATGGTTAGGGATGGATAGATTCACGGTGGGGGGGGGGGGGGGGGGTTCTGAGAGAGAGAGAGAGAGAGTACGCACCTGATCTTGACTTTGCCATGGTTAGGAATGGATGGATTAACCACAGGAAAAAACTAGGGGGGTGGTTCTTTTCCTCCCATGTGTGTATATCCGATCTTGACTTTGCCATGATTAGAGATGGATTCACCACAGGAAAAACTGGGGGGAGAGGGGGGGGATGTAGTTCTTTTCCTCCCTACTCTGTGTGTGTGTGTGTGTGTGTGTGTGTGTGTGTGTGCACGTGCACACACATGCACACATGTCAGTACCAGGGTTTTAACTCAGCGTTTCAAACTATCCCTCACCTTTAAAAAAAAAAAAAAGACAAGAAAGTCCAAGTTTACTTAAATGGAAAAAAGAATAAAGTAGGAATATACTCCACCACATGGGAGTGGGGGTGAAGGCTTCCCTCTGCTTTAAAGCCTAGCTGGCACTCTTCCACTTGAATGTCATCTCCAGCCTACCATTTTGCTAGTCTTTAGAGATGGAATCCTGTGGACTTTTCTGCCCAGGATGGCTCTAAATCCTGCTGGTCTCAGTGTCCTTAGTAGCTAGGATTGTAGGTGGGATCCACCAGCTCCCAGCTCTCTTTACAGTTTCTTTTTTATTTAATTTTATTGTGAAGGTGATGTACAGAGGGGTTACAGTTGCATATGTAAGATAATGAGTACATTTCTTGTTGAACATTGTTGCCCCCTCCCTTGTTTTTCTCCCACTTTCCCTTACCATCCTCTCTGCATTTTTATACTATATTCCAATTCATTAGCACCAGAGTGCCACAGTAAATTAGATGGTGGCTCACACCTATAATCCTAGCTACTCAGGAGGCTAAGATGTAAGGATCACAATTCCAGACAGAAAAGTCTCAGTGAGACTCATTTCCAATTAACCACTCAATAACTGGAAGTGGAGCTGTAACTCAAAGTAGTAGAGCTCTAGCCCTTTAGTAAAGAGCTCAGGGACATTACCCTGGCCCTGAGTTCAAACCCCACGACTGACAAAAAAAATTCCATTCTGATATTTGCATACTCTTACAGGTTTATGAAAAACAATAATGTCCAATCATAGTATTGGTACAACTCTGAATATATTAAAACCTAAGGAATTGTATACTTGGGCTTGGGCAAATCATGTTGTATCTCAGCCAGGCAGATGTTGGCTCACTCCAGTAAAACCTAGCTACTTAAGAGGCGAAGAGCTAAAGGTCCCAGTTCAAAACCAGCCTGGGGCTGGGCACTGGTAGCTCAGGCCTGTAATCCCAGCTACTCAGGAGGCTGAGATCTGAGGATCTCAATTCAAAGCCATCCCGGGCAGGAAAAGTCCATGAGACTTTGTATCTCCAATTAACCACCAGAAAACCAGAAGTGGCATTGTGGCTCAGGTGGTAGAGTGCTTGCCTTCAGCTGCAGAGTTGAGAGATAGCACCTAGGCCCAGAGTTCAAGCTCCATGACCAAACAAAAAAAAAAAAAGAACAGAAAACAACTGGGCAGAAAAGTCTGTGTCTTGGCTCCAATCAACCAACAAAAAGCTGAAAGTGGAGGTGTAGCTCAAGTGGTACAGCACGATCCTTAACTGAAAAAAGTTAAGGGATAGTGCTGAGTTCAAGCCCCAGAATCAGCACAAAAATGTTTAAGAGTTCCCCACTCACTCGCCCTTTTGGCAGTACTGGAGTTTAAACTGAGGACCTCACTTTTGAAACGCAGTTACTCCACCACTTGAGCCATACCTCTAATGGTAGAAAGCATTTTTCAAAGTAATATTCTTATACTAATGATGATTCATGACCATAGCCTTTGTGAGCAACAGCTCCTCTAATCTGTGTTGTTCTTTCTTGACTTCAGAAGTCTTTGGCCCAATGACATCTTTGGAAGCAGTTCCGATGATGAAGTCCAGACACTACTGAATATTTATTTCCGTCACCAAACCCTGGGACAGACGGGTACCTATGCACTGGTGGGATCTAACCAGAGCTTAACTGAAATCTGCACCAAGCTGATGGAGTTGAACATGGAGATTCGGGACATGATCCGCAGGGCCCAGAGTTACCGAGTCCTCACTGCTTTCCTCCCAGACTCCAGTGTTTCTGGCACTAGTCTCTGACAGGAGCCACCCATCCCCCATGCTTTCCAAGCTGGGGGTGCTGCCATGCTGGGGCCATGTCTTTCAATGTCTTCACAGTCTTTACAAGGCTTGGACAGACTGTTCTCCCTCTTGTTACCTGTAGGACTTTTTCTAAAGAAGATGGCAGAACTTCCAACATGTAGCAATACTCTTAAGAACCAAGGTAGCCTAGGACCTCTGGAGACAGACTCCACCTACCCTGCTGTGTGGCACCGGTGTGTTTTCCTTTCCTGAGCACATGCAACTCACAACTGAAGGAGTCACTTACATCGCATACCAAAGCCGACCCTGAACAATACCTTCCTTTCTAGAAGCATCTTTAGATTGGCAAAAAAGTGCAATGTTTTCTTCACTAAAAAGTTTTATATTCTAAAACTTGTACATTCGTTCCCCTTCTCCTTTATCTTTTTTTCCTTTGTTTTTTTGTTTTTTGGGTGTTTTTTTTTTTTGGTGGACTGAGAAAGAGGGCAGGCAGAATGAAGCTGGACACTGAAAAAATTGTAAGATGGTCAACAGCTGACAAGCCTGTGTATTTGAAAAGGGAATTGTAAATGGACTACAATTTAATGTACACTGTTATTTGAATACAATTACTGTATCTAAAAGGAGCTGCTATGAAGTACCTTTCTTATGTTGCTAGGCTACTGTTTCTAAAGGGCCCAGATCTCTTTGCACCGTAAATGATCCAGAGAGACTCTTTTTAAAGATCTTGGCTGCTTTTTACTAGAAGGTTGCTTTTATGAGCATATTTATACTACAGAAGGATGAGTGTTACTTTTAATTAACTTTGCCATTTTGTAGAGAAAAGTTACTCGCATTATCAATTCTATGTCTTTTCACCTGTCACGCATGCATATTTTAATATCCATTTGATAGCCAGAATCATAATGGTAAAATATGAGTTGTCACTTTGTTTCCTAAGAATGTCATATTTTATTTATAATATATATGTAAAGGGCCATTCTTGAGTTTTCTCCTGAAATTTATGGCTGTCAAGTATTAGATGTGTGCATGTGAATCTGTTGCACACCAGAAACATATTCAAAGTTTATCTATGTAACTTATTCACTCTGTAAATACATTTAAAGTTTTTGTGATGTGATCTTGATATTCTGTTCAGAACTTTCTTTAGACTAAAAAAAAAAAAGACAAAATACACGGTGAGCATGCATTTTCTTTCTGGTTCATGAACACGGTTTGCCATGCAGGATGCCACAGTTGACAACTTCAGGGTGGCACTCACTGGGGATGTGGCATGCAAGGCCCTTGATCAAAGATTATACCTCTGCAATAGTCACAAAAAAAAAGACTGGGCCCTTCATCAAATTCTCTGTAATCAACCACAGAGAAAGCCCAGAGAAGAATGAGCACTCTGGTTGTCCAGAAACAAACATTAGGTTTCCATATTTAAAACCCTCAAATCGACTCTATCTACTCAGTAGGACTTTTCATTTTGTCCCTGATACCTCCAGACACACATAGTAATCTAATTTACACTGTCTCCCTACTCTTATTTTACTTGAAATAACAAATCTAACTTGCCTAATACATTTATTAAATCACTGGTAATTTTTTTTCCATCAGTCATGGGGCCTGGGCACTGGCCCTGAGGTTTTTTAACTGAAGGCTAGTGCTCTACCACTTTGAGCCACAGTGCCACTTCCAGTTTCCTGGAGGTTAATTGGAGAGGAGTCTCACAGAGTTGCCTCCCCGGGTTGACTTCAAACCACAATCCTCAGATCTCAAGCCTCCTGAGTAGCTAAGATTACAGGTGTAAGCCACTGGTGCCCAGCTATTAGTAATCATTTTATAGGAGTATTATGCAGGAGGGAGGGAATCTAACCCAAGTGTTTTGTTGTTGTTACCATAGATACAGCTACAAATATATCTCAAGGGCATTCTAGATTATTTTCAAGATTGGTCTTTTGGTGATAGTGACAATGGATCAAACCCTGGGCCTCATGCCTACTGGCCATGCACTCTTACCACTTGAGCTATGCCTCCAGCCACCTCTCAAAGTTTGTTAATGGGAGTCACAGTAAAAAAGGACTAGGCAGTCATAATAGAGAGCTTTCTCTTATCTAACAAGGAACCACCATGATGGCTGACTCCTTAACAAAGAAAGGATGTCCACAGTATGTTGTAACCTATCATAAGAAACAGTGGAGGGCTGGGAATGAGGCTTACTGGTAGAGTGCTTGCCTATCATAAATGAAGTTCTGTATGTACCACATACACAGAAAAATCCAGAAGTGGCACTGTGGCTCAAGTAGTAAAGTTCTAGCCTTAAGCAAAAGAAGCCCAAGCCCTGAGTTCAAGCCCCAGACTGTCAAAAAAAAAGAAAAAGAAAAGAAAAAAAAGTGGAGTTTGTCTTTTTCTTTAGTTTCATTTTAAAATAGATGTTGTTAGTGGGTTTTTCTACTTTCCCACTACATCTTCACCATTTCTCCCTTAAATGGAGAGGGAAAAACTGTGAGGAAAAGGAATCCACTTAGCTGAGCCTCGCAATGGCTCAGTTCCCCAGGTCAGATCTCCCTGGTATCATGTTGTGCCTCTGTGACTGAGCATTCATTTTCACTGAGTTCCTAAGGCAAGAGAAATGAGTGCCAGCAAAGAGAGTAGCACCCGACAGATGCTCCAGAAATAGGGAATTTCTTCCTTGTAGTGCAGTGTTATCTAGATCC